>NC_135901.1:13987027-14587027 GCF_964194155.1 Cetorhinus maximus
AGGGAGAGGAGGGTGAGGGGGAGTGAAGGAGGGAAGGGGAGGAGATAGGAGGAGGAGGATGAGGGGGAGTGAAGGAGGAAGTGGAGGAGTTAGGGAGAGGCGGGTGAGGGGGAGTGAAGGAGGGAGGGGGAGGAGTTAGGAGGAGGAGGGTGAGGGGGAGTGAAGGAGGGTGGGGAGGAGGGTGAGGGGAGTGAAGGAGGGAGGGGGAGGAGGGTGAGGGGGAGTGAAGGAGGGAGGGGGAGGAGTTAGGGAGAGGAGGGTGAGGGGGAGTGAAGGAGGGAAGGGGAGGAGTTAGGAGGAGGAGGGTGAGGGGGAGTGAAGGAGGGAAGGGGAGGAGTTAGGGAGAGGAGGGTGAGGGGGAGTGAAGGAGGGAAGGGGAGGAGATAGGAGGAGGAGGATGAGGGGGAGTGAAGGAGGGAAGGGGAGGAGTTAGGGAGAGGAGGGTGAGGGGGAGTGAAGGAGGGAGGGGGAGTGAAGGAGGGAGGGGAGGAGTTCGGTAGAGGCAGGTGAGCAGGAGTGAAGGGGGAGGAGTTAGGGAGAGGAGGGTGAGGGGGAGTGAAGGAGGGAGGGGAGGGGGGAGGGTGAGGGGGAGTGAAGGAGGGAGGGGGGAGGAGTTAGGGAGAGGAGGGTGAGGGGGAGTGAAGGAGGGAGGGGGAGTGAAGGAGGGAGGGGGAGGAGTTCGGTAGAGGCAGGTGAGCAGGAGTGAAGAAGAGATGGGGAGGAGTTAGGTAGAGGCGGGTGAGGGGAAGTGAAGGAGGGAGAGGGGAAGTGAAGGAGGGAGAGGGGAAGTGAAGGAGGGAGGGGAAGTGAAGGAGGGAGGGGGAGTGAAGGAGGGAGGGGGAGTGAAGGAGGGAGGGGGAGGAGTTCGGTAGAGGCAGGTGAGCAGGAGTGAAGAAGAGATGGGGAGGAGTTAGGTAGAGGCGGGTGAGGGGAAGTGAAGGAGGGAGAGGGGAAGTGAAGGAGGGAGAGGGGAAGTGAAGGAGGGAGGGGGAAGTGAAGGAGGGAGGGGGAAGTGAAGGAGGGAGGGGGAAGTGAAGGAGGGAGGGGGAAGTGAAGGAGGGAGGGGAAGTGAAGGAGGGAGGGGGAAGTGAAGGAGGGAGGGGGAAGTGAAGGAGGGAGGGGGAAGTGAAGGAGGGAGGGGGAAGTGAAGGAGGGAGGGGGAAGTGAAGGAGGGAGGGGAAGTGAAGGAGGGAGGGGGGAAGTGAAGGAGGGAGGGGGAAGTGAAGGAGGGAGGGGAAGTGAAGGAGGGAGGGGGAAGTGAAGGAGGGAGGGGGAAGTGAAGGAGGGAGGGGGAAGTGAAGGAGGGAGGGGGAAGTGAAGGAGGGAGGGGGAAGTGAAGGAGGGAGGGGGAAGTGAAGGAGGGAGGGGGAGTGAAGGAGGGAGGGGGAGTGAAGGAGGGAGGGGGGAGTGAAGGAGGGAGGGGGGAGTGAAGGAGGGAGGGGGGAGTGAAGGAGGGAGGGGGGAGTGAAGGAGGGAGGGGGGAGTGAAGGAGGGAGGGGGAGTGAAGGAGGGAGGGGGGAGTGAAGGAGGGAGGGGGGAGTGAAGGAGGGAGGGGGGAGTGAAGGAGGGAGGGGGGAGTGAAGGAGGGAGGGGGGAGTGAAGTAGGGAGGGACAGGGGGAGTGGAGTAGGGAGGGAGAGGGGGAGTGAAGGAGGGAGGGAGGGAGGGAGCGGGGAGGAGTGAGTGCCCTCCTGTTACATTCTCCGCTACAGCATCCACCCACAGACTGAGAGGTTTTACCTGCCAGGATTCGCCCTTCGACTATCTTCAGCTGGGCCATGGAGGTCGGGCACCAAACAGGGAACCAACTGGAGAACCAGCCCTGGGTCCTGGCGGAGACATAGAGGGAGAATCGGGTAACTATAGAGATCAGGGAGGCCCGAGTGGCTATACTCACACTGACCAGCCAGAAATCCGAGAGTGAGGGGAGCACGGGAGAATGGGGAGGAAGAGAGGGAGATACCCTCCCTATCCCTCTAACCTCCTCCAGTCCCTACAACCCTCCTTATCCCTGTAACCTCCTCCAGTCCCTACAACCCTCCGCATCTCTGTAACCTCCTCCAGTCCCTACAACCCTCCCTATCTCTGTAACCTCCTCCAGCCCCTACAACCCTCCCTAACCCTGTAACCTCCTTCAACCCCCTACACCCCTCCCTATCTCTGTAATCTCCTCCAGTCCCTACACCCCTCCCTATCTCTGTAACCTCCTCCAGCCCCTACAACCCTCCCTATCTCTGTAACCACCTCCATCCCCTACACCCCTCCCTATCTCTGTAACGTCCTCCAGCTCCTGCAACCCTTCCCATCTCTGTAACCTCCTCCAGCTCCTACAACCCTCCCTATCTCTGTAACCTCCTCCAACCCCCTACACCCCTCCCTATCTCTGTAACCTCCTCCAGCCCCTACAACCCTCCCCATCTCTGTAACCTCCTCCAGTCCCTACAACCCTCCCCATCACCGTAACCTCCTCCAGCCACTATAACCCTGCCCATCTCTGTAACCTCCTCCAGCCCCTACAACCCTCCCTATCCCTGTAACCTCCTCCAGCCCCCTACACCCCTCCCTATCTCTGTAACCTCTTCCAGTCCCTACAACCCTCCCTATCTCTGTAACCTCCTCCAGCCCCTACAACCCTCCCTAACCCTGTAACCTCCTCCAGCCCCCTACACACCTCCCTATCTCTGTAACCTCCTTCAACCCCCTACACCCCTCCCTATCTCTGTAATCTCCTCCAGTCCCTACACCCCTCCCTATCTCTGTAACCTCCTCCAGCCCCTACAACCCTCCCTATCTCTGTAACCACCTCCATCCCCTACACCCCTCCCTATCTCTGTAACGTCCTCCAGCTCCTGCAACCCTCCCTATCTCTGTAACCTCCTCCAGCTCCTACAACCCTCCCTATCTCTGTAACCTCCTCCAACCCCCTACACCCCTCCCTATCTCTGTAACCTCCTCCAGCCCCTACAACCCTCCCCATCTCTGTAACCTCCTCCAGTCCCTACAACCCTCCCCATCACCGTAACCTCCTCCAGCCACTATAACCCTGCCCATCTCTGTAACCTCCTCCAGCCCCTACAACCCTCCCTATCCCTGTAACCTCCTCCAGCCCCCTACACCCCTCCCTATCTCTGTAACCTCTTCCAGTCCCTACAACACTCCCTATCTCTGTAACCTCCTCCAGCCCCTACACCCCTCCCTATCTCTGTAAACTCTTCCTGCCCCTACAACACTCCCTATCCCTGTAACCTCCTCCAGTCCCTTCAACCCTCCCTATCATGTAACCTCCTCCAGTCCCTACAACCCTCCCTATCTCTGTAACCTCCTCCAGCCCCTACAACCCTCCCTAACCCTGTAACCTCCTCCAGCCCCCTACACACCTCCCTATCTCTGTAACCTCCTTCAACCCCCTACACCCCTCCCTATCTCTGTAACCTCCTCCAGTCCCTACACCCCTCCCTATCTCTGTAACCGCCTCCAGCCCCTACAACCCTCCCTATCTCTGTAACCACCTCCATCCCCTACACCCCTCCCTATCTCTGTAACGTCCTCCAGCTCCTGCAACCCTCCCTATCTCTGTAACCTCCTCCAGCTCCTACAACCCTCCCTATCTCTGTAACCTCCTCCAACCCCCTACACCCCTCCCTATCTCTGTAACCTCCTCCAGCCCCTACAACCCTCCCCATCTCTGTAACCTCCTCCAGTCCCTACAACCCTCCCCATCACCGTAACCTCCTCCAGCCACTATAACCCTGCCCATCTCTGTAACCTCCTCCAGCCCCTACAACCCTCCCTATCCCTGTAACCTCCTCCAGCCCCCTACACCCCTCCCTATCTCTGTAACCTCTTCCAGTCCCTACAACACTCCCTATCTCTGTAACCTCCTCCAGCCCCTACACCCCTCCCTATCTCTGTAAACTCTTCCTGCCCCTACAACACTCCCTATCCTTGTAACCTCCTCCAGTCCCTTCAACCCTCCCTATCATGTAACCTCCTCCAGTCCCTACAACCCTCCCTATCTCTGTAACCTCCTCCAGCCCCTACAACCCTCCCTAACCCTGTAACCTCCTCCAGCCCCCTACACACCTCCCTATCTCTGTAACCTCCTTCAACCCCCTACACCCCTCCCTATCTCTGTAACCTCCTCCAGTCCCTACACTTGTTCCTATCTCTGTAACCTCCTCCAGCCCCTACAACCCTCCCTATGTCTGTAACCACCTCCATCCCCTACACCCCTCCCTATCTCTGTAACCTCCTCCAGCCCCTACAACCCTCCCTATCCCTGTAACCTCCTCCAGTCTCTCCAACCCTCCCTATCCCTGTAACATCCTCCAGCCCCCTACACCCCTCCCTATCTCTGTAACCTCCTCCAGTACCTACAACCCTCCCCATCTCTGTAACCTCCTCCAGCCCCCACAAACCTCCCTATCCCTGTAGCCTCCTTCAGCCCCTAAAACCTTAGATATCTCTGTAACCTCCTCCAGGCTCTACAAACCTCCCTATCCCTGTAACCTCCTCCAGACCCTACACCCCTCCCTATCTCTGTAACCTCCTCCAGTCCCCACAACCCACCATATCTCTGTAACCTCCACCAGGCCCTACATCCCTCCCTATGTCTGTAACCTCCTCCAGTCCCTACACCCCTCCCTATCTCTGTAACCTCCTCCAGCCCCTACAACCCTCCCTATCTCTGTAACCATCTCCATCCCCTACACCCCTCCCTATCTCTGTAACCTCCTCCAGCTCCTGCAACCCTCCCTATCTCCTGTAACCTCCTCCAGCTCCTACAACCCTCCCTATCTCTGTAACCACCTCCATCCCCTACACCCCTCCCTATCTCTGTAACCTCCTCCAGCTCCTGCAACCCTCCCTATCTCTGTAACCACCTCCAGCCCCTACAACCCTCCATATCTCTGTAACCTCCTCCAGTCCCTACACCCCTCCCTATCTCTGTAACCTCCTCCAGTCCCTACAACCCTCCATATCTCTGTAACCACCTCCAGTCCCTACAACCCTCCCTATCTCTGTAACCACCTCCAGCTCCAACATCCCTCCCTATCTCTGTAACCTTCTCCAGCCCCTACACCCCTCCCTATCTCTGTAACCTCCTCCTGACCCTACAACCCTCCCTATCCCTGTAACCTCCTCCAGTCCCTACAACCCTCCCTACCCTGTAACCTCCTCCAGTCCCTACAACACTCCCTATCCCTGTAACCTCCTCCAGTCCCTACAACCCTCCCTACCCTGTAACCTCCTCCAGTCCCTACAACACTCCCTATCCCTGTAACTTCCTCCAGTCCCTACACCCCTCCCTATCTCTGTAACCACCTTCAGCCCCTACAAACCTCCCTATCTCTGTAACCTCCTCCAGCCTCCTACAGCCCTCCCTATCTCTGTAACCTCCTCCAGCCCCCACAAACCTCCCTACCCCTGTAGCCTCCTTCAGCCCCTAAAACTTTAGATATCTCTGTAACCACCTCCAGTCCCTACAACCCACCATATTTCTGTAACCTCCTTCAGGCCCTACAAACCTCCCTATCCCTGTAACCTCCTCCAGGCCCTACAATCCTCCCTATCCCTGTAACCTCCTCCAGCCCCTACAACCCTCCCTATCTCTGTAAACTCCTCCAGCAACTACAACCCTCCCTATCTCTGTAACCACCTCCAGCTCCTGCAACCCTCCCTATCTCTGTAACCTCCTCCAGCCCCTACACCCCTCCCTATCTCTGTAACCTCCTCCAGCCCCTACAACCCTCCCTATCACTGTAACATCCTCCAGGTCCTACATCCCTCCCTATCTTTGTAACCTTCTCCAGCCCCTACATCCCTCCCTATCTCTGTAACCTCCTCCTGCCCCTACAACCCTCCCTATCCATGTAGCCTCCTCCAGTCCCTACAACCCTCCCTACCCTTTAACCTCCTCCAGTCCCTACAACACTCCCTATCCCTGTAACATCCTCCAGTCCCTACAACCCTCCCTATCACTGTAACATCCTCCAGCTCCAACATCCCTCCCTATCTCTGTAACCTTCTCCAGCCCCTACACCCATCCCTATCTCTGTAACCTCCTCCTGCCCCTACAGCCCTCCCTATCTCTGTACCCTCCTCCTGTCCCTACCACCCTCCCCATCTCTGTAACCTCCTCCAGCCCCCTACAACCCTCCCTATCTCTGTAACCTCCTCCAGCCCCTTCGACCCTCACTATCAGAGAAATCCATCAGGAATTGCTGCTCCTCATCAATACCCTGCTGGAAAGTTAAACCAGGACCGCACCAGGCTTAACTGTGATGCCCCCTCATGCCGATCAGCAGCCTGGCCTCACACTTACACCTTCGGTGACAGGTGTCCGTGTCTTCACGGTGGGGAAATGGATTAGACAAATTGGACACACTAACGTGACTGCGGCTCCTTTTGGGACAGATTGACTAGTTGCCAAGGCTGCCTGGAACTTTCCAGAAACTTCTCTGCTTCTCCAAACGCCTCTGTAAACCGGGCCTCAGACACAGTTATAAAAAAAAATCCCCAGCTTCCATGCCCACATACAATTAAAACAGCCAGGGGGGGGGAAGTGAGAAAAAGAGAGAGAGGAACAGAAACTGATAAATCACCACTAACAGGGTAACAACCTCAGAAAGAATTAGCCCACAAACCGACACTTCAACAAGAAATCAGCACAAAACCAGAAATAAAATGTCATAAAACCCAATGGGAAAGTGACAAGGCTTGGACATGAAATGGACATTTATTGCTAAAGGAATAGAGTATAAAAATAGGGAAGTGTTGTTGCAACTGTACAAGGCATTGGCGAGACTGCACCTGGAGCACTGTGCACAGTTTTGGTCCCCTTACTTGAGGAAGGATGTTGTTGCATTGGAGGCGGTTCAGAGGAGATTCACTCAATTGATTCCAGAGATGCGGGGTTTGTCTTATGAGGAGAGATTGAGCAGTTTAGGCCTCTACTAGCTAGAGTTTAGAAGGAGGAGAGGAGATCTAATTGAGGTATATAAGATGCTAAAGGGGATAGACAAAGTAGACGTGGAGCGGATGTTTCCCCTTGTGGGGCATTCTAGAACGAGAGGCCGTAGTTTTAAGCTAAGGGGCGGTAGATTTAAATCAGAGAGGAGGAGGAATTTCTTTTCTCAAAGGGTCGTGAATCTGTGGAATTCGCTACCTCAGAGTGCTGTGGATGCCGGGACGCTGAATAAATTTAAAGAGGAGGTAGACAGATTTTTAATTCGTAACGGGGTTGAAAGGTTATGGGGGAGAGGGGCGGGAAATTGGAGTTGAGGCCGAAATGAGATCAGCCATGATCGTGTTGAATGGCGGGGGGCAGGATCGAGGGGCTGAATTGCCTACTCCTGCTCCTAGTTCTTATGTTCTTAATGTTCTTATCAACATTACAGGAAATGAACATGAAATGAACACAAATCTAACAGGCCATTGACATGAAATGAACATGAATCTGACAGGAAATCAACATTAAATGGACATAAATCTGACAGATCATTGACATGAAAAGGACACAAATCTGATGGGTCATTGACATGAAATGGACACAAATCTGACGGGTCATTGACATGAAAAGGACACAAATCTGACAGGCCACTGACATGAAAAGGACACAAATCTGACAGGCCATTGACATGAAAAGGACACAAATCTGACAGGCCACTGACATGAAAAGGACACAAATCTGACAGGCCACTGACATGAAAAGGACACAAATCTACAGGCCATTGACATGGAATGGACACAAATCTGACAGGCCACTGACATGAAAAGGACACAAATCTGACAGGCCACTGACATGAAAAGGACACAAATCTGACAGGCCACCGACATGAAAAGGACACAAATCTGACAGGCCACTGACATGAAATGGACACAAATCTACAGGCCATTGACATGGAATGGACACAAATCTGACAGGCCACTGACATGAAAAGGACACAAATCTGACAGGCCATTGACATGGAATGGACACAAATCTGACAGGAAATCAACATGAAATGGACATGAATCTGACAGGAAATCAACATTAAATGGACATGAATCTGACAGGCCACTGACATGAAAAGGACACAAATCTGACAGGCCACTGACATGAAAAGGACACAAATCTGACAGGCCACTGACATGAAAAGGACACAAATCTGACAGGCCACTGACATGAAAAGGACACAAATCTGACAGGCCACTGACATGAAAAGGACACAAATCTGACAGGCCATTGACATGAAATCGACAGGGCGAGGGGAGGGGCCGAGACGGACGTTGAGAGGAACATTTCTGGACCAGGAAATGCCTGCTGCTCCCGGACGGATTGGGGACTGGGAAAGCAGCCGGGGAGGTGGACTGGGGCAGGAGTTGAAACTCACACTTGTTCGGTGTCCTCTTCCATCCCACCTCCGCCTTTCATCAGGAGAGTCCCCCGGGGCTTGGAACTCGGACACACAATGTAACAATGGAATAGAATCCCGAGACACAATGTATCAATGGAGTAGAATCCCGAGACACAATGTATCAATGGAATAGAACCCCGAGGCTACAATGTAACAATGAATTAGAACCCTGAGACACAAAGCAACAAGGGAATGGAACTTTCACAAGCAGCTGACCCGACTTCCTGAAATTAATCAGGGGGGCGGGGCCACGAGTCAGTTCCTGCTTTGTAAAGGTGGATATTTCTGACGGTCAAATCATATTTGGAAAAGTGTTGAATTCGGATATTTCAGGGATGGGCGACACACTGATTCACACCGTATCTTTTTTAATACAGGTTACCAGGTTAAGAAAAGGGCAGCCGCAAAACTCATCTCCTCTTGAGGTGCAGGGCGGACTGGTAAACAGGGAGAGAGTTATAGAGAGAGAGCGAGAGAGAGACAGTTATATATAGAGGAAGTGAGAGGGAGTTAGCGTTATATATAAAGAGAGAGAGAGTTACAGAGAGAAAGCTAGAGACTTTTAATATTTATATAGAGAGAGCGTTATAGAGAGAACGCCAGAGTTTTAGATATATAGTTATAGAGAGAAAGTTAGAGTTTATATATATATATATAGAGAGAGAGAGTTATAGAGAGAAAGTTAGAGTTATATATAGAGAGAGAGTTATATAAAGAGTTATAGGGAGAAAGTTAGAGAGTTATATGTAGAGAGAGAGAGTTATATAAAGAGAGAGTTATAGGGAGAAAGTTAGAGGGTTATACAGAGAGAGTTACTATAGAGAGAGTTATATAAATGTATAGAGAGAGAGAAAGGTAAAGAGAGTTAGAGAGTTATTTGTAGAGAGAGTTATAGAGAGAAAGTTATAGAGTTATATATATATATATATGGAGTTATATATATTATGTGCATAGAGAGAGAAAGATTAAGGGAATTATAGAGAGAGTTATATGTTGAGAGAGTTATAGAGAGAGGGAGAGTTATAGAGAGAGTTACAGAGAGAGAGAAGAGCGTGTGTTATATAGAGATAGAGATGGCTACAGAGATAGTGGATGCACTGATGATCATCTTCCAAAATTCTATAGATCCTGGAATGGTTCCTGAAGATTGGAAGGTAGCAAATGTCACCCCACTATTTAAGAAGGGAGGGAGAGAGAAAACAGGGAACTACAGACCTCTTAGCCTTGACACCGGTAGCAGGGAAAATGCTGGAATGTATTATAAAGGATGTGATAAACGGACACTTGGGATAATCAGGATCTGATCGGACAGGGATTTGTGAATGGGGAATGGTGGCTCCACCAAGCTGTCGCAGTTTCTTTCGAGGGTGTTACTCACAGAATCGGTAAAGGGGACGTGGTGTACCTGGGCCAGAATATTACCAGCTGACCCGAGCGCGTGTGAAAAGTGCGCAAACTGGTGCTGGGCGCGCCTCCCGGCGTGATCGCTCACGCCCGGCGACAGTGAGGCCAGCGGGGCGAGCGCTATGCCCTCTGCCGGCAATCAAAAGGCCAATTGAGGCTGATGAAGACTCTGTTGTCCACGGTTTTACGTTCCCCCTTGCGATTTCTGGCACTCTCGGCACGGGCTAACTGGGCAGGCGGTTTTAACGAAACCTCATTCGAGGTTGGGGACGAAATGTAGCAGAAAGTGATGCCCCGGGGACCGAAGCCCTTTGTTTTTGAGCTCAGACATAGACCTCAGCAACTCATCGACACCAACGCCCATCCGGGACCCTCTACCCCTGCTTGTCCCTCCGTCCCCAGCCCGTCTTCCAATCCCAGCCCCGGCCGTGTATTCACTATACCCCCTGACCTTCCCCTCTCCGACACTGAACGTTCAGTGCTCAGCAAAGGACTCAGTTTCATACCCTTACGCCCTCATCTCAATGAATTTCGGGCTCGGCACGATGCTGAACTCTTCTTCCGCCGTCTTCGTCTCCGTGCTCACTTCTTTGGGCAGGAGTCCTCTCCCCGTTCAACGGATACTTTTACCCACCTCCAATATTCTCCCTCCACCTGGACCCCTCCCTCTGGATTCTTACCTTCTCTTGATCTTTTCATTGAGAACTGTTGGCGTGACATTAGTCGTCTCAATTTCTCTGCTCCTCTCACCCATTATAAGCTGACTCTCTCTGAACTTGCTGCACTCCGTTCTCTCAGGTCCAACCCTGACATTGTCATCAAACCCGCTGACAAGGGTGGTGCTGTTGTTGTCTGGCGCACTGACCTCTACCTCGCGGAGGCTGAGCGTCAACTCGCAGACACTTCCTCCTACATCTCCCTGGACCATGACCCCACCACTTAAAATCAAGCCATTGTTTCCAGGACTGTCACTGACCTCATCTCCTCTGGAGATCTTCCTTCCACAGCTTCCAACCTGATAGTCGCCCAACCTCGGACGGCCCGCTTCTACCTCCTACCCAAAATCCACAAACAGGACTGTCCCGGCAGACTGATCATGTCAGCCTGTTCCTGCCCCACGGAACTCATTTCTTGTTAACTTGTCTCCCTTCTCTCTCCCCTTGTCCAGTCCCTTCCCACCTACATCCGTGATTCCTCTGACACCTTACGAACAATTTCCAGTTCCCTGGCCCCAACCGCCTCCTCTTCACCATGGACGTCCAATCCCTCTACACCTCCATCCCCTACCAGGATGGTCTGATGGCTCTCCGTTTCTTCCTCGAACAGAGGCCCAAACAATCCTCATTCACCACTACTCTCCTCCATCTGGCTGAACTTGTTCTCACACTGAACAATTTCTCCTTTAACTCCTCTCACTTCCTCCAAATAAAAGGTGTGGCTATGGGTACCCGCATGGGCCCCAGCTATGCCTGTCTCTTTATGGGGTATGTGGAACATTTCTTGTTCCAATCCTACTCCGGCCCCCTCCCACAACTCTTTCTCCGGTACATCGATGATTACTTCAGTGCTGCTTCATGCTCTCGTCGGGACCTGGAAAAACTTATTAATTTTGCTTCCAATCTCCACCCCTCCATCATCTTCACATGGTCCATCTCTGACACTTCCCTTCCCTTCATTGACCTCTCTGTCTCAATTTCTGATGATAGACTGTCCACCAATATCCATCACAAGCCTACCGACTCCCACAGCTACCTCGACTACAGCTCCTCACACCCCGCTTCCTGTAAGGACTCCATCCCATTCTCTCAGTTCCTTCGCCTCTGTCGCATCTGCTCTGATGATGCCACTTTGAAAAACAGTTCCTCTGACATGTCCTCCTTTTTCCTTAACCGAGGTTTTCCACCCACAGTGGTTGACAGGGCCCTCAACCGTGCCCAACCCATCTCCCGCGCATCCGCCCTCACGCCTTCTCCTCCCTCCCAGAAACATGATAGGGTCCCCCTTGTCCTCACTTATCACCCCACCAGCCTCCGCATTCAAAGGATCATCCTCCACCATTTCCGCCAACTCCAGCATGATGCCACCACCAAACACATCTTCCCTTCACCTCCCCTGGTGGCATTCAGTAGGGATCATTCCCTCTGTGACACCCTGGTCCACTCCTCCATCACCCCCTACACCTCAACCCCCTCCCACAGCACCTTCCTATGCAACCGCAGATGTAACACCAGCCCCTTCACTCCCTCTCTCCTCACCTTCCAAGGGCCCAAACACTCCTTTCAAGTGAAGCAGCATTTCACTTGCACTTCCCTCAACTTAGTCTACTACATTCGTTGCTCCCAATGCGGTTTCCTCTACATTGGAGAGACCAAACGCAGACTGGATGACCGCTTTGCAGAACACCTTCGGTCTGTCCACAAGCATTACCCAGACCTCCCTGTCGCTTGCCATTTCAACACTCCACCCTGCTCTCATGCCCACATGTCCGTCCTTGGCCTGCTGCATTGATCCAGTGAAGCTCAACGCAAACTGGAGGAACAGCACCTCATCTTCCGACTAGGCACTTTACAGCCTTCCGGACTGAATATTGAGTTCAACAATTTTAGATCTTGAACTCCCTCCTCCATCCCCACCCCCTTTCCGTTTCTTCCCCCTCCTTTTTGTTTTTTTCCAATAATTTATATAGATTTTTCTTTTCCCACCTATTTCCATTATTTTTAAATGTATTCCCATCCATTGTTTTATCTCTACCTTTTAGCCTTTTTAGTATTCCTTCACCCCACCCCACCCCACCCCCACTAGGACTATCTGTACCTTGCTTGTCCTGCTTTCTACCCTTAATTAGCACATTCCTTTAGATAATATCACCACCTTCAACACCTCTTTGGCCTTTTGTCTGTGACATCTTTTGGTTATCTCCACCTATCACTGGTTCTTTACCTAGCTCTACCCTCCCCCCCCTTAAACCAGCTTATTTTTCACCCATAGAACCAATGAACCATAGAACACGACAGCACAGAAAACAGGCCATTCGGTCCTTCTAGTCTGTGCCGAAATATTATTCCGCTAGTCCCATTGACCTGCACCTAGTCCGTAACCCTCCAGACCTCTCCCATCCATGTATCTATCCAATTTATTCTTAAAACTTAAAGAGTGAGCCCGCATTTACCACATCAGCTGGTAGCTCGTTCCATACTCTCACCACTCTCTGAGTGAAGAAGTTCCCCCTAATGTTCCCCCTTTCACCCTAAAGCCATGTCCTCTCGTGTTTATCTCTCCTAATCTAAGTGGAAAGAGCCTACTCGCATTTACTCTGTCTATACCCCTCACAATTTCCTATTTTTTTTGCCCCTTTCCTATTTTTACTTAGTTCTGTGGAAGGGTCATGAGGACTCGAAACGTCAACTGTGCTCCTCTCCGCCGATGCTGCCAGACCTGCTGAGTTTTTCCATGTATTTCTGTCTTTTTGTTTGTGGTTTTGGATTTCCAGCATCCGCAGTTCTTTTGCTTTTATATCATTAGAGCAGAAAGTGATAAAAACAAAAAGCTACTGCGGATGCTGGAAATCCAAAACAAAAAAAGAATTAACTGGAATAACTCAGCAGGTCTGGCAGCATCGGTGGAGAAGAAAAGAGTTGACGTTTCGAGTCCAACATGACCCTTCAACGGAACTGAAGTATAGTTAGGAGAGGGGTGAAATATAAGCTGGTTTAAGGTGGGGTGGGCGGGGGGAGAGAGAAGTTGAGGGTGGGGTGGTTGTGGGGACAAGCAAGCAGTGATAGGAGCAGATAATCAAAAGATGTCACAGACAAAAGGATCAAAGAGGTGTTGAAGGTGGTGATATTATCTAAGAAAAGTGCTAATTAAGAATGGATGGCAGGGCACTCAAGGTACAGCTCTAGTGGAGGTGTCAGCTGTGGCTCAGTTCATAGCACCCTCGCGTTTGAGTCAGAAGGTTGTGGGTTCATGTCCCACTCCCGGGAAAAAAAAGAAGTCAAGAACTGTGAATGTACTCGAAAGAGTTACAGCTCTAGTGGGGGTGGGGTGGAAAGACTAACAAGGTATTAGTTGTAGATTTAAAAATAATGGGAATAGGTGGGAAAAGAAGAATCTATATAAATTATTGAAAAAAAAAGGGAGGGGGAAGAAACGGGGTGGGGATGGGGGGAGGGGGAGTTTAAGATCTAAAGTTGTTGAATTCAATATTCAGCCCGGAAGGCTGTAAAGTGCCTAGTCGGAAGATGAGGTGCTGTTCCTCCAGTTTGCGTTGGGCTTCACTGGAACAATGCAGCCAGGCCAAGGACAGACATGTGGGCAAGAGAGCAGGGTGGAGTGTTAAAATGGCAAGCGACAGGGAGGTTTGGGTCCCAGAAGCCCCCAGCCGATTCCCCGCCTCACCTCCGCCAGTGTCCGCCTCCTTCCCCGGCCGGCCGGAGTGAGATTGTGTTCAGAGGCCGATCGCGGGCAGGTCTGGTGCCCACTCTCGGTCTCGAGAGTTCAGGCCTTGGGTTTAAAGCAAGCAGGCTCCTGATAAAGTCCACCCACAGGAGGTTGAGAAATAAAAGCAGAAACATAAAACAGAAATACCTGGGGAAAAACTCAGCAGGTCTGGCAGCATCGGTGCAGCAGAGCACAGTTGACGTTCCGAGTCCTCATGAACCTTCATGGGGATATATAGTGAGATTGGAGAGGCGATAGCGCAGTGGTATTGTTGCTTGGCTTAGAAACCTGGGAGACCCGGGTTCATTATCCCACTGAAGCCAAATAGTGGATTTTTGAATCCAATAAAAAATGTGGGGGGGTGCGGTTCACCCCCCCGCCCCATCTCACCTCCAGAAAGTGAACAACTTGGGGGACTTGGCCCACGGAGTGGTCATAACAAACTGGGGACACATCTGACAGGCTCAATGACCTCCTGTTGCTCCGATGTTCCGAGGGAGTTAAAGATAGAAAGTGTAAGTGAGAGATTAATAGGTCAGAGAGTGAGGACAAGAGAGAGTTATATATTTATAGAGAGAGGGTTACACAGAGAGAGTTATATATATATTTATAGAGAGAGAGTTATATACAAAGAGAGGGGTACACAGAGAGAGTTAAATATTTATAGAGAGATATACAAAGAGAGGGTTATACAGAGAGACTTATATGTATATTTATAGAGAGTTATATACAAAGAGAGGCTTATGCAGAGAGAGTTATATATATATTTATAGAGAGAGTTATATACAAAGAGAGGGTTACACAGAGAGAGAGTTATATATATATATATTTAGAGAGAGAGAGAGTTCTATACAAAGATGGTTACAAAGAGAGTGTTATATATATATCTATAGATATATGTATATATCTATAAAGAGAAGGTATCACAGGGAGAGTTATATAGATATTTATAGAGAGAGAGTTATGTACAAAGAGAGGCTTATACAGAGAGAGTTATATATATATTGATAGAGAGAGAGAGTTATATACAAAGAGAGGGTTACACAGAGAGAGTTATATATATATTTATAGAAAGAGAGAGTTATATAGAAAGAGAGGGTAAGAAAGAGTTATATATATATTTATAGGTATATATATAAAGAGTAGATATCACAGAGAGAGTTATATATATATATATTGATAGAGAGAGAGATGTGTACAAAGAGGACGTTACACAGAGAGAGTGATGTATATTTATAGAGAGAGAGAGTTATATACAAAGAGAGGTTTACACAGAGAGAGTTATATGTATATTTATAGAGAGAGAGTTATATACAAAGAGAGGGTTCCACAGAGAGAGTTATATGTTTATTTATAGAGAGAGAGTTATATGCAAAGAGAGGGTTACACAGAGAGAGAATTATATATATATATATATAGAGAGAGAGAGAGAGAGAGTTATATACAAAGAGAGGGTTCCACAGAGAGAGTTATATACATATTTATAGAGAGAGGGAGTTATATACAAAGAGAGGGTTACACAGAGAGAGAATTATATATATATTTATAGAGAGAGAGAGTTATATACAAAGAGAGGGTTACAAAGAGAGAGTTATATATATATTTATATATATAGAGATATATATATAAAGAGAGGGTATCACAGAGAGAGTTATATATATAGAGAGAGAGTTATATACAAAGAGAGGGTTATACAGAGAGAGTTATATATATATTGATAGAGAGAGAGATGTGCATAAAGAGAGCGTTACTCAGAGAGAGTTATATATGTATTTAGAGAGAAAGTTATATATAAAGAGAGTGTTACACAGAATGATTTATATATACATTAATAGAGAGAAAGAGTTATATACAAAGAGAGGCTTATAGAGAGAGTGTTATATATTTATTTATAGAGAGAGAGAGTTATATATAAAGAGAGGGTTGCACAGAGAGAGTTATATATCTATTTATATATATAGAGAGAGTTATATACAAAGAGAGGGTGAAACAGAGAGAATTATATATATATTTATAGAGACAGAGAGTTATATACAAAGAGAGGATTATACAGAGAGAGTTATATATGTATATCTATAGAGAGAGAGTTACATACAAAGAGAGGGTTACACAGAGAGAGTTATATATATATATTTATAGAGAGAGAGAGTTATATACAAAGAGAGGGTTATACAGAGAGAGTTATATATATATATATTTAGAGAGAGAAACAGTTTTGCATAAAGTGAGGGTTAGACAGAGAGAGTTATATATATATTTATACAGATAGAGAGAGAGTTATATATAAAGAGAGGATTAAACAGAGAGAGTTATAGATATATTTATAGGGAGGGAGTGTTATATACAAAGAGTGCTTCATACAGTGAGTGTTATATATTTATTTAAAGAAAGAGAGAGAGTTATATACAAAGAGAGTGATATACAGAAAGAGTTATATACATATATTTATAGAGAGAGAGTGTTATATATAAGAGAGGGTTATACACAGAGAATGATATATATAGTTATAGAGAGAGAGAGTTATATATAAAGAGAGGTTTACACAGAGAAAGTTGTATATATATTTACAGAGAGAGTTATATACAAAGACAGGGTTACACAGAGAGAGTTATATATATATATTAATAGAGAGACAGTTATATACAAATGGGTTTACACAGAGAGAGTTATATATATATTTGTAGAGAGAGAGTTATATACAAATAGAGTGTTACACAGAGAGAGTTATATATATATTTATAGAGAGAGAGTTATACACAAAGAGAAGGTTACACGGAGAGAGTTATATATAATAATAGAGACAGAGTTATATGCAAAGAGAGGGTTTCTCAGGGAGAGTTATATATATATTTATAGAGAGAGAAAGAAAGTTATATACAAACAGAGGGTTACATGGAGAGATTGATATATATATGTATACAGAAGGAGAGACTAATATACAATCAGAGGGTGATAGAGAGGGATTTATATATATATTTAGGCATAGAGAGAGATAGTTTTATATATAAAGAGATGTTTACACAGAGAGAATTATTTATATATTTATAGAGAGAGAGAGAGAGTAACATACAAACAGAGGGTTATACGGAGAGTGTTATATATATTTATAAAGAGAGAGAGAGTTATATACAAAGACAGGGTTACACAGAGAGAGTTATACACATATTTATATAGAGAGAGAGTTATATACAAAGACAGGGTTACACAGACCATAAGACCATAAGACATAGGAGCAGTAATTAGGCCAATCGGCCCATCGAGTCTGCTCCACCATTCAATCATGGCTGATAAGTTTCTCAACTGCGAGAGTTATATATATTTATAGAGAGAGAGTTATATACAAAGACAGGGTTACACAGAGAGAGTTATATATATATATCCTTATATAGAGAGAGATTTATATACAAAGAGAGGGTTACACAGAAAGAGTTATATATAAATTTATGTATATATAGAGAGAGAGTTATATACAAAGAGGAGGTTACACAGAGAGAGTTATATATATATTTAGAGAGCGAGAGAGAGTTATATACAAAGAGAGGGTTACACAGAGAGAGTTATATATGTATTTATAGAGAGAGAAAGAAAGTTATATACAAAGAGCGGGTTACATGGAGAGATTGATATACATATTTATAGAGAAGGAGAAAGTTATATACAAACAGAGGGTGATACAGAGAGATTTATATATATTTATAGAGAGAGTTATATAAACAGAGAGGATTATACAGAGAGAGTTATATATATATTTATAGAGAGAGGGAGTTATATACAAAGAGAGGGTTACACAGAGACCGTTAAATATATATTTATAGAGAGAGAGAGTTATATACAAAGAGAGGATTATACAGAGAGAGTTATATATATATTTATAGAGAGAAAGGGTTATATACAAAGAGACGGTTATACAGAGAGAGTTATATATATATTTATCGAGAGAGAGAATCATATACAAATAGAGGGTTACAAAGATACAGTTATATATATATATCTATAGAAAGAGAGAGAGTTATGTACAAAGAGAGGGTTGTAGAGAGAGACTTATAAATATATTTAAGAGAGAGAGAGTTATATACAAAGAGAGGGTTATACAGAGAGATTTATATATATATTTATAGAGAGAGTTATATAAACAGAGAGGGTTATACAGAGAGAGTTATATATATATTTATAGAGAGAGGGAGTTATATACAAAGAGAGGGTTACACAGAGAGCGTTAAATATATATTTATAGAGAGAAAGGGTTATATACAAAGAGAGGATTATACAGAGAGATTTATATATATATATTTATATAGAGAGAGAATTATATGCAAAGAGAGGGTTACAAAGAGAGAGTTATATATATATATATCTATAGAGAGAGAGAGTTATATACAAAGAGAGGGTTGTAGAGAGAGAGTTATATATATCTATTTAAGAGAGAGCGAGTTATATACAAAGATAGGGTTATACAGAGAGAATTAAATATACATTTATAGAGAGAGATAGACAGTTATACAGAGAGAGTTAAAGATATATTTATAGAAAGAGAGAGAGTTATATACAAAGAGAGGGTTATACATATATATATATATATATTCTGGAGAGAGATTTATATACAAAGAGAGGGTTACACAGAGAGAGAGTTATATATATATTTATAGAGAGAGAGAGTTATATACAAAGAGAGGGTTATACAGAGAGAGTTATATATATATATTTATATATATAGAGATATATATATAAAGAGAGGGTATCACAGAGAGAGTTATATATATATATATTTATAGAGAGAGTTATATACAAAGAGAGGGTTATACAGAGAGAGTTATATATATATTTATAGAGAGAGAGAGTTATATATAAAGAGAGGGTTGCACAGAGAGAGTTATATATATATTTATAGACACATATATATATATATAAAAAGAGAGATTTACACAGAAACACACACATATATATATATATATAGAGAGAGAGAGTTATATACAAAGAGAGAGTAGCTTAGAGAGATTTATGCCTGTATTTATAGAGAGTTATATATAAAGACAGTGTTACACAGAGTGATTTATATATATATTTACAGAGAGAAAGATTTATATACAAAGAGACGGTTATGCAGAGAGAGGTATATATATATTTTTAGAAAGAGAGAGAGATTTATATATAAAGAGGGGATTACACACAGAGTGTTATATATTTATTTATCGAGAGACAAGGAGTTACATACAAAGATAGGGTGATACAGAGAGAGTTTTATATCTATATTCATAGAGAGAGAGAGTTATATACAAAGAAAGGGGCACACAGAGAGTGTTATATATATTTATAAAGAGGGAGAGAGTGTTATATACAAAGAGAGGGTTGCACAGAGAGAGTTAAATATATATTTATAGAGACAGAGAGGTATATACAAAAAGAGTGTTACACAGTGAGAGTTATATGTATATTTATATTTAGAGAGAGAGTTATATACAAAGAGAGAGTTATATATATTTATTTATAGAGAGAGAGAGTGTTATATATGAAGAGAGGGTTACACAGAGAGAGTTATATTTATATTTATAGAGAGACAAAGAGTGTTATATACAAAGAGAGGATTATACAGAGAGAGTTATATACATATATTTATAGAGAGAGTTACATACAAAGAGAGGGTTATACAGAGAGTGTTATATATATTTATAAAGAGAGAGCGAGAGTTATATACATATTTATAGAGAGAGAGAGAGTTATATCTAAAGAGAGGATTACACAGACCATAAGACCATAAGACCATAAGACATAGGAGCAGTAATTAGGCCATATATAAAGAGTGGGTTATATGGAGAGATTGATATATATATGTATAGAGAAGGAGAGAGTTATATACAAACAGAGGGTGATACAGAGAGATTTATACATATATTTATGGAGAGAGAGAGTTATATATAAAGAGAGGGTTACACAGAGAGAGCTATTTATATATTTATATAGAGAGAGAGTTACATACAAAGAGAGGGTTATACAGAGAGTGTTATATATATTTATAAAGACAGAGAGAGTTATATACAAAGGCAGGGTTACACAGAAAGAGTTATAAAGAGAGTGTTATATATATATTTACAGAGAGAGAGCTATATATAAAGAGAGGGTTGCACAGAGAGAGTTATATATCTATTTATAGACATAGATATATATATATATAAAGAGTGGTTTACACAGAAACAGCTATATATATATATGAGAGAGAGAGAGAGTTATATACAAAGAGAGGGTTATACAGAGAGAGTTATATATATATTTATAGAGAGAGAGTTATATATAAATAGAGTGTTACACAGAGAGAGTTATATATATATTTATAGAGAGAGAGAGTTATATACAAAGAGAGGGTTTCTCAGGGAGAGTTATATATATATTTATAGAGAGAGAAAGAAAGTTATATACAAAGAGAGGGTTACATGGAGAGATTGATATATATATGTATAGAGAAGGAGAGAGTTATATACAAACAGAGGGTGAGACAGAGAGATTTATATATATATTTATGGAGAGAGAGATATATATAAAGAGAGGGTTACACAGAGAGAGTTATATATATATTTATAGAGAGAGAAAGTTGCATACAAATAGAGGGTTATACAGAGAGTGTTATATATATATATAAAGAGAGAGAGAGTTATATACAAAGACAGGGTTATACAGAGAGAGTTATATATATATTAATAGAGAGAGAAAGAGAGTTATATACAAAGAGTGGGTTACATGGAGAGATTGATATATATATGTATAGAGAAAGAGAGAGTAATATACAAACAGAGGGTGATACAGTGAGAGTTATCTTTATATTTATGGAGAGAGAAAGATATATTTATAAAGAGAGGGTTACACAGAGAGAGTTATTTATATATTTATAGAGAGAGAGAGGTACATACAAAGAGAGGGTTATACAGAGAGTGTTATATATATTTATAAAGAGAGAGAGAGTTATATACAAAGACAGGGTTACACAGAGAGAGTTATATATATTTATAGAGAGGGAGAGTTATATCTAAAGAGAGGATTACTCAGAGAGAATTATATACATATTTATAGAGAGAGAGACTTATATCTAAAGAGAGGATTACACAGACCATAAGGCCGTAAGACATAGGAGCAGAAATTAGGCCAATCGGCCCATCGAGTCTGCTCCACCATTCAATCATGGCTGATAAGTTTCTCAACAGTGAGAGTTATACATATTTATAGAGAGAGAGAGAGTTATATACAAAGAGAGGGTTACACAGCGAGAGTTATATATACATATTCATATGTTTATACATATATATTCATATATAGAGAGAGAATTATATACAAAGAGAGGGTTACAAAGGGAGAGTTATATATATATATTTATATATATATAGAGAGAGAGAGTTATATACAAAGTGGACGTTAAACAGAGAGAGTTTCTTATATATTTATATAGAGAGAGTTATATACAAATAGAGTGTTACACAGAGAGAGTTATATATATATTTATAGAGAGAGAGAGTTATATACAAAGAGAGGGTTACGCAGAGAGTTATATATGTGCTTATAGAGAGAGACAGAAAGTTATATACAAAGAGCGGGTTACATGGAGAGATTGCTATATATATGTATAGAGAAGGAGAGAGATATATACAAACAGAGGGTGATACAGAGAGAGTTATATATATTTATAGAGAGAGAGTTATATACAAAGAGAGGGTTACACAGAGAGAGTTGTATTTATATTTATAGGGAGAAAAAGAGTGTTATATACAAAGAAAGGATTAGACAGAGTTATATACATATCTTAATTGGGAGAGAGAGAGAGTTATGTAAAAGAGAGGGTTACACAGACCATAGACCATAAGACCATAAGACATAGGAGCAGGAATTAGGCCAATCGGCCCATCGAGTCTGCTCCGCCATTCAATCATGGCTGATAAGTTTCTCAACAGGGAGAGTTATATATAATTATAGAGAGAGAGAGAGTTATATACAAAGAGAGGGTTACACAGAGAGAGTTATATATATATATTCATATATAGAGAGAGATTTATATACAAAGAGAGGGTTACACAGAGAGAGTTATATATATATATTCATATATAGAGAGAGATTTATATACAAAGAGAGGGTTACACAGAGAGAGTTATATATATATTTACATATAGCGAGAGAGAGTTAAAAACAAAGAGGAGGTTGCACAGAGAGAGTTTCTTATGTATTTATAGAGAGAGAGTTATATACAAAGAGAAGGTTATAAAGAGAGAGTTATATATAAATTTATAGAGAGAGAGAGAGTTATATATAAAGAGAGGGTTGCACAGAGAGAGTTATATATCTATTTATAGACATAGATATATATATAAAGAGAGGTTTACACAGAAACAGATATCTATATATATATATATACATATATATATAGAGAGAGAGAGTTATATACAAAGAGAGGGTTATACAGAGAGAGTTATATATATATTTATAGAGACAGAAAGAAAGTTATATACAAAGAGCAGGTTACATGGAGAGATTGATACATATATGTATAGAGAAGGAGAGAATAATATACAAACAGAGGGTTACACAGAGAGAGTTATATATCTATTTATGGAGAGAGAGAGAGTTATATACAAAGAGAGGGTTACGCAGAGAGAGTTATATATATATTTATAGAGAGAGAGAGTTATATACAAAGAGAGGGTTACGCAGAGAGAGTTATATATATTTATAAAGAGAGAGAGAGTTATATACAAAGACAGGGTTACACAGAGAGAGTTATATACATATTTATAGAGAGAGAGAGTTATATCTAAAGAGAGGATTAAACAGACCATAAGACATAGGAGCAGAAATTAGGCCAATCGGCCCATCGAGGCTGCTCCGCCATTCAATCATAGCTGATAAGTTTCTCAACAGGGAGAGTTATATATATTTATAGAGAGAGAGGGTTATATACAAAGAGAGGGTTACACAGAGTGAGTTATATATATATTCATATATAGAAAGAGATTTATATACGAGAGGGTTACCCAGAGAGAATTATATAAATATTTATATATATAGGGAGAGAGTTATATATAAAGAGAGGGTTGCACAGAGAGAGTTATATATCTATTTATAGACATAGATAGATATATATAAAGAGAGGTTTACACAGAAACAGATATATATATATATATATGTATAGAGAGAGAGTTATATACAAAGAGGGGGTTATACAGAGAGAGTTATATATCTATTTATAGAGAGAGAGTTATATATAAATAGAGTGTTACACAGAGAGAGTTATATATATATTTATAGAGAGAGAGATATATACAAAGAGAGGGTTACACAGAGAGAGTTATATATATGTTTATACAGAGAGAATGAAAGTTATATACAAAGAGCGGGTTACACGGAGAGATTGATATATATATGTATAGAGAAGGGGAGAGTGATATACAAACAGAGAGTGATACAGAGAGATTTATATATATATTTATGGAGAGAGAGTTACATATAAAGAGAGGGTTAGACAGAGAGAGTTATTTATATATTTATAGAGAAAGAGAGAGTTACATACAAACAGAGGGTTATACAGAGAGTGTTATATATATTCATAAAGAGAAAGAGAGAGTTATATACATATTTATAGAGAGAGAGAGAGTTATATCTAAAGAGAGGATTACACAGACCATTAGACCATAAGACCATAAGACATAGGAGCAGTAATTAGGCCAATCGGCCCATCGAGTCTGCTCCGCCATTCAATCATAGCTGATAAGTTTCTCAACATGGAAAGCTATATATATTTATAGAGAGAGAGAGAGTTATATACAAAGAGAGAGTTACACAGAGAGAGAGTTATATATATATATTCTTATATAGAGAGAGATTTATATACAAAGAGAGGGTTACACAGAGAGAGTTATATATATATATATTTATAGAGAGAGAGTTATATACAAAGAGAGGGTAATACAGAGAGAGTTATATATATATTTATAGAGAGGGAGGCAGTTATATATAAAGAGAGGGTTATACAGAGAGAGTTATGTATATATTTATAAAGAGAGAGAGAGTTATATATAAAGAGAGGGTTGCACAGAGAGAGTTATATATATATTTATAGACATAGATATATATATATATATATATATATAGAGGTTTACTCAGAAACATATATATATATATAGAGAGAGAGAGTTATATACAAAGAGAGAGTAGCTTAGAGAGATTTATGCCTGTATTTATAGAGAGAGTTATATATAAAGACAGTGTTACACAGAGTGATTTATATATATATTTATAGAGAGAAAGATTTATATACAAAGAGACGGTTATGCAGGGAGAGGTATATATATATTTTTAGAGAGAGAGAGATTTATGTATAAAGAGGGGATTACACACAGAGAGTTATATATATATTTATAGAGAGACAAGGTGTTACATACAAAGATAGGGTGATACAGAAAGAGTTATATATATATTCATAGAGAGAGAGAGAGTTATATACAAAGAAAGGGTCACACAGAGAGTGTTATATATATTTATAAAGAGGGAGAGAGTGTTATATACAAAGAGAGGGAGTTGAATATATATTTATAGAGACAGAGAGGTATATACAAAGAGAGTGTTACACAGTGAGTTATATGTATATTTATAGTTAGAGAGAGAGTTATATACAAAGAGAGAGTTATATATATATTTATAGAGAGAGAGAGAGTTATATATGAAGAGAGGGTTACACAGAGTTATATTTATATTTATAGAGAGACAAAGAGTGTTATATACAAAGAGAGGATTATACAGAGAGAGTTATATACATATATTTATAGAGAGAGAGAAAGTTATGTACAAAGAGAGGGTTACTCAGAGAGAGTTAATTGTGTATTTATAGAGAGAGAGATTTATATATAAAGAGAGTGTTACACAGAGTGATTTATATATTTATTTATAAGGAGAAAGAATTATATTCAAAGAGAGGGTTATACAGAGAGAGGTATATATATATTTATAGAGAGAGATAGAGTTATGTAGAAAAGAGGGTTACACAGAGAGATTTATATATATATTTATAAAGAGAGCAATGCGGGAAGTATAACAGGCAAGGCAGATGAGCTTACAGCTTGGATTAGTACTTGGGACTATGATGTTATTGCTATTACAGTGACTTGGTTGAACGATGGACAGGATTGGCCGATAAACGTTCCAGGATTTAGATGTTTCAGGCAGGATAGAGAGGGATGTAGAAGGGGTGGGGGAGTTGCACTGCTGGTTAAGGGGAATATCACAGCTGTACGACAGGAGGACACCTCGGTGGGCTCATGCAGTGAGGCAATATGGGTAGAGTTCCGGAATAGGAAGGGTGCAGTCACAATGTTGGGGGTTTACTACAGGCCTCCCAACTGCCGGCGGGAGATTGAGGAACAGTTATGTAGGCAGATTTTGATGTAAGAGCAATAAGGTGGTTGTGGTGGGTGATTTTAACTTTCCCTATATTGACTGGGAATCACTTAGTGCTAGGGGTTTGGATGGTGCAGAATCTGTAAGGTGCATCCAGGAGGGCTTCCTGAGACAATATGTAGAGCTAGGGAAGGGGTAATACTGGACCTGGTATTAGGGAATGAACCCGGCCAGGTGGTCGAAGTTTCAGTAGGGGAGCATTTCGGGACTAGTGACCATAATTCAGTAAGTTTCAAGGTACTGGTGGATCAGGATAACAGAAGTCCTCGGATTAAGGTGCTTAATTGGGGGAAGGCTAATTATAACAATATTAGGCAGGAACTGAGGAATCTAGACTGGAGGCGGATGTTTGAGGGCAAATCAACAACTGACATGTGGGGGGCTTTCAAACGTCAGTTGATAAGAATTCAGGACCGGCATGTTCCTGCTAGGATGAAGGATAAGCATGGCAAGTTTCAGGAACCTTGGATAACGAAGGATAGTGTGAGATTAGTCAAAAAGAAAAGGGAAGCATTTGTAAGGGCTAGAAGGCTGGGAACAGATGAAGCCCGTGGAGAATATAAAGAAAGTAGGAAAACTTAAGCAAGGAGTCAGGAGGGCTAAAAGGGGTCATGAAAAGTCACTGGCAACCAGGATTAAGGAAAATCCCAAGCCTTTTATACGTATGTAAAAAGCAAGAGGGTAGCCAGGGAAAGGGTGGGCCCACTCAGGGACAGAGGTGGGAACCTGTGTGTGGAGTCAGAAGAAATGGGAGAGATACTAAATGAGTACTTCTCATCAGTATTCACCAAAGAGAAGGACTTAGCGGTCGATTTGTCTAGGGAAGAGTGTGTAGATAGCCTGGATCCTGTTGAGATCAAAAAAGAGGAGGTGTTAAGCGCCTTGAAGAATATTAAGGTGGATAAGTCCCCAGGGCCAGATGGGATCTACCCCAGAGTACTGAGGGAGGCAAGGGAGGAGATTGCTGGGGCCTTAACAGAAATCTTTGTATCCTCACTGGCTACGGGTGAGGTCCCAGAGGACTGGAGAATGGCCAATGTTGTTCCATTGTTTAAGAAGGGTAGCAGGGATAATCCAGTAAATTACAGGCTGGTGAGCCTTACGTCAGTGGTAGGGAAATTATTGGAGAAGATTCTTCATGACAGGATTTACTACCATTTGGAAGCAAATGGGCGTATTAGTCAGATGCAGCATGGTTTTGTGAAGGGGATGTCGTGTCTCACTAACTTGATCAAGTCTTTCGAGGAAGTGACAAAGATTATCGACGATGGAAGGGCAGTGGATGTTATCTACATGGATTTCAGTAAGGCCTTTGACAAGGTTCCTCATGGCAGACTGGTACAGAAGGTAAAGTCGCACGGGATCAGAGGTGAGCTGGCAAGATGGATACACAATTGGCTTGGTCACAGTAGACAGAGGGTAGCAGTGAAAGGGTGCTTTTCTGAATGGAGAGCTGTGACTAGTGGAGTTCCGCAGGGATCAGTGCTGGGACATTTGCTGTTTGTAGTATACATAAATGATTTGGAGGAAAATGTAACTGGGCTAATTAGTAAGTTTGCAGACGACACCAAGGTTGGAGGAGTGGCAGATAGTGAAAAGGATTGTCAAAGTATACAACGGGATATAGATTGGTTGGAGACTTGGGCGGAGAAATGGCAGATCGAGTTTAATCGGAAAAATGCGAGGTAATGCATTCTGGAAGGTCTAATACAGGTAGGAATTATACAGTAAATGGCAGAACCCTTAAGTGCATCGACAGGCAGAGGGATCTGGGTGTACAGGTCCACAGGTCACTGAAAGTGGCAATGCAGGTGGATAAGGTAGTCAGGAAGGCACATGGCATGGTTGCCTTCATCGGCAGGGGTATTGAGTATAAAAGCTGGGAAGTCATGCTGCAGCTGTATAGAACCTTAGTCAGGCCACACTTGGAATATTGCGTGCAATTCTGGTCACCACATTACCAGAAGGATATGGAGGCATTGGAGAGGGTGCATCGGAGGTTTACCAGGATGCTGGTCCTGGTCTGGAGGTTATTAGCTATGAGGAGAGGTTGGAGAAACTCGGATTGTTCTCACTAGAGCGACAGAGATTGAGGGGCGACTTGATAGAAGTTTACAAAATTATGAGTGGCATGGACAGAGTAGATAGTCAGAAGCTTTTTCCCAGGGTGGAAGAGTCAATTACTAGGGGACATGGATTTAAGGTGAGAGGAGAAAACTATAGAGGAGATGTGCGGGGCAAGTTTTTTACGCAGAGGGTAGTGAGTGTCTGGAATTCGCTGCCAGAGGAGGTGGTGGAAGCAGGTACGATAGTGGTGTTTAAGAGGCAGCTTGACAAACACATGAATAGGATGGGAATAGAGGGATACGGACCCTGGAAGTGCAAAATGTTTTAGTTTGACAGGCAATATGATCGGCGCAGGCTTGGAGGGCCGAAGGGCCTGTTCCTGTGCTGTACTTTTCTTTGTACTTTGTTGGTCTTTGTTCTTTGAGAAAGAGATAGTTATATACAAAGAGAGGGTTACACAGAGAGAGTTATATATATATAGAGAGAGAAAGAGAGTTATATACAAAGAGAGGGTTACACAGAGAGAGTTATGTATATATTTAAAGAGAGAGAGAGTTATATACAAAGAGAGGGTGAAACAGAGAGAGTTATATATATTTATAGAGAGAGTTATATACAAAGAGAGTTATATATATATTTATAGAGAGAGAGTTATATACAAAGAGAGGGTTATACAGAGTGAGTTATATATATATTTATAGAGAGAGAGAGAGAGAGTTATATACAAAGAGAGGGTTATACAGAGAGAGTTATATATATATTTATAGAGAGAGAGAGAGAGTTATATACAAAGAGAGGGTTATACAGAGAGAGTTATATATATATTTATAGAGAGAGAGAGTTATACACAAAGAGAGGGTTATACAGAGAGAGTTATATAGATATTTAAAGAGAGAGGGAGAGTTATATACAAAGAGACGGTGAAACAGAGAGAGTTATATATATATATATATTTATGGAGAGAGAGTTATATACAAAGAGAGGGTTATACAGAGAGAGTTATACATATATTTATGGAGAGAGAGAGTTATATACAAAGAGAGGGTTATACAGAGAGACTTATATATATATTTATAGAGAGGTAGAGTTATATACAAAGAGAGAGTGAGACAGAGGGAGTTATATATATTTATAGAGAGAGAATTATATACAAAGAGAGTGTTACACAGAGAGAGTTATATATATATTTATAGAGAGAGAGTTATATACAAAGAGAGGGTTATAAAGAGAGAGTTATATATATATTTATAGAGAGAGAGAGTTATAAACAAAGAGAGTGTTTAACAAAGAGAGAGTTATATATATATTTATAGAGAGAGAGTTATATACAAATAGAGGGTTATAAAGAGAGAGTTAGATATATATTTATAGAGAGAGAGTTATATACAAAGAGAGGGTTATACAGAGAGAGTTATATATATATATTTATACAGAGAGAGTTTTTATATACATTTACAGATAGAGAGAGGGAGAGTTATATATAAAGAGAGGGTTACACAGGGAGAGTTTTGCATATATCTATAGAGAGAGAGTTATATACAAAGAGTGGGTTATACAGAGGGAGTTATATATATATTTATAAAGAGAGAGAGTGTGTTATATACAAGGAGAAGTTTACATAGAGTTATATATATTTATAGAGAGAGAGCGAGTTATATACAAAGAGAGGGTTACACAGAGAGAATTATATAAATATTTATAGAGCGAGAAAGTTATGTACAAAGTAAGGGTTATACAGACAGAGTTATATGTATATTTATCGAGAGAGAGAGAGTTATATACAAAGAGAGGGTTACACAGAGAGAGTTATATATACATTTATAGAGAGAGAGTTATATAGAAAGGGAGGGTTACACAGAGAGAGTTATATATATATTTGCAGAGAGACAGAGAGATATTTACAAAGAGAGATTTACACAGAGAGAATTATATAAATATTTATATAGAGAGAGAGAGTTATATACAAAGAGAGGGTTATACAGACAGAGTTATATATACATTTATAGTGAGAGAGAGAGTCATATTCATAGAGAGGGTTACACAGTGAGAGTATATATATATTTATAGCGAAAGAGTTATACATAAAGAGTGGGTTATACAGGCAGAGTTATATATATATTTATCGCGCGAGAGAGAGAGAGTTATATACAAAGAGAGGGTTATACAGAGAGAGTTATATATATATTTATAGAGAGATTTATATACAAATAGAGGGTTACCCAGAGTGAGTGTAATATACACTTATAGAGAGAGAGAGTTATATACAAAGTGACTGTTATACAGAGAGAGTTTTATACATATATTTATAGAGAAAGAGTTATATACAAAGAGAGGGTTATACAGAGAGTTATATATATTTATAGAGAGATAGAAATATATACAAAAAGTGGTTTCATATAGAGAGTTATATGTATATATTTACAGATAGAGAGTTATATACAAAGAGAGTGTTACACAGAGAGAGTTATATATATATTTATAGAGAGAGAGTTATATACAAAGAGAGGGTTATAAAGAGAGAGTTATATATATATTTATAGAGAGAGTTATATACAAAGAGAGTGTTTTACAGAGAGAGTTATATATATATTTATATAGAGAGAGAGTTATATACAAAGAGAGGGTTATACAGAGAGAGTTATATACATATTTACAGATAGAGAGAGAGGGAGAGTTATATATAAAGAGATGGTTACATAGGGAGAGTTTTATATATATTTATAGAGAGAGTGTTACATACGAAGAGTGGGTTATACAGAGGGAGTTATATTTATATTTATAAAGAGAGAGAGAGTGTGTTATATACAAGGAGAAGTTTTCATAGCGTTATATATATTTATAGAGAGAGAGCGAGTTATATACAAAGAGAGGGTTATACAGAGAGAGTTATATATATATATATTAATAGAGAGAGAGTTATATACAAAGAGAGGGTAACTCAGAAAGAGTTATATATGTATTTATATAGAGAGAGTTATATCTAAAGAGAGGATTACACAAGGAGATTATATATATTTTTATAGAGAGAGAGAGAGTTAGATACAAAGAGAGGGTTACACAGAGAGAATTATATAAATATTTATAGAGCGAGAAAGTTAAATACAAAGAAAGGATTATACAGACAGAGTTAGATGTATATTTATCGAGAGAGAGAGAGTTATATAGAAAGGGAGGGTTACACAGAGAGAGTTATATATATATTTGTAGAGAGACAGAGAGATATTTACAAAGAGAGATTTACACAGAGAGAATTATATAAATATTTATAGAGAGAGAGTTATATACAAAGAGAGGGTTATACAGAGAGAGTTATATATATATTTATAGTGAGAGAGAGAGTTACGTACATAGAGAGGGTTATACAGAGAGAGTTATTTATATATTTATAGAGAGAGACTTATATACAAAGAGAGGGTTACCCAGAGTGAGTGTAATATATACTTATAGAGAGAGTGAGTTATATACAAAGAGAGGGTTATACAGAGAGACTGATATATATATTTATAGAGAGAGAGTTATTTACAAATGGAGGATTACAAAGAGATAAGTTATATATATATTTATAGAGAAGGAGAGAGTTATATACAAAGAGAGGGTTATACAGAGAGAGTTATATATATATTCTTAGAGAGAGAGAGAGAGTTATATACAAAGGGAGGGTTATACAGGGAGAGTTATATATATATTTATGGAGAGAGAGAGAGTTATATACAAAGAAAGGGTTATGCAGAGACATTGATATATATTTTTATAGAGGGAGGGAGAGAGAGTTATATATAAAGAGAGGCTTACACAGAGATTGATATATATATATTTAGAGAGAGAGAGTTATATACAAAGAGAGGGTTACACAGAGAGAGTTATATATACAATTATAGAGAGAGAGTTATATAGAAAGGGAGGGTTACACAGAGAGAGTTATATATATACTTATAGAGGGACAGAGAGATATTTACAGAGAGATTTACATAGAGAGAATTATATAAATATTTATAGAGAGAGTTATATACAAAGAGAGGGTTATTACAGACAGAGTTATATATATATTTATCGCGCGAGAGAGAAAGAGAGAGTTATATACAAAGAGAGGGTTATACAGAGAGAGTTATTTATATATTTATAGAGAAAGAGACTTATATACAAAGAGAGGGTTACCCAGAGTGAGTGTAATATACACTGATAGAGAGAGTGAGTTATATATAAAGAGAGGGTTATACAGAGAGAGTTATATATATTTTTATAGAGAGAGAGTTATATACAAAGTGAGTGTTATACAGAGAGAGTTATATATATATTTATAGAGAGAGAGATAGAGTTACATACAAAGAGAGGTTTGCACAGAGAGAGTTATAAATATATTTATATATAAAGAGAGAGAGTTAGTTGCTAAGAGAGGGTTATACAGAGAGATTGATATATATATATTTAGAGAGAGAGAGTTATATACAAAGAGAGGGTTGCAAAGAGAGAGTTATATATATATTTATAGAGAGAGAGTGAAATACAAAGAGAGTGTTATACAGAGAGAGTTAAATATAAATTTATATATAGAGGGAGTTATATACAAAGAGAGGGTTATACAGAGAGAGTTATATATATATTTATAGAGAGAGAGCATTATATACAACGAGAGGGTTACACAGAGGGATTACACAATTATTTATAGAGATCGTTCTATACAAAGAGAGGGTTACACAGAGAGAGTTATATATACAATTATAGAGAGAGAGTTATATATATATTTATAGAGAGACAGAGAGATATTTACAAAGAGAGATTTACACAGAGAGAATTATATAAATATTTATAGAGAGGGTTATATACAAAGAGAGGGTTATACAGACAGAGTTATGTATGTATTTATCGCAAGAGAGAGAGGGAGAGAGAGTTATATACAAAGAGAGGGTTGCACAGAGAGAGTTATAAATATATTTATATATAGAGAGTGAGAGAGTTAGTTGCAAAGAGAGGGTTATACAGAGAGATTTATATCAAAGACTGAGTTATATATATATTTATAGAGAGAGTCTGAAATACAATGAGAGTGTTAGACAGAGAGAGTTAAATATACATTTATATATAGAGAGAGTTATATACAAAGAGAGTGTTACAGACAGAGTTATATATATATTAATAGAGAGAGAGAGTGAAATACAAAGAGAGTGTTATACATAGTTAAATATACATTTATATATAGAGTTATATACAAAGAGAGGTTTATACAGACGGAGTTATGTATTTATTTATCGCGAGAGATACAGAGAGTTATATACAAAGAGAGGGTTATACAGAGAGACTTATTTATATATTTATAGAGAGAGAGAGACTTACATGCAAAGAGAGGGTTACCCAGAGTGAGTTTTATATATATTTATAGAGAGAGAGAGAGTTATATACAAAGAGAGGGTTATGCAGAGTGAGTTATATATTTATTTGTAGAGAGGGAGAGAATTATATGCAGAGGGTTACACAGATAGTGTTATATATATATTTACAGAGAGAGATTTATATACATAGAGCGGGTTATATAGAGAGAGTTATATATTTATAGAGAGATAGAGTTATATATAAAGAGAGTGTTATACTGAGAGATGTATATATACACTTATATAGAGAGAGTGAGTTATATATAAAGAGAGTGTTATACAGAGAGAGTTATATATATTTTTATAGATAGAGAGAAAGTTATATATAAAGAGAGGGTTATACAGAGAGAGTTATATGTATATTTATAGAGAGAGTGTTATTTACAAAGAGAGTGTTATACATAGTTAAATATACATTTATATATAGAGTTATATACAAAGAGAGGGTTATACAAAGAGAGTTATATATATATTCATAGAGAGAGCATTATATACAATGAGAGGGTTATACAGAGAGAGTTATATATATATTTATAGAGAGAGAGATTTATATACAAAGAGAGTGTTACACAGAGAGAGTTATAAATATATTTATAGAGAGAGAGAGAGTTGTTGCAAAGAGAGGGTTATACAGAGTGAGTTATATATACGTTTATATAGAGAGAGAGTTATATACAAAGAGTGTTTTACAGAGAGAGTTATATATATATTTATAGAGAGAGAGTGATATACAAAGAGAGGATTATACAGAGAGAGTTATGTATATTTATAGAGAGAGAGAGTTATATACAAAGAAAGGGTTATGCAGAGAGATTTATATATATTTTTATAGAGGGAGGGAGGGAGAGTTATATATAAATAGAGGCTTACACAGAGAGAGTTATATATATATTTATAGAGAGAGAGCGAGTTATATACAAAGAGAGGGTTATACAGAGTGAGTTATATATTTATTTGTAGAGATAGAGAGAATTATATGCAGAGGGTTACACAGATAGTGTTATATATAAACTTACAGAGAGAGAGTTATATACATAGAGCGGGTTATACAGAGAGAGAGTTATACATTTATAGAGAGATACAGTTATATATAAAGAGAGTATTATACTGAGAGAGGTATATATATACTTATATATAGAGAGTGAGTTATATATAAAGAGAGTGTTATACAGAGAGAGTTATATATATATTTATAGAGAAAGAGAGAGTTATACACAAAGAGAGGGTTATACGGAGAGAGTTATGTATATTTATAGAGAGAGAGAGTTATATACAAAGAAAGGGTTATGCAGAGAGATTTATATATATTTTTATAGAGGGAGGGAGAGAGAGTTATATATAAATAGAGGCTTACACAGAGAGAGTTATATATATATTTATAGAGGGAGAGAGTTATATACAAAGAAAGGGTTATGCAGAGAGATTTATATATATTTTTATAGAGGGAGGGAGAGAGAGTTATATATAAATAGAGGCTTACACAGAGAGAGTTATATATATATTTATAGAGGGAGAGAGTTATATACAAAGAGAGGTTTACACAGAGAGAGTTATATATATATATTAATAGAGAGAGAGTTATATACAAAGAGAGGTTTACACAGAGAGAGTTATATATATATATATTAATAGAGAGAGAGAGTTATATACAAAGAGAGGGTTACACAGAGTGAGTTATATATATATATTTATAGAGAGAGAGTTATATATAAAGAGAGGGTTACACAGAGAGAGTTATATATATATTTATAAAGAGAGAGTTATATATAAAGAGAGGGTTATACAGAGAGAGTTATATATATTCTTATAGAGAGAGAGTTATATACAAAGTGAGGGTTACACAGAGAGAGTTATATATATATTTATAGAGAGAGAAAGAGAGTTATATATAAAGCGAGGATTACACAGAGGGGTTTCTCTATATATTTATTGAGAGAGTTATATACAAAGAGAGGGTTATACAGAGAGTGTTATATGTATATTTATAGAGAGAGAGTTATATACAAAGAGAGGGTTATAAAGACAGTTATATGTATATATTTACAGAGAGAGAGATTTATATACAAAGAGAGCGTTACACAGAATGACGTTATATATGTATTTATAGAGAGAAAGAGTTATAAGCAAAGAGAGGGCTATGCAGAGAGACTTATATGTATATTTATAGAGAGAGAGAAAGTTATATATAAAGAGAGTATTACACAGAGAGATTTATGTATATATTTATAAAGGGAAACATTTATATACATAGAGAGGGTTATACAGAGGGAGTTATATATATATTTATAGAGAGAGACAGAGAGAGAGTTATATATAAAGAGAGCATTACACAGAGAGATAATATAATATAATATATTATACATATATTTATAGAGAGAGAAAGTTACATGCAAAGAGAGGGTTATACAGAGAGAGTTATATACATATTTATAGAGAGAGAGTGTTATATACAAAGAGAGGGTTATACAGAGAGAGTTATATACATATTTATAGAGAGAGAGTGTTATATACAAAGAGAGGGTTATACAGAGAGAGTTATATACATATTTATAGAGAGAGAGAGTTATATACAAAGAGAGGGTTCCACAGAGAGAGTTATATGTATATTTATAGAGAGAGGGAGTTATATACAAAGAGAGGGTTACACAGAGAGAGTTATACATATATCTATAGAGTGAGAGAGTTATATACAAAGAGAGAGTTACACAGAGTGATTTATATATATATTTAATGAAAGAGAGAGAATTTTATACAAAGAGAGGGTTACACAGAGAGTTATATGTATATTTATAGGGAGAGAAAGTGATTTACAAAGAGAGGGTTACTTAGAGAGATTTATATATGTATTTATAGAGAGAGAGAGTTATATATAAAGTGATTGTTACACAGAGAGAAGTATATGTATATTTATGGAGAGTTACACAGAGAATGTGTATATTTATATAGAGGGAGATGGTTATATAGAGAGAGAGTTATAGAGAGAGAGAGTGTTACATAGAGAGCGTTACAGAGAGAGTTATAGAGAGAGTGAGTTATAGAGAGAGAGAAAGAGAGTAATAGAGACAGATAGAGAAAGAGGGTTACAGAGAGAGAGTGTTACAGAGAGAGAGGGAGTTATAAAGAGTGAGTTATAGGGAGAGTGCGAAAGAGTGTTATAGAAAGAGAGAGAGTTATAGTGAGAGAGAGGGTTCCAGAGAGAGAGAGAGAGTTATAGAGAGAGAGGGTTCCAGAGAGAGAGAGTTATACTGAGAGAGAGGGTTACAGAGAGAGAGAGTTATAGAGAGAGAGGGTTACAGAGAGAGAGAGAGTTTTGTGAGAGAGAGGTTTACAGAGAGAGAGGGAGTTATAGAGAGAGAGGGTTACACAGAGAGAGAGAGAGAGTTATATAGAGAGAAAGGGTTACAGAGAGAGAGTTATAGAGAAAGAGAGGGTTACAGAGAGAGAATTATAGTGAGAGAGAGGGTGACAGAGAGAGAGTTTTAGAGAGAGGGAGGTTAACAGAGAGAGAGTTATAGAGAGAGAGAGGGTTACAGATAGAGAGTTATAGAGAGAGAGAGTGACAGAGAGAGAGTTCTGGAGAGAGGGAGGTTTACAGAGAGAGTTATAGAGAGAGAGGGTTACACAGAGAGAGAGAGTTATATAGAGAGAGAGGATTACAGAGAGAGAGAGTTATAGTGAGAGAGAGGGTGACAAAGAGAGAGTTTTAGAGAGAGGGAGGTTAACAGAGAGAGAGTTATAGAGAGAAAGAGGGTTACAGATAGAGTGTTATAGAGAGAGAGAGGGTGACAGAGAGAGTTCTGGAGAGAGGGAGGTTTACAGAGAGAGTGTTATAGAGAGAGGGGGGGTGACAGAGAGAGAGTTTTAGAGAGAGGGAGGTTTACAGAGATAGAGTTATAGAAACAGAGAGGGTTACAGCGAGAGAGTTTTGGAGAGAGAGAGAGGGTTACAGAGAGAGTTATAGAGAGATATAGGGTTAAAGCGAGAGAGTTATAGAGAGAGAGTTATGGAGAGAGGGTTACAGAGAGAGTTACAGTGAGAGATATAGAGAAAGAGGGAAAGGGAGTTATAGAGAGAGAGGGTTACAGAGAGAGAGGGAGTTATAAAGAGTGAGTTATAGAGGGAGAGAGAAAGAGAGTCATAGAGAGGGAGAGAGTGTTACAGAGAGAGAGAGTTATAGTGAGAGAGAGGGTGACAGAGAGAGAGTTTTAGAGAGAGGGAGGTTTACAGAGAGAGAGTTATGGAGAGAGCGAGGGTTTCAGAGAGACAGTTATAGAGAGAGAGGGTTTCAGAGAGAGAGTTATAGAGAGAGAGAGGGTTACAGAGAGAGAGTTATAGAGAGAGAGAGGGTTTCAGAGAGAGAGTTATAGAGAGAGAGAGAGGGTTTCAGAGAGAGAGTTATAGAGAGAGAGCGGGTTACAGAGAGAGAATTATGGAGAGAGCGAGGGTTTCAGAGAGAGAGGGAGTTATAAAGAGTGAGTTATAGAGGGAGAGAGAAAGAGAGTCATAGAGAGGGAGAGAGTGTTACAGAGAGAGATAGTTATAGTGAGAGAGAGGGTGACAGAGAGAGAGAGTTTTAGAGAGAGAGAGGGTTTCAGAGAGAGAGTTATAGAGAGAGAGGGTTACAGAGAGAGAGTTATAGAGAGAGAGGGTTATGGAGAGTGCGCTATAGAGAGAGAGAGGGTTACAGAGAGATAGAGTTATAGAGAGAGAGAGAGGGTTACAGAGAGAGAGTTATAGAGAGTGCGCTATAGAGAGAGAGAGGGTTACAGAGAGAGAGAGTTATATATATAGAGAGAGAGGGTTACAGAACGAGAGTTATAGAGAGAGTGAGGGTCTCAGAAAGAGAGAGTTATAGAGAGAGAGAGAGGGTTACAGAGAGAGAGTTACATATATAGAGAAAGAGTGACATAGAGAGAGTTATAGAGAGAGAGGGTTACAGAGAGAGATATAGAGAAAGAGAGGGTTACAGAGAGAGAGCTATAGAGAGAGAGAGGGTTACAGAGAGAGAGAGTTATATATATATAGAGAGAGAGGGTTACAGAGAGAGAGAGTTATATATAGAGAGAGAGAGGGTTACAGAGAGAGAGTTATATAGATAGAGAGAGAGTTATAGAGAGAGAGAGGGTTACAGAGAGAGAGAGTTATAGAGAGAGAGGCTGACAGAGAGCGTGTTTTAGAGAGAGAGAGTTATAGAGAGAGAGAGGGTTACAGAGAGAGTTATAGAGAGAGAGGGTTACAGAGAGAGAGTTATATAGATAGAGAGAGTGACATAGAGAGAGAGTTATAGAGAGAGAGAGGGTTACAGAGAGAGAGAGTTATAGAGAGAGAGGCTGACAGAGCGCGTTTTAGAGAGAGAGAGTTATAGAGAGAGAGAGCGTTACAGAGAGAGAGTTATGGAGAGTGAGTTATTGAGAGAGAGGTAAAGAGAAAGAGTGGGAGTTAAAGAGAGAAAGGGTGTTATGGAGAGAGAGAAGAGAGAGAGAATTATAGAGAGAGGGAGAGAGGTTTGCAGAGAGAGGGTATAGAAAGAGATAGGTAAAGAGAGAGAGAGTGAGTGAGTTAGAGAGAGAGAGAGTTATAGATAGGGTTTTAGAGAGAGCTTTATAGAAACAGAGAGTTATAGAGACAGAGAGGGAGATTTATAGAGAGAGATTTTTTTATTCATTCACGGGATGTGGGCTTCGCTGGCCGGGCCCAGCATTTATTGCCCATCCCTAATTGCCCTTGAGAAGGTGGTGGTGAGCTGCCTTCATGAACCGCTGCAGTCCCTGTGCTGTTAAGGAGGGAGTTCCAGGATTTTGACCCAGCGACAGTGAAGGAACAGCCGATATATTTCCAAGTCAGGATGGTGTGTAACTGGAGGGGAACTTCCAGGTGGTGGTGTTCCCATGTGTCTGCTGCCCTTGTCCTTCTAGATGGTAGTGGTCGTGGGTTTGGAAGGTGCTGTCGAAGGAGCCTTGGTGAATTCCTGTGGTGCATCTTGTAGATGGTACACATACGGCTGCTACTGTGCGTCGGTGGTGGAGGGAGTGAATGTTTGTGGATGGGGTGCCGATCAAGTGGGGCTGCTTTGTCCTGGACGGTGTCGAGCTTCTTGAGTGTTGTGGGAGCTGCACTCATCCAGCCAATTGGGGAGTATTCCATCACACCCTTGACTTGTGCCTTGTAGATGGTGGACAGGCTTTGGAGAGTCAGGAGGTGAGTTACTCTCTGCAGGATTCCCAGCCTCTGACCTGCTCCTGTAGCCACAGTATTTATATGGCTGGGTCCAGTTCAGTTTCTGATCAATGGTAACCCCCAGGATGTTGATAGTGGGGGATTCAGCGATGGTAATGCCATTGAACATCAAGGGGCGATGGTTAGATTCTCTCTTGTTGGAGATGGTCGTTGCCTGACACTTGTGTGGCGCGAATGTTACTTGCCACTTGTCATCCCAAGCCTGGACATTGTCCAGGTCTTGCTGCATTTGGACATGGACTGCTTCAGTATCTGAGGAGTCGCGAATGGTGCTGAACATTGTGCAATGATCAGCAATTCATAGCGAGAGAGATTTATGGAGAGAGAGAGTTATAGAGAGAGAGTTATAGACCAAGGGAGAGAGAGAGAGTTATCAATAGAGAGAGAGGTCTACAGAGAGAGAGAGAGGGTTACAGAGAGAGAGGGAGTTATAGAGAGAGGGAGAGAGCGTTATAGAGAGAGGGAGAGAAAGAGTTATCAAGAGAGAGAGGGCTATAGAGAGAGAGAGAGTAATAGAGAGAGAGGGAATTATAGAGAGAGAGGTTAAGACTGAGAGAGTTAAAGAGGGAGAGAGAGAGTTATAGAGAGAGAGAGGGTTGCAGAGAGAGACAGGGTTATAGAGAGGGAGTTGTAGAAAGAGGGAGGGTTACAGAGAGAGAGGGAATTATAAAGAGAGAGAGAGAGTTATAGAGAGAGGGAGAGTTATCGAGAGAGCCATAGAGAGAGGGAGAGTTATAGAGAGACAGAGTTATAGAGAGAGAGAGGGTTACAGAGGGAGGGAGTTATAGAGAGAGAGAGATTTATAGAGAGAGAGCGTTATTGAGAGAGGGAGAGAGAGGGTTACAGAGAGAGAGGGATTTATAGAGAGAGAGTTATAGAGAGGGAGTTATAGAGAGAGAGAGAGAGTTATAGAGAGAGAGAGCGTTATCCAAAGAGGGAGAGAGAGCTTTATTGAGAGAGGGAGAGAGAGAATTATCGAGAGAGGGTTACAGAGAGAGAGAGAATAGAGAAAGAGAGAGAGTGTTATCGAGAGAGAGGGTTACAGAGAGAGAGAGAATAGAGAGAGAGAGTGTTATCGAGAGAGAGGGTTACAGAGAGAGAGAGAATAGAGAAAGAGAGAGAGTGTTATCGAGAGAGAGGGTTACAGAGAGAGAGAGAATAGAGAAAGAGAGAGAGTGTTATCGAGAGAGGAGGGAGAGAGTTAGAGAGAGAGAGAGAGAGAGCGTTACAGAGAGAGAGAGAGAGAGAGAGCAATCGAGAGAGAGATTTGAATAGGCTTGATCAGGAATCAATCTCAATCTTATTTAACCAGGCAATTGTTTCAAACTCACCTGAAGACTGCATTGTAAAATCTTCCATTGCTGAAGCTGTGATAATTCAATCTGTCGGACTGACAATGGAAAAGATCTTTGACCCTTCAAGACAGAACAACAGCAGCTCTGTGAGCAGGAAGGCTGCCTGGCCAGGAATTTAATGTGCTTGTAGGCTCTGCATGGACTCATTGGCGGAGAAACCAGAGACAGTGCGGCTCCAGTGACAAAGGTCACTGAGAATGATTGTGTTGCAATGCTAATTTCTACGCCTCAGTGCCCTGCAAAGTGATTATGGTTAAACCATTTCAAATACTGTGCAGATGACACAAATCCTAACACCCCATTTTCCAACATTCTGTCACATGACCTGAAGGGATGATTTGGGAGAAAAAAAGGATCTCTCTTTAAAATTCGCACCTTTGCTTTTTAAATCTCCCCACAGCGGGGGTGTGAATGAATTAAAAAAAGGTTCAAAGTCTCTCTTCCTCAAACCTGTTTCTCTCTCTTGTGTGTGGCTGGGCTGTCTCTGTGTATCTCTCTCTGCCTGTGTGTGTGTGTGTGTGTGTGGCTGTGTGTGTGTGTTTGTCTGCCTGTTTATGTGTGTCTTTCTGTGTGTCTTTGTGTGTGTGTGTCTCTGTGTGCGTCTGTGTGTGTGTGTGTCTCTGTCTTTGTGTATGTCTGTCTGCCTTTGTGTATCTGTGTGTGTATGTGTGTGTGTGTCTGCCTGTCTCTGTGTGCACCTGTGTCTGTATGTGTGTCTCTGCCTCTGTGTGTGTCTATCTGCCTTTGTGTATCTGTGTGTGTATGTGTGTGTATGTGTGTGTCTGTCTGTGTCTGTGTGTCAGTGTGTTTGTGTGTGTGTGTGTGTTGTGTGTGTGTGCGTGTTTATCTGCCTGCATGTATCTATCTGTGTGTGTGTGTATCTGTCTCTGCCTGTGTGTCTGTGTGTGTGTTTATCTCTCTGTGTGCCTGTCTCTGCGTGTGCACATGTGTGAGTGTGTGTATATATATATGTTTGTGAGTGTCTATGTGTGTGTGTATATATGTTTGTGAGTGTCTATGTGTGTGTGTGTGTGTGTATCTGTCTCTGCCTGTGTGTCTGTGTGTGTGTTCATCTCTGTGTACCTGTCTCTGTGTGTGCACATGTGTGTGTGTGTGTATATATATATATATGTTTGTGAGTGTTTATGTGTGTGTGTGTATCTATCTCTGTCTGTGTATGTATATATATTTGTGTATCTGTTTGTGTTGGTCCCCTTATCTAAGGAAAGATATACTGGCATTGGAGACAGTCCAGAGAAGGTTCACGAGGTTGATCCCGGGTATGGAGGGATTTTCTTATGAGGAGAGTTAGAGTAGGCTGGGCCTGTACTCATTGGAGTTTAGGAGAATGAGAGGCGACCTTATTGAAACATATAAGTTTCTTAGGGAGCTTGACAGGGTGGATGCTGAGAGGTTGTTTCTCCTTGTAGGAGAGTCTAGGACCAGAGGGAATAATCTCAGTGAAGGGGGCCCCCACTTAAAACAGAGATGAGGAGGAATTTCTTCTCTCCGAGGGTAGTCAATCTGTGGTATTCTTTAACACTAAGGATTGTGGAGTTTGGGTTGTTAAGTATATTCAAGGCTGCGGTAGACAGATTTTTAATCAGTAAGGGAATCAAGGATTTTGGGGAAAAGGCAGGAAAGTAGAGTTGAGGGTTATCAGATCAGTCAGGATCTCATTGAATGTCAGAGCAGACTCGATGGGCTGAATGGCCTACTTCTGTTCCTAGGCCTCTTATGGTCTTATGGTGTGCCTCTGTCTCTGTGTGTGTGTCTCTGTCTGTCTTTGTGTCTCTGTATGTGTGTCTGGAGTGTGCTGTTAAAATGGGCGATCTGTTGTCCCTGGGTGAATTAATTAGAAAAGGGTCAAAACCCCTTCTTCCTCAAACCCGTTCCTGCTGCTTGTGATTAAAGTGATACAATGCTACCCTCTGCTGGCGGACTGGCGCTCCTACAGGCAAAGTGTCAATGGGACCCTCCGATGCAGGAACGCAGGTCCGCCGACAGAGGGTGGCATTGTATCAGTTTAATAACAAAACAGAAAAAAATGTTTTTCATTCACTGACACCCCCCCCCCACCCAAGATGCCCCAGACAGAAGATCTCCCACTGCAGCAACACACACACAGACACACACACAGACCCTGACAGACAGACACAGGTACACAGACAGACAGACACAGGCACACACACACACAGGCACAGAGACACAGACAAACAGACATATACACACACACACACACACACACAGACCCCAGCAGACGTACAGACACAGAGACACAGACAGACACAGGCACACACACAGGCACAGAAACACATGCAGACACAGAGACACAGACAGACAGACATACACACACACACACAGACCCCCGCAGACATACAGACACAGAGACACAGACAGACAGGCACAGGCACACACACAGGCACAGAGACACACGCAGACACAGAGACACAGACAGACATACACACATACACACAAACACACAGACACACAGACCCTGGCAGACATAAAGACACAGAAACACAGACAGACAGACACAGGCACACACACAGGCACAGAGACACGCGCAGACACAGAAAAACACAGACAGACATGCACAGGCTCACAGACACACCGACACACAAACACACACAAAGACACACCGACACACATGCACACAGACTCACAGACAGACACAGTCACACACATACACTGGCACACACAGAAACAGAGACACAGTCACAGTCACAGACACAGGGACACAGAGGCACAAAAACACACACATACACCCGCTCACACGCACACACACACACACACATACACAAAGACTCAGAGGCACATACACACAGACACACACACATACACACAAGTAGACAGACAACGCAGATGACAAGAGCCAGCAATGTTCAAATTAAATCATTATTAACTGTTACAAAAATTCAGTCAAGGGAAAGATTCTGAGACATGCTTTTGAGGGTTCTGCCACTTTTGCAAGTTGCAAAATGCTTTCTTGCACTTTTGCAAGTTGCAAGATGTTTCCTTGTGGAGTCAATGGATTCCGCTTGTCAGTCACCAGCCAGTGACCTCAACCTATGTGACTCAGTGGAAATAAAACCCCACATCAGAGGCGATCGTGGAGATGGGGGAGCTTGAAATCTTACTGCGCTGCACAGGTGGCATGACCATCTGTGATCCCACTTGCTGTCTGCCTGACACAATGTCACCAGGAGGGGGCACTGAGAGACCAGTAAGCTGACACAGTGTCACCAGGTGGAGGAGGAACTGAGAGACCAGTAAACTGACACAGTGTCACCTGGAGGGGGCACTGAGAGACCACTAAACTGACACACTGTCACCAGGGGGATGCACTGAGAGACCAGTAAACTGACACAGTGTCACCAGGAGGAGGCACTGAGAGACCAGTAAACTGACACAGTGTCACCAGGGGGATGCACTGAGAGACTAGTAAAACTGACACAGTGTCACCAGGAGGGGACACTGAGAGACAAGTAAACTGACACAGTGTCACCAGGAGGAGGAGGAACTGAGAGACCAGTCAACTGACACAGTGACACCAGGAGGGGGCACTGAGAGACAAGTAAACTGACACAGTGTCACCAGGAGGAGGAGGCACTGAGAGACCAGTAAACTGACACAGTGTCACCAGGAGGGGGCACTGAGAGACCAGTAAACTGACACAGTGTCACCAGGAGGGGGCACTGAGAGACCAGTAAACTGACATAGTGTCACCAGGAGGAGGCACTGAGAGACCAGTAAACTGACACAGTGTCACCAGGAGGAGGCACTGAGAGACCAGTAAACTGACACAGTGTCACCAGGAGGAGGCACTGAGAGACCAGTAAACTGACACAGTGTCACCAGGAGCGGACACTGGGAGACCAGTAAACTGACACAGTGTCACCAGGAGGAGGCACTGAGAGACCAGTAAACGGACACAGTGTCAGCAGGAGGAGGCACTGAGGGACCAGTAAACTGACACAGTGTCACCAGGAGGGGGCACTGGGAGACCAGTGAACTGACACAGTGTCACCAGGAGAAGGAGGCACTGAGAGACCAGTAAACTGATACAGTGTCACCAGGAGGAGGAGGCACTGAGAGACCAGTAAACTGACACAGTGTCACCAGGAGGAGGAGGCACTGAGAGACCAGTAAACTGACACAGTGTCACCAGGAGGAGGCACTGAGAGACCAGTAAACTGATACAGTGTCACCAGGAGGGGGCACTGAGAGACCAGTAAACTGACACAGTGTCACCAGGAGGAGGAGGCACTGAGAGACCAGTAAACTGACACAGTGTCAACAGGAGGGGGCACTGAGAGACCAGTAAACTGACACAGTGTCACCAGGAGGAGGAGACACTGAGAGACCAGTAAACTGACACAGTGTCACCAGGAGGAGGAGACACTGAGAGACCAGTAAACTGACACAGTGTCACCAGGAGGAGAAGACACTGAGAGACCAGTAAACTGACAGGATTTCCCTAAATATTTTGCATCAACACGTGTTTCAATCTTGCCAAAGCCCTTTGCGAGCCTGGGAAGAGTCAGTTAAATTTCTTTCTTCATTTTGTCAGGTGTGGAAAGATATTTAAACCTCAGTCTGGCCACCACAACCATGTCAGGTGTCCAGAATGGCGAGAATTTCCAATCAGTTTTATCCTCCGAACAAGGGAACCCATCAATGTGGAGGGACTGGAGGGGGCTCCTGGTCTTTTCCTGAGTGCAGGAATGAGGAAGGGGAGATTTGATTGAGGGGTTTGGAATATTCTCCAGGGTCAACGCGAAGTCAGCTTTTCCAGTGATGTGGGTGGGTGAGGGGTTGTGAGACCACTGACAATAACACTGTCAAAGGCTCTGACTGTGCCACAGGATGATTCCTCACCCCAGATCTGTCAGCGAGAGACTGAGAGAGAAGCTGTTTGAAACCACATTAACCCTCCTGCCAGATTTGCCATTCCTGGGGTGAGGGGGAGTTGAACCCATGTTGGGCGATTGAGCCCACTGCAGGTCCATACTCTCTCTAAGTGGCTGGGAGGTGCTCCGGTGGGGATAGATCATTTCAAGGAGGTGACCTGGTACCGGCAGCGAAAAGATGAGAGTCATTTCAGAAGGAGTTTTTGCCTGCTGCAAATGGGAGATCGTTTTTCTCTGGGTGAATGAATTTTTTTAAAAAAAAAGATCATTGGTCTCTTCCTCAAACCTGTTTCTCTGCCTTGCGATTAAAGTGGTACAATGCCACTCTCTGCTGGTGGATGGTCTCTACTGCAAGCAAGAGGGAGTGAGGGGTGGGGGTGAAATGATCAAGGGGTCATTAAGAGGGAGAGCAGCACTACATCAATGGCAAAGGCCAGGCCAGCAACAATGACCCAGTTTCTGTTGGAAAGCCCCCCCGTGATTGAATCTGTTTCTCCCCCCACCCCAACTCTCGGGCAAGGCATCCCAGACCCTCACCACTCGCCGTGTGGAAGAGTTTCTCCTCTCGTTGCCCACTTTGCTTCCTTCTTTGCCCACCTCCTCAAGCCCTGTGCCCTCTGCCTCTTGACCCTCCCTCCCCCCTGCACCACTACCACCACCACCCCATCGAAGATCAGACTACCCCCTGTTCCAATGCCCCAATTTCCCCTTCGGGGAGGCTTTTCCCGAATTCATTCCTGGGATTCTGGGTGTCACTGGCTAGGCCAGCATTTATTGCCCATCCCGAATTGCCCACCCCGCCCCACCCCCTCATTCGTAGGGCATTTTAAAGGGACAACTGTGGGTCTGGAGTCACATGTAAGGCCAGAGTGGGCAAGGGCGGCAGATTTCCTTCCCTAAAGGACATTTATTTATTTGTTTTTTGGGATGTGGGCATCGCTGGCTAGGCCGGCGATTATTACCCATCCCCAAATGCCCCTTGTTCAGGGGGCGTTTTAAGAATCAACCGCACGGCTGTGGGTCTGGAGTCACATGTAGGCCAGAGCGGGTAAGGGCGGCAGCTTTCCTTCCCTAAAGGGGATGAGTGCACCTGATCATAGACCATAAGACATAGGAGCAGAAATTAGGCCATTCGGCCCATCGAGGCTGCTCCTCCATTCAATCGTGGCTGATAGGTTTCTCAACCCCATTCTCCCGCCTTCTCCCCGTAACCTTTGAGGGCGTTTACGACGATGGACAACGGTTTACCGCTCTCTGGGTGAAGAAATTTCTCCTCATCTCAGTCCTGAATGGTCTACCCTGTATCCTCAGTCTCTGACCCCTGGTTTTGGACTCCCACCCCCAAACCATCGGGAACATCCTTCCTGCATCTACCCTGTCTAGTCCTGTTAGGATTTTATAGGTTTCTATGAGATTCCCCCCCCTCCCTCATTCTTCTGAACTCCAGCGAATATAGTCCTAATCGACTCAATCTCTCCTCACATATCTTCAGGGCAAGATCTGCAGGAGATGATGGTGCTGCAGTCCTCTCGGGTTGAGCTTTGCAAGTTTTGCAAGATGTTTTGCTTCCTGTGTGTGTGGGTGTGCGGTTTAACTGAATTCCACTGGCGGCTGCCAGATGATCTCAGTCTCTCAGTGGAAACAAAAAACACCAGAAGCCACATCAAATCGTGCCTCGGGGGACAGATACCTCTCTGAAACTTTCCACCCACCCCCCCCTGTCCCTGTGCACGATAGCGGCGGTGACATCTGTGCCTCCTGTTTGCAGCCTGACCCACTTTCAGCCCTGGGAGGCTCTGGGCCGCACCGTTGTTTCGGTTTCCACTGTTACTCTTCCCCCCCCACCCCCACACGCCCCTCGCTCGCTTCCTGCAAAGGCGCTGCTTTAACTGGGTCAGGGGCACACGGCTCGCCGCAGGCTGTCGATGCCAATGCAGCCTCCTCTCTGCAAAACGGTTTAGAGTGCTCGACAACACGTCGTCTGGGGCAACAGAGACCTCCGGGGCCGCTTTTTAAAAAAGGGTCTGTTATAAAATGGAGGAGCGTGGGGCTGAACATAAAAGTTCCGTCTCTCTCTCTCTTGCTAAATCTCTGTAACACTCCGTGTATATATAAAACTCCTGTCTCTCTATCACTCTCTCTCTCTAACTCTATCTCTCTAACTCGCTATAACTCCCTCCCTAACTCTCTATAACTCTCTCCCTCTAACTGCCTCTCTATCATTCTGTCTCTCTAACTCTATCTCTCTAAGTCTCTCTCTATAACTCCCTCTCTCATATTAACACACTCTCTATAACTCTCTCCCTCTAACTCTCTCTCTCTCTAACTCTATCTCTCTAACTCTCTCTATAACTCCCTCTCTCATTGTAACTCTCTCCCTCTAACTGTCTCTCTATCACTCAGTCTCTCTAACCCTCTCCCTCTAACTGTCTCTCTATCACTCTATCTCTCTAACTCTCTCTCTCTATATAACTCCCTCTCTCATTGTAACTCTCTCCCTCTAACTGTCTCTCTATCACTCTGTCTCTCTAGCCCTCTCCCTCTAACTGTCTCGCTATCACTCTGTCTCTCTAACTCTCTCTCTAACTCTCTCTCTCTATAACTCCCTCTCTCATTGTAACTCTCTCCCTCTAACCGTCTCTCTATCACTCTGTCTCTCTAACTCTCTCTCTAACTCTCTCTCTCTATAACTCCCTCTCTCATTGTAACTCTCTCCCTCTAACTGTCTCTTTATCACTCTGTCTCTCTAACTCTATCTCTCTAACTCTCTCTCTATAACTCCCTCTCTCATTATTACTCTCTCCCTCTAACTGTCTCTCTATCATTCTGTCTCTCTAGCTCTATCTCTCTAAGTCTCTCTCTATAACTCCCTCTCCCACTGTAACACTCCCTCTCTAACTCTCTCCCTCTAACTCTCTCTCTCTCTCTAACTCTATCTCTCTAACTCTCTCTCTATAACTCCCTCTCTCATTGTAACTCTCTCCCTCTAACTGTCTCTCTATCACTCTGTCTCTCTAGCCCTCTCCCTCTAACTGTCTCTTTATCGCTCTGTCTCTCTAACTCTATCTCTCTAAGTCTCTCTCTATAACTCCCTCTCCCACTGTAACTCTCTCCATCTAACTATCTCTCTATCACTCTGTCTCTCTAACTCTATCTCTCTATAACTCCCTCTCTCATTGTATCTCTCTCCCTCCAACTGTCTCTCTGTCACTCTGTCTCTCTAGCTCTATCTCTCTAACTCTCTCTCTCTCTATAATTCCCTCTCCCACTGTATCTCTCTCCCTCTAACTGTCTCTCTATCACTCTGTCTCTCTAGCCCTCTCCCTCTAACTGTCTCGCTATCACTCTGTCTCTCTAACTCTCTCTCTAACTCTCTCTCTCTATAACTCCCTCTCTCATTGTAACTCTCTCCCTCTAACCGTCTCTCTATCACTCTGTCTCTCTAACTCTCTCTCTAACTCTCTCTCTCTATAACTCCCTCTCTCATTGTAACTCTCTCCCTCTAACTGTCTCTTTATCACTCTGTCTCTCTAACTCTATCTCTCTAACTCTCTCTCTATAACTCCCTCTCTCATTATTACTCTCTCCCTCTAACTGTCTCTCTATCATTCTGTCTCTCTAGCTCTATCTCTCTAAGTCTCTCTCTATAACTCCCTCTCCCACTGTAACACTCCCTCTCTAACTCTCTCCCTCTAACTCTCTCTCTCTCTCTAACTCTATCTCTCTAACTCTCTCTCTATAACTCCCTCTCTCATTGTAACTCTCTCCCTCTAACTGTCTCTCTATCACTCTGTCTCTCTAGCCCTCTCCCTCTAACTGTCTCTTTATCGCTCTGTCTCTCTAACTCTATCTCTCTAAGTCTCTCTCTATAACTCCCTCTCCCACTGTAACTCTCTCCATCTAACTATCTCTCTATCACTCTGTCTCTCTAACTCTATCTCTCTATAACTCCCTCTCTCATTGTATCTCTCTCCCTCCAACTGTCTCTCTGTCACTCTGTCTCTCTAGCTCTATCTCTCTAACTCTCTCTCTCTCTATAATTCCCTCTCCCACTGTATCTCTCTCCCTCTAACTGTCTCTCTATCACTCTGTCTCTCTAGCTCTATCTCTCTAACTCTCTCTCTATAACTCCCTCTCTCCTTGTAACACCTCTCTATAACTCTCTCCCTCTAACTCTCTCTCCCTAACTCTATCTCTCTAACTCTCTCTATAACTCCCTCTCTCATTGTATCTCTCTCCCTCTAACTGTCTCTATCACTCTCTCTCTCTAACTCTATCTCTAACTCTCTATAACTCTCTCCCTCTAACTCTCTCTATCACTCTGTCTCTCTAACTCTATCTCTCTAACTCTCTCTATCACTCCCTCTCTCGTTGTAACTCTCTCCCTCTAACTGCCTCTCTATCACTCTGTCTCTCTAGCCCTCTCCCTCTAACTGTCTCTCTATCATTCTGTCTCTCTAGCTCTATCTCTCTAAGTCTCTCTCTATAACTCCCTCTCTCATTGTAACTCTCTCCCTCTAACTGTCTCTCTATCACTCTGCCTCTCTAACTCTATCTCTAACTGTCTCTCTGTCACTCTGTCTCTCTAGGTCTATCTCTCTAACTCTCTCTCTCTATAACTCCCTCTCTCATTGTAACTCTCTCCCACTAACTGTCTCTATCACTCTCTCTCTCTATCTCTATCTCTCTAACTCGCTATAACTCCCTCTCTAACTCTCTATAGCTCTCTCCCTCTAACTGTCTCTCTATCACTCTGTCTCTCTAGCTCTATCTCTCTAAGTCTCTCTCTATAACTCCCGCTCCCACTGTAACAATCTCTCTATAACTCTCTCCCTCTAACTCTCTCTATCACTCTCTCTCTCTCTAACTCTATCTCTCTAACTCTCTCTATACCTCCCTCTCTCATTGTAACTCTCTCTCTCTAACTGTCTCCCTATCTCTCTCTCTCTCTAACTCTATCTCTCTAACTCTCTCTCTCTCTATAACTCCCTCTCTCATTGTAACTCTCTCTCTCTAACTGTCTTTCTATCACTCTGTCTCTCTAACTCTATCTCTCTAACTCTTTCTCTCTATAACTCCCTCTCTCATTTTAACTCTCTCTCTAACTGTCTCCCTATCTCTCTCTCTCTCTAACTCTATCTCTCTAACTCTCTCTCTCTCTATAACTCCCTCTCTCATTGTAACTCTCTCTCTCTAACTGTCTTTCTATCACTCTGTCTCTCTAACTCTATCTCTCTAACTCTCTCTCTCTATAACTCCCTCTCTCATTTTAACTCTCTCTCTAACTGTCTCTCTATCACTCTGTCTCTCTAACTCTATCTCTCTAACTCTCTCTATAACTCCCTCTCCCACTGTAACCCTCTCCCTCTAACTGTCTCTCTGTCACTCTGTCTCTCTAGCTCTATCTCTCTAACTCTCTCTCTCTATAACTCCCTCTCCCACTGTATCTCTCTCCCTCTAACTGTCTCTCTTTCACTCTGTCGCTCTAGCTCTATCTCTCTAACTCTCTCTCTCTATAACTCCCTCTCTCATTGTAACTCTCTCCCTCTAACTGTCTCTCTATCACTCTGTCTCTCTAACTCTATCTCTCTAACTCTCTCTATAACTCCCTCTCCCACTGTAACACTCTCTCTATAACTCTCTCCCTCTAACTCTCTCTATCACTCTCTCTCTCTAACTCTATCTCTCTCTCTCTCTCTATATCTCCCTCTCTCATTGTAACTCTCTCCCTCTAACTGTCTCTCTATCACTCTGTCTCTCTAACTCTATCTCTAACTGTCTCTCTATCACTCTCTCTCTATCTCTATCTCTCTAACTCTCTATAACTCCCTCTCTAACTCTCTATAGCTCTCTCCCTCTAACTGTCTCTCTATCACTCTGTCTCTCTAGCTCTATCTCTCTAAGTCTCTCTCTATAACTCCCACTCCCACTGTAACAATCTCTCTATAACTCTCTCCCTCTAACTCTCTCTATCACTCTGTCTCTCTAACTCTATCTCTCTAACTCTCTCTCTCTATAACTCCCTCTCCCACTGTAACCCTCTCCCTCTAACTGTCTCTCTGTCACTCTGTCTCTAGCTCTATCTCTCTAACTCTCTCTCTCTCTCTAATTCCCTCTCCCACTGTATCTCTCTCCCTCTAACTGTCTCTCTTTCACTCTGTCTCTCTAGCTCTATCTCTCTAACTCTCTCTCTCTATAACTCCCTCTCCCACTGTATCTCTCTCCCTCTAACTGTCTCTCTTTCACTCTGTCGCTCTAGCTCTATCTCTCTAACTCTCTCTCTCTATAACTCCCTCTCTCATTGTAACTCTCTCCCTCTAACTGTCTCTCTATCACTCAGTCTCTCTAACTCTATCTCTCTAACTCTCTCTATAACTCCCTCTCCCACTGTAACACTCTCTGTATAACTCTCTCCCTCTAACTCTCTCTATCACTCTCTCTCTCTCTAACTCTATCTCTCTAACTCTCTCTATAACTCCCTCTCTCATTGTAACTCTGTCCCTCTAACTGTCTCTCTTTCACTCTGCCTCTCTAGCTCTACCTCTTGAAGTCTCTCTCTATAACTCCCTCTCTCACTGTGACTCTCTCTCTCATAAAACATGAAGACATACAAACCAGGAGTAGGCCACTCGGCCCCTCGAGCCTGCTGCACCAGTCAATAAGATCGTGGCTGATCTGACTGTGGCCTCAGCTCCACTTTCCTGTCTCTGCTCGCCGCCACACCCCCCCCACCGACCCCCCCCGTGACCCTTGACCCCCTCGTCGATCAGAAATCTGTTTAACTCTGGCTTGAATATATTCGATGACCCAATCCCCACTGCTCTCCGGGGGAGTGAATTCCACAGAGAGTAGAAATCCCTCCTCATCTCCGGCTTCATTGGGAGACCCCTTATTTTGAAACTGTGCCCCCCTCATTCTAGATACCCCTCACGAGGGGAAACACCCTGTCAAGCCCAGCCCACCACCCTCCTGGCTCTCAGGATCTTGCCTCATACCCCTCTCCATATCCCATGTCCTCTTTGCTATTTAATCTCTCTGGCCTTCTCCGGTCCTGTTGCAGTCCACCCGCCGATTCATTCCTCTTCCCCCTCCCTCCCCTCATCCTCCCCACTCCCCCAGGGTCACCTCCCCCACCTTATAAACATAGAAACTAGGAGCAGGAGTAGGCCATTCGGCCCTTCGAGCCTGCTCCGCCATTCATTATGATCATGGCTGATCATCTAACTCAATAGCCCGCTCCCACTTTCTCCCCATACCCTTTGATCCCTTTCACCCCAAGAGCTATATCTGACTCCTTAAAAACATACAATGCTCAGGCCTCAACTACTTTCTGTGGTAACAAATTCCACAGGCTCACCACTCTCTGGGTGACGAAATTTCTCCTCATCTCAGTCCTAAATGGTCTACCCTGTATCCTCAGACTGTGACCTCTGGTTCGGGACTCCCCCCACCAACGGGAACATCCTTCCTGCATCTACCCTGTCTAGTCCTGTTAGAATTTTATAGGTTTCTATGAGATCCCCCCCTCATTCTTCTGAACTCCAGCGACTATAATCCTAACCGACTCTATCTCTCCTCATATGTCAGTCCCGCCATCCCAGGAATCAGTCGGGTAAACCTTCGCTGCACTCCCTCTATAGCAAGAACATCCTTCCTCAGATAAGGAGACCAAAACTGCACGCAATATTCCAGGTGTGGTCTCACCAAGGCCCTGTACAATTGCAGCAAGACATCCCTGTTCCTGTACTTGAATCCTCTGGCTATGAAGGCCAACATACCATTTGCCTTCTTTACCGCCTGCTGCACCTGCATGCTTACTTTCAGCGACTGGTGTACGAGGACACCCAGGTTTCGTTGCACCTTCCCCCTCTCTCAATTTATAGCCATTCAGATAATAATCTGCCTTCCTGTTTTCGCTACCAAAGTGGATGACCTCACATTTATCCACATTGTACTGCATCTGCCATGCATTTGCTCACTCACTCAGCTTGTCGAAATCACACTGCATCCTCCTCACAGCTCACCCTCCCACCCAGCTTTGTGTCATCTGCAAATTTGGAGATGTTACATTGAGGGCGTCTGCTTAAATACTGTCACATCGCCCGGGTTTCCCCTGTACTGATGGGGAATTATCAGTGACTTTCTCTCGCCTTGAACTGCGAGGCTTGGCCAGGCAATTTCAGGGGGCAGTTAAGAGCCAACCACATTGCTGTGGGGGTTGGGGGTATGTGGGGGGTGGGTCTGGAGCCACATGTAGGCCAGACCGGGTTGGAACGGCAGATTCCCCCCAGCCCCTAAAGGGGCATTAGCGAAGCAGGCGGGGTTTTTAACAATGATCGTAGTTGGTTGTCATGGCGACCGCGACTGAGACAATTTTTTTTTATCCCACAGAATTGAAATTCGAGCTTCCCCAGTGGAGGACTCGAACCCCTGTCCCCAGGCCATTAGTCGGGGCCTCTGGATTACTAGCCCACCTATAATTAGTTACAGGTTCGAACACAGAGTGGCGAAGCAGGCTCGAGGGGCTGAATGGCCTCCTCCTGTTCCCCCATTTATCATTTCCCCCATCTTATCACTTATTGTGAGGGGAATTGAATAGAAAAGTCGGGAGGTTATGCTTCAGTTATACAGGGCACTGGTGAGACCACATCTGGAGTATTGTGTGCAGTATTGGTCACCATATTTAAAAAGGATGATGTTTTTATTTTATTCATTCGTGGGATGTGGGCTTCACTGGCTGGGCCAGCATTTATTGCCCACCCCTAATTGCCCCTTGAGAAGGTGGTGGTGAGCTGCCTTCTTGAACCTCTGCAGTCCCATGTGGTGTAGATACACCCACGGCGCTGTTAGGGAGGGAACTTCAGGATTTTGACCCAGCGACAGTGAAGGAACGGCCAATATATTTCCAAGTCAGGATGGTGAGTGACTTGGAGGGGAACTTTCAGGTGGTGGTGTTCCCCATGTGTCTGCTGCCCTTGTCCTTCTGGATGGAAGTGGTCGTGGGTTTGGATGGTGCTGTCGAAGGAGCCTTGGTGAATTCCTGCAGTGCATCTTGTAGATGGTGCACACACTGCTGCTACTGTGCGTCGGTGGTGGAGGGGGTGAATGTTTGTGGATGTGGTGCCGATCAAGCGGGGCTGCTTTGTCCTGGATGGTGTCGAGCTTCTTGAGTGTTGTGGGAGCTGCACTCATCCAGGCAAGTGGGGAGTATTCCATCACACTCCTGACTTGTGCCTTGTAGATAGTGGACAGGCTTTGGGGTGTCAGAAGGTGAGTTACTCACTGCAGGATTCCCAGCCTCTGACCTGCTCTTGTAGCCACAGTATTTATATGGCTAGTCCAGTTCAGTTTCTGGTCGATGGTAACCCCCAGGATGTTGATAGTGGGGGATTCAGTGATGGTAATGCCATCGAACATCAAGGGGTGATGGACTCTCTCTTGTTGGACGTGGTCATTGCCTAACACTTGTGTGGCGCGAATGTTACTTGCCGCTTGTCAGCCCAAGCCTGGATATTGTCCAGGTCTTGCTGCATTTGGACATGGACTGCTTCAGTATCTGAGGAGTCGCGAATGGAGCTGAACATTGTGCAATCATCAGCGAACATCCCCACTTCTGACCTTACGATGGAAGGAAGGTCATTGATGATGCAGCTGAAGTTGGCTGGGCCTAGGACACTACCCTGAGGAACTCCTGCAGTGATGTTCTGGAGCTGAGATGACTGACCTCCAACAACCATTACCATCTTCCTTTGTGCTAGGTATGACTCCAACCAACAGAGAGTTTTCCCCCTGATCCCCATTGACTCAGTTTTGCTAGGGCTCCTTGAAGCCACACTCGGTCAAATGCTGCCTTGATGTCAAGGGCAGTCACTCTCACCTCACCTCAGGAGTTAAGCTCTTTTGTCCATGTTTGAACCAAGACTGTAATGAGGTCAGGAGCTGTGTGGTTCTGGCGGAACCCAAACTAAGTGTCAGTGAGCAGGTTATTGCTAAGCAAGTGCCGCTTGATAGCACTGTTGCTGACCCCTTCCATTACTTTACTGATAATGGAGGGTAGACTGATGGAGCAGTAATTGGCTGGGTTGGATTTGTCCTGCTTTTTGTGTACAGGACATACCTGGGCAATTTTCCACATAGCCGGGTAGATGCCAGTGCTGTAACTGTACTGGAACAGCTTGGCTAGGGGTGTGTAAATGTCTGGAGCACAAGTCTTCAGTACTATTGCTGGAATATTGTCAGGGCCCATAGCCTTTGCAGTATCCAGTGCCTTCACCCATTTCTTGATATCACGTGGAATTAATCGAATTGGTCAAAGACTGGCATCTGTGATGCTGGGGACCTCCGGAGGAGGCCGAGATGGATCATCCACACAGCACATCTGGCTGAAGATTGTAGCAAATGCTTCAGACTTATCTTTTGCACTGCTGTGCTGGGCTCCCCCATCATTGAGGATGGGGATATTTGTGGAGCCTCCTGCTCCAGTGAGTTGTCTAATTGCCCACCACCATCCACGACTGGATGTGGCAGGACTGCAGAGCTTAGATCTGACCCGTTGGTTGCGGGATCACTTTGCTCTGTCTATCACTTGCTGCTTATGCTGTTTGGCGCCCAAGTAGTCCTGTGTTGTAGCCTCACCAGGTTGACACCTCATTTTTAGGTATTGCTCCCGGCATGCCCTCCTGCGCTCTTTATTGAACCAGGGTTGACCCCCTTTAAACAATTGGCTTGGCTAAGCCATTTCACGGGGCAGTTCAGAGTCAACCACATTGCTGTGGGGTTTGGGGGTGTGTGGGGGGTGGGTCTGGAGCCACATGTAGGCCAGACCGGGTTGGGATGGCAGATGTCCCCCCCTAAAGGGGCATTAGCGAAGCGGACGGGATTATTTACAGCAACCGTTGTTGGTTGCCACGGCAACTGTGACTGAGACAAGTTATTTTTGTCCGACTGAAGTAAAACTCTAGCTGCCTTGGTGGGGGACTCGATCCCCTGTCCCTAGGGCATTAGTCGGGGCCTCTGGATTACTCATCCACTGATAATTAGTTACAGGCTTGAACACAGAGTGGCGAAGCAGGCTCGAGGGGCTGAATGGCCTCCTCCTGTTCCCCCATTTATCATTTCCCCCATCTTATCGCTTATTGTGAGGGGAATTGAATAGAGAAATGGGGAGGTCATGCTTCAGTTGTACAGGGCACTGGTGAGACCACGTCTGTAGTACTGTGCACCAGTGTTGGTCTCCTTATTTAAGGAAGGATGTCAATGCATTGGAGGCAATTCAGAGAAGATTTCCCAGACTAATATCTGGATTGTCTTATGGGGAAAGGTTGGACAGGCTAGGCTTGGAGTTTAGAAGAGTAAGAGGTGACTTGATTGAAACCTTTAAGGTGCTGAGGGGAGTTGACAGGGAGAATGTGGAGAGGACGTTTCCTCTTCTGGGAGAATCTAGAATGAGGGGGTCACTGTTTAACAATAAGGGGTCGCCCATTTGAGACCAGAGAGGAGGAGAATTGTTCTCTCTCATAGGGTGGTGAGTCTTTGGAAGTCTCTCCCTCCAAAGGAGTTGGGAGCAGAGGCTTTGAATATTTTTTAAGGCCGAGGGAGAGAGATTCTTGGTATTTCAGGTTAGTATCAGATCATTATTAAATGGCGGAGCAGGGCCTGAGCGGGCTGAATGGCCGACTCGTGCCCCTTGCTGGCGTGTTCGCTGACAAGGCATCGGTAGCGGGGACCGAGGCGCTCTGGTGTTGAAGCGCGCAGCGCATTTGAACTTATCCGATATCGACAGACGCATCTGTCGCCCTCCCGAGTGTGACAGATGTGAACAATGACCCTTTGTGAATTATATTAAAATACCATTTATTGGCAAACGTCGTGAGATGAACTGCACAGCTTGGAAAATCTCGTGCAAACTCTTGGTAAAATGTGACAGGGCTAAGAAATGCTCTATGGAAAAAAGAAAACAGCTAGAAGTGTCTGAAGGCAATTGAAGTCTACAATGGAACCTGGTATTCAATTTTCTTCAGTGACCGTGACATGCCAATACCTCTCGCTTTGCATCGGCCTCTTTAGGATATTTACATCCGCTCACGTTAAGTGTTCCCATAAAGTGTCTTGGAACACGGGCTGCTTCCAATATTTCAGAGTCTCAACTGCTGGAGCCTGGGGGTCCAATTTTGAGCTCTGCACTTTGTGGAGGGACTCAAGGCCTCTGGAGAGGGGGAGGTGGGGGGGTGTGTGGGGGTGTGGTGGACGAGGTGTACCGGGAGCGAGAGGCTTCACTTGACGTGGAGAGGCCAGAGAGGCTCCCCTCCCAGCCGGGAAGGAGGAGGGTGGGTTCAAAGAGAGAAGTCCAAATTTGTGAGGTGTTTCGACCAGGCAGCAACTGGGGGTGGGGGTGGGGGGGTCACTGAGGTGGCAGGAGGGGTCAGTGACCAAGGGGGTGAGGCGCTACAGTTTATGAGGGAGGATTGGGGAAGTTGGGACTGTCCTCCTTGGAGAGGGTGGGGGGAAGGCTGAGTGGAGGCTTGATAGGAGTTTCCAAAATGATGAGTTAGGGGTGCTTGGGCAGAGCAGATAGGGAGAAGCTGGTCCCGCTCGTAAACGGATCGAGAGCAAGAGGGCAAGAGTTTTAAAGTGTTTTGCAAGAGAAGCAAATGCGAGGTGAGGGGAAAGCTTTTTCACACAGCGAGTGGTTCGGGTCTGGGATGCACTGAGCTGGGAGTGTGATGGAGGCAGGTCCAGTCAAGGCATTCAAGAGGGCATTGGGCCATTATTTAAATGGAAACAATGTGCAGGGTTACAGGGAAAAGGCAAGGAGGTCGGCACTCAGTTAAAATGCTGAGAGAGAGAGAGAGAGAGCTGGTGCAGACACGATGGGCCGAATGGCCCCCAATTCTACACCCTAACAATCATGCGATCCTGTGAACCAGAGAGGCACAGGTGGAAGGCGATTGGCTGAAGAACCGGAGGGTGTGGGGTGGGGCCGGGTGGTGGGGGGGTGGAGGTGGGTGAGGAAAATTGTCCTTCTCAGTGGGAACTTTCTACAGGATGTCAGGTGAATAGGGAACGGAGATGCATTTGGAGGGCTGGGGAGAGAGAGAGAGTGGTCAAGCGGAATGAATTGGATGGCTCCTTCAAAAAGGCCAGCAGGGCAGCGATGGGCCGAATAACCTCCTGCGGTGCTGCGGGACTCTACGACTTTTCAGGCCGGTGATTTTGTTGTCCTTCCCAAACGCTGGATTATGACATCCCATAGGGACACTTCCACGTGATTGGACGATAATATTCCAAGCGCCTAGTCATGAGGCTTCATGTATTGCTGAGAATTCAGGACAGGCTGTCAAAACTTTTTGCCCTGTGCTCATCAGGACACATTCGCAAGAATGCTAAATTGCAAAGGGAACAACAATTTATACTGCTTGGGAAGAGAGTGCAGGTTCCTCGCAGCAATGCTTCAGCTCCGCACTACCAAACGGCTTTAAGACTTAATGTACAAAGATAAGAAAATATACATCTTACAATTACACAGTCGGTACTTTTAATATATGTTCAGACAGCTACAAAGGTAAGTATGAGGAGAGTTTTACCAGAAACTGTATATACAAGAGATTAAGCTCAATAAGCTGCACTGTCCTTTGAGAGGGACGGATAGACATTATGCAATCGTACATTCCTGAGGATTTGGCACACGCAAACACGTATATGCATCCGACACGCGGCACATCGATGTGGAGGCAGACGCCGTCAGCCGAAAGCGTTATTCTGCACCGCAGCCGAACCAAAGACCTTTCAGCCTTTGCCGTGGTTCCCATGATTTGTTCTGTGTTCGTGGTCAACTGGTTGTCCTGATTGGAGAAAGAGAAGGTGGTTTTTAATATGGCGCAGAATTGCCCCGCTTTGCCAAACTATCCATCAAAAGTGATAACCTGGCCCTTATCAGGAATGGGAACATGTCTGTATAGTGTTAAGAGACATGATTACTTGGAGTTTACAGCACACAAAAGGGGTCTTGCAACTCAAGTGGCCTACGTCACTTATGGCGTCCCACACTAGCCTCCCCTTACTATGTCAATGTCTCATTCATTTTTTTTTTTGTTAAGGTTTAATGACAATTGCATTGTTAACAGGTCACGGGTGCTTGTCCACCGACAAATGGGGATGGCTGGGACACTGGGCAGGGGGCGGTTGGAGTAGTGGTGACCGTGCTAAGTCAGTAAACTCTCTCCAGCGAAGACAGCAGCTGGGCCTTGGCTTTAGCCTCAGCAGCCGGTGTGGATCCAATTAACGTGCTAATGTCTTATCCCGTTCTACTTCATGCGTCTGTCCAGGATGCAGCCATGGAATTCGCCTCCATTATTCCCTGTGTGGGAGCGAGTTCCATATTCTCACCACTCCCTGGGCAAAGATGTTCCTCCTGAATTCCAGCTTATGCTCCTGGCCCCGTTTGACCAGCCTCGTCAGGGGAAACATTCCCTCCCCTCGTGAACTCTTGCGTGGCCTTCAATTTCCCACCCCCCTCCCCACCCCCACCCCCCCCCTTCCCCTCAGCCCCACCCAATCAGGTCAGCCTTGGGGCCCCCACCTCTGGGAACAGAGCTGGCTCAACGTTCCTTCCGGTTTCTCACCTTAGGAGACCCAAACACGAATGGTCATCAAGACGTTGAACACGATGCTTTTCAGGAAGATCAATCTTAAGAAAAAGACCGTCAGAGAAATAACATTTTCCTGTTTGTCTGCAAAGAGGAGGAAAGTGAGAAAGATCTATCTTAAAGCCATGAATTGTTTGACATTCATCAGTGTTAACACACAACATAGAACCTTAAGTAGGGGGGGGCACTGTATTCAGCATTGGTCTTTTTAAAAACGATTACTTGAAGCCAACGAAGCCAAGACATTCGCTCGCTTTTCATGTTCACAATGTGTTCTTTACCCCATGGCCTTCTGGGAGACCCAAGGGGTCCCAAAGAGGGACAACACGTCAGAGCTGTAGCTCAGAAGTAATTTTATGTGCTCCTCGCCCCTGTGCACTTAAAAAAGACACACACACACGCACACACACGCGCACATACGCACATACATGCACATACACGTACACACATAAACACTCACACACACAAGCACACGTGCACATACACCCACACACGTGCACATACACACGCATACACACACACATGCACATACACACACGCACACACGTACACATACACACACACACACTCGTGCACATACACACACACACACACATACACACACGTGTACATACACATGCACATGTGCACATACACACACACACACACAACACACACACAGAATGATAGAATCTCTCAGTGCAGGAGTGGCCCTTCGGCCTATCGAGTCTGCACTGACACGTGAGAAACACCTGACCTACCTACCTAATCCCATTTAACAGCACTTGGCTCATAGCTTTCAATGTTATGACGTGCCAAGTGTTCATCCAGGTACTCTTTAAAGGATGTGAGGCAACTTGCCTCCACCACCCTCCCAGGCAGCGCATTCCAGACCGTCATCGCCCTCTGGGTAAAAAAGTTTTTCCGCACATCCCCCCTAAACCCCCTGCCTCTCACCTTGAACTTATGTCCCCTTGTGACTGACCCTTCAACTAAAGGGAACAGCTGCTCCCTATCCACCCTGTCCATACCCCTCATAATCTTGTACACCTCGATCAGGTCTCCCCTCCGTCTTCTCTGCTCCAACAAAAACAACCCAAATCTATCCAACCTCTCTTCATATCTTAAATGTTTCATCCCAGGCAACATCCTGGTGAATCTCCTCTGCACCCCCTCCAGTGCAATCATATCCTTCATATAATGTGGCGACCAGAACTGCACACAGTACTCCAGCTGTGACCTCACCAAGGTTCTATACAACTCCAACATGTCCTCCCTACTTTTGTAATCTATGCTTCGATTGATAAAGGCAAGTGTCCCATATGCCTTTTTCACCACCCCGCTAACATGCCCCTCTGCTTTCAGACATCTATGGACACACATGCCAAAGTCCCTTTGTTCCTCAGAACTTCCTAGTGTCATGCCGTTCATTGAATACTTCCTTGTCAAATTACTCCTTCCAAAGTGTATCACCTCACACTTTTCAGGGTTAACTTCCACCTGCCACTTATCTGCCCATTTGACCATCCCGTCTATATCGTCCTGCAGCCCAAGACACTCAACCTCACTGTTAACCACCCGGCCAATCTTTGTGTCATCCGCAAACTTACTAATCCTACCCACCACATAGTCATCTATGTCGTTTATATAAGTGATGAATAATAGGATAATAGGGGACACAGCACAGACACCTGTGGTACGCCACTGGACACTGGCTTCCAGTCACTAAAGCACACACACACACACACACACGTGCACACACACATATACACATACATATACACACACACAAAGTACATAGACACACCACCAGGCATGTACACACAAATGCACAAAGACAAAAACACCCTTACACAAACACACATACATGCACACAGAGACACAAATACACAAACATACACACACAAGCAGACACACACAAACACGTGCACACACACACACACACACACACATGCGCACATACAGAGACATACACACAAACACACACACACTCAGATAGAGACAGACACACGCACACACACATGCGCACATACAGAGACATACACACAGACACACACACACTCAGATAGAGACAGACACACGCACACACACATGCGCACATACAGAGACATACACACAAACACACACACTCAGATAGAGACAGACACACGCACACACACTGTACTCACCTCCATATTTCTCCCATACCGTAATACAAGATGCCCCAGGGTCCCCTGAAATGATAACGGGTCACGATTATTTATCACAATCCCAATTAATGATGTGCAATTCGAATTGGAAAGCATTAAGGGAAGGAACATACCAGCCTTTGCTAACTCCTTGGATTGATTCCCAGTCGTGCATTGAAATCCGGCTGTCTGCCCTTTCATCAGGAATCCCACCATGCTGTAGCTGCGATCGACGATGGACAGCGAGGCGTTCGCCGTGCCCCAAGTCTGGTTTTCAACCCCGGCCTCCACGGACATGGTGTAGTTGTTGGGGAAATAGTCTATCGCCAGGCACACGGGTCCAACCTTGTGACTGCTCTTGGGCGGAGGGAGGACATAGATGGACGGCTCCGAAGCCTCCGACTCTGCTCAACGAGAAGAGGTGAAAGGGAAGCTCCCTGAATTAGAATTGAGGGCATCGCCATTGAGCAAGCTTCGCTACACATTATTCACTGTCCAAACGTAAAGTGCAAGCCAGAGCCCGTGACCTCGCAAGCATTTTACACTCAGATACAACAACGTTCATTCTCTCCTCGAGTTCCTCAGGTAGAAATGGACCTTAAGCCACCAGCTCTTAGGGCTTGGTCTACCCCAGTTTTTCCTTCGTTCCTGTTCTTGTGAAGGGGCTACAGCTTGGGCGGCCTTGACACCCTGGGAGAATATCAGAATTAGGAGCAGGAGTAGGCCCTGTGACCACCCCCCACCACCCCTCCTCTGAGTGGCTGGCACCTGATGTCGAAGGCATGCGTCTATAAAGCGCCAGACACTCATGTCTGGGGGAGCAGCCTCTCCACGTCTAGCCTCTGAGAATCTCCATCCTTACCCCCACTTTTGAATCCGATTTTTAAGTTTTAATTTATTTTTCTTCCTTTAAAAAAAGGTATATTTTCATTTATTGATGCATTTCTCTCCCTGTTTATTCCACTTCGTTTATTTGTTTTTTAAATCCTTCCCCCCCCTCTCCCCTCAGAAGGCCATCTGTCACTTGTTTCTATGTTGTCCTTTCACAGAGTGCTTACCCTTGTTCTGCTATTAAAACACCTCCTGCTTTCTTACCTTTATGCCGCTATCATCACCTCCTTTAGTCTTTAACACTAGCATTAACACTCCCTTTGTCTTGTGCTCATAACACCTTTGTCAGTCTCTCCTGAGCTCCCACCTATCCCTGACCTTCTCATTTCCCCCAGCTGCTTCACCCCCTCTTAAACAGGATAACATCCGTCACATTTCTACCCCTCTTTAGCCCTGAAGAGGAGCCACACGGACTCGAAACGTTAACCCTGTCTCTCTCTCTCTCCGCAGGTGCTGCCAAACCTGCTGAGTTTTTTTCCAGCATTTTCTGCTTTTGTTTCTTTCCCTCAGATCGCCAGCATCTGCAGTATTTTGCTTTTGCCTCTGAGTATTTCGTAGGTTTCAATTAGTTCAATCCCTGTTCTTCAAAAACCCCGGGGAATCCAGACCCAGGCTACTGGGCCTGTCCTCACAGGACAGCTCTCCCATTCCAGGTCTTCCAAAGTGCTCACTCTATGTAACATGAGGCAAATTATTGACAACCCTCCAAGGGAGGCTTATTTATTTAATCCATCTTAACGCTGGTCATATCCTCTGCTAACTAAATTCTTACAACTGACAGATCCTTTACTGATTATTATCTGTGTTTTCAACTAGTTTTCCATCACATTACGTATGAATTAGGAGCAGGAGAGGGCCACTTGGCCCTTCGAGCCTATTCCGCCATTCAATAAGATCATGGCTGACCTGACTGCAACTACCTGCCCACCCCCGATAACCTTTCACCCCCCCCTTGTTAATCAAGAATCTATCCATCTCTGCCTTAAAAATATTCACTTCCACTGTCATTTGAGGAAGAGAGCTCCAAAGACTCACCACCCTCTGAGAGAAAAACAATTCTCCTCATCTCTGTCTTAAATGAGCGACCCCTTATTGTTAAACAGTGACCCCTAGTTCTGGATTCTCCCACAAGATGAAACATGCTCTCCGCATCCACCCTGTCAAGACCCCTCAGGATCTAATATGTTTCAATCGAGTCGCCTCTTACTCTTCTAAACTCCAGCGGATACAAGCCTAGCCTGTCCAACCTTTCCCCATAAGACAACACACCCATTCCCGGAATTAGTCTGGTAAACTGCTTCTAACGCATTGACATCCTTCCTTCAATAAGGAGACCAATTCTGTACACAGTACTCCAGATGTGGTCTCCCCCAGTGCCCTGTATAACTGAAGCATAACCTCCCCACTTTTGTATTCAATTCCCCTCACAATAAATGATAACAATCTATTACCTTTCCTAATTACCTGCTGTACCTGCATACTAACCTTTCATGATTCATGCACAAGGACACCCTGATCCCTCTGCATCTCAGAGCTCTGCAATCTCTCACCATTTAGATAATGTGCTTCTCTTTCATTCTTCCTGCCAAAATGGACATTTGCCCACAACGCATAACCTTTCCATCGCTCCCTTTTGTTTCAAGGTTGACTATATCTTGTTGCATTCAACTTCTGCCTTCTGGCCTCTACCACCTCTGAATAGCTAGTTTTGTTTCAGTTCACATTTAATCTGCTTTGGCCATTCACCAATGATAACCCATCACCGAAAGGCTCATTTCTTGGAATAGTTGCCTTTAATGCGATGAATGAACCAGCCCCCAGTGTAGATGTCCAGCGCTATTTGTCGCTCCATTGCTGTTAATCAGCACAACGTTCTTTCTGAAGTCACTAGGGATTACTTTCCTTTCCCACTCAAATCGGCCCTCATTGCGAGGGGGCTCGCAACGACTGGTCAATGTTGAGAAGGTTTTTCCACTAGCAGGGGAATCTCGAACTAGGGGACATCGGTTACAGGATAAGGGGGCACTCATTTAAAACTGAGAGGCGAAGGAATTTCTACTCTCAGTGGGTAGTGAATGTCTGGAATTCTCTATCTCAGAGAGTTGAGGAGGCTAGATCACTGAAAGCATTTAAAGAGGAGGTAGGGAGATTTTTGAAATATCGGGGAGTTGAGGGCTATGAGGAGCTGGCACGAATGAGGAGTTGAGGCCTGGGGCAGATCAGCCATGATCTTATTGAATGGCGGGGCAGGCTTGAGGGGCCGAATAGCCTACTCCTGCTCCTATTTCTAATGTCCTTATGACTTGAGTACAGGAGCAAGGATGTCTTCCTGCAGCTGTACAGGGCCTTGGTGAGACCACACCTGGAGCATTGCATGCAATTTTGGTCTCCCTACCTAAGAAAGGATTTACTTGCCATAGAGGGAGTGCAGCGAAGGTTCACTAGGTTGATACCGGGGATGGCGGGACTGTCATATGAGGAGAGATTGGTTCGACTGGGTCTGTATTCACTAGAGTCTGGAAGAATGAGAGGGGATCTGATTGAAACATATAAAATTCTAAGAGGGCCGGACAGACTGGATGCAGGGAGGATGTTTCCACTGGCTGGGCCGAGGGTTGGGGGTGTTGTGGGTGGGTCATGTACAAGGGGGTCACAATCTCAGGATACGGGGTAGATCATTTGGGACTGAGATGAGGAGAAACCTCTTCACTCGGAGGGCGGTGAACTTGTGGAATTCTCTACCACAGGAGGCTGTGGAGGCTGGGTCAATGAATATATTTAAGAAGGAAATAGATAGATTTCTAGATGCTAAAGGCGTCAAGGGGTATTGGGGGGGGGGGGGAGAGCGGTAGTGTGGCGTTGAGATAGAGGATCAACCATGATCTTATTGAACGGCGTAGCAGGCTCGATGGGCCGAATGGCCTACTCCTGCTCCTAGTTTCTATGTTTCTATGTGAAGTGCTGTTTTTCCCTTGGAATTTTTACCCCTCTCTAACTGAACAGAGTGCCATTAGAGTGACATTCCCTGCAACGTTGCTTCCACCCTACCCCCCAATCCCCACCACTTTCTAAGCTTATTGGGGGTCTGCACTTCACCAAGCGTAGGCTGGTGCACCGATCGCTGCTCCGTCGATGCGGACACGGGCGCCCCTGTATTTTGAACATCAGTGACACATCTAGTCCACTGCCCAAAAGCATAGCGATGGAGAAATATCGACAGGGTCAGCTTAATCCTAGCTCCACAGCCGAATGGCTGTCGACTGCCACATTTCCAAGGTCCATGCACTCCCGGTGTGCAAACCCACCAATTGCCCCACATGGCTTGCCTCTCGTTGACATCCAAAGTCCCTGGCCTATTGACCCCATTTTTAAAATATTAAGATATTAAAACTGTACGTTGCATTTTCATTGGACTAGGGGGAGATGGTGGTGCTGTGGTAATATCACTGTGCTGGTAACACGGAGGCCTAGGCTTAGGCTCTGGGGAGGCATGGGTTCCAATCCCACAATAGTAGTTAGAGTCCTAGAGGTCTACAGCACAGAAAAAGGCCATTCGGCCCATTGAGTCTGCACTGGTCAAACAAGTACCTAGCTACTCTAATCCCATTTTCCAGCACTAGGCCCATAGCCTTGTATACCATGGCATCGCAAGTGCAGATCCAAATGCTTCTTAAATGTTATGAGGGTATCTGCCTCTACCACCCTTTCAGGCAGTGGGTTCCAGATCCCCACCACCCTCTGGGTGAAAAAATCCTTCCTCACACCCCCTCTAAACTTCCTCCCCCTTACCTTAAATCTATGCCCCCTGGTTATTGATCCCTCCACCAAGGGGAAAAGTTCCTTCCCTGTCTACCCTATCTATGCCCCTCATAATTTTATACGCCTCAGTCATGTTCCCCTCTCAATCTCCTCTGCTCCAGGGAAAAATAACCCCAGTCTATCCAATCTCTCCTCATAGCTAAAACTCTCCAGCCCAGGCAACATCCTGGTAAATCTCCTCTGCACTCTCTCTAGTGCAATCACACCCTTCCTATAATGTGGATTCCAGAACTGCACACAATACTCTAGCTGTGGCCTAACCAGTGTTTAATACCGTTCCAGCATAACCTCCCTGCTCTAATATCCTATGCCTCGGCTAATAAAGGCAAGTATCCCATATGCCTTCTTAACCACCTTATCTACATGTCCCGCTACCTTAAGAGACCAGTGGACATGCACACCAAGGTCCCTCTGATACTCGTTACTTCCCAGGGTCCTAACATTCATCATTCCCGTGCCTTGTTTGTACTGCCCAAGTGCATCATGCATCATCTCACACTTATCCGGATTAAATTCCATTTGCCACTGATCAGCCCATCTGACCAGCCCGTCTATATCCTCCTGTAATTTAAGGCTATCCTCCTCAACTATTTACCGCCCCACCAATTGGTGGTATTTGAATTCAATGAATAAATCTGAAACTGAAAAGCTCATCTGAGTAATGGTGGCCATGAAACTCATCGCCGATTGTTGTAAAAACCCATCCCCCTTTAGGGGAGGAAATCTGCTGTCCTTACCTGGTCTGACCCAGGTCCCTCATTCCAAAATCATGAGGGGCCTGGACAGAGTAGATATGGAGAAACTGTTCCCGCTCGTAAACGGATCGAGAACCAGAGAGCACAGTTTTAAAGTGTTTTGCATGAGGAAGCAAATGCGAGGTGAGAAAATTTTTTTTCACACAGCGAATAGTTCGGGTCTGGAATGCACTGCCTGCGAGTGTGGGGGAGGCAGGTTTCGACTGAGGCATTCAAGAGGGCATTGGGTGACTATCTACATAGAAACAACATGCAGGGTTAGGGGGAAAAGGCAGGAGATTTCCAACAAGTTAAAATGCTGAGAGAGCCAGTGCAGACACGATGGACCAAATGGCCTCCTTCTGCACCAACACAATTCTGTGATTCTATGTGAGACAAGCCCACAGCAATGTAATTGACTCTTAACTGCCCTCTGAAATGATGTGGCAGGCACGTTTACCCCCCCCATCAACCCCCGTTCAAGGGCAATTAGGGATGGGCAACAAATGCTGGCCTTGTTGGTAAGGCCCAAGTCCCATGAAAGAATAAATGAGCAAAAACTAGATTCCCACACACGGTTGTTTTGCAGTTAATGTCTCTCGATTACTTCTGTCCTTTCGTGCTGTTCTGGTCGTCATTTGCCACTTTCTATTGTATTTTCCTTTGGCGCTAAATTATAGTGTCCACGAATTTTATATCGGATGTTTTAATAGGAAGAAAGGCGGATTTACTCAGTTACAGTCAGACTAGTTCCCGATCCAAATGTTTGCTTGTGGTTGCCTGTACCTTCACACAGTGTCTTATTGTCTCACAAAAATACTATCTGGTCAATCCACAATGTCCCCCTCACCTTAGAACATAAGAACTAGGAGCAGGAGTAGGCAATTCAGCCCCTCGATCCTGCCCCGCCATTCAACATGATCATGGCTGATCTCATTTCGGCCTCAATTCCAAATTCCCGCCCTCTCCCCGTAACATTTCAACCCGTTACTAATTAAAAATCTGTCTATCTCCTCCTTAAATTTATTCAGCGTCCCGGCATCCACAGCGCTCTGAGGTAGTGAATTCCACAGATTCACGACCCTTTGAGAAAAGTAATTCCTCTTCATCTCTGAGTTAAATCCACCACCCCTTAGCCTAAAGCTAGGCCGTCTCGATCTAGAATGCCCCACAAGGGGAAACATCCGCTCCACGTCTACTTTGTCTATCCCCTTTAGCATCTTATATACCTCAATTAGATCTCCCCTCATCTTTCTAAACTCTAGCGAGTATAGGCTTAAACTGTTCAATCCCTCCTCATAAGACAAGCCCCGCATCTCTGGAATCAATCAAGTGAACCTCCTCTGAAACGTCTCCAATGCAATTACATCCTTCCTCAAGTAAGGGAACCAAAACTGTGCACAATGTTCTTATGTTCTTAATTGGGGCATCTTGATTAATGATGACTAAGCCTTATCCTTATCCTTATCTGTGCCACTGGGAAAAATATATGTACTATGAAAGGGAGATAATTTAATTTTATTCAACCTAACACTTTCCTCTGTGCTTAATCTGGTTTTTATAATCCCAAACAGAAAAATGCACGTGCGAGGGTAATCTGTATCTTTCTGCAGTGTCTTTGTCTAATCTCTTACAAACGAACAAGGAGCAGGAGTAGGCCATTCAGCCCCTCAAGCCTGCTCCACCATTCATTAAGATCAGGGCTGACCTGATAGTAACCCGAAATCTGCATTCCACCCACCCCCGATAACCCATCACCCCCTTGATTACCAAGAATCTATCCAGCTCTGTCTTAAAAATATTCAAAGACTCTGCTTCCAACTCCTTTTCAGGGAGAGAGTTTCTCGCCAGCTCTCTTTTGTTCTATTTTACCCCATACCACCGAGTTTACAGATTGCACCATTTAATGCAACTAGTGGATTGTACAATCATTTAAAAATATTGTTCATTATATTAAGCATCGCAATATTGGTTTAAAGCAGCGTGTAAAATTGCATCCATCTTTATTTTTAATTCGTCATTATATATTTGACCTGTCACTAAATCTTGCAAAACTCCCTTTTCCATTCCAGCCTATGCTATCTTCAGAGATTCTTTCCATGTGTAACCTATTTCAAAGTTGAAGAATTTCACCATCCTAAATTCGTCCTCTCTCTCTGTAAGTTTTATACTTATTACTAGTTAACCTCTGCACAGTTCAGACATGGTAATGACTACACAATCCTCTAAATTACCCACACGAATAATGTCCAAATAACTTTCTAGTGCTAACATTCAATGAAACGCAGGATTGCAAATTGACTTATGTTTGGTAAGATACTCACGTGGCTGTACAGTTAATCTAGTCCCTGTTCCAAATGTTAGTTTGTTGTTCACTCCTTGATTCACACAGTGCCACACCATCTCACAAAAAAGCCCCATGGCTCATTTTGTGTGCAGGCCATTAATGCATATGTTTATTTAATGCATTCCAACATGTTATTGTGCTGGATAAGTGACATTTTCTTTTTAACTTCATGAATTTGACACAAAGATTGGTAGGAAAGGAAGCTGTGAAGAGGATTAAGGAAAGTGACATGGATAGGTTAAGTGAGTGGACAAAGATCTGGCAAAATTGAGTACATTGTGGGCAAGCATGATCTTGGCAAGTAAAGTAAAAAAAAAAAAGCATATTTTCTAAATGGTGAGAGATTGCAGAGCTCTGAGATGCAGAGGGATCTGGGTGTCCTAGTGCATGAATCAGGAAAAGCTCGTATGCAGGTACAGCAGGTAATTAGGAAAGCTAATAGAATGTTATTATTTATTGTGAGAGGAATTGAATACAAAAGTGGGGAGGTTATGCTTCAGTTATAACAGGGCACTGGGGAGGCCACATCTGGAGTACCGTGTGCAATATTGGTCACATTATCTAAGGAAGGATGTCAATGCATTGGAAGCAGTTCAGAGAAGGTTTACCAGACTAATACCAGGAATGGATGGGTTGTCTTATGGGGAAAGGTTGGACAGGCTAGGCTTGTATCTGCTGGAGTTTAGAAGAGTAAGAGGTGACTTGATTGAAGCATATAAGATCCTGAGGGGACTTGACAGGGTGGTTGTGGAGAGGATGATTCCTCTTATGGGAGAACCTAGAACTAGGGGGCCACTGTTTAAAAATAAGGGGTCACTTATTTAAGACAGAGATGAGGAGAATTTTTTTCTCTCAGAGGGTGGTGAGTCTTTGGAACTCTCTTCCTCAATAGACGGTGGAAGCAGAGACTTTGAATATTTTTAAGGCAGAGCTGGATGGATTCTTGATTAACAAGGGGGGGTGAGAGGTTCTCAAGGGTAGGCGGGAGGTTACAATCAGATCAGCCATGATCTTATTGAATGGCGGAGCAGTCTTGGGGGATAGAGTGGCCCCTACCCCTGCCCCCTGTTCGTGTGCACCCTCGAGTATCAGTTGATCCTGACTATCTTTTCAAATCTACGATAGTTGCTGGCCTATCTTGTCCAGCGTCTGCCATTATTACATGCCATTTTTAACTTATATGCTATACGAACAGTTGGCAATATTGAAAATAAGTTTTACAGACGAGTCGTTGTTCGTTTTATTTCCAGTGAAACTTAGTTCAGTAAGTGGCCCACTTGGCTGCACAATTGGCTTGGTTCCTCTCCTAAATGTCAACAGCCCTGTTCCCCTATTAGTCACAGACCCAAGCAAAATCTGCTACATGAAGTTTCATTCTGGTCCCACAGCACAGGACTGTTGCTACCAGCTACAATGGCAACTTTCCCTGACTGATCACCACCATTGCCAGTAACTTCAAATTGAGGGCAACTAGAATTCACTGCAGGACTTCGCTCCTTCCTTGCACGGTCTGGACTGCGCCTGATTCCCGGCCCTTGTGTTAATGGCCGCTAGTTTTCGATTCCCTCTCAAGTGGCTCTGCTCCCGCATTCTCAATGTTCTTCATTATTTACAACCCCCCGTTAGCAGTTTATCGATTAGCTTTCTCTTTTCTCGAGAAAAGAGACCATAGCCTGCTCAGGCTTCCCCGAATGTCATTCGCTTCATCCATTTTTTAAAAAAAGAGTTATACTTATCGAAACAACATTTTGATTATCACGCTCATAATCATCTTGTTGCAAAATGGGACTAGCATTCATTGCACCATTAGCTTGGTTCCAGATTCAAATGTTAGCTCATCAATACTATTCACACACCATGACTGCAGGAACCATTCTACCCCAGGTCAAGCATATAGGCAATGGAATGAATTGCGTATATTTATGGATTATCAATATTCAAAGACAGTTCAACGCCTGCTCAATATTGCATATTCCCTGTCTTATTCAAAACAATTTGGGCCCAATCGCCCACATTAGTACCAATTGCGATACAATGTGTAACTATGGTTTAATTTTTGCTGGTGCTTCTCATTTCCATTGATCGTTTGTGGCGTTATGGTGCCCAGAATTTATAATTTGCTTGCAAACTAAGTAGCACGGTCATCTTGAGGGACTGGGAATGAGTTTCTGCCAGGATTAACAAGGAGCTTGGTTGCATCTCCACATATTAATTTACCCTGTCCTCCAAAATGCATACAGTAACAAGTGTAATCATAGCCTATCTGCCAATTATAGATGTATTTTCTGTGCATTGCCTAAACTGAATCAGGCAATTTCTCTATATGTTCAATATTCCTCAATATTGTAACATTTGCACCACATCATTTTGGAGTATGATGGATGTATGTTATATATATGTGTATATGTGTGTGTATATATATCTATATATTTAAATGTATATATATAAAAATATATATGTGTTTGTTGTTATATATAATGTATACGTGTGTACATATATATGTACTTATATATGTGTCCATATATGTGTGTGTGTGTGTGTGTGTATATAATCACACAATATATAATATGTACATATACAAATATATATATGCTATAGATAGATATTTGTACAATAAAAGGCAAAGGATTGAGCTGACTTCCAATCTACCTCTTTTATTGGTACACTTTTATTCTCATTGTCAATGATTTGAAATACCTAAGCATTCGAATTCAAATCCTTTCCTGGTTATTTTTGACAACTGCCTAATTTCAATCAGATTTGTGACATTATTCTTTCAAATCCCAACACTCACCGGGTTCTACGATTAGTCTGGTCCCACTTCCAAATATAAGCTTGTAGTTTGCATTATTCACACAGCCCTACATTACCCACCAAAAACCTTCTGCTCATTATTATTTTTTTTGCCTATCTTGTGGATGCAAATTAAAGAATCCACTCAGTTTACCTTTTATTTTACACATATATCATCTATCTAGAACATATATATTTATATATACAGATATATAGTGTGAATATATATGTACACACATATATAGTTATAGAAACACACACATATATTTATAAGTACACACATGATATATTTAATAATATAGACACACTAATATAATAATATATACTCACTATCTGTTTTACACATATATCACCTATCTATAACATATTTATATATACATATATATGGTGTGTATATATAAATATATGTGTGTGTGTGTTATTATATGCATGTGTGTGTGCGCACATATTATTGTATACATATATAAACACACAATATATAACATGTACACACACACGCACATATATATGCTATAGATAGATGATAATATATTTGTACAACAGAAAGTAAAGGATTGAGCTTACTTCCAATCTACCTCTACTATTGGTACACTTTTATTCTCATTATCAGTGACTTGAAATACCTAAGCATTCGAAATCTCATCCTTTCCCGGTTATTTTTGGTAATTATCTAATGTCAATCAGATTTGTGACATTATTCTTTCAAATCCCAACACTCACCGGGTTCTACAATTAGTCTGGTCCCGCTTCCAAATATAAGCTTGTAGTTTCCAACATTCACACAGCCCTACATTACCCACCAAAAACCTTCTGCTTATTATTATTATTATTTTTTGTCTACCTTGTGGATGCAAATTAAACAATCCACTCAGTTTACCTTTTATTTTACACGTATACCATCTATCTGGAACATATATATACATATGTATAATGTGCATATAGATACACACACACACATATATATAGTTATAGAAACACTCATGCATACATATAAGTACACACATATATTATATATTTAATAATATAGACACACTAATATAATGATATATACTCACTATCTTTTTTCAAACATATCATCTATCTATAAAATATATCTATATATACATATATACACACACACACACACACACATATATATATATAGCTTTGGAAACGCACAAATACGTATATATAAGTACACACCTGCATTATATATAATATAGACACACTGATATAATAATATATACTCACTTTATCTTATATATCATCTATTTATAATACATATGCATTTTATATAGTTTGTGTATATACACACATACATACGCATTGTATATAATAATATAGACACACTAGATACACACATATATATGTATTATATCTATCTATCTATATATATATATATGTATAGGTGTGTATATATAACATATATATCATCATACTCTAAAATGATGTGGCACAAAATGTTACAATATTGAGGAATTTGAATTATATAGGGAAAGTACCTGATTCAGTTTAGGCAGTGCACAGAACATACATCTTGATAGATATACTGTAATTATTCATGATCACTTACTTGGCTCCACAGTTAACTTTGTCCCTTTTCCAAAGATAAGCTTATCGTTAGCTCCCAGATTCACACAGCATGGCGAGCTCCAGCAAAAACCCCCCTCCAGGTTGACTCGAGCGATATTTGCTTTTTGCTGCTTCTGAATCTATATTTTAATACTTGGCATCGCCCGATGCTGTAATAGCGACATTAGCTGTGCAGCATTTAAATGGCCGCTGACATTGATTGAGACATTGGACATTTTATAACTATTTTGTCTGTTGCACAAGCATAGCTTGGTAGCCATTGAAAAGCAAAGGGCTCCATCTCTAGATCAGGTCCCTAGAACCCCCCCCACCCCACCACCCGAGCCCTTCTGAAAGTGCTCTCTCCACGCGTCCATGAATTATCCTCCACGATTACACATGTATCTTCAGGAGGGATATATCACGCAGCTTCCCAACAAACAGATTGGGCTGCTAACCCGTTGAACCAAGAGGTGGGCCCTGACACTTCTCTCTCCCCATTTCAGTCGCCTGCTTCATTAAAGCGACCTTAGGTTGCTTGCTTGGGGGTGGGGGTCACTGACCGTTATTGTCCTACAGTGAACATCAAAATCTGGTAATTATGCTTCGGATTATTGCCGGGATTCGTTTCTTGACAATCAGTGAAGTGGGATTATAGGAAACAATTAGAATTTGGTAATAGAAATATATATATATAGTGCCATGGAACTAAGTGAACATTTGATCAAGTCTGACTCTAAACAAGGGAGGATACGAAACTCCCTGAACTGAAACAATAAATGTGAGACCATTTTCATGGTACCAATTGGTTTATGCAACCTCCTGATCATTATCACACCTGGTAAACTGTTGTTGATAACTCCTTTTTAATGGATTCGAGACCCACACTATTCTTTTAAGTTCTACTGAAATTCCACCACCAGCCTCTGCTGGCAATTGCCCACCATCTCCACAAAGCAGAAATATATATATTGTTCAATTCTTTTTGGGTTTTTCTTTTGCAGATTCTGCATCTGATGTAAAATTGAGAATTACATGGGGGTCAAACCCACCAGCTCACTTAGTATTTTTTTTTCAATTCGTTCATGGGAGGCGGGCGTCGCCGTCTAGGCCAGGATTTATTGGCCATCCCTAATTACCCTTGGGTCACAGGGCGTTTAAGCGTCAACCACATGGCTGGAGTCTCATGTAGCCCACAGCGGCTTTCCTTCCCTAAGGCATTATTCCCTTCCCTGTGGTCACCATTAGGCCTTTAAATTGCGGATTTTTATTGAATTCAAATGTCGCCCTTGTGCGAGATTCGAACCCAGACCCCCCCAGAACATGCACCCTAGGCTATTAGTCAAGTGACAATACCTCGATATGACCTCCACCTAGTTAAAATTCAATTTAATAGATGATCCAGGCTTGTAAAATCAAAAGGTGCTTATTTCAGGACCATCTAACCCTCCCTCTCTCTCTCTCTCTCTCTCCTCCTCCTCCTGCTATTTTATTCGGAGAGGCAGAGGTGCACCCTGTTCCGTGTTGGATGCTTCAAGTAGCTCAGCATCAGTTGCGCGAGGCATGGGTTTATTATGAAAATGTTTCATTATAAGACTGAGGAAACGATTTAATGTGATTTATTTGACAGGCAGCCGACTGGGGGGTTGGGGTGAGCTGGGATTCGAACATGGAGATATTAGAAAAAAAACACAACTCACTTGGTTGAACGATGAGCTTTGTCCCAGCTCCGAATATCAAGCTGAGGGAGTTAGCATTCACACACTCGTACACCCCTCAACAAAAATTATTTCCCTAGCAATGATTCATCTTCCCAACTCCCATTAAGAGCATCCAGTCACGTTTCTCTGAAGTAGATCAATTACAAATCACACCTTCACAGCACCGAGCTCTGTGCTATGTGGCGGCAGAGTGGTATGTCACTGGACTGGATATTCCAGACACCCAGGGTAATGCTCTGGTGGACCCGGATTCCAATCCCCACCACGGTCAGATGGTCAATTCGGTAAAAGAAAACTGTGATTAAAAGTCTGATTCTGACGATGACCATGAAACCATTGTCGATTGTTATTAAAAACCCATCTGGTTCACTAATGTCCTTTAGGGGAGGAACCTAATGTCCTCTGGGGGAGGAAATCTGCCTTCCTTACCTGGTCTGGCCCTACATGTGGCTCCAGACTCACAGCAATGTGATTGACACTTAAAATGCCCTCTGAACAAGGGCAATTAGGGATGGGCAATAAATGCTGGCCTAGACGCCCACATCCAATGAACAAATACAAAATAATTGGGACAAGTTTGATGTCCTGCTCCTCTTTTCGGTCCATTTAAGTTTAGGATTTGGAATTTAATTATTCCTGAATGCATCCAACAGAGATGCTTAGAAATCTCACTTGGTGTAACATGGAGCGTGGTTCCTGATCCAAAGGTCAGATCAAGGTTCACACAACCTGATACACTAATACTAAATACCTTTTCCATCCTGGTATTCCCAGGCGCGATTTCTCAAAATAAAACACAAATCCGTACTTTAGTTTACCTTCTGTCATGTTTCACCATTTCTGACCCACCAAACCGTTCACTTCAGCCCCCCTCAATTAACTTTTATGTAACTTTCAGCACAGGAACAGGTCATTCGGCCCGTCTCGTCCAATGCCCGTGCCCTTGCTACGCCTGACCTCATCTCGCCCTGCTTCACCTCGCCCTCCCCTCTGCGTGTCCACCCATTTCCTCTCCCACCGCACAGCCCTCTGTGGTAGAGAATTCCACAGATTCATTACCCTCTAAGAGAAGAAATTCCTTCTCATCTCTGTCTTAAATGGGCGACCCCTTACTCTGAGATTATACCCTCTGGTCCTCGGCTCCCCCACAAAGGGAAACAACCTCTCAGCATCTACCCTATAAAACCCCCTGAGAATCTTACATGTTTCAATAAGGTCGCCTCTCATTCTTCTAAACTCCAATGAGTACAGGCCCAACCTACTCAAGCTCTCCTCATAAGAAAATCCCTCCCTACCCGGGGTCAACTTAGTGAACCTTCTCTGGACTGCCTCCAGTGCCAGTATGTCTTCCCTTAGATAAGGGGACCAAAGCTGTTCACACGGTATTCTAGGTGTGATCTAACTAGTGCCTTGTACAGTTTTAGCAAGGCTTCCCTATTTCGATACTCCTTTCCCTTTGAAATAAAGGCCAACATTTCATTTGCCCTGTTAGTTTCCCCATCAGCCTATTCCTTGTAATGGAAAGGACCCACAGTCTGATTGGTTTGATGATTGTTACCTCCCTTTACTTCAACAGGCAGTTAGCAACATAATTATTGATGATAATCATCACCAAAAATAATAGACAGTGAAACTTCACTTACTATGTTGCACTCTTAGCCTGGACCCAGAAACAAATGTTTGCTTCTGGACACCATAACTTGGGGTCAGAGAAACTCCTCGACTTGATACCAAGTTTATAGACTATCCCGGAATCACAGAATCTTAACGGTGCAGGAGGAGGCCATTCGGCCCATCGTGCCTGCGCCGGCTCTCCCAATTGAGCATCATGACCTAGGGCCATTGCCCTGCCTTTATCCCCTGTACCCCCTGCACAGTGTTTCTATTCAAATAATCATCGGATGATTGCCTCGATTGAAACCCATCTACGAAATGGACTGCGGATCACATTCATGGATTACCTATCCGTCAAACGAAATGATTAACATTGAATATTTGACACGCTATTCACATTAACTGAGGGTTCGCCAATCTCACACGGTGGCACTACTAATTTAGGCCAGAATTTATGCTGAATAATAATTGCAAAATAATTGACCCATGGTTACTTTGAGGAACCATTTTGTTTTGGTGTCTCCTTGCCAGGGTTAACAACGATTTCGGTGCCTCTTCCCAACACCAATTTACCGTCTCCCTTCAGGACTCACACCGTAACTTATCCCTTTGACAGGAACTTGGGATCGGCGGCCCTGCTTCCCCGCATGTACCCCCAGTGTTTCGTCCCCAGCGTCATTTCAACGACTCGATGCCCCTCAGCAACAGAGTGGTCATCTTTGTTGGATTAGTCATGACAATCCCTTCACTTCTCTCAACTAGTTTGGTAACATTATCCTTTCAATGCCTGACACTTACTAGGCACCACGATGAGCTTGGTCCCACTTCCAAAAGTTAGCTCGCGATTCCCAGCATTCACACAGCCCCACACCGGCGAACAAAAACCTCCCGACCTAATTATTATTCGCAGCCACCATTTCTCCTTTTCGATTTACACATTCACTTTCACCAATCTCTCTCTTTCTCTCTCTCTCTCTCTACCTAGATTTATTAGGGTTAATATACCAGTGCTCCACGAATTGCGTGGACAGGCACACAGATAAAAACCCAGAGGCATCAGTGCACATCAACAAATGGAACCACATGGCAATTACTTTTTGTTCCATATTCCTGGGTAAAATTTCACATGAGATTCTGGTTTAAATTAGTAATATGTGATTGGTGGACCATAAATTAATTTGAATAGTGCGTCAAATATGTAATATGATCATTCTGTTTGAGTGTAGATAATCCATGAGTAGAATTCACAATTCATTTCGTAGATAGATTCCAATTTAGATTTACAAAGGATGCACACCATAGCCAACCTGGTCTATTAACTTGCTTCCTCCCGCCCTTTCTACCTAATCCTACCAGGGTATTCTTCTATGCACTTTCCACAGGAACGGTCTAAATGGTCCAACAATCAGGAACGTAGACCCAAATGGAGAAATAATTTGCTCCATTGTAGGCAAGGCAAGTAAAACACACACACGCACACACACACACACACACACATATGTAAGTAAATAGGCAGCTCACAGTTATTAATGGATACCTACTTGGCTCCACAATTAATTTGGTCCCCTTTCCAAAGTTAAGTTACCGGGCTGCTCCAGTACTCACACAGCACTGTAACCTTTGACTAAAACTCCCTGTTGACTAACTGGAGCAACACCTTGCTCCTAGAATGGTGATAAAAAGCTTGGCGGCGGTCAATGCCATAATAGTGACCACTATCTGGATTAACGTGGCAATTTTTTCATTTCTGCCAATTAGATTTGTAGCATTAGCGAAACGCAGGACTCACTGGGATTCACGATGAGCTTGGTCCCGCGCCCAAAAACGAGTTGGAAGTTCCCAGCATTCACACAGCCTTACACTGGCGAACAAGAACCTCCTGACTGAATTGTCACTCTTTGTTTATTGACCTGAGTAATTTAAAGTTACAGTCTCCAGTTTACATTTTCAATTTTGCACTTACGTTTTGAGATACCTGCTCCCCTGTTTAATGTTGGCGTTTCTTAAGCATATCTGTTTTCAACCATTCTTGTGAATTGTGGAAACGTGAATTATCTTCCAATAGAAACCGTAGACTCCTATCTATAGATCAGATCTTTCGAATCCTCCATGTGCTTCCCAAGTACTTTTGAAAATGCTGCATTCTTTCAATCGCAATTCCCTGAATTATAATCATGGATTATATATTTCACATGTGGTCTGTGTGTGTGTGTGTGTGTGTGTGTGTGGTTGGGTGCACTCCATCACTATCTAATAACCAGGGTGCATTGTTAGCAATTGGACCAAGCTATGATTTCTTACGCTCTTCCCTCCCAATTTCCATAGAACTATAGAAAAGTTACAGCACAGAAGGAGGCCATTCGGCCCATCTTGATCCGTGTCCAATTAATGCAGACTTTGGCCACAACAAAGGAATTGAAGGCTAAACTAAGAGCCAGTGGAAATGGGATACGATGCCATTGAGCCCATTAGTTTACTTAGTCAAGGATCTCAAACTGACAATATCATCCACCTCATTCAAGCCAACCTAGCTCCAACCACCCCCACAAATTGCCCAGTGCTGAACCACAGTTCAATTTTGCTGTCTAGATCCGCTTGATGCCCATTGGCAATCTGTGCATCATGCTGACCAGGATTTACCATTATCTTGTAAACCAGTTTCCATGGTTAGTTTGAGGGACGAGTCTTACCGGGATTAACAGTGAGCTTGGTCCCACCTCCAAATGTCAATTTAGCAACTCCTCCAGATATCACACGGTGTCTCATCCCTTTGCAAGAACCCAGGGCAGTGCGGCTTCCTAATGTGCCACTACTATCACTGTTCATTCATTCTCAATGTTGTGTCAATGATGTGAATAATTAGGCCATGCTAGTTATAGCTTTGCTAGATTATTAATGACAATTCTCTTTACTTTCAATCAGAGCAGTAACATTGTTCTTTCATAATACAACACTTGATTATTGGTGAGAAAAAGAGACATGTCGAACCTTTGCGTCTTGCACTCATCAGGACACTTGGCAAGAATACCAATACAAGGGGAAAACAACAATTTATACTGCATGAGCAGAATTGTTGTTTTCCCCTTACATTGGTATTCTTGCTATGTGTCCCGATGAGTGCAAGATGAAAAACTTTGACTTGTCTCTTTTTTCAGCAATACTCAATTTCCGCATTACCTAACGACTATTTAATACAATTTTTACAGGCTCCTGCTTTTAGTTTAGCCCCACATCCAAAAATAAGCGGGTACGTCTCACCCTGCACGCAGCCCTACACTGTCTAACAGTCTGAAAGTTTGCATTAAAGTTTGCGAACTATAACCCTATATTCTTTGGAGAGTCTGAGGTGGATCAAAATCAGCTCAGGGTCGTTCAAGGGAGGCAACAACACTTGTCCTAGACATCAACGTATGCTGAAGTTATTTGTTTATGGGAGTGAAGGTGAAACAAGAGGTTTAATGTGTTCATCTAACAGATAGCCTATTGGAGAGAGAGAGAGAGATAGAGAGGGATAGAGAGAGAGGTAAGAATATAAGAGGTGTGAAACAACTTACTGGGTTGAACTGTGAGTTTTGTCCCAGGTCCAAATATCACCTTGAGGGAATCAATACTCACACATCATTACGCTCCTCTACAAAATCCTCTCCTTACCAATGGTCCCTGACATATCCCTAAATCACATGAAGAATACCCAGTCATGTTTGCTGAAGGGAATCACCTTGAAGTTGCATATCCACAGTGGTGAGGGCCATGTTAGGTAAAACTCAACTTAATCCATTTTCCCATTAGCTCGATGGCCTGCTTCTCTTGATATTCTGAGGTGCAAAGCAGGCATCTTTAAACATCGGACTGGCTTGGCACGACAAGGAGAGACTAGTTCCCTGATCCAAACACGAGCTCAGCAGCACGGCTCACACAATCTGATATGCTCAGCTTAAACTTTTCCCAGTGTGACATTGTCATGCTTTACAACCCTTGTTAATTCTTTAAGGACCAGCCATTTTGTTTCTGGGCTATGTTTTGCAAAGTTAACATTTTCCTTTTCATTTAGGCCTCACAAACAGTTAAAATCTCCCACACCGATTAACCGTCTCATAGAATTGTCAGCACAGAAACAGGCCATTCGGCCCAACTAGCTATGCCCATACTACACACGAGCTTCATCTCATCCTATTTCTGCTCACTCTCTCCGCATATCCGTCTATCCCACTTGCTTTTTTCTTTCGTCGTTCACTTATCTAGCTTCCCCCTATAAATGCATCTGGATTATTCCCCTCAGTTACTCTCTGTGGTAGCCAATTCCCCATTTTCACCATTCTCGTGGTCAAGTTTCTTCTGAATTCCCGATTTTTAAAAAAACATATTCGTTCATGGATTGTGGGCATCGCTGGCTAAGCCAGCATTTGTTGCCTTCATCCCTAATTGCCCTTGCTCAGAGGACATTTTTTTTGAAAAAAGAGGCAACTACATTGCTGTGGGTCTGGAGTCACATGTAGGCCAGACCAGGTAAGGACGGCAGATTTCCTTCCCTAAAGGGCATTGATGAACCAGATGGGTTTTTTTTTCGATAATGGTTTCATGGTCATCATTAGGCTTTTTAATTCCAGATTTTCATTGCATTCAAGTTCCACCATCTGCCTTGGCGGGATTCGAACCTGGGTCCCCAGGGCATTAAGATGAAGGCAAAATACTGCGGATGCTGGAAATCTGAAACAAAAACAGAAGATGCTGGAAAAAAAACTCAAGAGCTCTGATGGAGAGTCGTACGGACTCGAAACATTAGTTCTGTCTGTCTCGCCACAGATGCTGTCAGGCCTGCTGAGTTTTTCCAGCACTTTCTGTTCTTGTTCCCCACGAACATTACCCTGGGTCTCTGTAGCGCGAGTCCAGTGACAAATACCAGGCATAGTGGCGTAATTTAATTTCTGGACTTCTGGATTTCTTAGTGGCTGCGTGATGTTGATGAATGGTGGATTTAACTTCGCAGCAAGTGACAACATCTCTTTGTCTCACCTATCAAACCCCTCCTTAACCCTATAAGCCCCTGTGAGTTGACCCCCCTCAGCCTTTTGCTTTCCAGAGAACTGTTCCTCTGACCAGTTCAGCATTTCTTGATGGTCCTTCAAAAATCGTCAAGAACTGGGCGATACACACTCAGAAAACAATGTTCTGATTATTAAGATCATAATCATTCAGAATCAAACTTCACTTACTCGGTTGCACCATTAGCTTGGTCCCAGATCCAAATGTTTGTTTACCGACATTATTCACACAGCATAACAGGCCAGTGCAAAAACTATTTCACCCGATGCATAGTGTGCAGACCATCGAATAAATGAACTGTATGCTATATTTGTGGTTTATCCGTATCCAGGTTAAATTATTAACAGTTGCATATTATTGAATACCTTCCATTTCACTCAAACCAGTTTAGTTCCAATCTATCCCACAAATCACACAGCGCAGGACTACACTTTACTTTGGATGCCTAGATTTGCTTGATGCCCATTGGCAATCTGTACATTATACTGACCAGAATTTATCATTAGCTTGTAGAAACATAGAAACTAGAGGCAGGAGTAGGCCATTCGGCCCTTCGAGCCTGCTTCGCCATTCATCATGATCATGGCTGATCATCCAACTCAATAGCCTGCTCCCGTTTTCTCCCCATATCCTTTGATCCCTTTCGCCCCAAGAGCTATATCTGACTCCTTCTTGAAAACATACAGTTTCTATGGTTATTTTGATGAATGAGTCTTACCAGGATTAACAATGAGCTTGGATCCGCCACCAAATAACAGTTTACCATACCCTACAGATATCACACGGTATCTTATCACTTTGCAAGAACCCAGGGCAATGCAGTTTCCTAATGTGCCACTGCTATCACTATTCATTCATTCTCATTCCTGTTTCAATTATATCGATAATTGAGCATTGCAATGATAGCTTTGCTCGATTATTAGTGACAATTCTCTTTACTTTCAATCAGACCAGTGACATTGTTCTCTTATAATCCAACACTTACTGGGTTCCACGATCAGCTTAGTCCCACTTCCAAAAATAAGGTTGTACGTCCCACTCTGCACACAGCCCTACAGTGTCTAACAAAAACCTCCTGAGTATTCGTTGTCCCTCCTAACATTACAATGTAAAGTAGCAAATACCACTTTATGCATTCAGTACTCTCTCTACCTCTCTCTTTATTTATCTATCTTTCCCTATACAGGAACAATAATTTAGTGTCTCATGCACTGCCCAGCCAATATATAAAGGCATCAGTGCATGTCAACTAAATGCACCACTTGGCATTTGTATTTCTTTAATACACATGAGTTAATTTTCACCTTGTAATAAAATTGCATTAAAATAATTTACACCTCACAAACAGCTTGTTTGTTCCAGGTGGTCTATCCCAGCGTTTCGGCCCCACTCGAACTTCCTTCCACACTCTTTCCCTAATCTTATCAGAGTATTCTTTTATTCCTTTCTCCCTGCTCTAGCTATCCGACTTTTCCTTATATCCGCACAGGCTTCACGTCTAAGTTGCCATTGCAAGTGCCAAAAAGCCTCAAAAAGAAAGGGGCAGAGGTATTCCAACATTCAGGGATGCTGAACATCTGGAGAAATATGAAACAAAATATAATGGAGAGATAGATAGAGAGACAGATAGAGAGACAGATAGAGAGACAGATAGAGAGACAGATAGAGAGACAGATAGATAGATAGATAGACAGATAGAGGGACAGATAGAGGGACAGATAGAGGGACAGATAGAGGGACAGATAGATAGATAGACAGATAGAGAGACAGATAGAGGGACAGATAGAGAGAGGGACAGATAGAGAGACAGATAGAGAGACAGATAGATAGAGGGACAGATAGAGGGACAGATAGATAGATAGACAGATAGAGAGACAGATAGAGGGACAGATAGATAGAGGGACAGATAGAGAGAGGGACAGACAGAGAGAGGGACAGATAGAGAGACAGATAGAGAGACAGATAGATAGAGGGACAGATAGAGAGACAGATAGAGAGACAGGTAGATAGAGAGACAGATAGAGAGACATGTAGATAGAGAGACAGATAGAGGGACAGATAGAGGGACAGATAGCGGGACAGATAGAGGGACAGATAGAGGGACAGATAGAGGGACAGATAGATAGAGGTAGATGAGAGATGTGTAAGTAGATAGATAGTCTGTAATTGTTAATGAACACCTACTTGGTTCCACAGTTAACTGTGTCCCGTTTCCAAAGATAAGCAAGTTGCCCAATGCACCATTCACACAGCACTGTGTCCTTTAACAAAAACTCCCTTCAGATTAACTGTAGTAATTTTTCGCTATCTATGGAACTATATTTGAATACTTGGCATCAGCCATAGCTGTGACACTATCTGCACAAAGGGTTTTTTTTTAAGCCCAGTGATACTTATGGGGCATTTTTATTTTTTGTAATTATTCTGTTCATTGCATGACTTACTTTCCTCAAGAAGCTGAGGCTTCCATCCACATACCAGATCATCAGAACCCTATCCACCCCCACCCGCCACCATACCCCCCCCTTAACGTTAAAGTGCTTCATTTTTTAATTCCTCAGCCTTCCTTTTCTAGAGAAATGATCTCCGGGCTGATCAGCATTTCTTGATAGTTATTAATATTTTCCTTTAATTGTAAATAGCTGAAGTTTCACTTACTAGGCTGCACAATCAGTTTGGTCCCAGGTCCGAATGTGTGTTTACCAGCATTATTCACACAGCATTGCATACCAATGCAGAAACCCTTTTACCTGATGCCAAACGTGTGGACTATCTACTCAATAAAGTGCATAATACATTTATGGCCGATCAACATTCAATTTTCAAATATTAACAAGCGCTGAATATTGCACAGTTCCCATATCGTTCAAATTAATTTAGGTTCAGTCCACAATGTGCAATTATGGTTTTAACATTGTCTACATTTGTTTGGTGTCCTTTTACAATCTGCTCATGATTTTTGACCAGAATTGAAAATTGGATTTCCAAGTAATCGACATGGTCATTTTGAGAAACTATCATTGAGTTCTTACCAGGATTAACTACGAACTTGGTTCCACCTCCAAATACTAAGTTACCATATCCTCCATAATCACACAGTAACTTATCCCTTTGCAAGAACTCAGGATAGTGTTGGCTCCCAACGTACCGCAATTATCAACGCCAATTGATCCTCAATGTCATATGAGCGAATTGAAATACCTAAACAATTTAACTATTTGCTCCACATCCTTCTCCTTTCTGGACAAGTGACTCCCCTAGGCTGCTCAATAATTCTTGATAGTGTTCCCCCCACCCCTCTCTTTAATTGTGATGGACTGAGGAAAATTATTAACAAATTACAGAATTCGTCTTCACTTACTCTATTGCAATTAATTTGGCCCCAGGTCCAAATTTGAGGTTATCCACATTAGACACACATTTCCTACCAGCTGTTTACCCAATCAAGTGCATAGCCTATCTACTAAACGAACTGCATATTACATTTATGGGCTTTAGGCATTCCAAGTTAACGTATTAACAAGTGCTGAATATTATATAATTCCTATCTCATTCAAATTTACTTAGGTGCAGTCTCCCATATTTCTACCACTTATTAAACAATGCAACATCATAGTTTAATGCTCTCAATGACAATCCGTACATTATTTCGACCAGAATATCTGCTTAACTTGCAAAATAATTGACGTGGTCATTATTGAGGAACTGCCTTACCAGGATTGACAATGAGTTTGGTGCCACTTGCAAATACAATTTTATCGAGTCCTCCAGAATTCACACAGTGACTTATCCCTTTACAATAAAACTCCAGGAAGTGCACCTCCGAATGCACCACTATCATCCCTACCGGTTTATTCTCATGGTCATTTCAATGGTTCTGACTAACTAAGCAACATAATTGTTAAATTTGCTTGAGTGTTTAGGAGACCTCTTTAATGCCTATCGATCATGTTTGTGACATTATTCTTTCAAAATGATTGTGGGTGTACCTGCACCACACGGACTGCAGCGGTTCAAGAAGGCAGCTCACCACCACCTTCTCAAGGGCAACTAGGGATGGGCAATAAATGCTGGCCCAGCCAGCGAAGCCCACATCCCGTGAATGAATTTTAAATAAAAAGTTATTGCGTTCCACGATTAGTTTAGCCCCACTTCCAAAAATAAGCATTCACACAGACTGACACCTGCTAACAACTATCTTCTGAATTAACTACTATTCTTTGCCTCTCTCACTAATGCAATTGAAAGTAAAGAGGCTTTGATATCAATCTCTCTACCTACAGTTAGGGATAATGATTGAGTGCGTTAAACATTGCAAAGAAAGGCACTTAGATACATAAATAAATAGAGATATCGGTGCATATTAGCAAAGGGCACTGCTTGGAATTTTACTTCTTTATTGGGAATTATTTCCAGTATTATAATAAAATTGCATTCGTCACAGGAACATGCTATTCCGCTCCACTGATCTACTCTGGTGTCTCATCTTCACACTTCGTATCCTCATCATGTAAAACAACCAGGGCAATCATCAATCCCTGTCTCCCTGCTGTACTTATCCAGCTTCCCCTTAAATCCACACCCGCTGTTTGCCACAATGTGAATAGCCAGTTCCATGAAGCAGCCTAAATGTTCCAATGTTCAGGAACATTGAACACATGGAGAAATTACTTGTCCCATTGAAGGCAGTCCGAAGGACATAGCCTCACACGTAACTTGGCGTTAAATGGGTGTTAAAGAATACTTACTTGGCTGCACAGTTAACCTTGTTCCAGTCCCAAAGGTATATTTACCGCTACCCCCAAACTCACACAGCAGTGCATCCCGTGGCAATAACTCCCTTCAGGTTAACTACAGTTATCTGATTTGCTCACCATGGCAGGTCTCTTCTGAATAGCTAATATCTCCCAGGCCAGAATTGTAACACTATCTGTTTTTAAACGACCATTGATATTAATTAGGCATATCCAGCTTTAATTATTCTGATTATCACTCGGGCATAACATGGTTTCCATTAAAACGCCAAGTCTTCGGTTTATATATATATATAAACATATATATATATATATATATCGAATGTATATATGTATATATATATATATATAAACACACACATATATATAAATAGAATGTGTATATGTATATATATATGCATATATAAACACATGTGTGTATATATAAACATAAATTTAATAATCTATTAATAATCTATATTATATATATAGCTATATATCTATCTATCTATGTCTATCTATATATCTATCTATTTATATATATATATATACACACACACACACACACACATATATATATATATATAACTCTCCAAGTACTACTCAAGTGCTTCTGGAAGTGCTACACTCTCTGATTCCTTCCCTGAGTTATTATATATTTCATATGCATGGATGCGTTTCACAACCTTTGCAACAACCTGGATGGGCCGTTGGCAGTTGGACCATGTTATGGTTTCCCACACTCTTCTCTCTCTGTTTCAGTCAGTTGATTCATTAATGGAAGTTTAGGCTGTCCTATTCAATGTTTCTTTCCCTGTATAGAGTAATAACATTAATAGATGGTGATTATGCTCCAGAAAGTGTCTTTAATATGAACGAGTCGGAATGGTTGGTAACATTTTGGAATTTGATAAAAAGAACCTGTGCCACAAAACAATAAGAAATATTATGGATTGACAGATATTTTACCAATTGATGGCTGCCTCATCTGATCAAACCTACTCTTGAGTATGTTGAATGAGGAATGTGATTTGAAGAAACAAAGTTGACATCATTTGATGAGGTTACTTTCTGAATGACCAATTGCTTCTTCATTACCACTCGAACTAAATCATTGTTGGAAGCCTTTTAATCAAACCTCTAGGCACATCATTGCTAAAATCCGACGACAACCCTGCAGTTACAATTGCTCACGATCACTGCACAACACAACAATGTAGACATGTGTGTTCAATGGAATTAGACTTTGCAAAGGCCACAAGCAGGTTCGTAATGGAAAAATTAAGCGCAATGGAAACGGCTGCAATGCAACATGCGATTAGTTCAGTCAAGCAGCTCTCCTTCAAAATGGTCACCAAAGACTTGTGAAGTCTTAAAGTTTTGATCTCGGCACTGACACCCCATATTCTTGGAGGAGTCAGCAATGTGTCCAAATTAGACAAAGTCAGCCGCAACTGTGCTAAATGAAACTTCAGTTTGTTTTGAGATTGGATAATTATGGGCGTGAAGGCTCAGAAAGAGATTCAACATGCTTTATTTAAAGGACCATCTATTGGAAATAAGGGGACAGAGACCATGGCGATGCACAACAACTTTCTTGGTTGGAATTTGAGATTAAGCCCTGTTCCAAATATCATCTTGTGGGAAACTGCAATTCTATTATAGCCCACTCAACAAAACATTCTTTCCTTTATAATGATGCTGCTTCCTAGCAGTTACTCCCAGTTAGGAAGACCTAAAAATAAAGGTATTTTGAAGCGGATCATTCCAAAACGGCGTATTCATAGTATTGAAGTTTTTTTTTTAATATTCGTGGGACTTGGGCGTCGCTGGCCAGGCCAGCATTTATTGCCCATCTTTAATTGCCCTTGTTCAGAGGGCATTTTTAACAGCCAACCACATTTTTGTGAGTCTGGAGTTCACATGTTGGCCAGACCAGGCAAGAGCGGCAGAATTCCTTCCCTAAAAGGACATTAGTGAACGAGATGTTTTTTCCTTATGACAATCGTTTCCATGGTCATCATTAGACCTTTGATTCAATTCAGTTGAATTCGATTTCAAACACCCCCTATCGTGGTAGGGCGTCTACACTCTCTCCACTCTCTGATTGAAGATGTTTCGCCTGAGCTCCATGTTAGTGACTGTCGTACCTCTCCTATCCTCACAACTGGTGGAAAACCTTCTCTTTCTCTCCCCTACCAAACTCCTTCCTAACATTGAAAAAAAGCCCTCTATTATCTGACCCCTTCAGCCTTCTCATTACTCGAGAAACGGTCCCCAGACTGTTGAGCATTTCTTGATGGTTACCATTGACCTATAATTGCAAAGCACTGACGATACATATCAACAAAATGATTATCACCATAATAAGGAGTTAAACTGCACTTACTGAGTTGCACCATTAACTTGGTCCCAGATCCAAATGTGAGTTTGCCATAATTATTCACACAGCATTACATACCAGCACAGAAACCCTTTCACCAGATGCCTAATTAAAAACCTTCCACGAAATGAGCTGCATATTATATTTATGGATATGAATATTTCCAGATGAATTTCTAGTAAAGTGCTGAATGTTGCATCTCATCGAATTCAATTTAGGTTCAATCTGCCTCACACATCAGTACAGCTTATTACACTATGAACTATAGTTTAACTTCGACTAGGTCTGCTTAGTGTCCATAAGCAATCATTACATTGTTTCGATCAAAAATGTATGATGAGCTTGCAAAATAATTTAAGTGGTTATTTTGAGGAACAACTACAGAGTTCTTACCAGGATTGACAATGAGGTTGGTGCCCCCTCCAAATATCATTTTATTGTAGTCTCCAGAAGCCACACACGAACTTATCCCTTTACAATAACTCAGTTAGTGGTGTTTCCCAATGCACCATGACTATCACCAATGATTTAGTGTAATTGTCTATTCCATGACTTGCTATGGCCACATAATTTTGGCTATCTTATTCGTGGCAGTACTTTAATTCATTCCAATCGGATTTGTGACATTAACTTTTCATAATCCAACACTTACTGGGATCCACAGTTAGCTTTGTCCCACTTCCAAAGATAAGCTTGATTGCCCCAACATTCACACAGCCCTACACTGCCTGTCAAAAACTTTCAGAGTTAATTACTACTCTTGCTGGATTATATTTATATAATATATTTAAATCTCCCTCTCCTCTCTTTTCCCCTCTTTCTCTCTTTCTCGCTCTCTCTCTCTCTCCCTCTCATTCTCCCTTTCTCCCTCTCTCTCTTTCTCTCTCTTTCTCTCTCTCCCTCTCTCTCTTCTCCCTTTCTCCGTCTCTCTCTCTTTCTCTCTCTCCCTCTTTCTCTCTCTTTCCCTCTCTCTTTCTCTCTCTCTCCCTTTCCCTCTATCCATTTCTCTCTCTTTCTCTCTCTCTCTCTTTCTCTCTCACTCCCTTTCTCTCTCGCCCCTTCTCTCTCTCACCCTTTCCTATTCCCTTTCCCTCTCTCCCTTTCTATCTCTCGCTTTCTCTCTTTCTGTCTTGTTCTCTGTCTCTCTTTCTCGTTCTCCCTCTTTCTTGGTCTCTCCCCTTGCCCCTCTCTCTGTTTCTCCCTCGTTCTATCTGTTTACATAGGAATAATATTAGTGCTTCTGCATTGTATAGCTAAGAGCACAGATACGTAAACATATTGAGGCTTCAGTGCATATCAACAGAAATCACACCTAGGCAATTATATGCGTTTAATGTTCAGGCGTTAGTTAGGCATGATAATAATTTACACGATAAATAATTTACACGTTTATCCAGCGGTCTAGTCCAGCGTTCATGCTGCACACCAGAAACTTTCTTTATCTAATCCTACCAGGCTATTCTTATATTCCTTTAATCCTGCTGCAGCCAGTTTCCCTTAAATCCATATATGCAACTCTCCCTCGTTCTATACTCCAAAGTGAAGTGGCATAAATGTTCCAAAATTCAGGGTTAATTGAACATGTGGAGTTATTGCTTGATTCATTGCACGCAGTACAGAACACACATACACATACAAACACACACAAGTCTATAGTTCTTAATGAATACCTACTTGGTACCACAGTTAATTTTGTCCCCTCTTAAAAAGATAAGCTTAGCCCCAAACCCCAGCATTCACACATTGTGCTCTTTAGCAAAAATGCCCCTCCAGATTAACTATACTAATTTTAGTAAAATTATTTTTAAGACTCACCCACATTGCTGTGGGTCTGTAGTCACATGTAGGCCAGGCCAGGTGAGGACTGCATATTTCCTTCTCTAAAGGACATTGAACCAGATGGGTGCTTACAACAATTGGTTCATGCTCATCATTAGATTTTTAACTCCAGATTTTTATTGGATTCAAATTCCACCATCTGCCGTGGTGAGATTCGAACCGGGATCCCCCAAAACGTTACCCTAGCTCTCCGAATTACCGGTGCAGTACCAATACCACTGCCCTGGGTTGCTGAACTATCAACTTAGCGGCAATGCCACTATGCCACTGTCGTCCTCTTTATGTGGGTAATGCTTGGCATCGGCCACCACCATAACAGTGACACTGCCTGTACAAATATTGTTAAATGGCCATTGATAATAATTAGGCATAATTGCTTTTTAATCGCTCTGATTATGAACTTATTTTCTCATTGAAAAGGTTAAGGCTCCAATCCATACATCAGATCATCTGAAATCTCGAAATGCTTCCCAGCTACGTCCTAAGGTTCAACACTATTTCCGTAGTTTTTTGCTGAATTATGGTCCGGGATTAGATGTTTCGCAGGCAGAGTGGGATTCGTCTCCCAACTTTGGGGCATGGGGGCTGTTCGCAATTGAACCAGGTAATGATTTCTGACACCCCTATCTTTCCAATTGTTTTCATTAGTGAAAGCTTAGGTGATTCCAGTAGAATAAATGTTCTTATAATCTTTCTTTCAATCGAATAAATACAATCGCCAGCCATTTAAGTCAACTATAGATTAATAACGTTCTGGCCTGTTGCCAGCATATTTGCCTTTAGTGTCATTGAGGTAGAATTATAGGTAACATTTGGAATTTGATCAATAACTCCACCGATCTAAGTGATAATGCCCATTATGCTCTGACACACTTATCCACTTTGACGTATCTATGCTAACCTTATCGACCATGTGACAGAAAGCTTCTCTTGCAACCTTAATTGCATTTTCTAGTGACTATTTCATATTGATGGTTCCCAGTTTTGCCCACCCCCTCCACCAAACAAATGGAAGAGTCTCCTCTTTGTCCTGTATTCGTCTTGATATTAAAGACCCCTCTACTGGAGGACTCCGACTTCGCTTTTCATGAGATGGTTATTATTTACCTTTGCTTGCAAAGAACGGACGACACTTATTAGCAAAACAATATTTTGCCTCCTATCACGATGCTAAAAGGGGATGCAGAATGAGACACCACTTACTAGGTTCCACAGTTAGCTTGGTCCCTGGTCCAAATGTTAGCTTATCCAAGTTATTCACACAGCATTACATCCCATTGCAGAAACCCCTTTTGCATAACACCAAGCATACAGACTACCCACGAAATCCACTGAATGCCATTTTAATGCATGATTCAACAATCCATGTTAAAGTATTAACAAGTGCCTAATCTAACATTATCTCCAACTCATTTAAAGCAATTTCGTTTCAATCGTCCTCACGCGTTTATGCTTCATGGTTACTGAATGAAAAATTATGGTTTAGCTTCATCGATGTCTACTAGGTGCCCATCTTAACTTTAACCAGAATTTATAACTTGCTCAAAGGCCAACTTTAATAGCCACTTTTGCTAAATTTTAATGAGCTCTCACCAGGGTTAACAAGGAGCTTGGTGCTTCCTCCAAATATCAGTTTATCAAGGCTCCCTGATTTCCCGCAGTGACTTATCACTTTACAAGAACTCAGAATGGTATCCGTTCCCCATGTGCCACTATTAACATGACTGATGGACGCCCACTGGCATTTCAGTGACTTGGAATCACTGAAGGTAATTTTTATCTCTGCTATCTCATTCCTGATAATTCTTTAAATCAAACCAGACACGTTATCCTTTCAACACCCAACACTTACCGGGTTCCACAATTAGTTTGGTCCCAACTCCAAAAATGAGCTTGTTGGTCCCATCATTCACACAGCCCTACACTGCCTAACAAAAACCTTCTGGGTTAACCACTGTCCTTTGTCTGTGTGGATAGGACAATGTAAGCAGGCAGCAGTTTATATTATAATTAGATTGTCTGTCTATGAATCCTGGCAGTCGGATATTCCTTGTGAATATATTTGCCATGTCTGACTGTCTATCCTCTCCGCCTATTTGATCTGCCTGTCCGTCTATCTGTCAGTCTATTTGTCCTGTCAGTCTATCTATCAGTCTATTTGTCCAGTCAGTCTATCTGTCAGCCTATTTGTCCTGTCAGTCTATCTATCAGTCTATTTGTCCAGTCAGTCTATCTGTCAGCCTATTTGTCCTGTCAGTCTATCTATCAGTCTATTTGTCCAGTCAGTCTATCTGTCAGCCTATTTGTCCTGTCAGTCTATCTGTCTATTTGTCCTGTCAGTCTATCTGTCAGCCTATTTGTCCTGTTGGTCTATGTATCTGTCAGTCTATCTGTCCGTCTATTTGTCCTCTCAGTCTATCTGTCAGCCTATTTGTCCTGTTGGCCTATCTGTCAGTCTATTTGCCCTGTCGGTCTATCTGTCAGTCTATTTGTCCTGTCAGTCTATCTATCTGTCAGCCTATTTGTCCTGTCAGTCTATTTGTCTTGTCGGTTTATCTGTCAGCCTATTTGTCCTGTCCGCAGTCTATTTGTCAGTCCATTTGCACTGTCAGTCTATCTGTCAGCCTATTTGTCCTGTCAGTCTATCTGTCAGTTCATTTGCCCTGTTGGTCTATCTGTCAGTCTATTTGTCCTGTCAGTCTATCTATCTGTCCATCTATTTGTCTTGTTGGTCTATCAGTCAGCCTATTTGTCCTGTCAGTCTATCTATCTGTCAGTCTATCTGCCAGTCTATTTGTCCGTCAGTCTATCTATCTGTCAGTCTATTTGTCTTGTTGGTCTATCCGTCAGCCTATTTGTCCTGTCAATCTATCTATCTGTCAGTCTATTTGTCCTGTCAGTCTGTCTATGTGTCAGTCTACTTGTCCTGTCAGGCTGTCTATCTGTCAGTCTATTCTTTCTGTCAGTCTATCTATATAACCTTCTCTCTCCTGCTTTAATGCGTTTCTTAAAGTCTAGGTGCTTCACCTCTAACTTGCTCACCTATCCTAATACTTATTTGCGTGTTCAAATGTCAAACCTTGTTGGCTAATGTTGCTGTGAAATGCCTGGTGGCGCTTTACCCCATTCGGGGTGCTATCCAAATACCAGCTGCTGTGGCCTTTTTATTGCGCCACGTTATTTGGCATTTTGACAAAGGAAAGTTGACCCACGTAATCATAGCTCAGTTTAGATCATAATTTCGGCTTTATAAGAAAGTACTTTATTAGTAACCATTATTGTCCTCTTACCGGGATTAACAACGAGTTTGGTGCCTCCTCCAAATATCACTTTACCAACAGTCCCAGATTGCACACAGTAGTTCATCTCTTCACAAGAACTCAAGGCAACCTTGCTTCTCAATGTACCACTATTATCACGACTGGTTGATGCTCAGCTCATATCAATGACTTAAACTAACTAGGCAATTTAATTGTGATCTCTGCTATCTTATTCGTGATAATCCTTTAAATCAAATTGGGGGCATTGTTCTTTCTAAATCCAGCACTTACGGCTCTGACTGTCAATCATAGTTGAAAAGTTGATATCACTGACTGCTAGTGTGATGGAACTATCTGCACAGACTATTCTAAACGATCATTGATAATTCTTCGGCATTCTTAGTCTTATATCTATTTAGTCTGCTCGTAACCATTAGTCAGTAACCATTCAGGGCTCCAATTCTACAGGACAGTTAAAAGGGTTTCACAATGTTACCCAATGAATTAATCTGTAGAGTGGGATCCAATGCTTAACTTTAACTCACACGGCGAGATGCTGGTAATTGAAATAAGCAATGATTTCTGACACTTTTCTACCACAGGGCGGGATTGAGGGCATTGGTACAAATACACTTTAGGGGAAACTGGAAAAGCATAAGCAGGAAGATGGCAATACAAGGTTTATGCTGATAAGGCCGCTTGAGGAACGTTGGAAAAGGGCTTGAGTGGAGTCTAAGCGCTAGCATGGACTGCTTGGACCGAATGGTCTGTTTTACAGTGCAATGTGGGCTATTATAAAAGAATGTTTCAATTATCAACATCATAATTAGGGAGAAAAAAAAACAGAATGAAACTTCACTTACTAGGCTGCACAATTAGTTGGGTCCCAGGTCCAAATACTAGCTTGTCATTGCTATTCACACAGCATTACACACCAATGCAGAAACCCTGTCACCTGATGCCAAGTATATGCCCTATCTACGAAGTCAACTGAATGCTACATCATTGATAATGTATAAATAAATATAAGTTAAAATATTACCATGTGTCTCAATCTACATGACTGTATTTCTGTCCTTTATATTCTATGCAAATTCTGGGGCTGAACTTTGATCTTTCCCTCCACTCCAAATATCTATTTGAACGAGTCAATATTCACAAATCGTTACATCCCTCAACAATATTTCGTTTCTTAACAATCTAGCTAACACATGCTGAATTCACACTTAGGGCATGCCATCATGTTACCCAATTGCCTATGTGAGGCGGTGTGGAACAAATTATGGAAGGTTAATGTGATTCACAGTCCAACTAATCTGATGCCATGCCTCTCCTTTCTGTTCGAAAGCATAAGACAGGCATCCTGAAACATCTCACTGACTTTGTATAACGCAGAGCCTGGGCCCTGACCCTAAGACCAGCATCTCGGCAATGTTCCGGCCACCTGGTGTGCTGATACTCCAAGTCTGTCACCCCCAGGCTTCATATCAATCACTATTTCGTAAAGGAGCATCAGTTGTTTTAGTTACCTCTTAGAATTTATGATGTAGGAGCAGTTAATATCTCCTACATCAGGTAGGTTTTACATGGGAGGGCACAGGAGTTGCAGCACATTATCTGATCATCATGCCCCATATGTCTATGCCCGCTTTCTGGCATTCCATACATCATCTGTTCCTCTCCACATCCCCCAATTCCTTTCTCCATGTGTACTTATCAGCTTTCCCTTAACTGCATCGGTAGTATTCAAGTAAGTACTCCCTTTGCTGGCACGATTCACACCTTCACGTATCTCTGGGACAATAGCTTTCTCCAAAGTTCTGTATTATATTTATTAGTGACTGTCTTCCACTGATAACCCCTGGTTTTGATCCCTTCGACAAATGGAAAAATGTTAAAGGCCTCTCCCCCTCTGCCTTCTTATTTCTAGAGAAAAGATCTCCAGCCTGTTCTCTCTTTCATTAATAACGTTCTTAAATTGTAAAGAAAAGGCTACATTTATTCATTAAACACTGCTTTAACTATCATCCTCACCATTAAAAAAAGTATCAGGATGAAAATTCACTTACTAGGTTCCACAGTCAGTTTGGTCCCAGATCCAAATATTAGCTTATTATAGTCATTCACACAGCATTACATACCAGTGCAGAAACCCTATTGCGTGTATTGGCTACCTAAGAAATCAACTACATGTCATAGTTAGGCATTATAAAAGTGCTAAGTTAAGACATTCAGAAGTTCCTCAATCTGCATGATTTCCAGCTCATTAAAATCCATTTAACTTCACTTGGGCTCAGATTGATGCCCCTTTACAGATCATAAAAAATATATAGTTTGATTTTGACTACAGTATTTCAACTTTGTGCTATTAGCCATTGGTGTCTTACTTTGAGTAGGATTCATAAATTTACTTGCAGACTAATTTACCTGCTTATTTTGAAGAGCTATGGGTGAATTCTTACCAGGATTAACAATTAGCTTGGTGCCCCCTACAAATACCGTTGCACTGTACATTAAAGCATCCTCACAGTAGTGTATGCCTTTACAATAAAGCGGGATAATGTTGTTTTCCAATGTGCCAGGGCTATTACTGCTGATATTTCACTGTCAGTTCAATGACTGGAAATAATTGAGCAATCCACTTGTTATGTTTTCTCGGTTAGTAGTGACATTATTTTCTTTCGATCATATTTATGACATTATCTTTTTAAAATACAACACTTACTGGGTTCTGCGATTAGTCTAGTCCCACTTCCAAAAATAAGCTTTCTGCTCGCATCATTCACACAGCCCTGCACTGCCTGACAAAAACCTTCTGAGTCTTTTATTCTTCTGTGTCTACCTTACCAATGCAATTTAAGTGAACATTCGCTCATTTTACCTCAGAAGCTAGCTTTCAGGCATTTTCGGCCTCTCTACGTGCCTGTCTACTTGCCTGTCAGTGTATTTAATCTGTCAGTGTATGTCTCTTGTCTGTCCATTTGTCCTGTTAAACTATTTTTCCTGTCTGTTTACCATACCCTGTATTTTTGCCCTGTCTATCTAATTATCTTGCTTGTCTATATATCCTGGCAGTCGGATTTTCCCTGTGAATCTATTTGTCATGTCTGTCTGTCTATCCTCTCCGCCTATTTGATCTGCCTGCCCGACTCTCTGTCAGTCTATTTGTCCTCTCGGTCCATCTGTCAGCCTAATTGTCCTGTCAGTCTATGTCAGCCTATTTGTCCTGTCAGTCTATATGCCAGTCTATTTGCCCTGTCAGTCTATCTATCTGTAAGTCTATTTGTCTTGTCAGTCTGTCTATCTGTCAGTCTATTTGTCCTGTCAGTCTATCTATCTGTCAGTCTATTTGTCTTGTCGGTCTATCTGTCATCCTATTTGTCCTGTCCGTCTATATATCTGTCAGTCTATCCGCCAGTCTATTTGTCCTGTCAGTCTATCTATCTGTAAGTCTATTTGTCTTGTCAGTCTGTCTATCTGTCAGTCTATATGGCCTGTCAATATATCTATCTGTCAGTCTATTTGTCCTGTCAGTCTGTCTATGTGTCAGTCTATTTGTCTTGTCGGTCTATCTGTCAGCCTATTTGTCCTGTCAGTCTATATATCTGTAAGTCTATTTGTCTTGTCAGTCTGTCTATCTGTCAGTCTATATGGCCTGTCAATATATCTATCTGTCAGTCTATTTGTCCTGTCAGTCTGTCTTTCTGTCAGTCTATTTGTCCTGTCAGTCTGTCTATGTGTCAGTCTATTTGTCTTGTCGGTCTATCTGTCAGCCTATTTGTCCTGTCCGTCTATATATCTGTCAGTCTATCCGCCAGTCTAGTTGTCCTGTCAGTCTATCTATCTGTCAGTCTATTTGACTTGTCAGTCTGTCTATCTGTCAGTCTATATGGCCCGTCAATATATCTATCTGTCAGTCTATTTGTCCTGTCAGTTTGTCTTTCTGTCAGTCTATTTGTCCTGTCAGTCTGTCTATCTATCAGACTACTTGTCCTGTCAGTCTATCTATCTGTCAGTCTATTTTTTCTGTCAGTCGATCTATATAACCTTCTCTCTCCTGCTTTAATACGCTTCTTAAAGCCTAGGTACCTCACCACTACCTTGCTCCTAATACTTCTTTGCGTGTTCAAATGTCAATCCTTGTTGGCAAATGTTCCTGTGAAATGCCTGGTGGCGCTTTACCCCATTCGGGGTGCTATCCAAATACCAGCTGCTGTGGCCTTTTTATTGCACCACGTTATTTGGCATTTTGACAAAGGAAAGTTGACCCACGTAATCGTAGCTCAATTTAGATCATTATTTCGGCTTTATAAGAAAGTACTTTGCAAGTAACCATTATTGTCCTCTTACCGGGATTAACAACGAGTTTGGTGCCTCCTCCGAATATCAATTTACCAACAACCCCAGATTGCACACAGTCGTTTATCTCTTCACAAGAACTGAAGGCAACCTTGCTTCTCAATGTACCACTATTATCACGATTGTTTGATGCTCAGTGTCATATCAATGACTTAAACTAACTAGGCAATTTAATTGAGATCTCTGCTATCGTATTTGTGATAATCCTTTAAATCAAATTTGCGGCATTGTTCTTTCCAAATCGAGCTTTTACGGCTCTGACTGCCAAACATAGTTGGAAAGTTGATATCACTGAATGCCAGTGTGATGAAACTATCTGCACAGACTATTCTAAACGATCATTGATAATTCTTCGGCATTATTAGACTTATATTTATTTAGTATGCTCGTAACCATTAGTCAGTAACCATTCAGGGCTCCAATTCTACAGGACAGTTCAAAGGGTTTCACAAATGTTACCCAATGAATTAATCTGTAGAGTGGGATCCAATGCTTAACTTTAACTCACAGGGCGGGATGCTGGTAATTGAAATAATCGATGATTTCTGTCACTTTTCTACTAGAAGGCCTGATTGAGGACATTGGTACAAATACACTTTAGGGGAAACTGTAAAAGCATAAGCAGGAAGATGGCAATACAAGGTTTATGCTGATAAAGCCCCTTGAGGAACGTTGGAAAGGGGCTTGAGTGGAGTCTAAGCGCTAGCATGGACTGCTTGGGCCGAATGGTCTGTTTTACAGTGCAATGTGGGCTATTATAAAAGGATGTTTCAATTATCACCATCATAATTAGGGAGAAAAAAAAAACAGAATGAAACTTCACTTACTAGGCTGCACAATTAGTTGGGTCCCAGGTCCAAATACTAGCTTGTAATTGCTATTCACACAGCATTACACACCAATGCAGAAACCCTGTCACTTGAGGCCAAGTATATGCCCTATCTACGAAGTCAACTGAATGCTACATCATTGATAATGTATAAATAAATACAAGTTAAAATATTACCATGTGTCTCAATCTACATGACTGTATTTCTGTCCTTTATATTCTATGCAAATTCTGGGGCTGAACTTTGATCTTTCCCTCCACTCCAAATATCTATTTGAACGAGTCAATATTCACAAACCATTACATCGCTCAACAATATTTCGTTTCTTAACAATCTAGCTAACACATGCAAAGTTCGCACAAAGAGCATGCCATCATGTTACCCAATTGCCTATGTGAGGCGGTGTGGAACAAATTATGGAAGGTTAATGTGATCCACAGTCCAACTAATCTGATGCCATGCCTCTCCTTTCCGTTCAAAAGCATAAGACAGGCATCCTGAAACATCTCACTGACTTGGTATAACACAGAGCCTGGGCCCTGACCCTAAGACCGGCATCTCGGCAATGTTCGGGCCACCTGGTGTGCTGATACTCCAAGTCTGTCACCCCCAGGCTTCATATCAATCACTATTTCTTAAAGCAGCATAAGTTGTTTTAGTTACCTCTTAGAATTTATGATGTAGGAGCAGTTAATATCTCGTACATCAGGTAGGTTTTACATGGGAGGGCACAGGAGTTGCAGCACATTATCTGATCATCATGCCCCATATGTCTATGCCCACGTTCTGGCATTCCAAACATCATCTGTTCCTCTCCATATCCCCCAATTCCTTTCTCCATGTGTACTTATCAACTTTCCCTTAACTGCATCGATACTATTCAAGTGAGTACTCCCTTTGCTGGCATGATTCACACCTTCACTTATCTCTGGGAAAATAGCTTTCTCCAAAGTTCTGTATTATATTTATTAGTGACTGTCTTCCACTGATAACCCCTGGTTTTGATCCCTTCGACAAATGGAAAAATGTTAAAGGCCTCTCCCCCTCTGCCTTCTTATTTCTAGAGAAAAGATCTCCAGCCTGTTCTCTCTTTCATTAATAACGTTCTTAAATTGTAAAGAAAAGGCTACATTTATTCATTAAACACTGGTTTAACCATCATCCTCACCATTAAAAAAAGTATCAGGATGAAACTTCACTTACTAGGTTCCACAATCAGTTTGGTCCCAGGTCCAAATATTAGCTTATTGTACTCATTCACACAGCATTACATACCAGTGCAGAAACCCTATTGCGTGTATTGGCTACCTAAGAAATCAACTACATGTCATAGTTAGGCATTATCAAAGTGCTAAGTTAAGATATTCAAAAGTTCCTCAATCTGCATGATTTCCAGCTCAATTAAACCCATTTAACTGCACTTGGTCTCACATTGATGCCCCTTTACAGAATGCAAAAAAATATATAGTTTGATTTTGACTACAGTATTTCAACTTTGTGCTATTAGCCATTGGTGTCTTACTTTGAGCAGGATTCATAAATTTACTTGCAGACTAATTTACCTGCTTATTTTGAAGGGCTGTGGGTGAATTCTTACAAGGATTAACAATTAGCTTGGTGACCCCTACAAATACCGTTGCACTGTACATTAAAGCATCCTCACATTGGTTTATCCCTTTACAATAAGCCGGGATAATATTGTTTTCCAATGTTCCAGGGCTATTACTGCTGATATTTCACTGTCACTTCAATGACTGGAAATAACTAAGCAATCCACTTGTTATGTTTTCTAGGTTAGTAGTGACATTATTTTCATTCGATCATATTTATGACATTATATTTTTAAAATACAACACTTACTGGGTTCTACGATTAGTCTAGTCCCACTTCCAAAAATAAGTTTTTTGCTCGCATCATTCACACAGCCCTGCACTGCCTGACAAAAACCCTCTGAGTCAGTTATTCTCCTGTGTCTACCTTACCAATGCAATTTAAGTGAACATTAGCTCATTTTACCTCAGAAGCTAGCTTTCAGGCATTTTCGGCCTCTCTACGTGCCTGTCCACTTGCCTGTCAGTCTATTTAATCTGTCAGTGTATGTCTCTTGTCAGTCCATTTGTCCTGTTAAACTATTTTTCCTGTCTGTTTACCATACCCTGTATTTTTGCCCTGTCTATCTAATTATCTTGTCTGTCTATATATCCTGGCAGTCGGATTTTCCCTGTGAATCTATTTGTCATGTCTGTCTGTCTATGCTCTCCGCATATTTGATCTGCCTGCCCGACTCTCTGTCAGTCTATTTGTCCTCTCGGTCCATCTGTCAGCCTATTTGTCCTGTCAGTCTATGTCAGCCTATTTGTCCTGTCAGTCTATATGCCAGTCTATTTGTCCTGTCAGTCTATCTATCTGTAAGTCTATTTGTCTTGTCAGTCTGTCTATCTGTCAGTCTATTTGTCCTGTCAATATATCTATCTGTAACTCTATTTGTCCTGTCAGTCTGTCTATCTGTCAGTCTATTTGTCTTGTCGGTCTATCTGACAGCCTATTTGTCCTGTCCGTCTATATATCTGTCAGTCTATCCGCCAGTCTATTTGTCCTGTCAGTCTGTCTATCTGTAAGTCTATTTGTCTTGCCAGTCTGTCTATCTGTCAGTCAATATGGCCTGTCAATATATATATCTGTCAGTCTATTTGTCCTGTCAGTCTGTCTTTCTGTCAGTCTATTTGTCCTGTCAGTCTATCTATTTGTCAGTCTATTTTTTCTGTCAGTCGATCTATATAACCTTCTCTCTCCTGCTTTAATACGCTTCTTAAAGCCTAGGTACCTCACCACTACCTTGCTCCTAATACTTCTTTGCGTGTTCAAATGTCAAAGCTTGTTGGCTAATGTTCCTCTGAAGTGCCTGGTGGCGCTTTACCCCATTCGGGGTGCTATCCAAATACCAGCTGCTGTGGCCTTTTTATTGCACCACGTTATTTGGCATTTTGACAAAGGAAAGTTGACCCACGTAATCGTAGCTCAGTTTAGATCATTATTTCGGCTTTATAAGAAAGTACTTCGCCAGTAACCATTATTGTCCTCTTACCGGGATTAACAACGAGTTTGGTGCCTCCTCCGAATATCCATTTACCAACAACCCCAGATTGCACACAGTCGTTTATCTCTTTACAAGAACTCAAGGCAACCTTGCTTCTCAATGTACCACTATTATCACGATTGTTTGATGCTCAGTGTCATATCAATGACTTAAACTAACTAGGCAATTTAATTGTGATCTCTGCTATCTTATTCGTGATAATCCTTTAAATCAAATTTGCGGCATTGTTCTTTCCAAATCGAGCTTTTACGGCTCTGACTGCCAAACATAGTTGGAAAGTTGATATCACTGAATGCCAGTGTGATGAAACTATCTGCACAGACTATTCTAAACGATCATTGATAATTCTTCGGTATTCTTAGACTTAGATTTATTTAGTCTGCTCGTAACCATTAATCATTAAACATTCAGGGCTCCAATTCTACAGGTCAGTTCAAAGGATTTCTCAAATGCTTCCCAATGAATTAATCTGTAGAGTGGGATCCAACTCTTAACTTTAACTCACAGGGCGGGATGCTGGTAATTGAAATAAGCAATGATTTCTGACACTTTTCTACCACAGGGCATGTTTGAGGGCATTGGTACAAATACACTTAAGGGGAAACTGTAAAAGCATAAGCAGGAAGATGGCAATACAAGGGTTATGCTGATAAAGCCCCTTGAGGAACGTTGGGAATGGGCTTGAGTGGAGTCTAAGCGCTAGCATGGACTGCTTGGGCCGAATGGTCTGTTTTACAGTGCAATGTGGGCTATTATAAAAAATGTTTCAATTATCAACATCATAATTAGGGAAAAAAAACAGAATGAAACTTCACTTACTAGGCTGCACAATTAGTTGGGTCCCAGGTCCAAATACTAGCTTGTAATTGCTATTCACACAGCATTACACACCAATGCAGAAACCCTGTCACCTGAGGCCAAGTATATGCCCTATCTACGAAGTCAACTGAATGCTACATCATTGATAATGTATAAATAAATATAAGTTAAAATATTACCATGTGTCTCAATCTACATGACTGTATTTCTGTCCTTTATGTTCCACGCAAATTCTGGGGCTGAACTTTGACCTTTCCCCCCACTCCAAATATCTATTTGACCGAGTCAATATTCACAAACCATTACATCCCTCAACAATATTTCGTTTCTTAACAATCTAGCTAACACATGCTGAGTTCGCACAAAGAGCATGCCATCATGTTGCCCAATTGCCTTTGTGAGGCTGTGTGGAACAAATTATGGAAGGTTAATGTGATCCACAGTCCAACTAATCTGATGCCATGCCTCTCCTTTCTGTTCGAAAGCATAAGACAGGCATCCTGAAACATCTCACTGACTTGGTATAACACAGAGCCTGGGCCCTGACACAAAAACCAGCATCTCGGCAATGTTCCGGCCGCCTGGTGTGCTGATACTCCAAATCTGTCACTCCCAGGCTTCATATCACTCACTATTTCTTAAAGGGGCATCAGTTTCTTGAGTTAACTCTTAGAATAAATGATGTAGGAGCAGTTAATATCTCGTACAGCAGGTAAGTTTTACACGGGAGGGCACAGGAGTTGCAGCACATTATCTGATCATCATGCCCCACATGTCTATGCCCGTGGTCTGGCATTCCATACATCATCTATCCCTCTCCATATCCCCCAATTCCTTTCTCCATGTGTACTTATCAACTTTCCCTTAACTGCATCGATACTGTTCAAGCGAGTACTCCATTTGCTGGCAAGATTCACACCTTCACTTATCTCTGTGAAAATAGCGTTCTCCAAAGTTCTGTATTATATTTATTAGTGACTGTCTTCCACTGATAACCCCTGGTTTTGATCCCTTCGACAAATGGAAAAATGTTAAAAGCCTCTCCCCCTCTGCCTTCTTATTTCTAGAGAAAAGATCTCCAGCCTGTTCTCTCTTTCATTATTAACGTTCTTAAATTGTAAAGAAAATGCTACATTTATTCATTGAACACTGGTTTAACTATCATCCTCACCATTAAAAAATATATCAGGATGAAACTTCACTTACTAGGTTCCACAATCAGTTTGGTCCCAGGTCCAAATATTAGCTTATTGTACTCATTCACACAGCATTACATACCAGTGCAGAAACCCTATTGCGTGTATTGGCTACATAAGAAATCAACTACATGTCATAGTTAGGCATTATCAAAGTGCTAAGTTAAGATATTCAAAAGTTTCTCAATCTGCATGATTTCCAGCTCATTTAAATCCATTTAACTGCACTTGGTCTCAGATTGATGCCCCTTTACAGATCACAAAAAATATATAGTTTGATTTTGACTACAGTATTTCAACTTTGTGCTATTAGCCATTGGTGTCTTACTTTGAGCAGATTCATAAATTTACTTGCAGACTCATTTACCTGCTTATTTTGAAGAGCTATGGGTGAATTCTTACCAGGATTAACAATTAGCTTGGTGCCCCCTACAAATACCGTTGCACTGTACATTAAAGCATGCTCACAGTAGTGTATGCCTTTACAATAAAGCGGGATAATGTTGTTTTCCAATGTCCCAGGCCTATCACTGCTGATATTTCACTGTCACCTCAATGACTGGAAATAACTAAGCAATCCACTTGTTATGTTTTCTAGGTTAGTAGTGACATTATTTTCTTTCGATCATATTGATGACATTATATTTTTAAAATACAACACTTACTGGGTTCTACGTTTAGTCTAGTCCCACTTCCAAAAATAAGCTTTCTGCTCGCATCATTCACACAGCCCTGCACTGCCTGACAAAAACCTTCTGAGTCAGTTATTCTCCTGTCTCTACCTTACCAATGCAATTTAAGTGAACATTCGCTCATTTTACCTCAGAAGCTAGCTTTCAGGCATTTTCGGCCTCTCTACGTGCCTGTCCACTTGCCTGTCAGTCTATTTAATCTGTCAGTGTATGTCTCTCGTCAGTCCATTTGTCCTGTTAAACTATTTTTCCTGTCTGTTTACCATACCCTGTATTTTTGCCCTGTCTATCTAATTATCTTGCTTGTCTATATATCCTGGCAGTCGGATTTTCCCTGTGAATCTATTTGTCATGTCTGTCTGTCTATGCTCTCCGCCTATTTGATCTGCCTGCCCGACTCTCTGTCAGTCTATTTGTCCTCTCGGTCCATCTGTCAGCCTAATTGTCCTGTCAGTCTATGTCAGCCTATTTGTCCTGTCAGTCTATATGCCAGTCTATTTGCCCTGTCAGTCTATCTATCTGTAAGTCTATTTGTCTTGTCAGTCTGTCTATCTGTCAGTCTATTTGTCCTGTCAGTCTATCTATCTGTCAGTCTATTTGTCTTGTCGGTCTATCTGTCATCCTATTTGTCCTGTCCGTCTATATATCTGTCAGTCTATCCGCCAGTCTATTTGTCCTGTCAGTCTATCTATCTGTAAGTCTATTTGTCTTGTCAGTCTGTCTATCTGTCAGTCTATATGGCCTGTCAATATATCTATCTGTCAGTCTATTTGTCCTGTCAGTCTGTCTTTCTGTCAGTCTATTTGTCCTGTCAGTCTGTCTATGTGTCAGTCTATTTGTCTTGTCGGTCTATCTGTCAGCCTATTTGTCCTGTCAGTCTATATATCTGTAAGTCTATTTGTCTTGTCAGTCTGTCTATCTGTCAGTCTATATGGCCTGTCAATATATCTATCTGTCAGTCTATTTGTCCTGTCAGTCTGTCTTTCTGTCAGTCTATTTGTCCTGTCAGTCTGTCTATGTGTCAGTCTATTTGTCTTGTCGGTCTATCTGTCAGCCTATTTGTACTGTCCGTCTATATATCTGTCAGTCTATCCGCCAGTCTAGTTGTCCTGTCAGTCTATCTATCTGTCAGTCTATTTGACTTGTCAGTTTGTCTTTCTGTCAGTCTATTTGTCCTGTCAGTCTGTCTATCTATCAGACTACTTGTCCTGTCAGTCTATCTATCTGTCAGTCTATTTTTTCTGTCAGTCGATCTATATAACCTTCTCTCTCCTGCTTTAATACGCTTCTTAAAGCCTAGGTACCTCACCACTACCTTGCTCCTAATACTTCTTTGCGTGTTCAAATGTCAATCCTTGTTGGCAAATATTCCTGTGAAATGCCTGGTGGCGCTTTACCCCATTGGGGGTGCTATCCAAATACCAGCTGCTGTGGCCTTTTTATTGCACCACGTTATTTGGCATTTTGACAAAGGAAAGTTGACCCACGTAATCGTAGCTCAATTTAGATCATTATTTCGGCTTTATAAGAAAGTACTTTGCAAGTAACCATTATTGTCCTCTTACCGGGATTAACAACGAGTTTGGTGCCTCCTCCGAATATCCATTTACCAACAGTCCCAGATTGCACACAGTCGTTTATCTCTTCACAAGAACTCAAGGCAACCTTGCTTCTCAATGTACCACTATTATCACGATTGTTTGATGCTCAGTGTCATATCAATGACTTAAACTAACTAGGCAATTTAATTGAGATCTCTGCTATCGTATTTGTGATAATCCTTTAAATCAAATTTGCGGCATTGTTCTTTCCAAATCGAGCTTTTACGGCTCTGACTGCCAAACATAGTTGGAAAGTTGATATCACTGAATGCCAGTGTGATGAAACTATCTGCACAGACTATTCTAAACGATCATTGATAATTCTTCGGCATTCTTAGACTTATATTTATTTAGTCTGCTCGTAACCATTGATCATTAAACATTCAGGGCTCCAATTCTACAGGTCAGTTCAAAGGATTTCTCAAATGCTTCCCAATGGTTTAATCTGTAGAGAGGGATCCAACTCTTAACTTTAACTCACAGGGCGAGATGCTGGTAATTGAAATAAGCAATGATTTCTGACACTTTTCTACCACAGGGCGGGACTGAGGGCATTGGTACAAATACACTTTAGGGGAAACTGTAAAAGCATAAGCAGGAAGATGACAATACAAGGGTTATGCTGATAAAGCCCCTTGAGGAACGTTTGAAAGAGGCTTGAGTGGAGTCTAAGCGCTAGCATGGACTGCTTGGGCCGAATGGTCTGTTTTACAGTTCAATGTGTGCTATTATAAAAGAATGTTTCAATTAACGCCATCATAATTTGGGGAAAAAACAGAATGAAACTTCACTTACTAGGCTGCACAATTAGTTGGGTCCCAGGTCCAAATACTGGCTTGTCATAGCTATTCACACAGCATTACACACCAGTGCAGAAACCCTTTCACCTGATGCCAAGTATATGCCCTATCTACGAAGTCAACTGAATGCTACAACATTGATAATGTATCAATAAACATAAGTTAAAATATTACCATGTGTCTCAATCTACATGACTGTATTTCTGTCCTTTATATTCTACGCAAATTCTGGGGCAGAACTTTGACCTTTCTCTCCACTCCAAATATCTATATGAACGAGTCAATATTCACAAACCATTACATCCCTCAACAATATTTCGTTTCTTAACAATCTAGCTAACACATGCTGAATTCACACTTAGGGCATGACATCATGTTACGCAACTGCCTATGTGAGGCTGTGTGGAACAAATTATGGAAGGTTAATGTGATCCACAGTCCAACTAATCTGATGCCATGCCTCTCCTTTCCGTTCAAAAGCATAAGACAGGCATCCTGAAACATCTCACTGACTTGGTATAACACAGAGAATGAGCCCTGACCCTAAGAACAGTATCTCGGCAATGTTCCCGCCGCCTGGTGTGCTGATACTCGAAGTCTGTCACCCCCAGGCTTCATATCACTCACTATTTCTTAAAGGGGCATCAGTTGTTTGAGTTAGCTCTTAGAATAAATGATGTAGGAGCAGTTAATATCTCGTACATCAGGTAGGTTTTACATGGGAGGGCACAGGAGTTGCAGCACATTATCTGATCATCATGCCCCACATGTCTATGCCCGCGTTCTGGCATTCCATACATCATCTATCCCTCTCCATATCCCCCAATTCTTTTCTCCATGTGTACTTATCAACTTTCCCTTAACTGCATCGATACTGTTCAAGCGAGTACTCCCTTTGCTGGCATGATTCACACCTTCACTTCTCTCTGGGACAATAGCTTTCTCCAAAGTTCTGTATTATATTTATTAGTGACTGTCTTCCACTGATAACCCCTGGTTTTGATCCCTTCGACAAATGGAAAAATGTTAAAGGCCTCTCCCCCTCTGCCTTCTTATTTCTAGAGAAAAGATCTCCAGTCTGTTTTCTCTTTCATTATTAACGTCCTTAAATTGTAAAGAAAAGGCTACATTTATTCATTAAACACTGCTTTAACTATCGTCCTCACCATTAAAAAATATATCAGGATGAAAATTCACTTACTAGGTTCCACAGTCAGTTTGGTCCCAGATCCAAATATTAGCTTAGTATAGTCATTCACACAGCATTACAAACCAGTGCAGAAACCCTATTGCGTGTACTGGCTACCTAAGAAATCAACTACATGTCATAGTTAGGTATTATCAAAGTGCTAAATTAAGACATTCAGAAGTTCCTCAATCTGCATGATTTCCAGCTCATTTAAATCCATTTAACTTCACTTGGTCTCAGACTGATGCCCCTTTACAGATCACAAAAAATATATAGTTTGATTTTGACTACTGTATTTCAACTTTGTGCTATTAGCCATTGGTGTCTTACTTTGAGCAGGATTCATAAATTTACTTGCAGACTCATTTACCTGCTTATTTTGAAGAGCTATGGGTGAATTCTTACCAGGATTAACAATTAGCTTGGTGCCCCCTACAAATACCGTTTCACTGTACATTAAAGCATGCTCACAGTAGTGTATGCCTTTACAATAAAGCGGGATAATGTTCTTTTCCAATGTCCCTGGCCTATCACTGCTGATATTTCACTGTCACCTCAATGACTGGAAATAACTAAGCAATCTACTTGTTATGTTTTCTAGGTTAGTAGTGACATTATTTTCTTTCGATCATATTTATGACATTATCTTTTTAAAATACAACACTTACTGGGTTCTACGATTAGTCTAGTCCCACTTCCAAAAATAAGCTTTCTGCTTCCATCATTCACACAGCCCTGCACTGCCTGACAAAAACCTTCTGAGTCAGTTATTCTCCTGTGTCCACCTTACCAATGCAATTTAAGTGAACATGCGCTCATTTTAGCTCAACAATTAGTTTGCAAGCATTTTTCGGCCTCCCTACCTGCCTGTCCACCTGCCTGTCAGTCTATTTAACCTGTCAGTGTATGTCTCTTGTCAGTCCATTTGTCCTGTTAAACTATTTGTCCTGCCTGTTTGCCTTCCTATCTTTTTGTCCCGTCTATCTAATTATCTTGTCTGTCTATATATCCTGGCAGTCAAATTTTCCCTGTGAATCTATTTGTCATGTCTATCTGTCTATCCTCTCCGTCTAGTTGATTTGTCTGTTCGCCTGTTAGTCTGTTTGTCCTGTCGGTCTATCTATCTGTCAATCTACTTGTCCTGTGGTCTGTCAATCTATTTGTCTTGTCAACCTATCTATCTGTCAGTCCATTTGTCCTGTCAGTCTGTCTATCTATCAGTCTATTTGTCCTGTCAGTCTATCTTTCTATCAGTCTATTTTTCCTGTCAGTCTGTTTATCTGTCAGCATATTTGCCCTGACAGCCTATCTATCTGTCAGTCTATCTGTCCTGTCAGTCTGTCTATCTGTCAGTCTATCTGTCCTGTCAGTCTATCTGTCAGCCTATTTGTCCTGTGAGTCTATCTGCCCTGGCAGTCTATCTGTCCTGTCAGTCTATCTGTCAGTCTATTTTTTCTGTCAGTCTATCTATATAACCTCTCTCCTGCTTTAATGCGCTTCTTAAAGCTTAGGTGTTTCACCTCTATCTTGCTCACCTATTCTAATACTTCTTTGCGTGTTCAAATGTTAAATCTTTTTGGCTAATGTTTCTGTTAAATGCCTGGTGGTGCTTTACCAGATTTACGCCACATTATTTGGCATTTTAACAAAGGAAAATTGACCCACGTAATCGTAGCTCAGTTTAGATCATAATTTCGGCTTTATAAGAAGCACAATTGCGTAATTACAGCACTGGAAACCATTACACATAATACCTGAATCATCATATCTAATTTAAATAAAGAACAACATGAATGAATCAAACAGAGAAATTGTAGCTAAGACAAGAAACATTTATGGAAATAAAGAAATAGCGTCTTCTAGTTTTGAATAACTACCTACTTGGCTCTACAGTTAACTTGGTGCCATTTCCAAAGAAGAGCCTCCCGGTGCTATCATTCACACAGCGTTCAACCCTTTAGCAAAAACTCATTTCTAACTAGCTTTAGTGCAGTTAATGCTCTGTTTTCCAGCCATATTTTCACATTGGGTATCACCGAATCTCATTATTGCAAAACAATCTGTACAGATCATTTGAAATGATTAATAGTAGTTACACGTGACTTCTTCTTTCTTCAAGCTTGCCCTTAGCCCAAGATAACTTATTTCTTTTTCGCTTAAGTTGCAGGGCTACCATTTATGGTATCTCACTTCGTCAGATTATCCTTAATGTGCCCAAGAGCCGCAGCAACTCTCTCAGAACTTCAGTGGAATTGTTATCGTGGATTTATGCATTTTAACCTCCGAACGTGGATCCACCTCATAACTTTCCAACACACGGGATCGGTTGCTAGCCATTGAGCAAAGTCATGATTTATGGCACTTGTAAGTGCCCCGGTGGGTACTTAAGATGGTGCTCCAGTGGTATTGTCACTGGCCTGGTATTCCAGCGACCCTGGGTAATGCTTAGGGGACCTGGGTTCGAATCCCATCACGGCAGGTGATGGAACTTGAATTCCTTAAAAGACTGATGTCTTCTGGGCTAGGAAATCTACCACCATCTACATGTTCCTCCAGCACCTGGAGTCTTAAATGGTCTCTAAACAATAGTAACTCTGGGTGGGCAATAAACGCTGGCCTAGCCAGCAACTAAAAACAAAGTCTTCTTCCTCAGCAAAACTCAAGGTCTGTACTGCCAACGACTAGTGAATTAATGAAACAGTATTTCCCGTTTAATAGTTGTTAATTATGTCCCAGGTTATTATGTCTTTAACACAACCGAGGTGGATATTTTGGAAACACGTATAAAGGTAAGGCTGCTTCACAACGTGGTCAAGAATTCTCATTCTCATTTCAGTGGCCCGACATACCGAAACCAGCTAATTGTTCTACCTTCCAGGTTACCCGTGACCATTCTTCAATTTATGTCAGTCAGAGTTGTGACATTATTCTTTGAAAGCAGAACACTTACTGGGTTCCACGATTAGTCTGGTTCCACTCCCGAAAATAACCTTGTTGTTTCCATAACTCACACAGCCCTACACCGCCCAACAAAAACCTGCTTTGTCAATTGTCTGTCCTACCAACATAATGTACAGCAGCAGACGCCCATTTTGTGTTAGAGGTTGGTATGCTTCAACTTCTTTTTATGTCAGCTTATCTGTCAGTCTGACTATTTATCGTATCCATCCATCTCTCTCTATCCATTCCTCCCCCGACCTATGGGAACAACCTAGTGGCTCATGCATTGAACACCCTACACCCATCGTGGAGAGGCAATGGCATAGTCGCTGGGACAAGTATTCCAAAGACCGAGGGTAATTCTCTGGGGAACCCGGGCTCAAATCCATGGTGAAATTTGAATGCAATTTTTTTAAAATCTGGAATTAAAAGTCTGATGAAGGCTATGAAACCATTGCCGATTGGCATAAAAAGCCATCTGAGTTCACTGGATGAAGTTCGATCGATTGAAGTGAGCTGGGAATCATGTAGATTGAGGTATTTTTGAATATCCTAGTTTAGCCTAGCCTTGATAATGCTCAACTAATGTCCTTTAGGGAAGGAATCTGCCGGCCTTACCTGGTCTGGCCTATATGTGACTCCGGGCCACCCACAGCAATGTGGTCGACCCTTAAATGCCCCCTGAACAAGGGCAACTTAGGGATGGGCAATAAATGATGGCCCAGCCAGAAACGCCAACACCCCAGCCAAAAACAAAAAATGGGGCCTTTTATTGAATCCTGTTAATCATATTTTAATTTAATGTTGCTAAGTTCCCTCTAAATTTTTTTTTTTTGCAGTTTCCCTTTAAGGGGCTGATTTTTAATTTGTCCCCTGATTTGTTAACATAGTTTGGACTCCAAAAGAGTTCATTCCACCTCAGATTACAAATATACTGGCTGTAGATGAGAATTTCCGCTTGGACAAAATAGATAGCAGCAGTTAGGATGTGTTAAGGAACATTCCTAATCGTTAATCTAATACGTATTACCGAGCTCGGTCTATGTACTGTAATGTATAACTTACTTAGTGTGACTGTTAGCTTGGTTCCAGCTCCGAATGTGATCTCATTACCATAACCCACACTGTAGGATATGCCAATGCAAAAACCCATTTCCCCGGCTCTGGTGCCAGAAACCAGTGCTCTTTATGTTATCGAACTGAACATGGGAACATTTTTCAATACCATGGAGCACAAAGCTAACTTTTTCATCTTCCCATTCAATTGGCATTTACTAACTGCTTCACCACTCTGTGTCTGACTTTACATTTCTTATAAACCGTTAAGCCTTCAAACGCTTCCAGCACTGCAGGATGGACACCCCTATGTCCATTCCGAGGCATCTGCGTTCCTCCAGTTCAACCCTGGTGGGCAGCCCGAATGCCTACCATCTCACCCTGGACGGCGGGAACTTTGTCCCAAGGAGCCAACTCCAGCCCTCCCTGTTCCCGGTGAGGACTCTTCTCAAAGCCCAGGCCCAGATGACCGAGGGTTTTGGTCACCTGTCCAGAATCTGCCTTTATTGAGCATGCGAACATAAGAACGAGGAGCAGGAGTCGGCCATTCGGCCCCATCCAGCCTGCTACGCCATTCAATCAGGTCATGGCTGATCTGAATATAACCTCAGCCCCACATTCCTGCCCACCCCCGATAATCTTTCACCCCCTCGTTAATCAAGAACCTATCTCCCTCTGCCTTAAAAAACATTTTAAGTCCCTGCTTCTGCCCACTGCCTTTTGAGGAAGAGAGTTCCAAAGACTCACGGCCCCCTGAGAGAAAAATATTTAATATTTAATAAGCTCCTGAACGTCGATTTTAATCATTTTGGTTATGCATGTCCTCATCTCTGTCTTAAATGGGCGACCCCTTATTTTTCAACAGTGACCCCTGGTTCTAGATTCTCCCACAAGAGGCAACATCCTCTCACATCCAACCTGTCAACTCCCTCAGGATCTTATATGTTTCAATCAAGTCACCTCTTACTCTTCTAAACTCCAACAGATACAAGCCTAGCCTGTCCAACCTTTCCTCATAAGACAACCCACCAATTCCTGCTATTAGTCTGGTAAACCTTCTCTGAACTGCTTCGAACGCTCGCTATGTGTTTGATGTTATTCCCGTGAGGCACCTTGGGACAATTCATTTCTTTAAAGGCGATATATAAATGCAAGTTATCGTTGCTGCTTATTGCACTATACTATTGAGCTTTTACCAAAGCAAAATAGACCCAGGTAATCAAGATCAACGTGGGTATTAGTTTTAGCTTGGCAAGAGCATAATGGCAGATGGTTGACCACATTGATCAGACCCATCACCGTTTAAGACCAAATTATCAGACCCATTCTTCAATAAAAATAAGTGGCAGGAATTAACTGAACACATGGATAAATATTTGATACAGTGCAGGCAAGGTTCAATAACTGACACATAAATAAACAGATAGTCGAAAGTCACGAATGAACACCTACTTGGCTCCACAGTTAGCTTTGTCCCACCTCCAAAGATCAGTTTTGTGTTACCTCCAAAGTTCACACAGCGTTCAGTCCTATAGCATAAACCCCCCAGTACACTATTAACCTGACTGACAATTATACCTGGCATCACTATATTCCATCATTATGAAACTTGCTGTGCAAGCCATTTGACACGAGTATTCACAATTATTAGGCATAAAAAACATATAATCTGGCCTGCTCCACAGTCCAAGAATGACACTGATTTTTCATGCAGGGGGGTCTTATCTCTCCAACTGCTTCCCAAGCACAGATGAATATGCTAAACTCTCAATATTCCCCTTTATTTCATTAATTGGGTGCAACTTTCAGCATTAACCCACTTAAGGGTCAGGAGTCACATTGTAGGGCAGAATCACAGGTTCCCTTCTCTAGGGGGCATGAGGGAAGCAGGTGGGTCCATGTTCACCATTAGAATTTGATTGAAATCAAATTGTACCATTTGCTGTAGTAGGGATTTGAACCTGGGTCTTTATATTACAAAGCCAGTGACAATGCCACTATGCTACCGCTGCCCCATAAATTAATGCTCCCTGCGATCGATATGTTTGGCAATACAGTAGGGCTCCAACTTACAACCTTTGGGGTTAGGTTTGGATCTTTTGCCTTCGCCTTTAAATTTCGGATACACAAATTTATTAAAATCTCCCATAATAAATAACCTGTACCTAGAATTGGATGGGATTTGCAACACTGAAAAGAGTCATTCGATTCAATTGTTCTGAGCCCTTGTTTATGCTCCACGGGACTTTCATCCCTTCCTCCTATATCTCACCCTCTCGACATATCCAGTCAATCCTTTTCCCAGTGATTTATTTCTCTAGCTTCCCCTTAAGGGGGTATATATTCTTTGTATCAAGCGCATTGTAATGTTCTAGCGATTTCCACATTCGAACAAACCTTTTTTTAAATTATTCATTCATGGGATGTGGGCATCACTGGCTGGGCCAGCATTTACTGCCCATCCCTACTTGCCCCCTTGAGAAGGTGTTGGTGAGCTGCCTTCTTGAACCGCTGCAGTCCATGTGGTGTAGATACACCTGGAGTGCTGTTAGGAAGGGAGTTCCAGGATTTTGACCCAGCGACAGTGAAGGAACGGCCGATATATTTCCAAGTCAGGATGATGAGTGACTTGGAGGGGAACTCCCAGGTGGCGGAGTTCCCATCTATCTGCTGTCCTTGCTCTTCTAGATGGTAGTGGTCGTGGGCTTGGAAGGTGCTGTCTCAGGATCCTTGCTGAGTTGCTACAGTGCATCTTGTAGATTGTACACACACAGCTGCCAAAGTGCGCCAGTGCTGGAGGGAGTGAATTTTTATGGATGTGATGCCAATCAAGCGGGGCTGCTTTGTCCTGGATGGTGTCAAGCTTCTTGAGTGTTTTGGGAGCTTCACTCATCCAGGCAAGTGGGGAGTATCCCATTACACTCCTGACTTGTGTCTTGTAGATGATAGACAGGCTTTGGGGTGTCAGGAGGCGAGTTACTCGTCGCAGGATTCCCAGCCTTGGACAAGCTCTTGTAGCCACAGTATTTATATGGCTAGTCCAGTTCAGTTTCTGGTCAATGGTAACCCCCCAGGATGTTGATAGGTGAAGGCGATTGCGTCAAGATGTTTGCACTGTATGCATTGCAATTATTAATGACTTTCTTACGTTGGTCAGCCAACGTGTTATCTTCACCAATAATTGGAACATCCCTTTTCACACCTACCCCATCGAAACCCATCAGATTGTTTAAAGACATCGATCACCTGGTCCCACAGCTTTCCCTGTTTACAGAGAAATGGTCTCCCACCTGTTCCCCCTTCCCTGAATGTCACCTCTTAACTTTAACTGTAAGGAGCTGGCGATAATTAACAAGAGAGCAACATTTTGACGGTCATTACCATCATGGAAGTATAGAAGCAAGCTTCACTTACTAGGTTCCACTATTAGTTTGGTCCCAGTTCCAAATGTTAGCTTGTTGAGCGTATTCACACGGCATGTCAGGCCAATGCATAAACCCTTTACCTGATGCCTATAACTTTATGTAACGCACATGCACTACCGAAGTGCTAAATTACAGTATTAACAAATGCCTGATGTCTCATTCTTCTCACCTCACTCTAATCAATTTAGCTTTTGTCAGTCCCACATATTAGCGCTACCCCTGTACATAATGAAACATATATTGGCCAGATCTTTGACGCATTATTTTGACCAAGATTTATCATTTGCCTGCAGCTTAATGCCCCTGTTTCAATAGTATGAATTCTTACCGGGAGTAACAGTGAGTTTGGTGCCAGTTCCAAAGACTGTTTTACCAAATCCTCCAGTATTCACACAGCGAGTTCCCCCTTTACACGAACCCAGGAGAGTGCTGCTTCCCAATGTACCACTACTTTCGCTACTGGCTTATTCTCAATTCAATGAGTTGAAATAACTAAGAAATTCAATTGCTCTATTTTCTAGATTATTCATGATAATCCTATAATTTCTTTCAATCATGTTTGAGACGTTATTCTTTCAAAATACAGCACTTACTGGGTTCCACGATTAGTCTGGTCCCACTTCCAAAAATAAACTTGTAGCTCCCATCCCTCACACAGCCCTACAATGCTTAACAAAAACCTTCTGGGCTAATTACTGTTCTTTGTCTATCTTACCGATGCAATTTAAGTGAGCAGGCGCCCATTTTGCCTCAGAGGTAGGTTTACATGCATTTCTCCCCATCCATCTGCCTTTCTGCCTGTCAGTCCGCTTATCCTGACCATGTGTTTAATACATTTTCTGTCCGTTCATCTCCCCGACTGCAGCAATAACGATCTGGTGTCCCAGGCGTTGCATAGCCGGACACATCTACACACACATACACACACGCGCGCACACAGATGCGCACACACACTCATACACTAACCCACTCACATATACACAAACATACTCACACTCATATACTCAAATTCATACGCTCGCACTTCTACACACACTCATATTCACTCTCATTCTCACACATTCATACTCACACTCTCATACTCACACACACACATACTCACACATGCACACATTCCACACACTCACTCACACATATATACTCACACACACACATTGACACATACTAACACTCATACACACACGCACACACACATGTAATCAAACTCACACACACACATATACACACACGTACACACACACATATGCTCACACACACATATACTCTCTCACAAACAAATATGCTTGCACACACAAATATGCTCACTCACACACACACATTTACTCTCTCTCTCACATACACGCATACTCACACACAAATATACTCTCACACACTCTCATACACACACACACTCACCCATACTCACACGTACGCACACACATATACATGTACACACACACTCATACTCACACTCACACTCATGCACACACACACACACACACACACACACACAGTCAACTAAGCGTTTCTATTTAGGCAAAACAGATGACTGCATTTCTGCTTATGTAACTAACATTCTAAATAGTTCACCTAATTTGTTCTTCAGTCACCAGGCTGTTCTCCCAGGACTTACAAAAATGGCCTTCAATTACATTTTCCAGGAACCTGCGCTACCTTAAAACAATGTTGTTTGCCACACATTCATAATAATTCTTCTAAACTGAACCGTGTTCTTCAAATCTGTCCATACACTCACCCCGTCCCTATCTATATAGCCCATTCTGAGTTCCTCCAGTTCAGTTTTCTCGAGAATCCCAGATTCCCCTCGCCTCCCCTCGCATTATCTGGAATTTTCCCAAAGGAAAATGAATCCAGGTAATCGTTCAATCCTGATATTCATTTTAGGTTTAATAAGACGCATAACGACAGACAATTCAGTGCATTATTCAGAACCACCTCACATAACACGAGGCATCGTATGCATCTTCAGTAGAAAGTGGCATGAATGTCCCAATATTAAGGATTACTTGGACGTGCAGATAAATTATTTGATACATTGCACCTGCACTCAGAACATATGTGTAGATAAATAGATGGTCCACAGTTATTGATTAATACCTACTTGGCTCCACAGTTAATTTTGTCCCTCTTCCAAATATAAGCCTGTAGTTGCCTCCAGTATTCACACAGTGTTGTGCCCTTTAGCAAAAACTCCCCTCACACGAATTTCAAAACATTTCAGCTCTGACTGGCAATTAGATTTGGCCATTGAGTATCCTGGAACACCATCATTATATAATTAGATTTGGCCATTGTGTATCCTGGAATACCATCATTATATAATTATGAAGTAGTTAGTTGAGACTAAAACATTGTATGTTTTCAAGGATGGGTTAGGTTTAGCTCTTGGGGCGAAAGGGATCAAAGGATATGGGGAGAAAGCGGGAGCAGGCTATTGAGTTGGATGATCAGCCATGATCATAATGAATGGCGGAGCAGGCTCGAAGGGCAGAATGGCCTACTCCTGCTCCCATTTTCTATGCTTCTATAGTGCAGGTGCATTGAAGGGGAAGCTAGATCAGGAGGCACGGGGTTATAGGATTGAGGGCTTTGCTGGTGGGTTTGGATGAGGATGGATGGGAAGGGCCTCAAGTGGAGAGTGGAGCCTGGCAAGGCCTATTTGGGCCGAATGGCCCATTTCTGTGCTTTATGCAATTGTGTGCAATGTAATTGGTTGAACTCCAAGCGTTGTCATTTTGTGGGATTCAAAACTGATTGCAAAATAAAAAGGAACAAGAAAATCCTATCCTTATCCACGATTCATCTCCATGACCCACACCCACCATAAATTAAACTGCATTCCTTGCAGTTGGTCGTTTCCAAATTTAAAAAGGCAGTGAGGCGAGGGTCAAATTACAGCAGCAGCAAACGGAGCCAGGTTTCAATTAAAATGATACCAGAGCTTCTCTTTCGTGCTCTACAGCATGGAGCAAACATCTCACTTTCTTGGTATAACATGGAGCCTGGTGCCTGAGCCAAATACCAGCTGAACACCAAGAATCACACAGCCTGGTGCACTAATGATAAAACCTTCCCCAGGCAGCATTTCCAGACAATTGCATCAACTGTTATTTCCTTGACTAATCACTCGTTTACTGAGCTCGGTTTTGAACAGAATTTCAGTTTTGGAGTCTTCATGTTTCCCAAGCAGTTAATCCTTCCAATAACAATTAACCCTCTATATGGAATTGCATCAAACTTGCAGCACAGAGAGAGGCCACTCGGTCCATCTTGCCCACTCCCTTGTTTCTGTTAGACACGAGTCTCATCCCATTCTATTTCTTCTCACCCTCTTTGCATATGCTTCTCTTCTGTCCCCCATCGTTCACTTATCTAGTTTCCTCTTGCATGCACCTATGATTTTTGCATTAAGTGCCCCATGTGGGCATCGAGTTCGATATTGTAACCAATCTCTGAGTAGAGAGCCTTCTCCTGAATTCGCCACTAGGTTTATTAGTGATTATCTTACATTGCTGTCCACCCCCCACCCCCTGCTTTCGGCTTCACCAACAAGTGGAACGACATGCACTATACCTTTTATTTTTAAACCAAACCCTTCACAATGCTGAGTATCCCTATTAGCTGAGCCCCTCAGCCTTCCCATTTCTAAAGACAAAACCCCCATCATGTTCCTGATAGATTTTTTCGACCTTTAATCACAGCAAACACACAATAACTATTAATAAAGCATTGTTCTGACTACCATCATAAATAGTTCAGATTACACTTCACTTACTAGGTTTCACTGTCAGTTTGGTCCCAGATCCAAATATTGGCGTGTTGACGTTATTCACACAGCAATACACGCCTGTTCATAAACCCCCTTACCTATAACAAACATACAGACTCTCTATGGTCTCAGATGAATGTTATATTTATGCATTATCAATTTAAAATATTCACAAGCGTCTCTAGCCTTGCCTTGCTCCGAGCTAAATTAATCCATTTTCGGATCAGTTGGTCTCATACCTTAATAATATCCTTTTACAGGCTGTAAAATATACGGTTTAATTTTACATCTGCTGGGTGCCCAACGCCAACGTGTGCGTTATTTTGATCAGAATAAAAGCAATGTCTGCAACTTAATTGGAATTGGTTTCTGAATAACGAATATTGAATATTTTAAAAATATCTTTACCTAGTTGAGCAATGAACTTAGTGCTACTTTCAAATATCATTTTAACACATTCCCCAGAATCCACGTGATAACTTATCACTGCAACAGAACTGAAGAAAATGATACTTCCCCCATATACCACTACAATTGCTAACGATTTGTTTCCATTTTTATTTCAGTGACTTCGAATGATTAGGCAATCTTTTCTCTCTCTCTCTCTCTCTCCATTTTCTGAAATATTCGTGATCATTGCTTTTCATCAAGGTTTCTTTCAAAACACAACACTTACTGGGTTCCACCAATAGTCTGGTCCCGCTTCCGAAAATAATCTTGCCCCTTGCGTCATTCACACAGTCCAATACAGCCTAACAAAAACCTCCTGAGTTAATTCTCACTGTTTGACTATCTCACCAAGGCAATTCAAAGTGACAGGCGCCCATTTTGTCCGAGACTTTAATATACACGTGGTTTTGCCCTGCTGCCTGTCTATCTGTCTGTCTGCAGGTATAACACCCCGGAATTTCATGCGGGTGCCCAGTCGCCAGGCACGTCAATGCATAATTCCCGCCTTAAGCCAATACCATATCCAGTGTACATCGCCATTCCTACTTATATCTATAAGCTTTCCAAACGTTTGTTCCTAGATAGAGACAACCACGTGTGATAAGCACGCAGCAGGGTCTAGCATTGGACTTCATCTGTTGGTTCGAGGCTTTTGCTGTAACAAAACAGCTTTCGAGTTTGTAATGCTAATTAATTTATTCAATGACGATTATTTGGCTTAGTAGTCATATTAAAGCGCTTAACTCACTTGGCATTACTGTTAACTTTGTTCCAGAAGCGAATGTGAGTTTATTGCCATATTCCACACAGTGTGATATGTCAGTGCAAAAACTTACTCTCCTAATCTGTTCAAAGATTAGATTATATGACTGACCTGCCAAACAGCAGGCTTCCCATGAGTGACAATGACCCCACATGCTGGATCAATTGCATTACTTTCTTTGGTGATGTTTTCGTTCTCATACATTTTAAAAAAAAATTCATTCATGGGATGTGGGCTTCGCTGGCTGGGCCAGCATTTATTGCCCATCCCTCGTTGCCCCCTTTGAACTGAATGATTGCTAGGCCCATTTCAGAGGGCATTTTAAGAGTCCACCACATTGCTGTGGGGTCTGGAGTCACATGTAGGTCAGGCCAGGTAAGGACGGCAGATTTCCTTCCCTAAAGGGACATTAGTGAACCAGATGGGTTTTTACAACAATCGATTCATGGTCATCATCAGATTTTTAATTTTAGACATTTTTATGGAATTCAAATTGCACCACCTGCCATAGCAGGATTTGAACTCGAGTCCCAAGAGCATTGACCTGGGTCTGTGCATTACTAGTCTCGCGACTACACCATCGCCTCTCCCAACCATTCTAGAGATTAGGGCTGAGATAGCTTGCAAAGGCTGGAACACTACTCTCTTCAAGAATTTGCACAACCTTAAAACAGTTCTGCTTGCCACAGTATCACAGTAATCTTCAGGATAGAACATGGCTCATTGTCCTCCATGGTCTCGCCCCGTCCCTCACTCTGCAAACTTCTCCAGCTGTACACGGATCTGAGACCCCTCCCACTACACACCCCACCCCCCCACCCCTCCCACTACACCCCCCCCCCACCCCCACCCCCACTCTGGTGCCTTGCCCACCCCAGGCTCCTCCTTAGCCCATCATGTCCAGCCCTGCCTTTAGCTACCTCGGCCCGAATCCATGGAAGGCCTGCACATTTCCAAATCTCTTTTTCGCCCTTTTTTCGACCTAAGTGCTGCATAGGTCCCTGTCACCTACCCTGATATTGTGCTACCTGCCTCGGTGTGAAGGTTTTATTTTTGGCGAGGCAAGTTTTAACACATTGCGCTCTTTGACATAAAGCCAAGAGAGAATGGACCAGGTAATCATGACCAACTCAGATAATAATTTGAGGCTAATGATGGGCACAACGGCAGGCAATTCAGGGCACTCATCCGGACCATGACGTGAATTACCGTAGCCAGGCTCCAGTGAAAATCGGGACAAATGTTCCAATATCCACATGTATTCGATCATATAGAAACAAAATAGGCGACATTGTGGTAAGTGCAGAGAACAAATGTGAGTATATAGGCAGTCTATAGTTAGTAATGAACACTCACTTGGCTCCACTGTTAATTTTGTCCCTTCTCCAAAGATGAGCTTGGTGTTAGCTGCAGTATTCACACAGCATTGCGCCTGATAGCAAAAACCCCCATCAAGCTAACTTTAGTGCATTTCTGCTCTTCCTACCAGCGTGGACTGCAGTGGTTCAAGAAAGCAGCTCACCACCACCTTCTCAAGGGCAGTTAGGGAATGAACAATAAATGCTGGCCCAGCCAGCGACACCCACATCCCGTGAATGGATAAAAACAATGCTATTTGAGTGCTCACTCAACCCCACTATTGAGAAACCTCTTGCACGAACCATGTCGAACGATCACTGATAACTATTAGATAAGGTGAACAAATTGTCAAAACAAACGCCTATCTGACTGCTTCCCAAATACTTCCGGAAGTGGAAAGCCTAACTGATTTACCCACCTCTGTTTGCATATTTTAATGATGGGGACCCATCCCACAAATTTCTCAGGCATAGGGTAAGGGTGCGTGCAAAGCTATGGCCCCTGAAACCTTTCTCTCCCAATTTCAATCGGTTCATTCATTAATAACACCTTAAGCTGTTTTCCCCCAATTATGTTTTCTTACTCTCCTGTGATTAATTTAGCTGGTAACTAGGTTCTTAACAATTGTCAACTTTATGCTCTTTACTATAATTGGCGTGTTATGTTACAGGCCATGGCATTGGCAATATCAGGATTCTTTAGAATTTTCTATATGAACTCGTACACATAGAATAAATAACAATAGCGATCGGACATTGTCATACCCTTGATCTGTAAAGTGAGATGGATTTCTGTAATATTTGATTAACCTGAGGCCTAAAGTAGAGACACTCAGAGTTAAAACGAAGAATTCGACACCGATTTCACACGGCCACTTTCTCAAGGTCCGATTACTTCATGGTTTCTTTCTGATCGTTTGCAGGGATTGTTTTTTTTAAAAAATAATTCGTTCATGGGGATGTGGGCGTCACTGGCTAGGCCAGCGTTTAGTGTCCATCCCCAATTGCCCTTGTTCAGAGGGCATTTTTAAGAGTCAGTCACATTGCTGTGAGTCTGGTGTCACATGTTGGTCAGGCCAGGTAAGGACGTCAGATTGCCTTCCCTAAAGGGCATTAGTGAACCAGATGGGTTTTTTTTACAACAATCGACCATGGTTTCATGGTCATCATTAGACTTTTAATCCCAGACATTTCATTGAATTCAAAATTTGCATTCGTCATTGATTGCAAAACACTGTCTGGTCTAGCCTCTATAAATTACTCATAACCTCTTGAAAGCCCATTCACCAATTGCAAAAGCATCTTCAATGTATACAGATTTAGCAAGGGCAACCACACACACACACAAAAAACACCAAAGCATTTCATGAAGAATTAAGAGCAACGCAATGGAACCACTCCCATTATCCTACATCTTGAGCGAGCCCTGGTTCGAAACGCCTTGAAGAAACCTGCGAAGTCTCATCTCGGTGCTAAGAGTGCCTTATACCCTCAGGGAGGTCAGGGCTGGGTTGAAAGTAGTGCCGGTGCTTTCGAGACAGTCAGGGCTTAATTGGACTAAACATTATATTAATTTCGAAAACGATTAAAGGCAGTCGGGGAGGTTAAAGAAGGCATTCAATCTGGCACTTTTTTGATTTTTGCAAATGGTACATTGGAAAATAAAGCAAAATGGGGTGGGAGCAACTTACTGGGTTGAACTGTGAGTCTTGTGCCTGCTCCAAACGTTATTTCAAAGTTACTGTTCACACACCGTTACACCCCTTAACAAAAATCGCTCCCTGAGCAATGCTTCATCCCTCCCCCCCCCCACATATTCCCAATGGATGTTATCGATATATCATTAGCATTTCGGCAGATGCTCACCTGCAAAGCGCATAAGCACGGGGATGAGGGCCTAATATCATGTAATCATGTAATAATCGTGTAATATAGAAATTGAGCCAAATTTCAATTAATTCGATGCCATTCTACTCTCATGTGTCCTGAAGCATAGATTGGATGCCACTTACTAGGTAAAACGTCGAGCCTCGTCCCAGGTCCAAAAATCACATCATCACCAAAGTTCACACAGCCTGATATGCCAATACATAAACCTCTCCCAACCAGCTGTTTCCAGCCATTGCCATTACTTGCCACCCCCGAATGGGGTAAAGCGCCACCAGGCATTTCACAGGAGCATTAGCCAACAAGACTTGGCGTCTGGACACATAAATAAATATTAGGGTAGGTGACCAAAGTAGAGGTGAAGCACCTAAGATTTAAGAGGTGCATTAGAACAGGAGAGAGAAGGTTATATCGATGGGCTAACAGAACAAATAGACTGACATGATAGATTGTCGGGCAGGGCTGACAGACTGACAAGGCAAATAGACTGACGGATAGACAGACTGACAGGACAAACAAACTGACAGGACAAATAGACTGACAGCTACATAGACCGACAGGACAAACAGATTGACAGGACAAACAAACTGACAGGGCAAATAGACTGACAGCTACATAGACCGACAGGACAGATAGACTGTCAGATAGACTGACAGGGCAAGCAGACTGACAGATAGACAGGCTGACAAGATAAATGGACTGACAGGATAAATAGGCCAACAGCTAGAAAAGTCGACAGGACAAATAGACTGACAGGACAAATAGACTGACAGGACAAATAGACTGATAGATAGACAGGCTGACAGGACAAACAAACTGACAGGACAAATAGACTGACAACTACATCGGCCGACAGGACAAACAAACTGACAGGACAAATAGACTGACAGCTACATAGACCGAGAGGACAAATAGACTGACAGGGCAAATGGACTGACAGATAGACCGGCAGGACAAATGGACTGACAGGCAGATTGACTGACAGGACAAAGAGACTGACAGTCCGACTGGACGGATAGATTGACTGACAGGACAAATATACTGATAGACTGACGGATAGATAGACTGAACAGCCCCAAATAATGACATATTGCTGGGACAACTGACATCACATCGAACCAGTTCTAAAGACGCCTCATGAGAAAAGAATACTTAATACAACGTGAATTGGTTCAGACCGCTCGCTCAAGGACCACCTTTGACCCATTACGCGAATATGCTTGTGAACATAGAATGCTCGTAGGCCTTTGAATTGTAGAAAGGTGTTGAAAGTCTCAACATTAACACTTCCTCCTACTCCCGATGGGTCATCAGCATATCGTGTTCACTTTTTACACAACACTGGTTGCTTCACGAAAACTCAAGAAGCCCGCCCCAATTTCAAGACTGTGTAACCCTGGCTTGACGATATTACTTGCTCGGCTCCGGTTAGCTACTGCTCTGACCTTGTCAATTATTTCACTGAAATTACCCCACCAATCTTCCAGACATGTTGCTCATCTGACTTAAGATCACACCAAAGCTACTGGTCATGGCATTGCTAATTTAATACGGTTTTGTGATACTCACTGGGTTCCACAGTTAGCTTAGTCCCTCTTCCAAAGATAAGCTTGTCGCCCCCAGCATAATCCACACGGTGCTACGCTCCCTAACACAAAGTCTCCAGCCATTCTGGCTTAAATACCTACCCCCACCTACTCAATGTAGCATCCAGGTAAAAGACCTATCTAAATATGTATGAGACTTGATTTTTGAATTGTAACATTGATTTAGGATTGTTATCCCATTTCACCTGACCTATAGTTACATACCTGGAATATACCTCAGTGGATGGAAACCTTGGAAGTAATAGTGTAAATACACAATCTTATACCTACTTGGTGGTACAGTAAGTTTGGTGCCTGATCTAAATATGAATTTGTAGCCAATAGCATCTCCCATAGTGACAGCCCGGTTGACAAAAACTATTTCTCTACCAGATTCTCACAGTGAGAGGGGTGGGCAGGAATATGATGGGAAGATTGGGTGTCATTGCTAATTTAATTCATTACAGTGTTCTATCCAGGAATCGCCCGATTCAAGAAACTGACTTCAATGTTGCAAACTGTAGTTTCAGGTTTAGCCTGTCTGTATTATGTCCCAGTGCGAAATTCCGCCTGTTCACTTACACAACACTGGAACAGTTCCTCGCTAAACGCTCGGAAACCAATTGCAAATTCACTGGCTAATATTTGCGTTTGGTTCCTTTCATTTCGAAAAAAAGGTGATGGGTGGGGTCTTTTCTCTCTCTTGTTCACTGCTGATGTAAAATTATTGATTGTAACTGATGCAAAATGCTCACAAGATGCATTAACCTTTACCCACAGTTTTAAGCCCAGTCATATGAATAAGGAACGGCCAGTTACAACACTCACTTGGTTCCACAGTTAGTTTAGTCCCAGTTCCAAAAAGCAGTTTGCCTGTATTGCCAAGCACACACGATGCCATACTCCATTACACAAACCCTACCGCTCCAATTGGCTGACTACCAGGTAACCACTTCTGAATGTAGGTTTTCGGAGGATCATTTTGTTTGGAAAGCATTTAAGTGAAGCACTATGGCGGCATTTTAATTGCAGTTTTTGGCTAAGTCCAGATATGATATGAAATAATGCATTTTCTCACGTGCAGCTTAACGCTTGCATGATCTGCCACAATTCAGCCCCCTTCCAAACCCACGACCACTACCATCTAGAGGGACAAGGGCAGCAGACACATAGAGAACACCACCACGTGGAAGTTCCCCTCCAAGCCCCTCACCATCCTGACTTGGAAATGTATTGGCCGTTCCTTCACTGTCACTGGGTCAAAATCCTGGAACTCCCTCCCTAACAGCGCTGTGGGTGTACCTACACCACATGGACTGCAGCGGTTCAAGAAGGCAGCTCACCACCACCTTCTCAAGGGGCAAATAGGGGATGGGCAATAAATTCTCGGCCCAGCCAGGGAAGCACACATCCCGTGAATGGATATAAAACTAATTCACGTTGAGCACATTTTTTCTACAATTGAATTAAACACAGATTTGCGAATTCTTCCTGTTCAATTCTCTCCCACATTCCAGTTCATGAAATTGCCTAGACAAATAACCAATGGTATGATGTGAGATTCCAGTTATATTTCTCACTAGAACGCCATTTCTGCTGCTTTAATGGAACTGTTGCAATGCTAGAACCATTTTGTCCATATTTTTTGCTCGGTAACATTTCTAAGTGCTCCAAATTTCGCTGGAAGATCTTAGTGCATGGATCCCCCAACATGACTCCAACTAGATATAAATATTTGTCTACTCACTCGGAGTTACAGTGAGTTTAGTCCCCGCACCGAAGGTGAGCTTGTACCCGGCTGTATTATCCCCCACAGTGACAACGCGCCTCACAAAAACCTTCCTGCTGCCAGGGAATGTGTTAGCACCAGGCACCCTTGTCATTATTACATTAGGATGCAGGTTAAAGACGCCTCTGCTGCTCATTCAGTTACCCTCATTCTCGCGTTGGCTGCCCTCAATCACACTATTTCACAGGACCGTTCATGCCTGTCAGTTTTCTAAGTTAGAAGCATTAGTTCGCTGCCTTCGACTAAGAAGTGAGGAAATTAAAACGCATTTAGCGCGGAGGAAGAATGCGGGCAAGGTTTATCTCTGAAGGCTACTGAGGGTGATTGCGTTATCCCCAAGCTCGTGATACGAATACTTGCCTTTTAACCCGATTTCTGACCGAATTTTAGCAATCATTTGAAGTAAGGGATTGACCGTGTAAACAGTAGTGCTAGAATAGCCACGTTGCCTTTAGTCCCTTGTGACCTGTCCACCATGCTGCACTAATCATGTTGGCTGCTGTGGTGGCAAGGCAGTGACATAGTGGTGTTTTCATTGGGCTAGTAACCAGAAGATCCTGGGTAATGGTCTGGGGATCCTGGGTTCGACCCCCACCACGGCAGCTAGTGAAATTTGAATTCAATATAAATCTGGAATTAAAGGTCCAATTAGATTTTTATTGAATTCAAATTGATAATAACCGTTGATTATTGTAAAAACCCATCTGGCTCACTAAAGAGAAGGATCTCTGCTGTCCTTACCTGGTCTGGCCTACATGTGATTCCAGACATGCCTTAAATGCCCTCTGAACAGGGGATGGGCAATAAATACTGTCATCTCATGATCTCAATACTAACATCCCGTGATTGACCAAAACGCTACAACAGCATTCCTTGGAGAATCGGCAGAATACACCTTACGTTGAAATAATATATATTGATCTCTCTCTCATTTACATGCCCCAAAGCTGATCCTGATATTTCTGTCTCTATTTAAAGAGAAAGGTTTGGTATAAGTCAATAATATTTGCTTAACCCATAAACTTTTATACTGGCATTCAAACAGCTGGTTGTATTATCAATGTGCTGCCTTACTTACTGGGCGTTACAGTCAGCTCGGTCCCACTCCCAAATCTCAGTGGAGCTGCACCTCCTAAATTCACACAGTGCTCACCGCCATTGCAAAAACCTTTCCCAGCCAACCTGTTTGCATGGTTACACAATTGCTGACCAACTGAAGTGGCAAAGTGTCATGGACTTGGTTTCTTACTTCCACCTCTCCCATAACTTGACACGACCCATCTCTTCCCTTCCCTTCCACCTTCCCTCTGTCTCCATTTCAAGGGGTAAGCTGTCCACTAGTATATCCTGCAAAATGTCTCATGGTCTTCCTGTTGCTTTTTATGCTTCAACGAATCAATGCATTTATTTTTTTTCATTCCCACCCCAAATTGCTTCAGGAAAAGCATAGCTCGGCCTTGCTCCATTTTATTTGACATTTCTGACGTGCTTGGATCTAGAACTGAAAAGTTGGACGGGGGGACAACAATATTGAATTTCGCGCCCAAAGACTGACTGGGCGCCAACCATTAACTTGGTTCCTGCTCCAAATATCAGCTTGCTGCAAATGGTTCCGAGATCCCCACACCGCTACAAAAACTCCATCCTGCTATTTTGAGGTCGGGAAGAGCTATTGGGTTGTGTGGCAATTTTATCAGAAATTTCAAGCAGTAAGTTAGGTTGGAATATTTTTCACAAGCCTACGCCTGCTCCCAAAAGTGAAACCTGCCTCCTGAAAACCTGCAGCATGGGCATACTTCTTTATCCTAGTAGACAAACCTTCTCCTGAACTCAGCCCTGGCTGAATGCTCACATGGTCCCACTGATAACTGGATGCGCATCCCTTGCTAATTCACCACTTTCGTTCATGGAGCACCAGGTCTTGGAAACCAAACCCAACAGTGAGGATCGAAGTGCTCGAGAATTTACGAATTGGCAGAGTCGATGGAAAATTTAGTTGGCGAGTATGAAACTAAGGGATTAACGTGAAAGGCCTTTGCCAAAGTTCAATCAGGAGACACTTCTGCTCCTCCCTTCTGTTCTGATACAACAACAAAAACAATGGACGCTCTGAAACATCACACTGGCTTGGCAACACATCGAGCCTGCTCCCTAATCCAAAAATCACCTTATTGGCAAAGTTCACAGAGCCTGATGTGCTAATGCTAAAACCTTTCCCAGCCAGCCATTTGCCAGGCATTTCCATTACTTGCCACTTTGGGAAATAATGCACTGGCACCAAATAAGGACAGGTTGCTGGGACAACTGACACCAAACCAGATCCGTTCAGAAGGCGCCTCATGAGAAAAGAACCTTTAATATGACGTGCATTGGCTTAGACCCACTGGCTCAAGGGCCACCGTTGAGCAGTGACATGAATACACTTATAAATATAAAATGCGCACATGCCTTTGAATTGTAGAAAGGTGTTGAAAGCCTCACCATGAACACTTTCTACGCTTCTCTATGGGTCATCAACATACCGTGTTCCTCACTTTTTACACAACACTGGTTGCTTCACGAAAACTCAAGAAGGCAGTCCTAACTTCATGACAGTCTATCTCTGGCTTGACGATATTACTTGCTCCGTTTCGGTTAACTACTGCTCTGGCCTAGTCAGCTGTTACACTAAAATTGCCCCATCATCTTCCCAGAATTTTGCACCCCTGACCTAAGGTCATTCTAAAGCTACTGGTCACAGCACTGCTAATTTAATACGGTTTTGTGATACTCACTGGGTTCCACAGTTAGCTTGGTTCCTCTTCCAAAGATAAACTTGCTGCCCGTATTATAATCCACACGGTGCTACACTCCCTAACACAAAGTCTGCAGCTCATTCTGGCTCAAATACTCAACGTGGTATCCAGATACAAAACCTATCTCAATATTTGAGATTTGATTTTTGAATTGTAACATTACTTTCGAATTCCCAACCCACTTCACCTGACCAACTGTTATGCAACTGTGATATATCTCAGTGAATTGAAATGTCCTAACTAATCGTCTAGCTAAACAATCTTATGTCTCTTTGGTTGTACGTTAAGATCGGTGCCTGATCTAGTTGGGACTTTGAAGCTATTGCAATCTCCCCGCCTTAAAAGCCCGGTTGACAAAAACTATTCTTAGAACCATAGAAAAGTTACAGCACAGAAGGAGGCCATTCGGCCCATCTTGTCCATGCCAGCCCGAGGACACCCAGGTGCCCTTTCTAATCCCACCTTCCTGCACCCAGTTCTTCTACCAGAATATCACGGTGAAAGGGATAGGGCAGGAATATGACCCGAGAGTTTAATCTGACATTATTGCTTCAATTCGCTACAGCATTCTATCCAGGAATCGTCCAATCCCAGAACTGAATTTAATTTCGTACACTGTAGTTTCAGGTTGAGCTTGCCTGTGCCTTGTCCCAGGGTTGAAATATGGCCCCTTAAATTGCACAACACTGGACAAGTTGCTCGCAAAATTTGAGGAAACCAATTGCAAATTCACTTGGTTATGATTACCTGCAGGTAATATTCGCGTTTGGTTCCTTTCTGTCAACCAGTAGACACACCCAGGAAAGGTTATGGATGCATTTCCCTTCCCCCCACCGACCATTTGTTAATTATTGATTCTAAAGTCCTGACTGATGGGAAATGGTCCTCGTTCAATGGTCGCCCGAAATTTTAAGCCCAGTTGTATGAAGAACGAATTACCATATTTACAATAATATAAAAGCAAAATACTTTGTGGGATGCTGGACATCTGAAACAAAAACAAAAATTGCTGGAAAAACTCAGTATCTGTGGAAAGAAAGAGTTAACGTTTCGAGTCCAGAGGACTCTTCTTCAGAAATGAAGTTGACCATATTTGCAAAGCTTACTTGGTTCCACGGTTAGTTTCGTCCCAGTGCCAAAAAGTAGTTTGTCAGCACTGCCAAGACTCACACGATGCCATATTCCACAACACAAACCCTGCAACTCCAACTGGCAATATGACAGCCCATGAATTGGACTGATCTGAGAATAAGTTTTTGTTTGGAAATCATTTCAGTGGAACACCAAGGGGGCGTTTAAATTGCAGTGTTGTGCCAAATTCGGACATTATATGCAATAATGCATTTTATCACATGCATCTAACACTTGCATAATCTGCCACAATTCACGTTTAATATATATATATATGTATATATATTTACAATTAAATTAAATGCAGGTTTGAAAATTGTTCCTGTTCAATTCTCTCCCACATTCCAGTTCATGATATCGGTTAAACAAATAACCAATGGCATGATATGAAATTCTAGTTATATTTCTCAATAGAGATGCCATGGTTGCTGCTTAGTGGAACTTTTACAATGTTGGAACCATTTATTTCGCTTGCTGACTTTTCTAACCATTCACATTTTGGTTTCTAAATTTCGCTGGAATATCTTAATGCAGAGATCTCCAACATCACTTCAACTAAATATAAATATTTCCATACTCACTTGGAGTTACAGTGAGTTTGGTCCCTGCTCCGAAGATGAGCTTATACCCAGCTCCAGCATCCCCACAGTGTCAACGTGCGTCACAAAAACCCTCCGGCTACCAAGGGATGTGTAAACTCGAGCAACACTTGTCAATATTAAGTTAGGGCGTAGGTTAAAATTAAATTAATACATCCGTTGTTCATTCAGTTGCCTTCATTCTCGTGCTGGTTACCTCAATCACATTATTAATGGTAACGATCATAATGCTAGCTTTCTCAGTTATCAGCATTTAGCCGTCCCCAACTCCCATGTGATGAAATAGAAATGTGTTAACATTGGTGGACAACACACGGAGCAAGGTTTACTTCTGGATTCTAGTTCTAGTAAACGAAAACCAGATGTTGTACCAGATGTTTAACCAGCAGCTAAAGTAAGGGCTGGGACATTTAAGCAGTATTGCTGGAATAATTTCAATATTTTTACTTCCTTGTAATCCACTATACACATTACGCGAAAACAACATTGCTTCATCATATCCTAACAACATCAGCAGACAGCTATTTTGACCTACATTGAAATAATGGCAGACAATGTATATTTACGTGCCCAACATTAAAACTTGATGACAACATTACTTGTAGAGTCAGCAGACAGCAATTTTAGCCCACACTGAAATAATAGCAGACAATATATATTGACGTATTATTACCGATACCAAATTACTTCTGCATCTATTTAAAGATAAACTTTTTTTTTTGTATTCGTTCATGATGTGGGTGTCGCTGGCTGGGCCAAGACTTATTGTCCGTCCCTTGTTCAGAGGGCATTTAAGAGTCAGCCACATTGCTGTGGGTCTGGAGTCACATGTAAGCCAGACCGGGTAAGGACGGCAGATTTCCTTCCCTAAGGGATAGTAGTGAACCAGAAGGGTTTTAACGACAAACATTCAGATTTTTTTTTACTATTGAATTCAAATTCGATTTGCTGTGCTAGGATTCGGACCCAGGTCCCGAGAGCACCACCCTGGGTCGCTAAATTACCACACCAGTGACAATTCCACTATGCCACCGTTGTAAAGTATCAACATTTGATTAAACCTATTCGAGTAAACCATATACTTCGAACTGCCTTGAACAATTGATTATATGACTCTATACTTACTGGGTGTTACAGTCACTTTGGTCCCACTTCCGAATATGGGTGGAGTTGTACCCCCTGAATACACACAACGCCTAACGCCATGACAAAAACCCTCCCAGCTAACAGCTCACAGAGTTCATTAACCCCTTGCTGACCAACAGAGGTGACAGAATGCCATCAACTTGGCTTCCAACATCCACCCCTCCCATACCTGAACGGGGGCATATTTCTTCCCTTCCCCATTCCCCGGCTTCCGTTTTAAGGGAATTTCAGGTGACTTGGTTTCACGAGCCTATGTCTGGACTCAAAAGTGCTAGTTGTCTCATTAAAACCCTCGACATCGATATTTCCTCCCCACCGCCCACCCCACCACCCTATCCCAGCATCTCAGTTGACATAGTCATTCCAAACCATTGGTAATTGAGGGCCGACACGGACGCGATGGGCCGAACGGCCTGTTTCTGTGCTGTATAACTCTATTACATTGTTATTGACCTGTCCACGTGAATTCAGGCCAGGCTGAAATTTCACCCTATTCTCCTGACAACTTGCGTATAGGTTCCTCACTGATTCGCCACTTGGACTCGCGTAACAGCGTCTTATGCAAGCAGAGCCAAGCCGTGAGCGAACTGAGAACCCATGGAGTCGATGAAACATTTCGATGGCGACTCCAGAACAAGGGAGCTTAGCTGAAATGGGAGCCACGCCTTACACTGAAATAATAGCGGGTGTGCACTTATTTATCTATTTCTCATTTACACTCCCAACATTAAGACCGATATCAAATTACCTTTGCATCTATTCAATGGGTAACGCTTGGTGTAAAGATATTTGACTAAATCATGTGCTTCAAACTGCTCATGAACAAATTGATTGTACATATCAATATGTGGCCTTACTTACTGGGTATTACAATCAGCTTGGTCCCACTTCCAAATTTCGGTGGAGTTCCTCCACCTGTACTCACACAACGCCTAACGCCATTACAAAAACCTCCCTAGCCAAAAGGTTTACATAGTTAAATAGAAGCATAGAAATATAGAAAATAGGAGCAGGAGTAGGCCATTCGGCCCTTGGAGCCTGCTCCGCAATTCATTGTGATCATGGCTGATCATCCAACTCAATAGCCTGCTCCTGCTTTCTCCCCATATCCTTTGATCCCTTTCACCCCAAGAGCTATATCTAACTCCTTCTTGAAAACATACAGTGTTTTGGCCTCAACTACTTTCTGTGGTAGCGAATTCCACAGGCTCACCACTCTCTGGGTGAAGAAATTTCACCTCATCTCAGTCTATATCCTCAGACTGTGACCCCTGGTTCTGGACTCCCCCCCCAGCATCGGGAACATCCTTCCTGCATCTACCCTGTCTAGTCCTGTTAGAAGTTTATAGGTTTCTATGAGATCCCTCCTCATTCTTCTGAACTCCAGCGAATATAATCCTAACCGACCCAAACGCTCCTCATATGTCAGTCTCACCATCCCAGGAATCAGCCTGGTAACCCTTGCTGACCAACTGAAGTGGCAGAATATCATCAACTTGGCTTCCTGCTTCTATCCCTCCCATACCTGGACAGGGCCCGTCTCTTCCCTTCCCCATTTCCTCTGTCTCCATTTTAAAGAAATAAGCTGACCTGCAAAATGGCCCATCCTCTTCATGTTCCTCATTACACTTCGACAAGCCAATGTATTTATTTATATTTTCCTTATCTTTTTATTGCTTCAAGAAATGTATAGCTACCAAGGCTTGGATGAGCCACCACAACGTGTGAGGCTCCAAAGATTTCAAAGGTTTACTGGATGCTACGGTTAGCTTCGTTCCTGCTCGGAACAACAGCTTGTCAAAAGATATCCCAGTATTCACACAGTATCAATCACCAGCACAAAAAATTAATCCAAGATTGGTTCCAGCGATTGGAAACTTCATCTATGAGGATAGATTGGAGAGTTTGGGGCTGTTCTCCTTGGAGAGGGGAAGGCTGAGAGGAGATTCGATAGAGATGTTTAAAATCATGAGGGGGCTGCACAGGGTTGAAAGGGAGCCGCTGGTAAAGGGATCGAGAAGTGGAGGGCACAGGTTTAAAGTGATTTGCAAAAGAAGCAAGCATTTTTTAAAAAAAATATTCGTTCGTGGGGTGAGGGCCAGCATTAATTGCCCATCCCTAATTGCCCTGTTCAGAGGGCGTTTCAGAGTCAAGCACATTGCTGTGGGTCTGGAGTCACATGTAGGCCAGACCAGGTAAGGACGGCCAGTGTCCTTTTCTTAAGGGAATTAGTGAGCCAGATGGGTTTAAATTTTATAGAGTCATCGAGTCATAGAGGTCTACAGCACAGCAAAAGGCCCTTGGGCCCTTCGAGTCTGCGCTGGTCAAACAAGTACCTAACTATCTTAATCCCATTTTCCAGCACTAGGCCCATAGTCTTCTATGCCATGGCATCGCAAGTGCACATCCAAACACTTCTAAAATGTTATGAGGGTTTCTGCCCATGCCACCCTTTCAGGCAGTGAGTTCCAGATTCTCACCATCCTCTGGGTGAAGAAATTCTTCCTCATATCCCCTCTAAACCTCCTGTCCATTACCTGAAACCTTTCCTTAAAATTTTTAATTTGACTAAAGATCTCAGAATTTTACATGAACCTCAGACTGGTCAAATATTACTGTTCTCCTATTTACAGATCAAGCGTCCATTTAATGCCTGATCGTTATTATTATTTAGTTGTGTAATTTCATTTAGAACTCTCCAAAGGATATTGATTATTGCCATTATTGTAGCCTTCAATATAATACTCCAATTATAATAAGACTCTTCAGACTAGCAATTAACAGAGACTGAATTTATCCACGGGAAAATAATGAACCATAATCCCGAACGAACCTAGGCATTTTTTATTCACTCATGGGATGTGGGCGTTACTGGCTAGAACAGCATTTATTACCCATCCTTGTTCAGAGGGCATTTAAGACTCAACCACTTTGCTGTGGGCCTGGGGTCACAGGTTTACTTCCCTACAGGGCAATAGAGGGCCAGATGAGTTTTTACGACAATCGCAATCGGACTTTTAATGCCAGACATTTACTGGATTCAAATTCCACCATTTGCCGTGCAAGGAGCATTGCCCTGGAATACCAACCCGGTGATAATGCCACAAGGACACTGCCTACCCCCATGAGCAACACAGAAACACAAACTAATTCCGACACCATCTTCAATTCATGTAAGGGCCAACCACACACACACATATATAAAAAGTGTTTCCTGAAGAATTTAGAGCAATGCAAACTATTTCATTAGCAACTCCTCTCACTATCCTACATCTTTAGCGAGCTCTCGTCTGAAATAACATGCAAAAGCTGGTAAAGCCTTGGCTCAGTGCGAATGATGTCTTCCATTCTTAGGAAGCTCAGAGTTGAGATGAAAGTAGAACCGGGACTATTAAAAATGTCATTGGGACTAAACGTCATTTTAATTTCGAAATGGTTACAGATGATTGTGAAGATTAAAGGAGAGATTTAAACCTGGTAAATTTCACAAATGGCCGATTGAAGCAATTTGGAGATGTGAGCAACTTACTGGGTTGAACTGTTAGCCTCGTGCCTGCTCCAAATATTATTCTGTAGTCGTTAGTGTTCACACGCCGTTATACCCCTTAACAAAAATCGCTTTCTGAACAATGTTCTCCCTAATACATCCCTAAGGCAAGTTATCAATCGATCATTCGCATTTTCATGGCTACTCATGTACAATGAGCATGGGGTGAGAGTTTAACCATGCGAAATAAAATCTCATCCACATTTCAACTCATTCCATGACAAACGTGCCTTTTCTGTTCTAGCGCGTAAGATGGGTGTCCTGAAACATCTCACTTACTCGGCTAAACATTGAGCCTTGCCCTAGAGGCACAAATGACCTGGTCGGCAAAGTTCACGCGCCCTGACGTTACAATACCAAAACTTTACCCAACCGGCTATTCCACGTTGCTATCAATTATAAATTGCTCCGTTTCCACACAACACTTTCTCATTCACTGAAACTTAAGGCAGTACTAACAACGTCAGGGAGCGAGTCTTTCAGATCCCCGGGACGCGCAGTATTCTGCTTTTACACTGGATTGTCCATGTTACTTCCTTTGTTTAGGTTAATTGCTGCTCAGCGTTGGTCAGTTGCTCTATTAAAATCATCCCATTATCTTCCAAACGTTTTGCTAATCTGACTCATGATCGTTCTAAAGCTATAGACCCATAACGTTGTTCATTCAACACGGTTTGTGATACTCACTGGGCTCCACAGTTAGTTTGGTCCCTCCTCCAAAGATAAGCTTGTTGTCCGCATTATAATCCACACAGTGCTTTACTCCCTAACACAAAGTCTGCAGCTCATTATGGCTGAAATACCTGCCCTTACCCACTCAATGTAGCATCCACAATTCACATTTATGTTACTCTGGAGAAGGGTCACATGGACTCGAAACGTTAACAATCCTTCTCTCTAACCCAGATGCTGCCTGAGTTCCTCAAGCATTTTCTGTTTATGTTTCACGATTAATTTATTTTTCTACAATTAAACTAAAAACAGGTTTGTGACCTCCTCCTGTTCAATTCTATTTCCTATCACGGTTAATGATATCGGCTAGGCAAATAACCAATGGCATGGTGTGACATCCCAGTAATATTTCTCAATTGAATGCCATGAATTCAGCTAACTTGACCTTTCCCATTTCAGAGCCATTTATGATGCTTATTGAAGTTTCTAACCATTCACAGCTGCCCTTTCAAATTTCGCCAGAAGGTCCTACTTTAAGGATCTCTAACACCACTAAGTACAAATATTTCCACACTCACTTGGAGTTACGGTGAGTCTGGTCCCTGGTCCGAATTTGAGAGTATAATCAACTCCAGTTTCCTCACAGTGAGAACCCGCCGCACAAAAACCCTCCTGACTCTTGGAAATGTGCTTTCAAGAGGCACACTTGCCAACATTAAGTTGGGCATATAACGAATCGCATGATATCCATTTCTAGTTATATCTCTCAATAGAATAGCCGTGTTGCCGCTTAACCGAACTTGACAATGCTGGAACAATTGCACCTACGTTGCTTGGCGAGGTTCCTAACTTTTCACATGCCCACTTCAACATAATTTGGCTGGAAGGCCTTAATTTTAAGATCCCTAACACCACTTCATCTGAACATTGCTCTGAAGAAGGACTCGAAAAACGTTAACTCTGTTTCTCGCTCGACAAATGCTGTCAAACTTGCTGAGTTTTTCCAGATTGTTTTCTATTTTTGTTTCAGATTTCCAGCATCCACAGTGTTTTGCTTTTATATGAATATTTCCATACTCACTTGGAGTTACAACAAGCTTGGTCCCCGCTCCGAATATGAATTTATGACCAGTACCATCATACCCACAGGGGGAATGTCCCTCACAAAAACCCCTCTGGCTATCAGGAAACATGCTGCCGTCAGGCACACTTGTAAGTATCAAGGTGTGGTGCAGTCTGAGAATAAAGAATCCACTGTTGCTCCCTGCTTGTGCTGGGTTCCTCTTTGGCATTATTAATGGGAAAAATCATACTGCTAGTTTTCTAAGTTACAAGCGTTTGGCGTAACTTCAATGACTTCAACTCAGAACTGGCGGGATAAAGTGACTTAATATTAATGAATAACATGGGACAAGATTCACCTCTGAATGCTAGTTCGGGTGTTTGCGAAGGTCGTCAACAAAATCTTGCCTTTGAACTTGAACTGAACTATTTTTGACAATTTTCAACAATCAATTACAATGAGGGATGCAACATTTAACCAGCATCGCTAGAATAACTCCAATCACTTGACCCCATTATGATTAATATACGATGCTGCACTATCCATGTTGCTGCCTCTATCAGTATAACAACATTTCTTGGGGAATCAGCAGATAGCTATTTTCACCGCACGTTGATATAATAGCAGATAATGTCTATTGACTGATCTCTCATTTACAAGGCCAACGTTACTACTGACAACGAATTACTTCTGTCTCTATTTAAAGGGAAACTTTTTGCATAAGTCAATAATATTTGCCTAACCCACCTATTTTATACTGACATTCAAATAACTGAGTGTACTGATCAATGTGCTGCCTTACTTACTAGGTGCTACAGTCAGCGTGGTCCCACTCCCAAATATCAGAGGAGTTGACATCCCTGCATTCACACAGCGCCCAGGGCCATAACAAAAACCTTCCCAGCAACTGTCTCCGTAGTTTACTAACCGATGCCCACCAACTGGAGTGAGAAAATGTTATTTTTTTCTGACTTCCGCCAATCCCAGAGCCTTATTTTATTTACTCATTGATGGCGAGCATTTATTGTCTATACCTAATTACCCTTATTCAGAGGGCATTTAAGAGCTTAAAACGTTGCTGTGGGCCTGGAGTCACATATAGGCAGACCGGATAAGGACGACAGGTTCCCTTCCCTGAAGGACATTGGAGAATCAGATGGGATTTTCCGACACAAAAGCAAAAAAAAAAATGCAATTCGGAGTTTCAAGAGAGCGGGGTTAACTCTGTGTCTCTCTCCACCGATGCTGGTCGGCTTGCTGAGTTTTTCCTGCATTTTCTGCTTTTGTTTCAGTTTTCCAACATCCGCAGTATTTTGGTTGTACATAAATATTTCCATACTCACTTGGAGTTACAACGAGCTTGGTCCCCGCTCCGAATATCAGGCTAATGCTACTACCACCACCAGACCCACAGTGGGAATGTGCCTCACAAAAACCCCCTGGCTACCAGGAAACATGCTATCGTGAGGCACACTTGTCAACATTAAGTTATGGTGCAGTTTGAAAATAAAGCATCCACTGATGTCTCCCTGCTTGTGCTGCGACTCTCGTTGGCATTATTAATGGGAAAAATCATACAGCTAGTTTTCTAAGTTACAAGCGTTTGGTAAAACTTCAATGTCTTCAACTCAAACCTGGCGGGATAAAGTCATTTAATGTTAATGAATAACATGGGATAAGGTTCACCTCTGAATGCTAGTTCGGGTGTTTGCAAAGGCCGTTAGCGAAATCTTGCCTTTGTACCTGATGTGACCTACTGACAATATTCAAAGAATAAATTACAGTCAGGGATGTGCAACATTTAACCAGCACCGCTAGAATAACTCTCGTGACTTGATTCCATTATGATTAATACACGATACTGCACTATCTATGTTGCTGGCTGTAACAGTATAACAACATTTCTTGGAGAATCAGCAGACAGCTATTTTCACCGTAGTGTTGAAATAAAAGCAGGTGATGTATATTGACTGATCTCTCATTTACGTGGCCAACGTTAGTACTGACAACGAATTACTTCTGACTATTTAAAGGGAAACTTTTGGTATAAGTCAATAGTAGTTGCCTAACCCACCCACTTTTTACTGGCATTCAAACAGCTGATTGCACTGATCAATGTGCTGCCTTACTTACTGGGTGCTACAGTCAGCTTGGTCCCACTCCCAAATGTCAGCGGAGTTGCTGATCCTGCATTCACACAGCGCCCAACCCCTTAACAAAAACCTTCCCAGCAACTGTCTGCGTAGTTTAGTAACACATGCCCACCAACCGAGGTGACAAGAAATCATTTGGTGTCTTACTTCCACCCATCCCAGAGCTTTATTTTATTTACTCATTGATGGCCAGGCCAGCATTTATTGCCTATACCTAATTGCCCTTGTTCGGGGGGCATTTAAGAGCCTACCACGTTGCTGTGGGTCTGGTGTCAAACATGAGACCAGACCGGGTAAGGACGGCTGATTCCCTACCCTAAAGGACATCAGTGAAACAAATGGGTTTTTCCGACACAATAGCATAAAAAGCATTTCGGAGTTTCAAGAGAGCAGGATTAACTCTGTTTCTCTCTCCAGCGATGCTGGTCGGCTGGCTGAGTTTTTACAGCACTTCCTGCTTTTGTTTCGGAAATCAGCATAGGCATTATTTTGCATTTATAAAAAGATTTCCATACTCACTTGGAGTTACAACGAGCTTGGTCCCCGCTCCGAATATCAGCTTAACCCCTGTACCACCAGACCCACAGTGGGAATGTGCCTGACAAAAACCCTCTGGCTACCAGGAAACATGCTATCGTGAGGTGCACTTGTCAACGTTAAATTATGGTGCAGTTTGAAAATAAATAATCCACTGTTGTCTCCCTGCTTGTGCTGGGTACCTCATTGGCATTATTAATGGGAAAAATCATACTGCTAGTTTTCTAAGTTACAAGCGTTTGGTATAACTTCAAAGTCTTCAACTCAGAACTGGCGGGATAAAGTGATTTAGTATTAATGAATAACATGGGACAAAGGTTCACCTCTGAATGCTGGTTCGGGTGGTTGAAAAGGTCGTTAATGAAATCTTGCCTTTGTACCTGATGTGATCTACTGACAAATTCAAATAATCAATTACAATGAGGGATGCAACATTTAACCAACACCGCTAGAATAATTCCAGTGACTTGATTCCATTATGATTAATACACGGTGCTGCACTCTCCATATTGCTGGCTGTAACAGTATAACAACATTTCTTGTAGAATCAGAAGACACCTATTTTCACCGTACGTTGAAATAATAGCAGATAATGTATATTGGCTGATCTCTCGTTTACATGGCCAACGTTAGTACTGACACCGAATTACCTCTGTGTCTATTTAAAGAGAAACGTTTTGCAGAAGTCAATAATATTTGCCGACCCCACCTTCTTTATACTGGCATTCAAAAAGCTTATTGTGCTGACAAATGTGCTGCCTTACTTACTGAGTGCTACACTCAGCTTGGTCCCACTCCCAAATTTCAGACGAGTTGACATTCCTGCATTCACACAGCCCCCAGTGCCTTAATAAAAATCGTCCCAGCAAATGTCTCCGTAGCTTATTAACCCACGCCCACCAACTGAAGTGACAAAATATCATTTGGTTTCAGTGTTCCAGCCAACCCAGAGCCCTTTTTTATTTACTCATTGATGGCCAGGCCAGCATTTATTGTCTATACCTAATTGCCCGTTCAGAAGGCATTTAAGAGCCTATCGCGCTGCTGTGGGTCGGGAGTCACATGTAGGCCAGACCAGGTAAGGTCGGCAGATTCCCTTCCCTAAAGGACATCAGTGAACCAGATGGGCTTTTTACGACACTCAAAGCAGAAAAAGCACTTTGGGGTTTCAAGAGAGGAGGGTTAACTCTGTTTCTCTCTCCACCGATACTGGCAGGCTTGATGAGCTTTTCCCATGTATTTTCTGTTTTTGTTTCCGGTTTCCTCCACCCACAGTAACCTGCTTTTACGACAATCGGCAACGTCAGGTTTGGGTTCAATTTCTACCCTCTGCTCTGGTTAGAATCGAACTCGCGGCTCCATTTACGGTGTAATCCTAGACTAATTGCAACACCGCTACATCACCACCTGTCATCATAAGCAATTCAGAAACATGAACTAATTCCGACACCATCTTCAATTCATGCAAGGGCCCACCACACACACAAGAATTTAGAGCAATGCAAACTATTTCAATCGCACGCCTCCTATTACCCTACATCTTTAGTGAACACACGTCTGAAATAACATGCAAAAATTGTTAAAGCCTTAGCTCAGTGCAAATGGTGTCTTCCATTCATAGGAAGGACAGGGTTGGGATTAAAGTAAAACCGCAACTTTTTAAAAAGTCAGTTGGACTAAACCTCATTTTAATTTCGAAAAGATTACAGGTAATTGTGCAGATTGAAGAATAGATTTAAATCTGGTAAATTTCACAAATGGTCGATTAAAGCAAATTGGAGATGTAAACAACTTACTGGGTTGAACTGTGAGTCTAGTGCCTGCTCCAAATATTATATTGTAATCGTTAGTGTTCACACACTGTTATACCCCTTAACAAAAATCGCTTTCTGAACAATGTTTCATCTCCCTAACATATTCGCAATGCAAGTTATCAATAGATCATTCGCATTTTGTTAGTTACTCACATATAGTGCAAATAGGGGTGAGAGCTTAACCATGCAAAATAAAATTTGATCCACATTTCAACTCAATCCATGCCAAGCTTGCCCTTTCTGTTCTAGCATGTGAACTGGGCTTCCTGAAACATTTCACTTACTCAGCAAAACATTGAGCCTTACCCCAGGGGCAAAAATCACCTTATCGGAAAATTTTATGCAGCCTGACATTCCAATACCAAAACTTTTCCCAACCGGTTATCCCACATTGCTATCAATTATAAATTGCTCCGTTTCCATACAACCCTTCGCTGGCCCTTCACTGAAACTCAAGGTAGTCCTAAGTACATCAGGGAGCAAGACTTTCAGATCCCCGGAGACCGCAGTATCCTGCTTTTACACTGGCTTGTCCATGTTACTTCTTTTCTGTAGGTTAATTGCTGCTCAGCGTTGGTCAGTTGCTCTATTAAAATCACCCCATTATCTTCCAAACGTTTTGCTAATCTGACTCATGATCGTTCTAAAGCTATAGACCAGTACTGTTGTTCATTCAACACGGTTTGTGATACTCACTGGGCTCCACAGTTAATCTGGTCCCTCCTCCAAAGATAAGCTTGTTGATTCCACTAGAATCCACACAGTGCTGTACTCCCTAACACAAAGTCTGCAGCTCATTCTGGCTGAAATAGCTACCCCTACTCACTCAATGTAGCATCCAGATACAAAACCTACCGAAATACATGAGATTGTATCTTTGCAATCGTAACATTCCTTTAGAATTGTCACCCCATTTCATCTGACATATTGTTATATAACTATAATATATCTCAGTGAACGGAAATATTTTAAACTAATAGTGTAGATAAACAAGCCTATACCTACTTGGTTGTACAGTGAGTTTGGTGCCTGGTCCAAATATCAATTTGTAGCCATTACCAACTCCCACAGTGACATCCCTGTTAACAAAAACTATTTCTCTACCAGATTCTCACAGTGAGAGGGGTAGGCAGGACTATGATGGAAAGATTAGGTGTCATTGCTAATTTAATTCTTTACGGCATTCTATCCAGAAATCGCCCGATTCAAGAAACTGATTTCAATGTTGCAAACTGTAGTTTCAGGGTTAGCCTGCCTGTATTTTGTCCCAGTTTGAAATGCACCCTGTTCACTGACACAAAACACTGGGTCAGTTCCTCGCGAAGACTTTCGAAGACCGACTGCAAATTCACTTCATTCTAAGTACCTGTGCCTAATGTTTGCGTTGGCTTCATTTCAGCCCATCATTAGTCACACACGGAAAAAGCTACATATGCAGTCTGCTCCACCCCTCCCACACCCCCATTTGATCATTCTGTCCATTTTTCAGCACTAACCGATGCAAAATGGTTATAAGTCTCATTGAACGTGACCGGCAATTTTAAGCCTAGTTATATGAGCAATGTGTTACCATTTGCACCACTTACTTGGTTCGATGGTTAGTTTAGTACCAGTTCCAAAGAGTAGTTTGCCAGCATTGTTATAACTCACACGATGCCATATCCCATAACACAAACTCTGAGGCTCAAAGTGGCAGCATTACTGTGTGCCCACTTCTAAATGCCCCCTAAGAACATCTTCTTCTTGCAAAACATTCGATAGGAACACTATGTAACATTTAAAACTTAATTGCCTGTTTCAAATTCATGGAGGGATACATTCACATGTCAAATGAAGGACATAATTCTCTCCCACAGACGTTCATATCCGACTACAATTCACATCTATGTTCCTCTGGAGAAGGGTCACACGGACTAGAAACGTTAATTCTGTTTCTCTCTCTCCCAAATGCTCTCAGGTCTGTTGAGTTTCTCCAGAATTTTGTTTAATTCATTTTTCAATACTTGAACTAAAAACAGGTTTGTAAACTCTTCCTGCTCAATTCTATTCCCTATCCCAGTTAATGTTACCGTCTAGGCATATAACCAATGGCAAGGTGTGACATTCAAGTTATATTTCTCAATAGAATGCCATGAATTCTGCTTACACGACCTTTCCCATTTCAGAACGACACAATTCACATCTATGTTCCTCTGGAGAAGGGTCGCACGGACTAGAAACGTTAATTCTGTTTCTCTCTCCCCCAGATACTCTCAGGCCTGTTGAGTTTCTCCAGAATTTTGTTTAATTCATTTTTCAATACTTGAACTAAAAACAGGTTTGTAAACTCTTCCTGCTCAATTCTATTCCCTATCCAAGTTAATGTTACCGTCTAGGCATATAACCAATGGCAAGGTGTGACATTCCAGTTATATTTCTCAATAGAATGCCATGAATTCAGCTTAAACGACCTTTCCCATTTCAGAGCCACTGCATTTATGTTGCTTATTGAAGTTTCTAACCATTCACAGCTGCTCTTTCAAATTTCGCCAGAAGTTCACACTTTAAGGATCTCTAACGCCACAAAGTACAAATAATTCCATACTCACTTGGGGTTACGGTGAGTCTGGTGCCGGGTCCGAATATGAGACTATCACCAGCTCCAATATTCTCACAGTGAGAACTCGCCACACAAAAACCCTCCTGACTCTTTGAAATGTGCTTTCAAGAGGCACACTTGTCAATATTAAGTTGGACAAATAGCCAATCAAATGACATGCAATTCTAGTTATATTTCTCAATCGAATAGCCGTGTTGCTGCTGAACCGAACTTGACAATGCTGGAACAATAGCACCTACGTTGCTTGGCGAGGTTCCTAACGTTTCACATGCCCACTTCAACATAATGTGGCTGGAAGGCCTTAATTTTAAGATCTCTAACACTACTTCATCAGAACATAGATCTGAAGAAGGACTCGAAACGTCAACTCTGTTTCTCACTCCACAGATGCTGTCAGAACTGCCAGATTTTTCCAGATCGTTTCCTATTTTTGTTTCAGATTTCCAGCGTCCGCAGTAATTTGCTTTTATATAAATATTTCCATATTCACTTGGAGTTACAACGAGCTTGGTTCCCGCTCCGAATATGAGTTTATTACCAGTGCCATCATACCCACAGAGGGAATGTGCCTTACAAAAACCCTCTGGCTGCCAGGAAACATGCTACTGTGAGGTGCACTTGTCAATATTAAGTTATGGTGCAGTTTGAAAATTATGAATCCACTGTCGGCTCAGTGCTTGTGCTGGGTCCCTCATTGGCATTATTAATAGGAAAAATCATACTGCTAGTTTTCTAAGTTACAAGCGTTTGGCGTAACTTCCATGACTTCAACTCAGAACTGGCGGGGTAAAGTGACTTAACATTAATGAATAACATGGGACAAGGTTCACCTCTGAATGCTAGTTCGGGTTTTTGCAAAGGTCGTTAACGAAACCTTGCCTTTGAACTTGATGTGAACTATTTCTGAAAATATTCAACAATCAATTACAATGAGGGATGCAACATTTAACCGGCATCGCTAGAATAACTCCAATCACTTGACTTCATTATGATTAATACACGATACTGCACTATCCATGTTGCTGGCTGTAACAGTATAACAACATTTCTTAGAGAATCAGCAGACAGCTATTTTCACCATTGTTGTGTTATAATAGCAGATGATGTATATTGACTGATCTTTCATTGACATGCCAAACGTTACTACTGACATCGAATTACTCCTGTCTCTATTTAAAGGGAAACTTTTGGTATAAGTCAATAATATTTACCCAACCCACCTACTTTATTCTGGCATTCAAACAGCTGATTGTACTGATCAATGTGCTGCCTTACTTACTGGGTGCTACAGTCAGCTTGGTCCCACTCCCAAATATCAGAGGAGTTGACATCCCTGCATTCACACAGCGCCCAACACCTTAACAAAAACCTTCCCAGCAACTGTCTCCGTAGTTTATTAACCCATGCCCACCAACTGAAGTGAGAAAATGTCATTTTTTTCTGACTTCCACCCCTCCCAGTGCCTCTTTTTATTTAGTCATTGATGGCCAGGCCAGCATTTAATGTCTCTGCCTAATTGCCCTTATTCAGATGGCATTTAAGAACCTATCACGTTGCTGTAGGTCGGGAGTCACATGTAGGCCAAACCAGGTAAGGTCGGCAGATGTCCTTCTCTAAAGGACATCAGTGAACCAAATGGGCTTTTTACGACACTAAAAGCAGAAAATGTATTTCGGAGTTTCAAGAGAGCAGGGTTAACTCGGTTTTTCTCTCTACCGACGCTGGTAGGCTTGGTGAGTTTTTCCCAGTATTTTCTGTTTTTGTCTCAGATTTCCAGCACCCTCAGTATTTTCCTTTTATATAAATATTTCCATACTCACTTGGAGTTACAATGAGCCTGGTCCCCGCTCCGAATATGAGCTTATTAGCATCATACCCACAGTCGGAATGCGCCTCACAAAAACCCTCTGGCTACCAAGAAGCATGTTACCGTGAGGGCACACTTGTCAATATCTCTGTTTCTCTCACCCCCAGATGCTCTCAGGCTACTGAGACCCTCCAGCGTTTTCTGTTTTTGTTTCACGTTTAATGTATTTTTCTACAATTGAACTAAAAACAGGTTTGTGAACTCCTCCTGTTCAATTCTATTCCCTATCCCAGTTAATGATATCGTCTAGGCAATTAACCAATGGCAAGGTGTGTCAATCCATTTATATTTCTCAATTGAATTCCATGAATTCAGCTTACTCGAGCTTTCCCATTTCAGAGCGACTGCATTTATGTTACTTACTGAAGTTTCTAACCATTCACAGCTGCCCTTTGAAAGTTCACCAGAAGTCCCCAGTTTAAGGATCTCTAATGCCACTAAGTACGAATAATTCCATAGACAAAAGCAAAAAACAACTGCGGATGCTGGAAATCCAAAAGAAAAAGAAAAATACCTGGAAAAACTCAGCAGGTCTGACAGCATCTGCGGAGAGGAACACAGTTAATGTTTCGAGTCCGCATGACTCTTCAACAGAACTAAGATAAAATCGAAAAGCGGTGAACTATAAGCTGGTTAAATAATTCCATACTCACTTGGAGTTACGGTGAGTCTGGTCCCGGGTCCGAATATGAGAGCATTACCAGCTGCAATGTTCTCACAGTGAGAACCTGCCGCACAAAAACCCCCCTGACACTTGGAAATGTGCTTTCAAGAGGCACACTTGTCAATATTAAGTTGGACAAATAACCAATCGCATGATATGCAATTCTAGATACATTTCTCAATAGAATAGCGTTGTTGCTGCTTAACCGAACTTGACAATGCTGGAACAATTGCCCTAAAGTTCCTTGGCGAGGTTCCTAACCTTCCACATGCCCAGCTCAAAATAATTTGGCTGGAAGGCCTTAATTTGAAGATCTCTAACACCACTTCGTCAGAACATTGCTCTGAAGAAGGACTCGAAACGTTAACTCTGTTTCTCACTCCACTGGTGCTGTCGGACCTGCTGAGTTTTTCCAGATTTTTCTCTATTTTTGTTTCAGTTTTCCACCATCCGCAGTATTTAGCTTGTACATAAATATTTCCATACTCACTTGGAGTTACAAGGAGCTTGGTTCCCGCTCCGAATATCAGTTTATAGCCACTATTATCAGACCCACAGTGGAAATGTGCCTCACAAAAACCCTCTGGCTACCAGAAAACATGCTACCGTCAGGCGCACTTATCAACATTAAGTTCTGGTGCAGTTTGAGAATAAAGAATCCACTGTTGTCTCCCTGCTTGTGCTGCGTTCCTCATTGGCATTATTAATGGGAAAAATCATACTGCTAGATTTCTAAGTTACAAGCGTTTGGTGTAAGTTCAATGTCTTCAACTCAGAACTGGCGGGATAAAGTGATTTAGTATTAATGAATAACATGGGACAAGGTCCACCTCTGAATGCTAGTTCGGGTGATTGAAAAGGTGGTTAACGAAATCTTGCCTTTGAACTTGAGGTGATCTATTTCTGACAATATTCAAACAATCAATTACAATGAGGGATGCAACATTTAACCAGCACCCCTAGAATAACTCCAATCACTTGACTCCATTATGATTCATACACGATACTGCACTATCCATGTTGCTGACTGTAACAGTATAACAACATTTCTTGGAGAATCAGCAGACAGCTATTTTCACCGTAGTGTCAAAATAATAGCAGATAATTTATATTGACTGATCTCTCATTTACATGGCCAACGTTAGTGCTGACACCGTGTTTCTTCTGGCTCTGTTTAAAGGGAAACTTTTGGTATATGTCAATAATATTTGCCTAACCCACCCACTTTTTACTGGCATTCAAACAGCTGATTGTACTAATCAATGTGCTGCCTTACTTACTGGGTGCTACAGTCAGCTTGGTCCCACTCCCAAATTTGAGCGGAGTTCCTACCCCTGCATTCACACAACGCCCAACCCCTTAACAAAAACCTTCCCAACAACTGTCTCCGTAAATTAACCCATGCCCACCACAAAATGTCATTTGGTTTCTGACTTCCACCCCTCCCAGCGCCTTCTTTTATTTACCCATTTATGGCCAGGCCAGCATTTATTGCTCACACCTAATTGCCCCTGTTCACAAGGCATTTAAGAGCTTACCACGTTGCTGTGGGCCTGGAGTCACATATAGGCAGACCGGATAAGGGCGACAGGTTCCCTTCCCTGAAGGACATTGGAGAATCAGATGGGATTTTCCGACACAAAAGCAAAAAATGCATTTCGGAGTTTCAAGAGAGCAGGGTTAACTCTGTGTCTCTCTCCACCGATGCTGGTCGGCTCGCTGAGTTTTTAGTGCATTTTCTGCTTTTATTTCAGTTTTCCAACATCCGCAGTATTTTGGTTTTACATAAATATTTCCATACTCACTTGGAGTTACAACGAGTTTGGTCCCCGCTCCGAATATCAGGCTATTGCCACTACTATCAGACCCACAGTGGAAATGTGCCTCACAAAAACCCCCTGGCTACCAGGAAACATGCTATCGTGAGGCACACTTGTCAACATTAAGTTATGTTGCAGCTTGAGAATAAAGAATCCACTGTTGTCTCCAGCTGGTGTTGGGACCCTCATTGGCATTATTAATGGAAAAAAATCATACTGCTAGTTTTCTAAGTTACAAGCGTTTGGTAAAACTTCAATGTCTTCAACTCAGACCTGGCGGGATAAAGTCATTTAATATTAATGAATAATATGGGATAAGGTTCACCTCTGAATGCTAGTTTGGGTGTTTGCAAAGGTCGTTAGCGAAATCTTGCTTTTGTACCTGACGTGATCTACTGACAATATTCAAACAATCAATTACAGTCAGGGATGCAACATTTAACCAGCACCGCTAGAATAACTCTCGTGACTTGATTCCATTATGATTAATACACGATGCTGCAATATCCATGTTGCTGGCTGTAACAGTATAACAACATTTCTTGGAGAATCAGCAGACAGCTATTTTCACCGTAGTGTTGAAATAAAAGCAGGTAATGTATATTGACTGATCTCTCATTTACGTGGCCAACGTTAGTACTGACAACGAATTACTTCTGACTCTATTTAAAGGGAAACTTTTGGTATAAGTCAATAATATTTGCCTAATCCACCCACTTTATAATGGCATTCAAACAGCTGATTGCACTGATCAATGTGCTGCCTTACTTACTGGGTGCTACAGTCAGCTTGGTCCCACTCCCAAATGTCAGCGGAGTTGATGCTCCTGCATTCACACAGCGCCCAACGCCTTAACAAAAACCTTCCCAGCAACTGTCTGCGTAGTTTATTAACCCATGCCCACCAACTGAAGTGACAAGAAATCATTTGGTCTCTGACTTCCACCTATCCCAGAGCTTTATTTTATTTACTCGTTGATGGCCAGGCCAGCATTTATTGCCAAAACTTAATTGTCCTTGTTTAGGGGCATTTAAGAGCCGATCACATTGCTGTGGGTCTGGAGTCACATGTAGGCCAGACCAGGTAAGGACGGCAGATTCAACTTCCCTGAAGCACATTAGTGAACCAGATGGGTTTTTTTTTAAAAAATGACGCCAAAAGCAGAAAATGCTGGAATAAGCATTACTGAGATCCGAGAGAGGAGGGTTAACTTTGTTTCTCCCTCCACCGATGCTGCTAGGTTTGCTCAGTTTTTCCAGCACGTGCTGTTTTTGTTTCAGATTCTCAGCACCCGCAGTAATCCGCTTTTACGACAATCGGCAACGCCAGGTTTTGGTTCAATTTCTACCCTCTTCTATGGTTAGATTCGAACCGGCGGCTCCTTTCACGCTGGAGCACTAGCCCAGACACCACCGCCTGCCCCCACGAACAATTCAGAAACATGAATTAATTCCGAAACCACCATCTTCAATTCATGCAAGGGTCAAAAACACACACACACACGAATTTAGAGCAACGCAAGCAATTTCAATCGCACTCCTCCCATTATCCCACGTCTTTAGCGAGCTCTCGTCTGAAATAACATGCAAAAGCTGGTAAGGCCTTAGCTCAGTGCGAATGATGTCTTCCATTCTTAGGAAGGTCAGAGTTGGGATGAAGGTAGAAGCGGGACTCTTAAAAATGTCAATTCGACTAAACGTCATTTTAATTTCGAAAAGGTTGCAGATAATCGGGAAGATTAAAGAATGGATTTAAAAATGGTAAGTTTCACGAAAGGCCGCTTAAAGTAGATTAGAGATGTAAACAACTTACTGGGTTGAACTGTGAGCCGAGTGCCTGCTCCAAATATTGTTCTGTAGTCGTTAGTGTACACACGCCGTTATACCCCTTAACAAAAATCGCGTTCTGAACAACACATTCCCAATGCAAGTTATCATTCGCAATTTGTTAGTTACTCTGATATAGTGCAGATAGCCATGAGAGCTTAACGATGCGAAATAAAATTTCAACCACATTTCAACTCATTCCATGCCATACTTGCCTTTTCTGTTCTAGAATGTAAAATGGGTGTCCTAAAACATCTCACTCACTCAGCAAATCATTGAGACTTGCCCCAGAGGCAAAAATCAGCTTATCGGCAAATTTCACGCGCCCTGACATTACAATACCAAAACTTTTCCCAACCGCCTATTCCACGTTGCTATCAATTATAAATTGCTCCGTTTCCACACAACACTGGCTCCTTCACTGAAACTCAAGGCTGTCCTAACTACATCAGGGAGCGAGTCTTTCAGATCCCCGGAACCCGCAGTATTCTGCTTTTACACTCGCTTGTCCATGTTACTAACTTTGTTTAGGTTAACTGCTGCTCAGAGCTGGTCAGCTGCTCTATTAAAATCACCCCATTATCTTCCAAACCTTTTGCTAATCTGACTCATGATCGTTCTAAAGTAATAGACCCATAACGTTCTTCATTCAACAGGGTTTGTGATACTCACTGGGCTCCACAGTTAGTTTGGTTCCTCCTCCAAAGATAAGCTTGTAGTCCCCAGTAGAATCCACACAGTGCTGCACTGCCTAACACAAAGTCTGCAGCTCATTCTGGCTGAAATACCTACCTATCCCTACCCACTCAATGCAGCACCCAGATACAAAATCTACCTAAATATATGAGATTTTATCTTTGCAATTGTAACATTACTTTAGAATTGTCGCTCCATTTCATCTGACCTATTGTTATATAACTATAATATATCTCAGTGAACGGAAATATTTTAACTAATAGTGCAGATAAACAACCTTATACCTACTTGGTTGTACAGTGAGTTTGGTGCCTGATCCAAATAGGAATGTGTAGCCATTATCAGCTCCCACAGTGACATCCCGGTTAACAATAACTATTTCTCTACCAGATTCTCACAGTGAGAGGGGTAGGCACGAATTTGATGGAAAGATTAGGTGTCATTGCTAATTTAATTCATTACAGCGTTTTATCCAGAAATCGCCCGATTCAAGAAACTGACTTCAATGTTGCAAACTGTAGTTTCAGGGTTAGCCTGCCTGTATTATGTCACAGTCTGAAATGTCCGCTGTTCACTGACACAACACTGGGTCAGTTCCGCGCATTCGAAGACCGACTGCAAATTCACTTCATTATAAGAACCTGTACCTAATGTTCGAATTTGCTTCATTTCAGCCCATCATTAACGACACTCGGATAATGAACAAGATCCAGTTTCCACCCGGCCCCATTTGTTAATTCTGTCCATTTTTCAGCACTAACCGATGCAAAATGGTAATTAGACACATTGAACGTGACCGGCAGTTTTAAGCCCAGTTATATGAGCATTTGCACCACTTACTTGGTTCGACAGTTAGTTTAGTCCCAGTTCCAAAGAGTAGTTTGTCAGCACCGGTATCACTCACACGATGCCATATCCCATAACACAAACCCTCCGGCTCAAACTGGCAGCATTATTGTGTGCACACTTCTAAATGCAAGCAGGCTACGAACATCTCCTACTTGCAAAACATTCCATAGAAGCACAAGTAGCCATTTAAAACTCAATTGCCTGTTTCAAATTCAAGGAGAGATACATTCACATGTTAAATGAAAAGCACAATTCTCACCCACAGACGTTCATATCCGAACACAATTCACATTTAGGTTCCTCTGGAGAAGGGTCAGAGGGGCTCGGAACGTTAATTCTGTTTCTCTCTCCCCCCAGATGGTCTCAGGCTGCTAGGTTTCTCCAGAATTTCCTGTTTTTGTTTCACGTTTAATTTATTTTTCTACAATTGAACTAAAAACTGATCTGTGGACTCTTCCTGTTCAATTACAAGCACATATCCCAGTTAATGATATCGGCTAGGCATATAACCAATGGCAAAGGGTGACATTCTAGTTGTATTTCTCAATTGAATGCCATGAATTCAGCTTAATCGAGCATTCCCATTTCAGAGCCACTGCATTTATGTTGCTTATTGAAGTTTCTAACCATTCACAGCTGCCCTTTCAATTTTCACCAGAAGGTCCCACTTTAAGGATCTCTAACACCACTAAGTACAAATAATTCCATACTCACTTGGAGTTACAGTGAGTCTGGTCCCGGGTCCGAATATGAAAACATTACCAGCTCCACTATTCTCACAGTGAGAACTCGCCGCACAAAAACCCTCCTGACACTTGGAAATGTGCTTTCAAGAGGCACACTTGTCATTATTAAGTTGGGCAAATAACCAATCGCATGATATGCAACTCTAGTTATATTTCTCAATAGAATAGCTTTGTTGCTGCTTAACCTGACTTGACAATGCAGGAACAATTGCACTTAAGCTCCTTGGCGAGGTTCCTACCTTTTCACATGCCCACCTAAAAATAATTTGGCTGGAGGGCCTTAATCTTAAGCTCTCTAACACCACTTCATCTAAACATTGCTCTGAAGAAGGACTCGAAACCTTCCCTCTGTTTCTCACTCCACAGGTGCTGTCAAACCTGCAGAGTTTTTCCAGACTGTTTTCTATTTTTGTTTCAGATTTCCAGCATCCGCAGTAATTTGCTTTTATATGAATATTTCCATACTCACTTGGAGTTACAACGAGCTTGGTTCCACCTCCGAATGTTAGTTTACTGCCAGCACCACCTTACCCACAGTGGGAATGTGCTTCACAAAAACCCTCTGGCTACCAGGAAACATGCTATCGTGAGGCACACTTGTCAATGTTAAGTTATGGCGCAGTTTGAGAATAAAGAATCCACTGATGTCTCCCTGCTTGTGCTGAGTCCCTCATTGGCATTATTAATGGGAAAAATCATACTGCTAGTTTTCTAAATTACAAGCGTTTTGTGTAACTTCAATGTCTTCAACTCAGAACTGGCCGGATAAAGTGATTTAGTGTTAATGAATAACATGGGACAAGGTTCATCTCTGAATGCTAGTTCGGGTGATTGAAAAGGTCGTTAATGAAATCTTGCCTTTGGAGCTGATGTGATCTACTGACAATATTCAAACAAGGAATTATAATGAGGGATGCAACATTTAACCTGCACCGCTAGAATAACTCCAATGACTTGACTCTATTATGATTAATGCACGATGCTGCACTCTCCATATTGCTGGCTGTAACATTATCGAAACATTTCTTGCAGAATCAGCAGACAGCTATTTTCACCGTACGTTGCAATAATAGCAGATAATGTAGATTGACTGATCTCTCATTTACACGGCCAACGTTAGTACTGACAACGAATTACCTCTGTGTCTATTTAAAGGGAAACCTTTGGTATAAGTCAATACTATTTGCCGATACTGGCATTCAAACAGCTGATTGTACTGATCAATGTGCTGCCTTACTTACTGGGTGCTACAGTCAGCTTGGTCCCACTCCCAAATTTCAGCGGAGTTGACATCCCTGCATTCACACAGCGCCCAATGCCTTAATAGAAATCATCCCAGCAACTGTCTCCGTAGATTCTTAACCCATGCCCATCAGCTGAAATGACAAAATAACATTTGGTTTCTGACTTCCACCCCTCCCATGGCCTTATTTTATTTACTCATTGATGGCCAGGCCAGCATTTATTGTCGATACCTAATTACCCTTATTCAGAAGGCATTTATGGGCCTACCACGTTGCCGTGGGCCTGGAGGCACATGTAGGCCAGGCCATGTAAGGACAGCAGATTCCCCTCCCTAAAGGACACAGGGAACCAGATGGGCTTTTTACGACACCAAAAGCAGAAAAAACATTTCGGATTTTCAAGGGAGCAGGGTTAACTCCGTTTCTCTCTCTTCGGCTGCTGCTCGGTTTGCTGAGTTTTTCCCAGTACTTTTTGTTTTTTGTTTCAGATTTCCAGCACCCGCAGTAATCTGCTTTTACGACAATCGGCAACGTCAGGTTTGGGTTCAATTTCCACCCTCTGCTCTGGTTAGAATCGAACCCGCGGCTCCATTTACGGTGTAATCCTAGACTAATTACAACGCCATTACATCACGACCTGTCATCATAAGATTACAGATAATCGGGAAGATTAAAGAATAGATTCAAATCTGGTAAATTTCACAAATGGCCGATTAAAGCAAATTGGAGATGTAAACAACTGACTGGGTTCAGCTGTGAGCTTAGTGCCTGCTCCAAATATTATTTTGTCGTCTTTAGTGTTCACACGCCGTTATACCCCTTAAGAAAAATCGCTTTCTAAACAATGTTTCATCTCCCTAACACAGTCCCAATGCAAGTTATCAAAGGATCATTCGCATTTTATTAGTTACTCGGATATAGTGCAGATAGGGGTGAGGTTTTAACCATGCGAAACAAAATTTGATCCACATTTCAACTCAGTCCATGCCATACTTGCCTTGTATGTTCTAGCGCGTAAAACGGGCTTCCTCAAACATCTCACTTACTCGGCAAAACATTGAGCCTTGCCCCAGAGGCAAAAATCACCTTATCTGCAAAGTTCACGCACCCTGACATTCCAATGCCAAAATTTTTCCCAACCAGCTATTACACGTTTTTAAATTTCTCCATTTCCAGGCAACACTGAAACTCAAGGCAATTCAGGGAGCAAGTCTTTCAGATCCCAGCACTCGCAGTATTCTGCTTTTACACTGGCTTATCCATGTTACTCCCTTTGTTTAGGTTAATTGCTGCTCAGAGCTGGTCAGCTGCTCCATTAAAATCAACCCACCATCTTCCAAACGTTTTGCTAATCTGACTCATGATCGTTCTAAAGCTACAGACCCATACCCTTGTTCATTCAACACGGTTTGTGATACTCACTGGGCTCCACAGTTAGTTTGGTTCCTCCTCCAAAGATAAGCTTGTTGTCCCCACTATAATCCACACAGTGCTATATTCCCTAACACAAAGTCTACAGCTCATTCTGGCTGAAAAACATACCTGCCCCCGCCTTATCAATGCAGCACCCAGATACAAAATCTACCTAAATATATGAGATTTTAGTTGTGCAATTGTAATGTTATTTTAGAATTGTCGCCCCATTTCATCTGACCTATTGTTATATAACTATAATATATCTCAGTGAACGGAAATATTTTAACCAATAGTGCAGATAAACAAGCCTATACCTACTTGGTTGTACAGTGAGTTTGGTGCCTGGTCCAAATATCAATTTGTAGCCATTATCAGCTCCCACAGTGACATCCCGGTTAACAATAACTATTTCTCTACCAGATTCTCACAGTGAAATGGGTAGGCAGGAATATGATGGAAAGATTGGGTGTCATTGCTAATTTAATTCTTTATGGCATTCTATCCAGAAATCGCCCGATTCAAGAAACTGACTTCAATGTTGTAAACTATAGTTTCAGGTGTAGCCTGCATGTATTTTGTCCCAGTCTGAAATGCCCCCTGTTCACTGACACAGCACTGGGTCAGTTCCTCGCGAAGACTTTCGAAGACCGACTGCAAATTCACTTCATTCTAAGTACCTGTGCCTAATGTTTGCATTCGCTTCATTTCAGCCCACCATTAGTGACACACGGATAAGGCTACAGCTCCACCCTTCCCGCGACCCCATTTGTTAATTCTGTCCATTTTTCAGCACTAACCGATGCAAAATGGTTATTAGGCACATTTAACGTGACCGGCAGTTTTAAGCCCAGTTATATGAGCAATTTATTACCATTAGCATCACTTACTTGGTTCGACAGTTAGTTTAGTCCCAGTTCCAAAGTATAGTTTGTCAGCATTGGTATCAATCACACGATGCCATATCCCATAACACAAACCCTGCGGCTCAAACTGGCAGCATTATCGTGTGACCACTTCTAAATTCAAGCAGCCTAAGACTCTATAGGAACACTATGTCGCCATTTAAAACTTAATTGCCTGTTTCAAATTCAAGGAGAGATAAATTCACATGTTAAATGAAGAGCACAATTCTCTCCCACAGACGTTCCTATCCGACCACATTTCACATTTATGTTACGCTGGAGAAGGGTCATATGGACTCGAAAGTTTAACTCTGCTTCTCTCTCCTCCAGATGCTGTCAGGCACTAAAAGCTGAAAATGCATTTCGGAGTTTCAAGAGAGCAGGGTTAACTCCGTTTCCCAATCCACCGATGCTGCAAGGCTTGCTGAGTTTTTCCCCAGGATTTTGTATTTTTATTTCAGATTTCCAGCATCCGCAGTATTTTGCTTTGATATAACTATTCCCATACTCACTTGGAGTTACAATGAGACTGGTCCCCGCTCCGAATATGAGCTTATAACCATCATACGCACAGTGGGAGTGTGCCTCACAAAAACCCTCTGGCTACCAGGAAACTTGCTTTCGTGAAGCACACTTGTCAACATTAAGTTATGGTGCAGTTTGAGAATAAAGAGTCCACTGTTGTTTCCCCGCCTGTGCTGGGTCCCTCATTGGCATTATTAATAGGAAAAATCATACTGCTAGATTTCTAAGTTACAAGCGTTTGGCGTAACTTCAATGTCTTCAGCTCAGAACTGGCGGGATAAAGTCATTTAGTATTAAAGAATGACACGGGACAAGGTTCATCTCTGAATGCTAGATCGGGTGATTGAAATGGTCGTTAATGAAATCTTGCCTTTGTACCTGATGTGATCTACTGACAATATTCAAACAATCAATTACAGTCAGGGATGCAACATTTAACCGGCACCGCTAGAATAACTCCAGTGACTTGATTCCAATATGGTTAATACACGATGCTGCACTCTCCATGTTGCTGGCTGTAACAGTATAACAACATTTCTTGCGGAATCAGCCAGACAGCTATTTTCACCGTAGTGTTGAAATAAAAGCTGGTAATGTATATTGACTGATCTCTCATTTACATGGCCAACGTTACTACTGACACCAAATTACTTCTGTCTCTATTTAAAGGGAAAATTTTTGGTATAAGTCAGTAATATTTTGCCCTGTCTAAGTGATCCCTGTAAAGAATTGGATTCTCCAGAGATCCGCACCATAAATAAGCCGAGAATCTTTCAAACATAGTTCGCCGTAGCTGGTCAGGTATTACACCATATGTTGACATTTCAATACTCACTGGTTTCCACGACTAATTTAGTGCCGCTTCCAAATGTTAGTCTGTCGACACCGCTAGCTGTTGTCACACAGTGTTACACGCCATTGCAAAAAATGCCACCTGTACCATCTGAATCTTGGACACGGGTACCACTGATACCCACCCTGTGGCATGTTGCTGCTCCAGGTAACATTCCCTATTTCCGGACTTGCGTCAAAAAATTAGACATTGGCTCGGCGCACGGAGCAGACGCTCGCGTTCTGCTAACCCCTGGCGAATATTCAGTTCCACTTACGCCAGGGGCACTGAACCGCCGGCGAAACTCGTATAAATAGGCGAGAAAAGCCATTGCGCCTGATTTGTGTCCCCACTGGTGTCTACTTTCAGCCCACAGTGTTCGACAGCTAACTCCGGAACCTCCTTCGAGCCAATCCTTTCAGTAAATATTAACTTAGACCTATGCCAAAAGAAATGACCCTTCTCCACCTGTATTAATAGACTGGCCTTCTGCATATTACGCCTGCATATAGGCATTCAGGTCTATTCCGATTAAAGGTACTCCACTTTGCAGGATATTGCATCGCATTTACAATCGAAAGAGTCTGCAAGATCTACAGCCCTTCTTTGGGTCATTATCAGATGGCCATTCATTCTTGGCACAGCACTTACTCGGCTCGACCGTAAGTCTGGTTCCAGGCCCAAACAGGAAACTGTATCCTCCAGCACCTTCGCACAGCACTCAATCTCAATACAAAAACCTCCTCATTTGTAACATATTGCTGCTTCAAATAGCCAATAAAATCAAAAGTCCATTTCATTCTTTTGCTTTCGATAGAAGAGACATTAAAATATTGAAGTTTCATAAGCGATTTTTTAAAAATTCAGTCATGGGATGTGTGCATTTGTTGCCCATCCCTAATTGCACTCGTTTTTTAAAATACTCGTTCATGGAATGCAGGCATTGCGGGCCAGACCAACATTTATTACCCATGCCTAATTGCCCTTGTTCAAGGGGACATTTTACGAGTCAACCACGTTACTGTGGGTCTGGAGTCACAGGTAGGCCAGACCAGGTAAGGGAGGCAGCTTTCCACCTCGATAGGACATGGGTGAACCAGATGGGTTTTTACAGCAATCGACAATGGTTTCACGGTCATCATCAGACTTTTAATTCCAGATTTTGATTGAATTCAAATTCCACCATCGAACCCGGGTCCCCAGAGTATTACCCTGGGGGTCTCTGGGTTTCTAGTCCAGGGACAATACCACTACACCATCGCTTCCCACTCGATCAGGGGGCATTTAAGAGTCAACCACATTGCTGTGGGTCAGCAGTCACACGTGGGCCAGGCTTCCATCCTTAAAGGGCATTAGTGATGGATTTTTACGACAATCGATGACAGCTTCATGGACACGATGACTGAGACTAGCTGTCGTTTGCAAATTGAGTTTCTTTAATGAATTGAATAGAAATTTCACTAGCTGTCGTGGTGGGGTTTGAACCCGTGTCCCCGAAGCATTAAGGTGGTCCTCTGCATTGCTAGTGGCCCGGGCATTAGTAGCACTACGCCACCATCTCCCCCTAAGACCTCCACCCCCGGAATGCCCTTCCTTATTTTCTTCGTCCTTCTTTCTTGTTAGAAAATTCAGAACAATTTCAAGCTGCCCCCATTTCCAGCCCTCACCGCTTTTTTTTTTAGGTCCCTGTGCCTTTCTATTGATGTTATATCAGTGTCAGGGAAGCGCTGGAAATGGACATGGGGAAGTAACTATTGCCCTTGTCAAATATGGAATGCCAACCTCAAACTATCTCAACCAACGTCAGTCGCATTGTTAAATGAGTAAAAAGGTTTGCAGACTCACTCGGCTCCACTGTCAGTTTCGTTCCTTGCCCAAAGGTTAGCGGGCTAGCTCCTGATGCCACCCACAGCGTTTCTCCCCCTAACAAAAACCCCTGCTTCTCCCCCTCACCCCCACCCCTCAACCCTACATACATTAGCACAGGCCTAGCCGCTGGTCTCTCCATTTTAATAGTTTGTTATTATTATTATTCGTTCATGGGATGCGGGCATCTCTGGCTAGGCCAACATTTATTCCCCTTCCCTACTTGGCCTTGTTCACAGGGCATTTAAGAGCCAGCCATATTGCTGTGGGCCTGGAGTCACATATAGGCCATCCAGGTAAGGACGGCGAAATTTCTTTCCCTGAAGGACATTAGAATAATTTAAAGATGCAAAACAAAAAATATTCGAAATTCTCCAAGGCTCCTTCGACAGCACCTTCCAAACCCACGACCACTGCCATCTAGCAGGACAAGGGCAGCAGATAGATGGCAGCACCACCACCTGGAAGTTCCCCTCCAAGCCACACACCATCCTGACTTGGAAATATATCGCCGTTCCTTCACTGTCGCAGGGTCAAAATCCTGGGACTCCCTCCCTAACAGTACTGCGGGTGTACCTACACCACATGGGCAGCAGCGGTTCAAGAAAGCAGCTCACCACCACCTTTTGAAGGGGGCAATTAGGTGGACGGGCAATAAATCCTGGCCCAGCCAGCGAATCCCACATCCCGTGAATGAATAAAAAGAGCCCATTCAATTTTTCATGATGGAATTTTTCCAGGTCTGAGCTCATGCTAGCAAATCTATTGATTTTTTTTCAACAACTTCTCCGAAGCATCTAGATCATTTTTGCAACAACTAAAAAAATAGACACCAGAATCATTCCCAGTACCCCAACTGGGGCCCAACCAGCGCCGTGTGCATTTTTAACATTAACTTACATTGTTTGAAATCCTACGGAGGCTTTTGCGTACGACCTGATTGACCCTAATCAATCAGGTCGTACACAAAATTGGGGATCAAAAGTTACGGGGAGAAGGCGGGAGAATGGGGTTGAGAAACTTATCTGCCATGATTGAATGGCGGATCAGACTCGATGGGCCGATTGGACTAATTTCTGCTCCTATGTCTTATGGTCTTATGGTCAATCGGTACATTGAAGCGGTTTGTATACCTGGTTTCTGACTCTGATGTTATATTCCCAGTTTAAACCGATTCAGCTAACACGGGTCTCGAAATCTATCATCGTTTCCAACTCCGTTATTTCCTCTTAGACTCATAGACGTTTACAGCATTGAAGGAGGCCATTCGGCCCAGCCTGTCTGCGCCAGCCAACAATGATCTGACTACACTAATCCCATTTTCCAGCGCTGGGCCCTTAGCTCTGGAGGCTATGGCGACTCAAGTGAATATCTAAACACTTCTTAAATGTTACAAGAGTTTCTGACTCAATTTCAGGCAGTGAGTTCCAGACTCCCACCACCTTTTGGGTGAAAACATTTCCCCTCAACTCCCCTCTGAGCCTTCTACCTCTTACTGTAAATCTCTACCCCCTGGTCATTGACCCCTCTACTCATGGAAAAAAAGTGCCTTCCGATTCACCCTATCTATGCCCCCCATAATCTTGTACACCTCTATCAGGTCCCCTCTCAAGCTTTGCTGCTCCAAGGAAGACAGCCCAGCCTTATCCAACCTTCCCCCATAGCTCATAATAACCATAACAATGGGCGTTTGGTAGTACGGGGCTTGAGAGTTGCTGAAAAAAAGACCTATTTTCGGTTTCCACTCATCAGGACCCTTCGCAAGAAACCGGGGCTGTAGAGGGGATACCTGAGGCTTGAATTAGTGCTCTGGCCACGATTTTCGGGTACTTACTGGGTCTCACTGACAGCTTCGTCCCCTTTCCAAATATCAACGTGTTTGCTTCCCCTCCAGCATTCACACGTTGCTAAACGCACTGACAAAAACCCCGAGCGGCGCACAGGAAAGTTGACCTAGGCGCACTGCTCTTTGTTAACGCAACCCGACCAACTTGGACCGTTAAGCTGTTGGTCGGTGCGAGGATGGAACCAGCAATGCCAGTATTATCAGAACCATGCTACAACCAATTGAGTTAACCAGCCTTCCTTCGACCAATGTTGTCTCCTGTTGCTCCTCTTATACCATTACACATTAAAACATTAAAGCCAATAGATCTGTAAACTGAGGTGCGATTTATCAGGCCTAATGGGAGCATCCTGAGAGAGATTTGCCCATTTTCCAACTACAGGGTTGAGTGAATTAGTACTATCTGCCCATTGCCGTGTCGGAAAGTTCACACCCCTCAAATGCAATTCACCTCACCCCAAATGCAAACCGTTCCTGGACTAGCAATCCAGGATTCCACGAGTCAACCCCCATCTGGTTCACTAATGCCCTTTAACGAAGGCAAATCTGCCACCCTTCCCTGGCCTACATGTGACTCCAGACCCACAGCAATTGGCTCTTAAATGCCCTATGAACAGGGGCAACTGAGGATGGGCAATAAATGCTGAACAACAAGATTAATCCAGGCCCACAATACTAGCAGAAATATGGTTGGTTGACTCTTAACTGCCCCTTTGAAATGGCCGAGCAGGTCAGGGGCAATTAGGGGCGGGCAACAAATGCTGATCTAGCCAGTGACACCCACATGCGTTGGGAGCAGAGTCTTTGAACATTTTTAAGGAAGAGGTGGATAGATTCTTGATTAACAAGGGGGAGGGTGAAACGTTATCGGGGGTAGGTCAGAGTGTGGGGTTGAGGTTACAATCAGATCAGCCATGATCCTATTGAATGGCAGAGCAGCCTCGAGGGGCCGAGTGGCCTACTTCTGGTCCTACTTCGTACGTTTGCATGTGGGTCATCCGGGGTGGTGAAGGATGGAGGATGTTGGCGTACTGTTAATGTCAGCGGGCCAGCGGGAGGGAACTTGAGGTCAACTACCCAACATGGTATCTGGTGGAATTCAAATTCAATTGATAAATCTGTAGCATGAAGGCTAGCCTCGGTGTTGGTGACCATGAATCTAGCATTGACTGTTGTAAAAACCCATCTGGTTCACTAGTATCCTTTAGGGAAGGAAATCTGCTGTCCTTGCCCGGTCTGACCTACATGTGCCTCGAGATCCAGAATAACGTGTTTAACTCTCTACTGCCCCCTGCAATGCTTTAGCAGGGGCAATGGCAATTGAGCAACACGTGCTGACCTCGCCTGTGACTCCCACGTCCCATGAAAGAATAAAGAAGAAACAGACCCTCGAATCTAACATCAACCTAATCGATCGCAAGCTTTGAAATTTCAATTTCCAACCCCATCATCTGTTTTTTTTCACTCGCTAAAGCAAGGGATGAATTTCTAGCACTGAACGTGCGAAGGAAGAGCATTCAGATATTATGAATAAGGGGGGCCAGTTCTCAGGTTCAGGATGTGTCTCCCCGCTATTTCTGGGCTTTGCCACCAGAAGGCGCTGTTTAGCTGCATTCAGCCTTCATTCCCTCATCGCTTCAGCACCTCGATCAGATCACCCCACACTCATAAAAACAGAAGAACATCCTTACTTTCATGTTCAATCCCTCTCCTAATAAAGGATAGTATCCCATTAGTCTTCTTAATGACTCACTGTACCTGCATACTAACTTTTTGTGACTCTTGCACTCGAACACCTAGGTCCCTCTGCACCTCAGGGTTTTGCAGCCGTTCTCCATTCAAGTAACACTCTGCTTTTTTTATTCTTCCTGCCAAAGTGAACAACTTCACATGTGCCCACATTAAACTCCATTCGCCAGATCTTTGCCCACCCTCTTAACCTATCTATATCCGTCTGCAACCTCCTCATGTTCTCTTCACAACATACTTTCCTACCTATCTTTGTGTCACCTGCAAATTTAGCTACGATGCCTTCGCTCCTCCCATCTAAGTCATTGACGTAAATCGTAATAAGTTGAGACCCCAGTACAGGCTTCTGTGGGACTCCATTCCTCACATCCTGGGAAGCCGAAAACCCCCCATTTATGCATACTCTAGGCTTTCTGCCTGCCAGATAACCTTCTATTCATGCTAATATGCTACCCCGACACCATGAGCTTTTAGTTTCCTTAATAACCTCTGAGGTGGCGCCTTATCAAATGCCTTCTGGAAAATCTGCAGAACTCAGGGGAATTTATACAGTCCATCCTCGCAGTTTAAGTCCTTGGACTCTGAAAGCATTGTTGTGCATGAATTGCAGCCACCTCGCAGCCACCACTAATAGCCCAGCTGCCCTTGCCCGGTCTGGCCTACATGCTGACCTTGAATAAGGGGCAATTAAGGATGAACAATAAGTGCTGACCTAGCCAGCGAAGCCCACATCCCATGAACAGAAAGGGAAACTACCAGCCATGCTCAGAGCTATCATTCTAAGTTATCCATTTACTTATTGTTTAGAAAAGTTGAGACTTTAAAAATAATGTGGACGTGGAGAGGGTGTTTCCTGTTGTGGGAGAATCTAGAACTGGGGGTTACTGTTTAAAAATAAGGAGTCGCCCATTTAAGATAGAGATGAGGAGATTTCTTTCTCTCAGAGGGTCGTGAGTCTTTGGAACTCTCTTCCTCAAAAGGCAGGGAAAGGAGAGTCTTTGAATATTTTTGAGGCAGAGGTGTCCGCCGTTCGGGGTCGGTATCAGTTAGACTCAGGCCAATCAGAGTAAAGTGGGAATCGTGTTCTGTGAAGCTTACTGACTCCCAACCATTCATTAGGACATGTACATTGCTCTTAACGCACATGGGGAGGATGGAAGGGGTTCTGGTCGGGTGAGCAAGAGTAAACAATTCCTCCCTCAGTTTGCGAGCAATATGTGAGGTGAAGTCTCATTTGAAATAAAAAAAAATCATCTCCCCGATGCATCCATGCATCCCACCCTTTGCATTAGCATTCAGCACCCTGCGTTTATACTCGCGCTCAGTTGCATTCATTAACCTTTAGCACCTTTCTTCCTCAATCGCTCTTTAGCACGGGAAACTGCCACAATTGGGGAGGTGGGGCAGGGGATGGGGGAGGTGGGTGCGGGGATGGGGGAGGTGGGGGAGGGAATGGGGGAGGTGGGGGATGGGATGGGGGAGGTGGGGGACGGGGATGCGCAGCGGAGAGAGCATCGCAGGTCTGAAGGGAAAATTCGATGGGTGTTTGAAAAGCAAGTCAGCAAAGTGCAGCAGGAAGAGGACAGCCCGGGGGCGATTAATCGTCTAATTGGGCCAACGAGGAGAAGCAGGGAAGCAATGGGCCGAAGGGCTTTGTGGCTTAACCTTTTATGCTTCCAGAGTTAATAGGTGGATTATCATCGGGTAACATTCTTTTTTTCACAATTTCATCCTGTCGCTTATTGCTCTGGGTCAATAAAGGTGAGAGAGGTACTCACTCGGTTCCACCATGAGTCTGGTTCCACTTGCAAACGCTATTCTGCTGGATACCGCTCCATATTCTACACAGTGCTACCTGCCTGATCAAAAACCCCTGCCTGCCGAATGAATGCTGGCGCGATTGCTGTGCCTGATTGCCTGGCGTACATTCGCCTCCTCAATGCGTCCATATACCCCCCCAACTTCTGGGTTAAGATTCAGCAGACTGTATTGCTACTCGCCCTCAACTGCATTCGTTGGTTTCCAGCACGTTTCTTTCCCTATCGCTCTTAAGCACTTGAAATTTCCTGCTGCTTTTGCACTGGAATCTAAATCTGGATTAGATTGTGAAGAAATTGGGGTTTCTCCACTCGAAAGGTTATTGATCAGCGCCCCCACTCACCTAAGGAGGACACTTATCAGATCTTAGGTGGAGTTTGGATCTGTTCGGAAAGGTAACGGTAGAGCCATCGACCCTGAGCAGCAAAACCCATCGCTCACGCACACACAGGCAAACACACACACACAGACAAGCAAACACGCAAACATACACACACAGACAAGCAAACACGCAAACATACACACACGCAAACACACACACAAACACGCGCGCGCGCAAACACACACACACGCAAACATACACAGACAAGCAAACACACACATACACGTAAACACAAAGAAGCAAACACACACGCGCGCGCAGACACACACACACGCAAACACACACAGAAGCAAACGCACACACAAGCAAACACACACACGCGCGCAGACACACACACGCAAGCTCACACACAGAAGCAAACACACACACGCAAACACACACACAATCAAACGCACACACAAGCAAACACACACACGCGCGCAGACACACACACGCAAGCTCACACACAGAAACAAACACACACACGCAAACACACACACAATCAAACGCACACACACAAGCAAACACACACGCGCGCGCAGAAACACACACAAGCAAACATACCCGCACACACACACATGCGCACAATGTTTCTGGATCCATTTCTTTTAACAAAACTCACCTCAACAGCAAAGGGCAGCCAGCAGAGGGCGCCAAGCGTTCATGTCAAGGAGTTCATGTAAGTCGAATATTAGGGAGTTAAAAGCTGTAGGAAATGGAAGGTTAATGAAGTGATATCATTGTAGAAAATGAACAAACAGATGCTGATCCAAAGAATACTGCACGGCTCCATTTATACTTTAATTTGAACCTTGACAGCCGTACCATAAGGACAGTTTTCACCTGGGACCAGTGTTCTGGCGAGCCGTTTAACTAGGGCGGCACAAAGGACTTTAAGCTAAATAATGGGGCAAGGGATCATGAGAGGGGAGATGTGGTAAATTAAAGGGGAATCACAAGGTAATAGTGCAGGGTAGCGATTTGGATAATGATAACTAGAGTGTGGCAGGGAGGGACAGAACATGCAAACTTAGAGTGCACCGGCAGATAACACAAGGGATTGGGAAAATAAAACTGCAAAAAAAAAGTTGAAGGCTCTCTATCTGAGTGCACACAGCGTTCATAGCAAAATGGGTAAATTGCTAGCACAGATAGAAACAAATATACACGAGCTGAGAGCCAGCACAGAGACATGGTTACAAGGTTACCAAGGGTGGGACCTGAATATTGAAGGGCATTTGACATTTCGAAAAGACAGAAATCTTGGAAACGGCGGTGGGGTAGCTCTGTAAATTAAGGATGACACTAGTGCAGTAGCGAGAGATGACCTAATCTCGAAATCTCAAGAGGTAAATTGGTTGAGACAAGAAGTAGGAAGAGTGCGAGGCAAGTCAGAGTGGGTAGGGAGCAGCTGTTCCTTTTCGTTGAAGGGTCAGTCACGAGGGGACACAAGTTCAAGGTGAGGGGCGGGAGGTTTAGGGGGTATGTGAGGAAATAAATTTTTACCCAGAGGGTGGTGACGGTCTGGAATACGCTGCCTTGGAGGGTGGTGGAGGCGGGTTGCCTCACATCCTTTAAAAAGCACCTGGATTAGCAGTTGGCACGTCATAACATTCAAGGTGATGGGATAAGTGCTGGTAAATGGGATTAGGTAGGTAGGTCAGGTGTTTCTCACGTGTCGGTGCAGACTCGATGGGCCGAAGGGTCTCTTCTGCACTGTGTGATTCTGTGATTCTGCGGGTATTTATAGACTCTCTAACAGTAGTTACACTGTAGGACAGAGCATACAGGAAGAAATAAATGGGGAGTGTAAGAAAGGTACTGTGCTGATCATGGAAGATTTAATCTGCATGTCGATTGGGCAAATCAGCATCGGCGTAGATAACCTGGAAACTGAGTTCATAGAGTCTGGGACAATGTTTAACAGCAGTGCATTCTAGCACCAACCAGGGAGCAGGCTACTCTAGACATGGTGATGTGCAATGAGACAAGATTAATCAATAACCCCACAGCAAAGGAGCCTTTTGGTGACAGAGATAATAACATGATAAAACTTCATGTTCAGTTTCAAGGTGCGAAGTGTGGGCATAAGGGCCGTGCTTTAAACTGAAATAAAGGCAATTATAAGGGAATCAAAGCAGGTTTGGCTATAGTGAACTTCGAAACCAGGTTAAAAGGTAAGACAGTAGAGATGCAGAGGCAGGTTTCCAAGGAGAAATTTAATAACTCTCGGCAAACATTTATTCCAGTGAGAAAGAAAGACTCGTTGACAAGGGTGCATCATCCACGACTAAATAAGAAAGTTAAGAATGACATCAAATTAAAAGGAACTCTGTACAAACCTGTGAAGATTAGTGGTAGATGTAAATATTGTGCAGGTTTTAAGAAATTACCAAAAGTGACTAGAAGATAATAAAATGGGAGAAAATAGAGTATAAGATGAAGCGGGCCAGAAATAGGAAAACAGAAAGAGCATGTACAAGCATGTAAACAGGAAAAGAGTCACTAAAGTGATTGTTGGTCCTCCAGAGAGTGAGACTGGCAAATAAAAATGGGAAACAAGGAAATGGCAGAGGCATGGAACAGGCATTTTGTGTCTATCTTCACTGTAGAAGGCTTAGAAAACTTCCTAAAGATACTTGAAAATTAAGCGATGGAAGGGAGGGAGGAACTTAAAACAATCACCATCATCAGGGTAAATATGCTGGGGTACACTATGAGACTTAAGGGCTGACAAGACCCCAGCACCGTGTGGTCTGTATCCTAGGAACTTAAAATAATTGGCTGCTAAGATAGAAGAGGCATTGGTTGCAATCTTCCAAAATTCCTTTGATTCTGGAAGGATCCCACCAGATTGCAAAATAGCCAATGTAGTACCTTCATTCAAGAAAGAGAGGGAGACAGAATGCAAGAAACTGTAGGCCATTTAGCCCAACACCTGTCAAATGGAAGTTGGTAGCATCCATTATTAAGGAGGTTATAGCAGGTTACTTAGAAAATAACAGTGGTGTCAGGCAGAGGTAACAAGGCTTTGTGAACTGGGAATCATGCTTAAATGATGCATTAGGGTTATTCGAGGAAGTAACAAGCAACGTAGATAAAGGGGAACCTCCGGATGTGGTGTGCTTGTGTTTCCAAAAGATATTTGATAAGTTGCCACATCAAAAGTTACTACACAAAATAAGAGCGCACGGTGTAGGGTGTAACATACGAGGACGGAGAAAGGTTGGGTTTGCAAGCAGCAAGCAGAGAGTAGGAATAAGTGGGTGTTTTTTCGGGTTGGCAAGCCATTACTGGTGGGGTGCCACAAGGGGTCAGCACTGGGGCTTTAACTGCTTACAGTCTCTGTCAATCAGTTGGATGAAGGGACCGAATGAATGGCAGTTATATTTGCCGATGACATCAAGATACGTAGGAAAGTAAGTTGCAACGAGCAGGTTGAGAGTCTGCAGAGGGATTTAGACAGGTTAAGCGAGTGGGCGAAAATTTGACAGATGGAATATAATGTGGGAAAATGTGAATTTGTCCACTTTTGTAGGAAGGATAGGAAATCGGTATACTATCTAAATCGAGAGAGGTTGCAGATCTCTGAGATGAAGAGTGATCTGGGTGACCTCGTACATGATCACATAAAGTTAGTATGCAGACACAGCAAGTGATTGGGAAGGCAAATGGAATGTTGTCGTTTATGGCAAGGAGGGTGGGATATAAAAATAGGGAAGATGTTTTCTGTAGCTGTACAGGGCAATGGTGAGACCGCATCTGGTAGACTGTGCAGTTTTGGTCTCTATCTTTTTTTAGATAAAGGCGTTTCAAATTGTGATTGAAGCAATGCAGGCAAGGTTCACCGGACTCATTCCTGGGATGAAGGGCTTATTCTACGAAGGAAAGTTAATCAGGTTGGGCCTTTAGCCAGTCGAGTTTAGAAGAATGAGAGGTATTTAATTGAAGCACTCAAGATCCTTAGGGGATTGATAGGGTGGAGAGCGGGAGTAAGTTTCGTCTTGTGGGAGAGACTAGAACTAGGGGGCACAGTTTAAAAAATAAGGTGTCGCCCATTTTACGACGGAGATGTGGAGAATATTTATCTCTCTCAGAGGGTTACCAGTCTGTGGAACTCTCTTCCCTGGAAAGCAGTGGAGGCTGGGTCTTTTGAATTCATTCAAGGCTGTGTTCGATAGGTTTTTGAGAGACAAGGGTAAGGGGTTTGGGGTGGAGTGGAGTTGAGTCAGGAAGGTCACAGTCAGGTCAGCCATGATCTTACCCAATGACAGAGCAGGCTTGAAGGGCCGAATGGTCAACTCCTGCACCTCGAGTCCCACCTTCCTGCTGTGTAATGCAGGTGAGGGATCTTAATGTAATTTTTCTTAATGGGATGTGGACGTCGCTGGAAAGGGCAGGCATTTATTGCCCATCCCTTGAACAGTGTGGCTTGCTCGGCCATTTCAGTTAAGATTGAACCATATTGCTGTGAGCGAGTGAGTGCGGAGTCACATATGGACTAGACAAGGACACCCCCACCCCACTTCCCCACACTTGGTCATGTCAGGTGGCCCAACAGACGATCAATCGAGTTTTTATTTTGCACTGGTTTATGGGATGTGGGCGTTGGTGGCCAGGCCAGGATTTATTGCCCGTCCCTAGTTCAGGGGGAATTTTAAGAGTCAACCACATTGCTGTGGGTCTGGAGTCACATGTAGGCCAGACCAGGTAAGGACGGCAGGTTTTCTTCCCTAAAGGGGATCGGTGCACCGGATGGGTTTTTGCAACAATCATTTTACTGTCACCATCAGACTTTTAATTCCAGATTTTCATTGAATTCAAATCGGGGTCCCAGAGCATTGCCTTGGATCTCTGGGTTACCAGGCAAGCGACGTCACCACTATGCCGTCGCCTCGCACTATGTGCATTTACAGAAACAGAGTGGAGACCTTCCAGCCCTGGTCAGGTAAGTCAATTTAACTTTCCAGCTAAAGTCAGGATGCTGGAAATCGGCAATAAAATCAGAAAAACGCTGGAAAATCTCTGCAGGCCTAGCGGCTCCTGTGGAGAGAGAAACAGAGTTAAAGTTTGGAGTCAGAGCTGAAGAGAAGCAGACATGTAATTAGGTTTATGCTGTTGGAGAGAAGGGGCGAAACAGACGGAGACGAAGGTGGGAGGGGCCGGTGGGAGCTCAGGGGAGATTGACAACGATGACATGGATACAAACAAAGTAGGTGGCAATAATAGTTAAAACCGAAAGAAGGTGCTAATGGTGACATAAAGGTCAGACAGCAGAATGCGTTAAGTGGAGACCAAGCGTCTTGGCTCCCTGAAAAAAGAGTCATGCTATTGAAGCTTTTTGTCTTGTACTCATCAGGACAGATTCGCAAGATAAACCACCAGTAAAGGGAACAACAATTTACACTGCAGGGGAAGAGAGTGCTGATTGATTGGCAAGTGGAATCTGATTGGCAGAGGCGTTGCCTTGGAGAATGGAACAGAGAAGAGTCAGCGGCAAAGCCTTTGTTCAAATTCAAACCGGGCAGTTCGACTCTGATTGGTCAAGGGATTGCCATGGGGAATGAACCAGGGAATGCATGTTTATTTCTTCGTATTTTCTTTCTTCCTTTTTTATTTTAAGTTCAATGTTCAAAATGCGTGGATGGATTTTTCATGGATGCCCAGAAGACAAACAAAATGGCTGGGATCATTCTGGGCTTCAATATATGAAGTGAATGACTGCATATTTGAAAATAAATATTTCATTGAAACAACATATATTCACACACAGGTCCCTGCCCTTTGCAAACAGAAAGAACATCTCCACGCATTGCACCTTTTTTAAGTGAACACAAGCCTGGGGGAGAGGCATTCCCTGGTTGCTCCCCCATGGCAATGCCTTGACCACTTAGAGTCGCCATGCCTGGTGTGAACGTCAACAAAGACCCGGCAGTTAATTCTGCTTTCTGACCTTAATACCACCATCAGCATCTCCTTTACCCAGTTCCACTACCATTAACACTCCTTTGCCCTTTTGCTTATGACATCTTTGTCAATTTCTCCTTTGCCTCCACCTATCGCTGGCCTTCTATCCAGCTTCATCTGCTCCAACCCCCTTAAATGGTGCAAATGTTAACACATTTTACTTATTTTCAGCACTGAAAAAGAGTCATACGGACTCGAAACGTTAACTCTGCCTTTCTCTCCACAGGTGCTGTTAGACCTGCTGAGTTTTTCGAGCATTTTCTGTTTTTGTGTCAGGTTTCAAGCATCTGCAGTATTTTGCTTTTTTCTCGGCAGTTAATTGTTCCCTGACGCAGTTCCCATGGCAACATATCTTGTGTTCATAGCCCACTTGCCAGCCAATCAGAACATTCTTCCCGTGCAGTATAAATTGTTGCTCCTTTTGAGATTTGGCGTTCTTGCGAATCTGTCCTGGTGAGTGCAACGTGAAACGCTTTGACAGCATGTCTCTTTCTTTAACAACGCTCAAAATAAATATTGAAACCGGCACAGAATATATTCCAAGTGGACAGGCAGTGGCTAAATAATGTTAACTAACTGAGGGGTTAGCACAGAGAGGTCGTTAAGCTCAGCCAAGCATTCGATAAGGCGTATGAATGTAAGAATCAGTTGCAGGAGTAGGGGCCACTCAGCCCCTCGAGCCTGCTCCGCCATTCGGTAAGATCGTGGCTGATCTGACTGTAACCTCAACCCCATATTCCCGCTGACACCCAATAACCTTTCACCCCCTCGTTAATCAAGGTTCTATTTAGCTCTGCCTTAAAAACCTTCAAAGTCTCTGCCCCCACCGCCTTTTGAGGAAGAGAGTTCCAAAGACTCATGGCCCTCTGAGAGAAAAAACTTCTCCTCGTCTCTGTCTTAAATGGGCGACCCCTTATTTTTAAACAGTGACCCCCTCGTTCTAGATTCTCCCACAAGAGGAAACATCCTCTCCACATCCACCCTGTTAACTCCACCTCAGGATCTTATATGTTTCAATTAAGTCGTCTCTTACTCTTCTAAACTCCAGCGGATACAAGCCTAGCCTGTCCAACCTTTCCTCATAAGACAACCCACCCCACTCCGACCCCCCACCCAATTGCTAGTATTAGTCTGATAAACATTCTCAGGCAGACGTAGGGAAAGAGATTTACAATTGCGAGGGAGGCCAAAAATGTTGACAATGCATATTTGGTGGGCATCAAGACATCCAATGAGTGATTGCCAATCTTTTTCGCAACTGCCCCAATGCCCCAATACCCGCCCTGAAACATGGAGACTAGAAATGTGCTCACCACGGCCTTCTTAAGGGCAATTAAGGGCAGGGGGCAGACGCTGGCCCTGCCAGCGACGCCTGTAACCCATGAAAGAATTATTTTAAAAAAAATATCCTCCAAATATGGTCCATCATTTTGGATGCATATTTGACATGGCGTCTTCTGTGATTCAACCCTATCGCTTCAGAAATGGATCTGACCTTTGTTTTTTTATGGCTCTCGATGGCACGTGAAGCGCCCCATCAATTGTGCAAAACCAAGAGGCAAATATGAGAGAATAACTTTAAATGGACATTATCACAAAAGCTGCAGTACTGGGGAAACAGCTGGTGGGGAACATACTGAGGCTTCAGACGAAGCGGCTGCAGAGATAGCGGGTGCATTGGTTATAACCTTCTAAAATTCCCCAGATTCTGCAAAAGAAAAATCCCCGCAGATTTGGAAAGGCGCAAGTGTCGCACTTCTACCCGGGAAAGGAGGGGGACGGACAGCGGATAACTATAGAGCGGTTGGCCCATGAAGGCTCATATGCCTCATGTGTTGCGGGGCACTAGGATTACTACCTTGATGCTTGCAAACAGACATAAACTGCACATGTTGGGTTGGTTGAACCGATGTGTAGTTTATTGCTTGTTATAACACAGTGCAGGGTGTTCACTACCTCAAGTCCTCCAATACGTGTATATATATATATATATACATATATATATATATAATAAATAAAACATATGTATTGGGATGGAGTTGGCCTGTGGCTGTAGGTGGCCAGCTCTCTGTCGCTTCCTGGTGTCTTTACCTCGTTGGATACTTCTCCCACGGCTCTCCCGATGGAGAGGCCAGCTTATATAGGGTAGTTGCTGCTTTGCCACCTTACATTCTTCAACCTTGCCATATTAGCAGTTTCTGCACGTGGGCAGAGGCTTCTCAAGGCCAGCATAAAGCAATCAATTATCACGGGACCAGTAACACCATCCACCGCCTCGGGACTCGGTGACACAATCAATTTCCCGCCGTTGTTTAGCCAGGCCCAAGCAACTTAGAGACGTCCATTCGCTTGTGTATCAGAGTCCGGCCTGCAATCTGCTGAGGCTGCCTGAATTAGGATCGGTTGAGGGCGATCCATGACGTTGCTGAATTCAAGGCGTTCCTAAACCTACCATCTGTGACTGGGAAACGGCCCATCGCTGAATCCCCCACTATCAACATCTGGGGGCTACCACTGCACTAGCCATGTAATTACTGTGGCTACAGGAGCAGGTCAGAGGCTAGGAATCCTGCGACGAGTAACTCACCTCCTGACTCCCCAAAAGCCTGTCCGCCATCTACAAGTCACAAGTCTGGAGTGTGATGGAATACTCCCCACTTGCCTGGATGAGTGCAGCTCCCACAACACTCAAGAAGCTTGACCCCGTCCAGGGCAAAGCAGCCCCCGCTTGATTGGCACCACATCCACATAGATTCACTTCCTCCACCACTGACGCACAGTAGCAGCAATGAGTGCCATCTACAAGCCATTCCCTGGTTGCTCCCCCTTGACAATGCCTTGACCACTTAGAGTCGCCATGCCTGGTGTGAACGTCAGCAAAGACCCGGCAGTTAATTCTGCTTTCTGACCTTAATACCATCATCAGCATCTCCTTTGCCCAGTTCCACTACCATTAACACTCCTTTGCCCTTTTGCTTATGACATCTTTGTCAATTTCTCCTTTGCCTCCACCTATCGCTGGCCTTCTATCCAGCTTAATCTGCTCCAACCCCCTTAAACGGTGCAAATGTTAATACATTTTACTTCTCTTCAGCTCTGAAGAAGAGCCATACGGACTCGAAACGTTAACTCTGCTTTTCTCTCCACAGCTGCTGTTAGACCTGCTGAGTTTTTCGAGCATTTTCTGTTTTTGTGTCAGGTTTCAAGCATCTGCAGTAGTTTGCTTTTTTTCTCGGCAGTTAATCGTTCCCTGGTGCAGACCCCATGGCAACACATCTTGTGTTCATAGCCCACTTGCCAGCCAATCAGAACATTCTTCCCGTGCAGTATAAATTGTTGCTCCTTTTGAGATTTGGCGTTCTTGCGAATCTGTCCTGATGAGTGCAACGTGAAACGCTTTGACAGCATGTCTCTTTCTTTAACAACGCTCAAAATAAATATTGAAACCGGCACAGAATATATTCCAAGTGGACAGGCAGTTGCTAAATAATGTTAACTAACTGAGGGGTTAGCACAGAGAGGTCGTTAAGTTAATGTACGAATCAGTTGCAGGAGTAGGGCCCACTCGGCCCCTCGAGCCTGCTCCGCCATTCGGTAAGCTCGTGGCTGACCTGACTGTAACCTCAACCCCATATTCCCGCTGACCCCTGATAACCTTTCACCCCCTCGTTAATCATGTTTAGCTCTGCCTTAAAAACGTTCAAAGTCTCTGCCCGCACCGCCTTTTGAGGAAGAGAGTTCCAAAGACTCATGACCCTCTGAGAGCAAAAACTTCTCCTCGTCTCTGTCTTAAATGGGCGACCCCTTATTTTTAAACAGTGACCCCCTCGTTCTAGATTCTCCCACAAGAGGAAACATCCTCTCCACATCCACCCTGTCAACTCCACTCAGGATCTTATATGTTTCAATCAAGTCGCCTCTTACTCTTCTAAACTCCAGCGGATCCAAGCCTAGCCTGTCCAACCTTTCATCATAATACAAACCCCCCACCCAATTGCTGGTATTAGTCTGATAAACCTTCTCAGGCAGACGTAGGGAAAGAGATTTACAATTGCGAGGGAGGCTAAAACTGTTGACAATGCATACTTGATGGTCATGAACACATCCAGTGAGTGATTGCCAATATTTTTCGCACCTGCCCCAATGCCCCAATACTTGTCCTTAAACAGGGAGACTAGAAATGTGCTCACCACCGCCTTCTTAAGGGCAATTAAGGGCGGCGGGGGGGGGGGGGGGGGGGGGTGTTGGGGGGGGTGGGGGGTGGGCAAACGCTGACCCTGCCAGCGACGCCTGTAACCCATGAAAGAATTATTTTTTTTTTTAAATTCCTCCAAATATGGTCCATCATTTTGGATGCATATTTGACATGGCGTCTTATGTGATTCAACCCTATAGATTCAGAAATGGATCTGACCTTTGTTTTTTTTTATGGCTCCCGTTGGCACGTGAAGCGTCCCATCAATTGTGCAAAGCCAAGAACCCAAAGTGAGAGAATAACTTTAAATAGACATTATCACAAAAGCTGCAGTACTGGGGAAACAGCTGGTGGGGAACATACTGGGGCTTCAGACGAAGCGGCTGCAGAGATAGCGGGTGCATTGGTTATAACCTTCTAAGACTCCCCAGATTCTGCAAAAAAAAAAAATCCCCGCAGATTTGGAAAGCCGCAAGTGTCGCACCTCTACCTGGGAAAGGAGGGGGACAGACAGCGGAAAACTATAGAGCGGTTAGCCCACGAAGGCTCATATACCTCATGTGTTGCTGGACACTAGGATTACTACCTTGATGCTTGCAAACAGACATAAACTGCACATGTTGGGTTGGTTGAACCGATGTGTAGCTTATTGCTTGTTATAACACAGTGCAGGGTGTTCACTACCTCAAGTCCTCCAATATATATATATATATATATATATATATACACATTATATATAAAACATATGTATTGGGATGGAGTTGGCCTGTGGCTGTAGGTGGCCAGCTCTCTGTCGCTTCCTGGTGTCTTTACCTCGTTGGATACTTCTCCCACGGCTCTCCCGATGGAGAGGCCAGCTTATATAGGGTAGTTGCTGCTTTGCCACCTTACATTCTTCAACCTTGCCATCTTGGCAGTTTCTGCACGTGGGCAGAGGCTTCTCAAGGCCAGCATAAAGCAATCAATTCCCGCGGGACCAGTAATACCATCCACCACCTCGGGGCTCAGTGACACAATCAATTTCCCGCCGTTGTTTAGCCAGGCCCAAGCAACTTAGAGACATCCATTCGCTTGTGTATCAGAGTCCGGCCTGCAATCTGCTGAGGCTGCCTGAATTAGGATCGGTTGAGGGCGATCCATGACATTGCTGAATTCAAGGCGTTCCTAAACCTACCATCTGTGATTGGGAAACGGCCCATCGCTGAAACCCCCACTATCAACATCTGGTGGCTACCTCTGTACTAGCCATGCAATTACTGTGGCTACAGGAGCAGGTCAGAGGCTAGGAATCCTACGACGAGTAACTCACCTCCTGACTCCCCAAAGCCTGTCCGCCATCTACAAGTCACAAGTCTGGAGTGTGATGGAATACTCCCCACTTGCCTGGATGAGTGCAGCTCCCACAACACTCAAGAGGCTTGACACCGTCCAGGGCAATGCAGCCGGCTTGATTGGCACCACATCCACAAAGATTCACTTCCTCCACCTTGCAAACCCAAAACCACTACCATCAAGAAGCACAAGGGCAGCAGATAGATGGGAATCATCACCTGGAAGTTCACCACCAAGTCACTCACCATCCTGAAATTGAAATATATCGCTGGTCCTTCACTTTCGCTGGGTCAAAATCCTGGAACTCCCTCCCTAACAGCACTGTGGGTATACCCACACTACAGGGACTGCAGCGGTTCAAGAAGTCAGCTCACCACCGCCTTCTCAAGGGGCAACAGGGGATGGGCAATAAATGGTCACCTAGCCAGCGACTCCGACATCGCATGAATGAATTCGAAAAAAAAAATATGCTGGAATCCATTATTAAGGAAGTTGTAACAATGAGAATATAATCAGACAGAGGCACGACAGGGAAGTAACGGTTGAAAAGGATGTTCGAGATGTTTGAGGTTGTAACAAGCAGGGCGGGGGAAAGGTGGACCACTAGATGTGTGGCATTTGGATTTCCCAAAGGCTTTGGATAACATGCCATGTATAAGGTGACTACACGAAATACGAGTTCATGGTGTGGTGGGAGAGAGTCTAACCGGTAGGGAAGGCGGTGGTGTTGGCAATGTTATTGTCTCTAGCCAGGAAATGTTCTGGGGACCTGGGTTCGAATCTCACCACGGCAGATGGTTAAATTTGAATTAAATTTTTAAAAAGTGGATTGAAAAGCCTGGCATAATAATCTGGAGTCAAAAATCTGAATGCGACCACTGTCGATTGTTGTAAAAACCCATCTTGTTCACTCATTCTCTTTAGGGAAGGAAATCTGCCATCCTTACCTGGTCTGACCTACATGTGACTCCAGACCCACAGCAATATGATTGACTCTTAAAATTCCCTCTGAACAAGGGGCATTTAGGGATGGGCAATAAATGCAGGCCGTGCCAGTGAAGTCCAAATCCCATGAGCGAATGAAAAAAAGTTTGTAGGATTGGCTGAACAAAGGTTGAGGATAAAGTGGTCACTCTCAGGCTGGCACGGTGTAACTAGTAGAGTAGGGTAACCAGGAGGATCAGTGCTGCAGCCACAGCCAGTGAAGAGCCACCATTAAGGACTCGGATGAAGGGACCGAGAGTGTTTTAGCCACATTTGCTGACAATACCATGGCGAGTCGGAAAGCCAGCTGTGAAAAGGGCGCCAAAAGTTTACAAAGGGATATGAGTGGGTAAAACTTTGGTAGAAGAAATACTTTGTTGGAAAATGTGAGGAATGCACTATGGTGGGAGGCCAGAAGAGCAGGGTATAATTTAAATGGATACATGTTGCTACTGCTGCGCTACAGAGGGAGCTGGATGTCCTCCTGCATGAAACATCAGCAGATGCTAACACTTAGGAAGGAAAACAGGATGTTGGCCTTTATTGAAAGGGGGTGGGATATCAAAGCAGAGAAGCCATGTTACAACGTGAGGGCGCATTGGTGAGACTATGCTTTGAGTACTGTGTTCAGTTTTGGTCTCCTTACTTAAAGAGGGATACATTGGCTGTGAAGGCACTTTGGGAGAAGGTTGACTAGGCTGATTCCTGGGATGAAGGGGTTGTCCCATGAGGAACGGTTGAGGAGGTTGGGTCCATACTCATTGGGCTTTGGAAGAGTTAAGTTTTTATTTTTATTCGTTCAAAGGATGTGGGTTTGCTGGCTGGGCCAGCATTTATTGTCCACCCCTAATTACCCCTTGAGAAGGTGGTGGTGAGCTGCCTTCTTGAACTGCTGCAGTCCATATGGTGTAGGTACACCCACAGTGTTGTTAGGGAGGGAGTTCCAGGATTTTGACCCAGCAATAGTAAAGGAACGGCCGGTATATTTCCATGTCAGGATGGTGAGTGACTTGGTAAGGAACCTCCAGGTGGTGGTGTTCCCATCTATCTGCTGCCCTTGTCCTTCTCGATGGTAGAGAGAGCCTTTGCCTTGTTGACTCACGTAAGTCCATGAGAAGATTGGACAGTGTGAATGCTGAGAGGATGTTTCCCGTTGTGGGGAAGCCTAGAACTGGGGGTGCAACTTCAAAATGAGGAGGCTCCCGTTTAAAATAGACACGAATACTAATTGCTGCTCTCAAAGGGTCGTTAGCCAATGGACTTCTCTTCCCCGGAGAGCAGTGGAGACTGACTCATTGAATATAAATATTTTTAAATTCATTCAGGGGATGTGGGCTCCGCTGGCTGGGTCAGCATTTATTGCCCATCCTTAGTTGTCCTTGAGAAGGCGGTGGTGAGCTGCCTTCTTGTACCACTGCAGCCCACCTTGTGTAGGCACACCCACAGTGGTGTTAGAGAGGGAGTTCCAGTATTTTGACCCAGCGACAGTGAAGGAGCGGCCGATACATTTCCAATTCAGGGTGGTGAGTGACTTAGTGAGGAGCTTCCAGGAGGTGGTGTTCCCTTCTATCCGCTGCACTCGTCCTTCTAGGTGACGCGATCATGGGTTTGGAAGGTGCTGTCGAAGGAGCTTTGGTGAGTTCCTGCAGTACATCATGTAGATGGCTGATTTGGACTGCAGGGACTCACCAAGGCTCCTTCGACAGCACCTTGCAAACGCACGGCCAATACCATCTAGAAGGGCAAGGGCAGCAGATCGATGGGAACACAGACAGGAACGTTGTGTTGAGGCCACAATTACGTCAGTCATTATCTGATTGAATGAAGGAGCAGGCTCGAGGTGCCGAATGGCCTAATCCTGCTCCTCCTCTTTGTTATATTCCTATGTTCTTATGTATGTGTCTTATGTATTGGCTGGGTTCCATGCTACTTCTCCACATTTGCACTCCTATTTTCCAAAAACGGCTTGACTCCGTTGGGGAAAATATAATTGTACAGCCAGACACTAATCAACATTCAAACTAATTTGCTAATTACCCGTTCAGCCCTCAAGCATTTTTGTTTTAACCCCGTCCTGCAACTTGCGAGATTCTCCCATCGTGTTAACTGCACCAAGCCTTCCCCTCGTTCATTGGGTCCGCCCATAAATTTGATGTGGGGTATCAGGTTCCGAGTCAAGAGCGTTGATGTGAATTGCCAGCAGCAGTTTGAAATTCCGCAATGCAAAGGTTAATTTCGGCCTTATCTCACGGCCTGAGTACGGTGCAGTCAGATTGAAGAGTGACTGTCAAAATGAAATTGCACATATACTTTGTTGGGGTGGTGGGGGTCGGGGGGCGGGGGGGGGGGCGGCGGCGGGCGGTGGGGGGTGGCGGGAGGGGGAGGGAGGGGGTGATACAACGAGCGGAGCTTCGGGGAAAGGTCAGGTTGGAGAGTTGGAACTAATTGGGAAGCTCCTTCAGAGAACCAACACAAGACTCGATGGGGAGCGCCATAGGGATCAGTGCTGGGGCCACACTTATTTATTATAGATATTAATGACTTGGGTGAGGGAAGCGAATGCACTTTCACCAAGTTTGATGATGACAGAAGTGTTGGTGGGAAGGCAAGTGGTGAGGATGACACAAGGAGACTACAGAGGGATATAGACAGGTTAAGTGAGTGGCCAAAAAATGTGGCATATGGAATTTAATGAGGGAAAATGTGAGGCTATGGCAGGAAGAATAGAGGAGCTGAATGTTATTGAAATGGAGATAGACTGCAGAAAGCTGCAGCGCAGAGGGATCTGGCGGCCCTCGTGCATGAATCGCAAAAAGCTAATATACAAGTTCAAGAGGTAATATGGAAGGCAAATGGAAGGTTGGCCTTTATTTCAAAGAGGATGGAGAATAAAAACAGGAAAGTCTTGCTGAAACTGTATAAGGCACTAGTTAGACCACACCTATAATACTGTGAACAGTTTTGGTCCACTTATCTAAGGAGAGATATGCTGGCATTGGAGGCCGTCCAGAGAGAGTTCACTAAGTTGGTCCCGGGGAAGGGCAACAGCAATTGCCTCATAACATTTAAGAAGTATTTGGTTGTGCACTTGCGATGCCATGGCATACAAGGCTATGGGCCTAGCACTGGGAAATGGGATTAGAATAATTCGGTGCTTCTTTGACCAGCGTAGACTCGATGGGCCGAAGGGCCTTTTTCTGTGCTGTAGACCTTCATGACTCCGATGGGGTTTTCTTATGAGGAGAGGTTAAGTCGGCTGGGCCTGTACTCATTGGAGTTAAGAAGAATGAGAGGCGACCTTATTGAAAGATATAAGATTCTTAGGGAGCTTGACATGGTAGATGCTGAGAGGTTGTTTCCCCTTGTGGGAGAGTCTAGGACCAGAGGGTATAATCTCAGAGTAAGGGGTCGCCCACTTAAAACAGAGATGAGGAGGAATTTCTTCTCTCAGAGGGAAGTCAATCTGTGGAATTCTTTACCGCAGAGGCCTGTCGAGGTGGTTAGCAAATTCAAGGCTGAGATAGACAGATTATAATCAGTAAGGGAATCAAGGGGTATGGGGAAAAGGCAGGGAAGTGGAGTTGAGGATTGTCAGATCAGCCACGATCTCATTGAATGGCGGAGCAGACTGGATGGGCTGAATGGCCTACTTCTGCTCCTACCTCTTATGATCTTATGGCCCGAAAGGCATCCTGCTTCTTTTGAACGCTTCTATGTTTCTCAGGCTGGTTCCTGCTCCCCCTGCTTTGAGGGCTCACCAGTCTACTCGAGGCCTGCCGAGTTCTGAGCAGACAGATGGGGCTCCTGTGCACTGATGCGTTTACAGCTGCTCCCCTCACAGCACACTCACTTTGCCATTAACTCTGGCAGCGTCAAACCATCGTGCCTGTCTCAAAAACAACTGCACAAGTGGAAACAGGAACCTTGATTGATTCCATTGCCCTGGAGTAAATGAAACAGCCCAGAACCTGTCTTGCTCTCTGGCTTTGCACTCCATGGTCTATTTGTCGTTCTCGCTGCTCGAAGCGGAACGTTGAAGCGGTGTTGCTTTCTGCATGTATTGTTCTCCAGGAGACAAACAAAGCCATCGTGACTTTTCCCCTGCTCCGTCATACAAGCGGCTGCAAGGAGGGGGCGCACGACACCAAAAGTAGAAATGATTAGCATTGACATCGGCTGGTTAATCGTTAATGCAAACAGTGGGTTGAATTATTGAAAGCAGGAGACATTGGTGTAGTGGAGATGTCTTGAGCTAATAAGCCAGCGGCCGGGGCTATTGGTCATAGAGTCATAAATTCATAGAGTCTACAGCACAGCCCTTCGGCCCATCGTGTCTGCGCCGGTCAAACAAGTACCTAACTATTCTAATCCCATATTACAGCACTGGGTCCATAGCCTTGTATGCCTGGGATCGCAAGTGCATATCCAAATACATCTTACATGTTATGAGGGTTTCTGCCTGTACCACCCTTTCAGGCAATGAGTTCCAGATTCCCAGCACCCTCTGGGTGAAAAAGATCTTACTCACATACCCTCTAAACCTCCTGCCCCTTCCATTAAATCTACGCTCCCTACCCCACAACCACCCCACCCCCCCTCCCCCGCCCGGTTATTGATCCCTCCACCAAGGGGAAAAGTTCCTTCCTGCCTACCCTATCTATGCCCTTCATAAATTTATACACCTAAATCATGTCCCCCCTCAATAACCTCTACTCCAGGGAAATTAACCCCAGTCTATCCAATCTCTCCTTGTAACTAAAACTCTCCAGCCCAGGCAACATCCTGGTAAATCTCTTCTGCACTCTCTCTAGGGGAATCACACCCTTCCTACAATGCGGATTCCAGAACACAACACTCTGGCAGTGGCCTAACCGCAGGGGTCATGGGATCAAATCCAATTCCAATTCAATGAATAAATTCGGCACATAAAGGTAGGCTCAGTAATGATGACCATGAAAGGGCTATCAAGAACAAAGAACAAAGAAAAGTACAGCACTGGAACAGGCCCTTCGGCCCTCCAAGCCTGCGCCGATCATATTGCACGTCAACAAAAACATTTTGCACTTCCGGGGTCCGTATCCCTCTATTCCCATCCTATTCAAGTATTTGTCAAGCTGCCTCTTAAACAACCACTATCGTACCTGCTTCCACCACCTTCTCTGGCAGCGAATTCCAGACACTCACTACCCTCTGTGTAAAAAACTTGCCCCGCACATCTCCTCTATAGTTTTCCCCTCTCACCTTAAATCTATGTCCCCTAGTAATTGACTCTTCCACCTGGGAAAAAGCTTCTGACTATCTACTCTGTGCATGCCACTCATAATTTTGTAAACTTCTATCAAGTCGTCCCTCAATCTCCGTCACTCTAGTGAAAAGAATCCGAGTTTCTCCAACCTCCCCTCATAGCTAATAACCTCCAAACCAGGCAGTATCCTGGCAAACCTCCTCTGCACCCTCTCCAACGCCTCCATATCCTTCTGGTAATGTGGCGACCAGAATTGCATGCAATATTCCAACTGCGGCCTAACCAAGGTTGTATACAGCTGCAGCATGACTTCCCAGCTTTTATACTCAATACCCCTACCAATGAAGGCAAGCATGGCATATGCCTTCCTGACTACCTTATCCACATGCGTTGCCACTTTCGGTGAACGGTGGATCTGTACACCCAGATCTCTCTGCCCGTCAATGCACTTAAGTGTTCTGCCATTTACTGTATAATTCCTGCCTGTATTAGACCTTCCAAAATGCATTACCTCACATTTGTCCGGATTAAACTCCATCTGCCATTTCTCCGCCCATGTCTCCAACCGATCTATATCACGTTGCATCCTTTGAAAATCCTCTTCACTATCTGCAACTCCTCCAACCTTAGTGTCGTCTGCAAACATACTAATTAACCCAGATACATTTTCCTCCAAATCATTTATGTATACGACAAACAGCAAAGGTCCCAGCACGGATACCTGTGGAACTCCACTAGTCACAGCTCTCCATTCAGAAAAGTACCCTTCCACTGCTACCCTCTGTCTTCTATGACCAAGCCAATTCCGTATCCATCTTGTCAGCTCACCTCTGATCCCGTGCAACTTTACCTTCTGTACCAGTCTGCCATCAAATGACCTAAAAACCCATCTAGTTCCCTAGTGCCCGTTAGGGAAGGAAATCTGCCACCTTTACATCCGTCTGGCCTACACTTGACTCCAGGCGCACAGCAATGTGGTTGAATCTTCAGTGATTTTGAATTGTTCGGTTCAAGGGGCAATTAGGGATGGGCAGCAAATACTGGCTTTCCCAGCCACACCCGGTGAAGGAGCCATTTTACATTTGGCTTTGCATGCAATAGCTTTTGAGATAGTGTACATAATGCAGAGGTCGTCTTGTGGCGCAGTGGGTAGTGTCCCTGTCCCTGAACCAGGTACTCCCCATTCGAGTCCCTGTCTAGAATTTCAGGGACAAGGAAGATGCTTTCGCAACGCGATTATCGACCTGCAAGTACTTCTAGTATGCTTAGAGAGCTTGCACATGGAAACAGCAAAGGTCTTAATTAACCACAATGGTGGGTCAACACAGTGAAGTCCACGATTCCCGAATGGCATCTCACAGCATGGTACCTCTGATCTGGAATATGCTTCCTGGAAATTGCGGAGACGTTGGTGCATTGGTAATGTCACGGAAGTCACAAATCTGGGGGGTTAGTATCCTGGGGATACAGGTTCAAATCCCACCCGAGCAGTTGGTAGAATTTCAATTCAATTGATAAATCTGGAATTGAAAATTCGTCTGGGTAATGGTGACCATAAACCTGTCATTAAAAGCTCAGCAATGCCCTTTAGGGAAGGAAATCTGTCGGCCGTATCCTGGCCTGGCCTACATGTGACTCCAGACCCACATTATTTGGCTCTGAACTCCCCTCCGTAAATGCCCCAGCCAAGCCGCTCAGTTCAAGAGTAATTAGGGCCCAGGCCTGCATCCCATTCAATTCATCGTCACATTCATGAGGCAACTGGCCGAGGGAGGATGGGCCGAATGGCCTCTCTCTGAGCTGTGCTATGCAAAGGTTCTCAGAAATGCCGTGCCGTTTGCTCGTCTGCAACTTTGGTGTGTCACTCTCCTCCATGGCTGCCAATCCCTAACAATACCCATAGGGGCAGCATTGCACCGAGCGTCTTGAAGCAGCTCGGCTCACTGCACAGTGAGTATCGCATTAACTCTTTAAGTGCTGGATCACACATCGGGGTTTCAATCAGAATCTGGGGATGAAAAAAGATACACCGCCGACTTCGGTGCGCACCCTTACAGCGTTGGGATGGTTCAGGCTGAGTAATACGAGGCAGCAAATTGTCTTGCTTGGTTTTTAAATGTCTGCTTTGCTTTCTCATGATTTAACGTTTGAGTCGCACATTCAGTGTTTGGTGGATGCCTTGGTGTCGAGAAGAGGGAAAAAAAGAGACTTTTCCTGATTTATTCTCTTTCATTATTGAAGGAGAGAAGTGAACATTCGAAAAGGAAGCTGGGAAATTGATGATTGAGTGTGAGGATCAAATGCAGAAATGAGAGGTCAGTTCAAATTGATTGGAAGCTTTTACAAGTTAAGCAGGCGAGCTGGTTACCATGAGATGGCGGTGCAGTGACAATGTCACTGGGCTTTAATCCAGATGCCCAACCCAATGCTTTGGGGGACACGGGCTCAAATCCCACCACGATGCATAATCGAATTTAAATTCTATTCATTGAAAACTGATACTCGCAGTGATGGTATCCACGTGACTGCTATTATTGATGGTTATAAAAGCCCATCTCATTTACTAATGCCCCCCTCAGGGAATAAAGTCTGGCCGACAGTTCTGTCTGCCTGTGTAAGGAAGGTTACAGACACGTTACCGAGCGAGTTAATGGTATAATAATGGAGATGTTGAGGTTGGGCCTATAAGGAACAAGAGTGGACCATTCAGTTCGGCGATCATGGCGCATCTTCTCCCTCAACTGCATTTTCCCACCCATAGCCCTTAATTGCCCGATTCACCAACCAATGTCCATCTCTGCCTTAAATGTCTTCAACGGTGGACCACCCACAACTCCCTAGGGTAGAGCATTCCAAAGACTCACAACCCTCCAAGTGAAGGCATTTCCCCTCCTCTCAGTGCTAAATGATCGGCCCCTTATCCTGAGACTGTGCCCCCATGTTCTGGATTCCCCAGCCACGGGGATACGATCTCTCTGTGTGTCCACCCCCTATCGAGCCCCTTCAGAATGATGCAGGTCTCAATGGGATCGCCTCTCATTCTTCTAAACTCCTGAGAATATAAACCCAATTTACTCAGTCTCTTATCCTAGGACAACCACCTCATCCCAGGGATCAACCTAGTGAACCTTCGTTGTACCATCTCCAACACAAGTATATCCCTTATAAAATGTGGGGACCAAAACTGCACAGAGTATTCCAGATGTAGACACATAAGAACCCTGTACAAGTGGAGCAAGGCTTTATCTGGTCTGGTCTACATGTGCCTGAACAGTAAACTGTTTGACTCTTAATTAGAGTGAATTGTCAACTTGCCTTGCAAACAAGTTCAGGGTAAATTAGGGATAAGTAGCCAATTGTGGCCTTTCCAGCGACACCCACCTCGTATCATGGAGTCAAAAGAAACCCCTTGGGTGTTAATGTAATAGCAAAATTATTTCAGGATAGTTTCCCTGAGCACAGTCAGAATGTGAAACTTTATTAAGCCTCGGCTAAAAGGGACAAATAGCACTTCAGGTGCATTGAAAACGAAAATGCACTCCGGGCTCAACACTGACGTCACCAATTTAAATCGTATCCAGCACTCCCAGTTATTCAGACACAGGTTGTTGGTGATGGTTCTGACACTGATATTGACAGCTCCTCTGAACGCATCTTTTACTTGTTTACTTTGTTAAATTATTTTAATGGAATGTGGATATCGCTGGCAAGGGCCTGTATTTGTTGCCCAAAACGAATTACCCGGTGAACTGAGTGGCTCGCCTCGCCATTCCAGGGGGCCGTGAAGAGTCAACCACATTGCTGTGGGTCTGGAGTCACATGGAGGCCAGACCGGGTGTGGACAGCAGATTTCCCCCCGCCCCCCCAAAGGGCATGAGTGAACCGGGTGGGTTTCTACGACGATCGATGAGTTGCTGAGACTAACTTCCTGAGTCCAGCTAATATGAATTCAATTCAAATTCCACCAGTTTAGGGAAGAGGGTTTGAGCCCCTTTCCTCCAGCGGACTAGCCTGGGTGTCTGAATCAAAAGTCCGGTGCCATTAGCACTATGCCAGCGCTACCCTTGTGCGCGCGTCTTTTGCCTCATCCCTATTTACCACTTAATCTCACACAAGAACCTAAGAATTAGGAGCAGGGCCAGGCCATTCGGCCCCTCGAGCCTGCTCGGCCATTCGATATGATCGGGGCTGATCTGATTGTGGCCTGAACGCCACTTTCCTGCCCCCCCGCTCCAATAGCCCTGACCTCCCCTGCGCTCAAAAATACAATCTGACCAACTCAGCCTCGAATATGTTGAATGATCCAGCCTCCACTGCTCTCTGGGGGAGAGAATTCCACAGACTGGCGACCAACTGAGAGAAAATTGATTGTCCTCATCTCAGCCTTAAACACCCTTCATTGTTCACCTGTGTCACCTGCTTCTAGGCTGCCCCCTAAGGGAAATATTCTACCAGCATCCATCTTGTCAAAGCCCCCTCAGCATCATACATGTTTCCATAAGTTCCCCTCTCATTCTTCCAAACTCAAATGGGTATATGCCCAACCTTCTCAACCATTCCTCTTATGATTACCACTTTTTAAATTCATTTATGGCGCCTGAGCGCCGCTGGCTAGGCCAGAATTTGTTGCCCATCCCTAACTGACCTCGAGGAGGCGGTCGTGAGCTGCCTTCTTGTGACAATGCAGTCTATGTAGTGTAGGTACACCCACAGTGCTGTTAGGCAGGGAGTTCCAGGATTTTGACCCAGCGACAGTGAAGGAACGGCCGATATATTTCCAAGTCAGGATGGTGAGTGGTTTGGAGAGGAACTTCCAGGTGGTGGTGTTCCTATCTATCTGCTGCCCTTGTTATTCTAGATGGTAGCGGTCGTGGGTTTGGAAGTTGCTGCCGAAGGAACCTTGGTCAGTTCCTGCAGTGCATCTTGTAGATGTTACACACTGCTGCAAATGTGCGTCGGGGGTGGAGGGAGTGAATGTTTGTGGATGTGATGCCAATCAAGCGGTTGCTTTGTCCTGGATGGTGTCATGTTCCTTGAGTGTTGTGGGAGCTGTACTCATCTAGGAAGTGGGGAGTATTCCATCACACTCCTGACTTTTGCACTGCAGCTGGGGAGTCAGGGAGTGAGTTTCTCGTAGCACGATTCCCAGCCTCTAATCTGCTCTTGTAGCAACAGTATTTATACGGCTTTTACAGTTCAATTTCTGGTCAATGGTAATATGGAGGAACCTGAGTGCCTTAGCTCGATGACAAACACCGGGAATGAGTGAGTGGATTGTCTGCTGAGGAAGTTTGGAAAGACTGGGTTTGTTTCCACTGGAGATTAGAAGAGTGAGGGGTGACTTGATTGAAGTATACAAGATCCTGAAAGGCCTTGACAAGATGCCCTTCGAAAGGATATTTCCTCATGTGGGTGAGTCAAGAACTAGAGGGCACTGTTTTAAAATTAGGAGTCGCCCTTTTTGGGACAGAGATGAGGGGAATTATTTTCTCTCAAACGGTTGTGTGACTTTGGAATTCTCTGCCTCAGAAGGTAGTGGAGGCAGTGTCATTGAATAGTTTTAAGGCAGAGATAGATAGATTCTTGTTAGGCAAGCGAATCAAAGGTTATCAGGGTTAGATGGGAATGTGGAATTCGAAACACAAACAGGTCAGCGATGATCTTATTGAATGGCGGAGCAGGCTCGAGGAGCCGAATGGTCTAATCCTGTTCCTATTTCTTATGTTCGTACTGTTAAAGCTACACCCAAGAATGAAATCCAGGTTGGATTCATTATGACAAGGTGCGTGACCAGTTACTGATGTAGCCTCTGGAAATCCAGAGCATAAGCAGAGAGCTGGCATAAAAATGTAGATTGCAGGCACTAGTGTGGAGTGTCACACGCTATGTATGGGAGGAGGGTCGCAGCTTTTGAAATGTGGCTATAGTGCAGGGTGCTCAGAAAAGCGATTGGTGGCCAGAGGAACAAATAAGTGGGTTAGATCAAGTGTAGAATTTCGGGCCAGGCAACTTCTGTCGCCATTCAGTAGGGTCATGGATGATTGGAATCCCAAATCCACTTTCCTGCCTGCCCCTCCACCCATCGCCGCACATTTAACTCATGCTCCCCACTTCCGCTCTGACCTCCCTGTCCTCGGCCTGCTTCATTGTGTCAATGAGGTGCTGGGGAGGCTGCTGGAACAGTGCCCCATCTTTCAATTAGGTCCCTTACAGATGTTAGAGGCATACACGAGAGAGAAATGAATATAAAGATACCTTGATAATTAAAATGGAGCACGCACATATGGAGCATATACACCAGCACAGACCAGTTACACTGACCTGCCAGTTTCTGTGTGGTTAATTCTAAATAAAGAAAACATGACGACTGACAGAATGATCACGTTAGGCCCGGTAAAAGGAGATCAATTCATGAAAAGTTAAGTGGCATCAAATGAGAGAAATGCAATTTTAGCAAAAGGACATTTTCCACAAACATTCACGCCCTCCACCACCGACGCACAGTGGCAGCAGTGTGTGTACCATCTACAAGATGCACTGCAGGAGCTCCCCAATGCCCCTCAGACTGCACCTGCCACACCCACGACCGCTACCATTTAGAAGGACAAGGGGAGATGATGGATGGCAACATCGCCACCTGGAATTTCCCCTCCAAGTCACTAACCATCCTGACTTGGAAATATATCGGCCTTCGCTGGGTCAAAATGCTAGACCTTACTAACAGCACTGTGGGAGTACCCACACCACTTGGACTGCAGCGGTTCAAGAAGACAGCTCACCACCCCCTTCTCAAGGGGCAATTAATGATGGGCAATAAAATGCTGGCTTAGCCAGCGACGCCCGCATCCCATAAATGAATCAATAATGAACAGAATGCAATTTTCGAATCATGTATTAAATGTCACAGCTTGCCTGTTTTCTATCTTGGTATTATTGACATGTAAGTTTTGCTTCCATCTCAAAATATCTTATATGTTTCTTTAACTGCTGTCGAGTATACATCACGATTCGGGAACAAGCAATTGAGACCTACATTGGGAGAACAGAGAAGTTCCTTCGCTAAAAAGGTTGCTGAGCACAGTGAGAGAGAGAGAGGGAGAGAGTGAGAGAGAGAGAGAAATAAAAGAGGGCTAAGGAGTGATATTGGAAACGAAGACCCTGCAGCTTTGTCCTGGTTACAATTAAAGGAGAAATCGTGAGTAAAGACGGAAGAGGAGGTTGAAAAATTGGCTGGATGATTAACATTGAGATGTGGACTGAGGGAGCGTTGAAGGCAGCCAGCGAAGAAGCCAGGTAATCCCGACAGCTCCATGGAGATATATGCTGACCATGAATGAATGGTTTTGCTCTGTCATCCTCCTGTCTGTAAATGTCTGGATTGTTGCTTTAATCTTCCATTATCAGCCAACATTATTTGATGTTATGTTGCCACTGAATGCCTCCTGTTCCCCCCATCTGAAGAGGCAAATCAGGGTACATCATGGCTTGGCCAAGTTGCGGATTTAAGTTATCAAATGTCTGCAGTAAAATAAACGAAGAAAATTAGACTGAATTGAACTTTTGTGCCAGGCCCGAAGGTTAATAACCAGCCTGTGGGTCATTACATGATACAGGTAAAGGAATGTGATCATTGGGTCAGGATAATCAAGTTGATGAATGGGCTGTGAGTTATACTGTAATAAACTGAGTTGCTTAAGCTCAGGGCCGAGATGAGATATGCGGATGAATTAGCACAGCAGCAAACTATGAGGATAGATAAGCAAGGGTTATGTTTTAGGGTGACCTCTGAACAATGCGTTGTGCTAAAGGTCAGGTCATTCCGTGATTGCCTGACAAATCCCCCCACCAGAGGTGGGGTCACCTTGGGGTCATTCCCTGTTTACGTCATAAGCTCATTTGTAATTAAGGATGCAACAATTAGACATACAAGATGAGAACATTGTGAGCTAATGGTGAGATACCTAAAAAAAAAAGTGTATAAAAATGCGACAGAAACTGTGCAACTTAGAATTGCCCTTATAGCATTCTGAAAGAGCATTTCCCTTGTGCACACTTGTACTAAATAAAGGACTGCTGCTGAACCTACCTATAACCGACTCTGTGTCGAGTGTTTTTTAGCTGCACCACAACACCATCACAGACCTGCCGCTTTGTCTTTCCAACCCCACCAGCGTTTTTATATTTCCTCTTCCTCTGTATGCGCTCCCTCTTTAAGGGGGGAGATAGTGGTCATGTCCTGTCACTGTCACTGGGCTAGTTATCCCGTGACCTGAGGGAATGGGCTCAAAATCAAACATGGCGTCTGAATTTAGATTCGATTCATTAAAAAGCAACCCGGATTAAACGCTCGTCTCGGCAATGGTGACAAGGAAAAACTATCACTGATTGACCAGAAGAAACATTAATTTTTTATTCGTTCATGGGATGTGTGCGTCGCTGGCACAGCAAACATTTATTGCCCACCCTAATTGTCCTTGTTCAGAGGGCATTTAAGAGTCAACCACATTGCTGTGGGTCTGGAGTCACATGTAGGCCAGACCAGGGCAGGTAAGGACGGAAGATTTCCTTCCTTAAAGGGCATTATTGAACCGGATTGTTTTATTTGACCACAATCAGCAATGGTTTCATGGCCATTATCAGACTTTTCATTCCAGATTATTATTGAAATCAAATTACACCCTCTGTCGTGATGGAATTTAAACCCTAATCCCCGCAGTATTACCCTGGATCCCCTGGAATACTGGACAAGTGAAAGCACCACTGGGCCACAGCCTCCCATCCCTTAGCCCCAAACCCCTTTTAGGAAAGGCAATCTGCCATCCTTGTCTGGGTCTGTCCCACATGTGACTCCTGACTCTTAGCAACGTGGTCTGTCCCACATGTGACTCCTGACTCTTAGCAACGTGGTCGGCTCTCCACTGCCCCCTGACGTGTTCAGTCAAAGGGCGATTGGGGATGGGCAATAAAAGCTGGCTTTCCCAGCGACCCCCGCACCCAATTGTAAAGAAAGAAATTGATCATGGCAGTAATGAAATGGGCGCCTCATTTGGAGAATTCCAGCAAGGAATCTTGTTTGGAGCCAGCTTCCAGGTTAACTGTTTAAACATAAAACACACACAAGCTGCCCAAGGCGGGATTTGCATTCCCAGCCTTTGTATATATTTAAGAAAGCAAAGAAGATTAAGGCGATCAAAAGGAATTGATCATGAACATGTCTCGTGAAAATGTTACAACAACAACTTGCATTTATTGTCCGCCACATGCTCCAGGGGAACGTCACCAAATAAACGCTCACACAGGCGAACATGAAGTGATGTTATGACAGATGAACGAACGTTTGAGCAAGAGGCCGGTCAGAACATAAGAACATGTGACATAGGAGATGGAGTGGACCATTCGGCCCCTCCATCCTGCTCCACCATTCAATAACATCATCGCTGCTCTGTTTCTGTTTCGAATTCCACATTCCCATCTAAACCTGATAACCTGTGATTCCTTTGCCTAACAACAATCTACCTCTGTCTTAATAGTATTCAATCATCCCGCCTCCACCACCTTCTGAGGCAGAGAATTCCAAAGCCACACAGCCCTCTGAGAGAAAGAAAAATCCTCCACATCTCTGTTCTAAAATGGCGACCCCTAATTTTGAAACAGTACCCCCTAGTTCTGGACTCACCCACAACAGGAAACATCCTTTCGACGTCCATCTTGTCAAGGTCGTTCAGGATCTTGTATACTTCAATAAAATCGCCCCTAATTCTTCTGAATTTCAGTGGAAACAAATCCAGTCTGTCTAACCTTTCCTCATAAGACAATCCGCTCATGCCAGGTATCAATTTAGTAAACCTCCTCTGAACCGCCTCCAACGCATTTACATCCTTCCTTAAATAAGGAGTCCAAAATCTCAAACAATGTTCGAGATGCTGTCTCACCAATGCCCCGTGTAACTGAAGCATAACATTTTTATTTTTATGTTCAATTCCTCTCATAATAATGGATAGCATTCCATTCGCCTTCTAAATGACTTGCTGTACCTGCATACTAACTTTTTGTGACTCATGAAATAGAACACCCAGATCCCTTTGCACTGCGGAATTCTGCGTCCGCTCTCCGTTTAAATAAGATTCTGCTTTTTTGTTCTTCCTGCCAAAATGAATAATTTCAGATATTCGCACATGATGCATCATTTGCCAGATCATTTCCCACTCTCTCAGACTTTCTATATCCGTCTGCAAACTCCTCATGTCCTCTTAGTAAAATAAGGCAGGATCTGGTCCTGCCAACGACGCCTGTAACACATGAAAGAATTATTTTTTTAAAAAAAATTCCTCCAAATATGGTCCATCATTTTGGATGCATATTTGACATGGCGTCTTCTGTGATTCAACCCTATCGCTTCAGAAATGGATCTGACCTTTGTTTTTTTTATGGCTCTCGATGGCACGTGAAGCGCCCCATCAATTGTGCAAAACCAAGAGGCAAAAGTGAGAGAATAACTTTAAATAGACATTATCACAAAAGCTGCAGTACTGGGGCAACAGCTGGCGGGGAACACACTCAGGCTTCAGACGAAGTGGCTGCAGAGATAGCGGGTGCATTGGTTATAACCTTCTAAAATTCTCCAGATTCTGCAAAAAATAAAAATCCCCACAGATTTGGAAAGGCGCAAGTGTCGCACCTCTACCCGGGAAAGGAGGGGGACAGAAAGCGGAAAACTATAGAGCGGTTGGCTTTTGAAGGCTCATTTGCCTCATGTGTTACTGGGCACTAGGATCACTACCTTGATGCTTGCAAACAGACATAAACTGCACATGTTGGGTTGGTTGAACCGATTTGTAGCTTATTGCTTGTTATAACACAGTGCAGGGTGTTCACTGCCTCAAGTCCTCTAATATATATATACATTATATATAAAACATATGTATTGGGATGGAGTTGGCCTGTGGCTGTAGGTGGCCAGCTCTCTGTCGCTTCCTGGTGTCTTTACCTCGTTGGATACTTCTCCCACGGCTCTCCCGATGGAGAGGCCAGCTTATATAGGGTAGTTGCTGCTTTGCCACCTTACATTCTTCAACCTTGCCATATTAGCAGTTTCTGCACGTGGGCAGAGGCTTCTCAAGGCCAGCGTAAAGCAATCAATTATCACGGGACCAGTAACACCATCCACCGCCTCGGGACTCGGTGACACAATCAATTGCCCGCCATTGTTTAGCCAGGCCCAAGCAACTTAGAGACGTCCATTCGCTTGTGTATCAGAGTCCGGCCTGCAATCTGCTGAGGCTGCCTGAATTAGGATCGGTTTAGGGCGATCCATGACGTTGCTGATTTCAAGGGGTTCCTAAACCTACCATCTGTGATTGGGAAACGGCCCATCGCTTAATACCCCACCATCAACATCTGGGGGCTACCACTGCACTAGCCATGTAATTACTGTGGCTACAGGAGCAGGTCAGAGGCTAGGAATCCTGCGCCGAGTAACTCACCTCCTGACTCTCCAAAGCCTGTCCGCCATCTACAAGGCACAAGTCAGGAGTGTGATGGAATACTCCCCACTTGCCTGGATGAGTGCAGCTCCCACAACACCCAAGAAGCTTGACACCGTCCAGGGCAAAGCAGCCGCTTGATTGACACCACATCCACATAGATGCACTTCCTCCACCACTGACGCACAGTAGCAGCAGTGTGTGTGCCATCTACAAGATGCATTGCAGGAATTCTTCGACAAGGCTCCTTCGACAGCACCTTGCAAACCCAAGACCACTACCATCTAGAAGCACAAGGGCAGCAGATAGATGGGAATCGTCCCCTGGAAGTTCACCTCCAAGTCACTCACCATCCTGAATTGGAAATATATCGCTGGTCCTTCACTTTCGCTGGGTCAAAATCCTGGAACTGCCTCTCTAACAGCACTGTTGGTGTACCTACACCACATGGACTGCAGCATTTCAAGAAGACAGCTCACCACCACCTTCTCAAGGAGCAACTAGGGATGGGCAATAAATGCTCACCTAGCCAGCAACTCCGACATCCCACGAATGAATTCGAAAAAAAATATGCTGGAATCCATTATTAAGGAAGTTGTAGCAATGAGAATAAAATCAGACAGAGGCACGATAGGGAAGTAACGGTTGAAAAGGATGTTCGAGATGTTTGAGGTTGTAACAAGCATGGCGGGGGAAAGGAGGACCAGCAGATGTGGGGCATTTGGATTTCCCAAAGGCTTTGGATAACATGCCACGTATAAGGTGACTACACGAAATACGAGTTCATGGTGTGGTGGGAGAGAGTCTAACTGGTAGGGGAGGCGCTGGTGTTGGCAATGTTATTGTCTCTAGCCGGGAAATGTTCTGGGGACCTAGGTTCGAATCTCACTACGGCAGATGGTTAAATTTGAATTAAATTTTTAAAAAGTGGATTGAAAAGCCTGGCATAATAATCTGGAGTCAAAAATCTGGATGCTACCACTGTCGATTGTTGTAAAAACTCATCTTGTTCACTAATGCTCTTTAGGGAAAGAAATCTGGCGTCCTTACCTGGTCTGACCCACATATGACTCCAGACTCACAGCAATATGGTTGACTCTTAAAATGCCCTCTGAACAAGGGGCAATTAGGGATGGGCAATAAATGCTCACCGAGCCAGTGAAGCCCAAATCCAATGAGCGAATAAAAAAAAGTTTGTAGGATTGGCTGAACAAAGGTTGAGGATAAAGTGGTCACTCTCAGGCTGGCACGGTGTAACTAGTAGAGTAGGATATCCAGGAGGATCAGTGCTGCAGCCTCAGCCAGTAAAGAGCCACCGTTAAGGACACGGATGAAGGGACCGAAAGTGTTTTAGCCAAATTTGCTGACAATACCATGGCGAGTCGGAAAGCCAGTTGTGAAAAGGGCGCCAAAAGTTTACAAGGGCATATGAGTGGGTAAAACTTTGGTAGAAGAAATATTTTGTTGGAAAATGTGAGGAATGCACTATGGTGGGAGGCCAGAAGAGCAGGGTATAATTTAAATGGATACATGTTGCTACTGCTGCGCTACAGAGGGAGCTGGATGTCCTCCTGCATGAAACATCAGCAGATGCTAGTACTTAGGAAGGCAAACGGGATGATGGCCTTTATTGAAAGGGGGAGGGGTATCAAAGCAGAGAAGCCATGTTACAACGTGAGGGCCCATTGGTGAGACTACGCTTTGAGTACTGTGTACAGTTTTGGTCTCCTTACTTAAAGAGGGATACATTTGCTGTGAAGGCACTTAGGGAGAAGGTTGACTAGGCTGATTCCTGGGATGAAGGGGTCGTCTCATGAGAAACGGTTGAAGAGGTTGGGTCCATACTCATTGGTTTTTAGAAGAATTAAGTGTTTATTTTTATTCGTTCAAAGGATGTGGGTTTGCTGGCTAGGCCAGCATTTATTGTCCATCCCTAATTACCCCTTGAGAAGGTGGTGGTGAGCTGCCTTCTTGAACCGCTGCAGTCCATATGGTGTAGGTACACCCACAGTGTTGTTAGGGAGGGAGTTCCATGACTTTGACCCAGAAATAGTGAAGGAACGGCCGGTATATTTCCAAGTCAGGATGGCGAGTGACTTGGTGAGGAACTTCCAGGTGGTGGTGTTCCCATCTATCTGCTGCCCTTGTCCTTCTAGATGGTAGAGAGTGCCTTGGCCTTGTTGACTCACATAAGACCATGAGACATTTGGATAGTGTGAATGCTGAGAGGATGTTTCCTGTTGTGCGGAAGTCTAGAACTGGGGGTGCAACTTCAAAATAAGGAGGCTCCCGTTTAAAATAGACACGAATACTAATTACTTCTCTCAGCGGGTCGTTAACCAATGGAATTCTTTTCCCCAGAGAGCAGTGGAGACTGACTCATTGAATATAAATATTTTTAAATTCATTCAGGGGTTGTGGGCTCCACTGGCTGGGTCAGCATTTATTGCCCATCCTTAGTTGTCCTTGAGAAGGCGGTGGTGAGCTGCCTTCTTGTACCACTGCAGACCACCTGGTGTAGGCACACCCACAGTGGTGTTAGGGAGGGAGTTCCAAGATTTTGACCCAGCGACAGTGCAGGAGCGGCCGATACATTTCCAAGTCAGGATGGTGAGTGACTTAGTGAGGAGCTTCCAGGAGGTGGTGTTCCCTTCTATCCGCTGCACTCGTCCTTCTAGGTGACGCGATCATGGGTTTGGAAGGTGCTGTCGAAGGAGCTTTGGTGAGTTCCTGCAGTACATCATGTAGATGGCTGATTTGGACAGCAGGAACTCACCAAGGCTCCTTCGACAGCACCTTGCAAACGCACGGCCAATACCATCTAGAAGGGCAAGGGCAGCAGATCGATGGGAACACAGACAGGAACGTTGTGTTGAGGCCACAATTACGTCAGTCATTATCTGATTGAATGAAGGAGCAGGCTCGAGGTGCCGAATGGCCTAATCCTGCTCCTCCTCTTTGTTATATTCCTATGTTCTTATGTATGTGTCTTATGTATTGGCTGGGATCCATGCTACTTCTCCACATTTGCACTCCTATTTTCCAAAAACGGCTTGACTCCCTTGGGGAAAAGATAATTGTACAGCCAGACACTAATCAACATTCAAACTAATTTGCTAATTACCCGTTCAGCCCTCAAGCATTTTTGTTTTAACCCCGTCCTGCAACTTGCGAGATTCTCCCATCGTGTTAACTGCACCAAGCCTTCCCCTCGTTCATTGGGTCCGCCCATAAATTTGATGTGGGGTATCAGGTTCCGAGTCAAGAGCGTTGATGTGAATTGCCAGCAGCAGTTTGAAATTCCGTAATGCAAAGGTTAATTTCGGCCTTATCTCACGGCCTGAGTACGGTGCAGTCAGATTGAAGAGTGACCGTCAAAATTAAATTGCACATATACTTTGTTGGGGTGGTGGGGGTCGGGGGGGGGGTGGGGTGGGGGGCGGCGGCGGGCGGTGGCGGGTGGCGGGAGGGGGAGGGAGGGGGTGATACAACGAGCGGAGCTTCGGGGAAAGGTCAGGTTGGAGAGTTGGAACTAATTGGGAAGCTCCTTCAGAGAACCAACACAAGACTCGATGGGGAGCGCCATAGGGATCAGTGCTGGGGCCACACTTATTTATTATAGATATTAATGACTTGGGTGAGGGAAGCGAATGCACTTTCACCAAGTTTGATGATGACAGAAGTGTTGGTGGGAAGGCAAGTGGTGAGGATGACACAAGGAGACTACAGAGGGATATAGACAGGTTAAGTGAGTGGCCAAAAAATGTGGCAGATGGAATTTAATGAGGGAAAATGTGAGGCTATGGCAGGAAGAATAGAGGAGCTGAATGTTATTTAAATGGAGATAGACTGCAGAAAGCTGCAGCGCAGAGGGATCTGGCGGCCCTCGTGCATGAATCGCAAAAAGCTAATATACAAGTTCAAGAGGTAATATGGAAGGCAAATGGAAGGTTGGCCTTTATTTCAAAGAGGATGGAGAATAAAAACAGGAAAGTCTTGCTGAAACTGTATAAGGCACTAGTTAGACCACACCTATAATACTGTGAACAGTTTTGGTCCACTTATCTAAGGAGAGATATGCTGGCATTGGAGGCCGTCCAGAGAAAGTTCACTAAGTTGGTCCCGGGGAAGGGCAACAGCAATTCCCTCATAACATTTAAGAAGTATTTGGTTGTGCACTTGCAATGCCATGGCATACAAGGCTATGGGCCTAGCACTGGGAAATGGGATTAGAATAATTCGGTGCTTCTTTGACCAGCGTAGACTCGATGGGCCGAAGGGCCTTTTTCTGTGCTGTAGACCTTCATGACTCCGATGGGGTTTTCTTATGAGGAGAGGTTAAGTCGGCTGGGCCTGTACTCATTGGAGTTAAGAAGAATGAGAGGCGACCTTATTGAAAGATATAAGATTCTTAGGGAGCTTGACATGGTAGATGCTGAGAGGTTGTTTCCCCTTGTGGGAGAGTCTAGGACCAGAGGGTATAATCTCAGAGTAAGGGGTCGCCCACTTAAAACAGAGATGAGGAGGAATTTCTTCTCTCAGAGGGAAGTCAATCTGTGGAATTCTTTACCGCAGAGGCCTGTCGAGGTGGTTAGCAAATTCAAGGCTGAGATAGACAGATTTTAATCAGTGAGGGAATCAAGGGGTATGGGGAAAAGGCAGGGAAGTGGAGTTGAGGATTGTCAGATCAGCCACGATCTCATTGAATGGCGGAGCAGACTGGATGGGCTGAATGGCCTACTTCTGCTCCTACCTCTTATGATCTTATGGCCCGAAAGGCATCCTGCTTGTTTTGAACGCTTCTATGTTTCTCAGGCTGGTTCCTGCTCCCCCTGCTTTGAGGGCTCACCAGTCTACTCGAGGCCTGCCGAGTTCTGAGCAGACAGATGGGGCTCCTGTGCACTGATGCGTTTACAGCTGCTCCCCTCACAGCACACTCACTTTGCCATTAACTCTGTCAGCGTCAAACCATCGTGCCTGTCTCAAAAACAACTGCACAAGTGGAAACAGGAACCTTGATTGATTGCATTGCCCTGGAGTAAATGAAACAGCCCAGAACCTGTCTTTCTCTCTGGCTTTGCACTCCATGGTCTATTTGTCGTTCTCGCTGCTCGAAGCGGAACGTTGAAGCGGTGTTGCTTTCTGCATGTATTGTTCTCCAGGAGACAAACAAAGCCATCGTGACTTTTCCCCTGCTCCGTCATACAAGCGGCTGCCAGGAGGGGGCGCACGACACCAAAAGTAGAAATGATTAGCATTGACATCGGCTGGTTAATCGTTAATGCAAACAGTGGGTTGAATTATTGAAAGCAGGAGACATTGGTGTAGTGGAGAGGTCTTGAGCTAATAAGCCAGCGGCCGGGGCTATTGGTCATAGAGTCATAAATTCATAGAGTCTACAGCACAGCCCTTCGGCCCATCGAGTCTGCGCCGGTCAAACAAGTACCTAACTATTCTAATCCCATATTACAGCACTGGGTCCATAGCCTTGTATGCCTGGGATCGCAAGTGCCCATCCAAATACATCTTACATGTTATGAGGGTTTCTGCCTGTACCACCCTTTCAGGCAATGAGTTCCAGATTCCCAGCACCCTCTGGGTGAAAAAGGTCTTACTCACATACCCTCTAAACCTCCTGCCCCTACCATTAAATATACGCTCCCTACCCCACAACCACCCCACCCACCCTCCCCCGCCCGGTTATTGATCCCTCCACCAAGGGGAAAAGTTCCTTCCTGCCTACCCTATCTATGCCCTTCATAAATTTATACACCTAAATCATGTCCCCCCTCAATAACCTCTACTCCAGGGAAATTAACCCCAGTCTATCCAATCTCTCCTTGTAACTAAAACTCTCCAGCCCAGGCAACATCCTGGTAAATCTCTTCTGCACTCTCTCTAGGGGAATCACACCCTTCCTACAATGCGGATTCCAGAACACAACACTCTGGCAGTGGCCTAACCGCAGGGGTCATGGGATCAAATCCAATTCCAATTCAATGAATAAATTCGGCACATAAAGGTAGGCTCAGTAATGATGACCATGAAAGGGCTATCAAGAACAAAGAACAAAGAAAAGTACAGCACTGGAACAGGCCCTTCGGCCCTCCAAGCCTGCGCCGATCATATTGCACGTCAACAAAAACATTTTGCACTTCCGGGGTCCGTATCCCTCTATTCCCATCCTATTCAAGTATTTGTCAAGCTGCCTCTTAAACATCACTATCGTACCTGCTTCCACCACCTTTTCTGGCAGCGAATTCCAGACACTCACTACCCTCTGTGTAAAAAACTTGCCCCGCACATCTCCTCTATAGTTTTCCCCTCTCACCTTAAATCTATGTCCCCTAGAAATTGACTCTTCCACCTGGGAAAAAGCTTCTGACTATCTACTCTGTGCATGCCACTCATAATTTTGTAAACTTCTATCAAGTCGTCCCTCAATCTCCGTCACTCTAGTGAAAAGAATCCGAGTTTCTCCAACCTCCCCTCATAGCTAATAACCTCCAAACCAGGCAGTATCCTGGCAAACCTCCTCTGCACCCTCTCCAACGCCTCCATATCCTTCTGGTAATGTGGCGACCAGAATTGCACGCAATATTCCAACTGTGGCCTAACCAAGGTTGTATACAGCTGCAGCATGACTTCCCAGCTTTTATACTCAATACCCCTGCCAATGAAGGCAAGCATGCCATATGCCTTCCTGACTACCTTATCCACCTGCGTTGCCACTTTCGGTGAACGGTGGATCTGTACACCCAGATCTCTCTGCCCGTCAATGCACTTAAGTGTTCTGCCATTTACTGTATAATTCCTGCCTGTATTAGACCTTCCAAAATGCATTACCTCACATTTGTCCGGATTAAACTCCATCTGCCATTTCTCCGCCCATGTCTCCAACCGATCTATATCACGTTGCATCCTTTGAAAATCCTCTTCACTATCTGCAACTCCTCCAACCTTAGTGTCGTCTGCAAACATACTAATTAACCCAGTTACATTTTGCTCCAAATCATTTATGTATACTACAAACAGCAAAGGTCCCAGCACGGATACCTGTGGAACTCCACTAGTCACAGCTCTCCATTCAGAAAAGTACCCTTCCACTGCTACCCTCTGTCTTCTATGACCAAGCCAATTCCGTATCCATCTTGTCAGCTCACCTCTGATCCCGTGCGACTTTACCTTCTGTACCAGTCTGCCATCAAATGACCTAAAAACCCATCTAGTTCCCTAGTGCCCGTTAGGGAAGGAAATCTGCCAGCTTTACATCCGTCTGGCCTACACGTGACTCCAGGCGCACAGCAATGTGGTTGAATCTTCAGTGATTTTGAATTGTTCGGTTCAAGGGGCAATTAGGGATGGGCAGCAAATACTGGCTTTCCCAGCCACACCCGGTGAAGGAGCCATTTTACATTTGGCTTTGCATGCAATAGCTTTTGAGATAGTGTACATAATGCAGAGGTCGTCTTGTGGCGCAGTGGGTAGTGTCCCTGTCCCTGAACCAGGTACTCCCCATTCGAGTCCCTGTCTAGAATTTCAGCGACAAGGAAGATGCTTTCGCAACGCGATTATCGACCTGCAAGTACTTCTAGTATGCTTAGAGAGCTTGCACATGGAAACAGCAAAGGTCTTAATTAACCACAATGGTGGGTCAACACAGTGAAGTCCACTATTCCCGAATGGCATCTCACAGCATGGTACCTCTGATCTGGAATATGCTTCCTGGAAATTGCGGAGACGTTGGTGCATTGGTAATGTCACGGCAGTCACAAATCTGGGGGGTTAGTATCCTGGGGATACAGGTTCAAATCCCACCCGAGCAGTTGGTAGAATTTCAATTCAATTGATAAATCTGGAATTGAAAATTCGTCTGGGTAGTGGTGACCATAAACCTGTCATTAAAAGCTCAGCAATGCCCTTTAGGGAAGGAAATCTGTCGGCCGTATCCTGGCCTGGCCTACATGTGACTCCAGACCCACATTATTTGGCTCTGAACTCCCCTCCGTAAATGCCCCAGCCAAGCCGCTCAGTTCAAGAGTAATTGGGGCCCAGGCCTGCATCCCATTCAATTCATCGTCACATTCATGAGGCAACTGGCCGAGGGAGGATGGGCCGAATGGCCTCTCTCTGAGCTGTGCTATGCAAAGGTTCTCAGAAATGCCGTGCCGTTTGCTCGTCTGCAACTTTGGTGTGTCACTCTCCTCCATGGCTGCCAATCCCTAACAATACCCATAGGGGCAGCATTGCACCGAGCGTCTTGAAGCAGCTCGGCTCACTGCACAGTGAGTATCGCATTAACTCTTTAAGTGCTGGATCACACATCGGGGTTTCAATCAGAATCTGGGGCTGAAAAAAGACACACCGCCGACTTCGGTGCGCACCCTTACAGCGTTGGGATGGTTCAGGCTGAGTAATACGAGGCAGCAAATTGTCTTGCTTGGTTTTTAAATGTCTGCTTTGCTTTCTCATGATTTAACGTTTGAGTCGCACATTCAGTGTTTGGTGGATGCCTTGGTGTGGAGAAGAGGAAAAAAAAGAGACTTTTCCTGATTTATTCTCTTTCATTATTGAAGGAGAGAAGTGAACATTCGAAAAGGAAGCTGGGAAATTGATGATTGAGTGTGAGGATCAAATGCAGAAATGAGAGGTCAGTTCAAATTGATTGGAAGCTTTTACAAGTTAAGCAGGCGAGCTGGTTACCATGAGATGGCGGTGCAGTGACAATGTCACTGGGCTTTAATCCAGATGCCCAACCCAATGCTTTGGGGGACACGGGCTCAAATCCCACCACGATGCATAATCGAATTTAAATTCTATTCATTGAAAAATGATACTCGCAGTGATGGTATCCACGTGACTGCTATTATTGATGGCTATAAAAGCCCATCTCATTTACTAATGCCCCCCTCAGGGAATAAAGTCTGGCCGACAGTTCTGTCTGCCTGTGTAAGGAAGGTTACAGACACGTTACCGAGCGAGTTAATGGTATAATAATGGAGATGTTGAGGTTGGGCCTATAAGGAACAAGAGTGGACCATTCAGTTCGGCGATCATGGTGCATCTTCTCCCTCAACTGCATTATCCCACCCATAGCCCTTAATTTCCCGATTCACCAACCAATATCCATCTCTGCCTTAAATGTCTTCAACGGTGGACCACCCACAACTCCCTAGGGTAGAGCATTCCAAAGACTCACAACCCTCCAAGTGAAGGCATTTCCCCTCCTCTCAGTGCTAAATGATCGGCCCCTTATCCTGAGACTGTGCCCCCATGTTCTGGATTCCCCAGCCACGGGGATACGATCTCTCTGTGTGTCCACCCCCTATCGAGCCCCTTCAGAATGATGCAGGTCTCAATGGGATCGCCTCTCATTCTTCTAAACTCCTGAGAATATAAACCCAATTTACTCAGTCTCTCATCCTAGGACAACCACTTCATCCCAGGGATCAACCTAGTGAACCTTCGTTGTACCATCTCCAACACAAGTATATCCCTTATAAAATGTGGGGACCAAAACTGCACAGAGTATTCCAGATGTAGACACATAAAAACCCTGTACAAGTGGAGCAAGGCTTTATCTGGTCTGGTCTACATGTGCCTGAACAGTAAACCGTTTGACTCTTAATTAGAGTGAATTGTCAACTTGCCTTGCAAACAAGTTCAGGGTAAATTAAGGATAAGTAGTCAATTGTGGCCTTTCCAGCGACACCCACCTCGTATCATGGAGTCAAAAGAAACCCCTTGGGTGTTAATGTAATAGCAAAATTATTTCAGGATAGTTTCCCTGAGCACAGTCAGAATGTGAAACTTTATTAAGCCCCGGTTAAAAGGGACAAATAGCACTTCAGGTGCATTGAAAAGGAAAATGCACTCCGGGCTCAACACTGACTTCACCAATTTAAATCGTATCCAGCACTCCCAGTTATTCAGACACAGGTTGTTGGTGATGGTTCTGACACTGATATTGACAGCTCCTCTGAAGGCATCTTTTATTTGTTTACTTTGTTAAATTATTTTAATGGGATGTGGATATCGCTGGCAAGGGCCTGTATTTGTTGCCCAAAACGAATTACCCGGTGAACTGAGTGGCTCGCCTCGCCATTCCAGGGGGCCGTGAAGAGTCAACCACATTGCTGTGGGTCTGGAGTCACATGGAGGCCAGACCGGGTGTGGACAGCAGATTTCCCCCCGCCCCCCCAAAGGGCATGAGTGAACCGGGTGGGTTTCTACGACGATCGATGAGTTGCTGAGACTAACTTCCTGAGTCCAGCTAATATGAATTCAATTCAAATTCCACCAGTTTAGGGAAGAGGGTTTGAACCCCTTTCCTCCAGCGGACTAGCCTGGGTGTCTGAATCAAAAGACCGGTGCCATTAGCACTATGCCAGCGCTACCCTTGTGCACGCGTCTTTTGCCTCATCCCTATTTACCACTTAATCTCACACAAGAACCTAAGAATTAGGAGCAGGGCCAGGCCATTCGGCCCCTCGAGCCTGCTCGGCCATTCGATATGATCGGGGCTGATCTGATTGTGGCCTGAACGCCACTTTCCTGCCCCCCCGCTCCAATAGCCCTGACCTCCCCTGCGCTCAAAAATACAATCTGACCAACTCAGCCTCGAATATGTTGAATGATCCAGCCTCCACTGCTCTCTGGGGGAGAGAATTCCACAGACTGGCGACCAACTGAGAGAAAATTGATTGTCCTCATCTCAGCCTTAAACACCCTTCATTGTTCACCTGTGTCACCTGCTTCTAGGCTGCCCCCTAAGGGAAATATTCTACCAGCATCCATCTTGTCAAAGCCCCCTCAGCATCATACATGTTTCCATAAGTTCCCCTCTCATTCTTCCAAACTCAAATGGGTATATGCCCAACCTTCTCAACCATTCCTCTTATGATTACCACTTTTTAAATTCATTTATGGCGCCTGAGCGCTGCTGGCTAGGCCAGAATTTGTTGCCCATCCCTAACTGACCTCGAGGAGGCGGTCGTGAGCTGCCTTCTTGTGACAATGCAGTCTATGTAGTGTAGGTACACCCACAGTGCTGTTAGGCAGGGAGTTCCAGGATTTTGACCCAGCGACAGTGAAGGAACGGCCGATATATTTCCAAGTCAGGATGGTGAGTGATTTGGAGAGGAACTTCCAGGTGGTGGTGTTCCTATCTATCTGCTGCCCTTGTTATTCTAGATGGTAGCGGTCGTGGGTTTGGAAGTTGCTGCCGAAGGAACCTTGGTGAGTTCCTGCAGTGCATCTTGTAGATGTTACACACTGCTGCAAATGAGCGTCGGGGGTGGAGGGAGTGAATGTTTGTGGATGTGATGCCAATCAAGCGGTTGCTTTGTCCTGGATGGTGCCATGTTCCTTGAGTGTTGTGGGAGCTGTACTCATCTAGGAAGTGGGGAGTATTCCATCACACTCCTGACTTTTGCCCTGCAGTTGGGGAGTCAGGGAGTGAGTTTCTCGTAGCACGATTCCCAGCCTCTAATCTGCTCTTGTAGCAACAGTATTTATACGGCTTTTACAGTTCAATTTCTGGTCAATGGTAATATGGACGAACCTGAGTGCCTTAGCTCGATGACAAACACCGGGAATGAGTGAGTGGATTGTCTGCTGAGGAAGTTTGGAAAGACTGGGTTTGTTTCCACTGGAGATTAGAAGAGTGAGGGGTGACTTGATTGAAGTATACAAGTTCCTGAAAGGCCTTGACAAGATGCCCTTCGAAAGGATATTTCCTCATGTGGGTGAGTCAAGAACTAGAGGGCACTGTTTTAAAATTAGGAGTCGCCCTTTTTGGGACAGAGATGAGGGGAATTATTTTCTCTCAAACGGTTGTGTGACTTTGGAATTCTCTGCCTCAGAAGGTAGTGGAGGCAGTGTCATTGAATAGTTTTAAGGCAGAGATAGATAGATTCTTGCTAGGCAAGCGAATCAAAGGTTATCAGGGTTAGATGGGAATGTGGAATTCGAAACACAAACAGGTCAGCGATGATCTTATTGAATGGCAGAGCAGGCTCGAGGAGCCGAATCGTCTAATCCTGTTCCTATTTCTTATGTTCGTACTGTTAAAGCTACACCCAAGAATGAAATCCAGGTTGGATTCATTATGACAAGGTGTGTGACCAGTTACTGATGTAGCCTCTGGAAATCCAGAGCATAAGCAGAGAGCTGGCATAAAAATGTAGATTGCAGGCACTAGTGTGGAGTGTCACACGCTATGTATGGGAGGAGGGTCGCAGCTTTTGAAATGTGGCTATAGTGCAGGGTGCTCAGAAAAGCGATTGGTGGCCAGAGGAACAAATAAGTGGGTTAGATCAAGTGTAGAATTTCGGGCCAGGCAACTTCTGTCACCAAACAGTAGGGTCATGGATGATTGGAGCCCCAAATCCACTTTCCTGCCTGCCCCTCCACCCATCGCCGCACATTTAACTCATGCTCCCCACTTCCGCTCTGACCTCCCTGTCCTCGGCCTGCTTCATTGTGTCAATGAGGTGCTGGGGAGGCTGCTGGAACAGTGCCCCATCTTTCAATTAGGTCCCTTACAGATGTTAGAGGCATACACGAGAGAGAAATGAATATAAAGATACCTTGATAATTAAAATGGAGCACGCACATATGGAGCATATACACCAGCACAGACCAGTTACACTGACCTGCCAGTTTCTGTGTGGTTAATTCTAAATAAAGAAAACATGACGACTGACAGAATGATCACGTTAGGCCCGGTTAAAGGGGATCAATTCACGAAAAGTTATGTGGCATCAAATGAGAGAAATGCAATTTTAGCAAAAGGACATTTTCCACAAACATTCACGCCCTCCACCACCGACGCACAGTGGCAGCAGTGTGTGTACCATCTACAAGATGCACTGCAGGAGCTCCCCAATGCCCCTCAGACTGCACCTTCCACACCCACGACCGCTACCATTTAGAAGGACAAGGGGAGATGATGGATGGCAACATCGCCACCTGGAATTTCCCCTCCAAGTCACTAACCATCCTGACTTGGAAATATATCGGCCTTCGCTGGTTCAAAATGCTAGACCTCACTTACTAACAGCACTGTGGGAGTACCCACACCACATGGACTGCAGCGGTTCAAGAAGACAGCTCACCACCCCCTCCTCAAGGGGCAATTAATGATGGGCAATAAAATGCTGGCTTAGCCAGCGACGCCCGCATCCCATAAATGACTCAATAATGAACAGAATGCAATTTTCGAATCGTATTAAATGTCACAGCTTGCCTGTTTTCTTTCTTGGTATTATTGACATGTAAGTTTTGCTTCCATCTCAAAATATCTTATATGTTTCTTTAACTGCTGTCGAGTATACATCACGATTCGGGAACAAGCAATTGAGACCTACATAGGGAGAATAGAGAAGTTCCTTCGCTAAAAAGGTTGCTGAGCACAGTGAGAGAGAGAGAGGGAGAGAGTGAGAGAGAGAGAGAAATAAAGAGGGCTAAGGAGTGATATTGGAAACGAAGACCCTGCAGTTTTGTCCTGGTTACAATTAAAGGAGAAATCGTGAGTAAAGACGGAAGAGGAGGATGAAAAATTGGCTGGATGATTAACATTGAGATGTGGACTGAGGGAGCGTTTAGGGTAGCCAACAAAGAAGCCAGGTAATGTCGAAGGCTCCACGGAGGTGTATGGTGACCATGAATGAATGAATGGTTTTGCTCTGTCATCCTCGTGTCTATAAATGCCTGGCTTGCTGCTTGAATCTTCCATTATCACTCAACATTATTTCATGTTATGTTGCCACTGAATGCCTCCTGTTTCCCCCATCTGAACAGGCAAATCAGGGTACATCATGGCTTGGCCAAGTTGCGGATTTAAGTTATCAAATGTCTGCAGTAAAATAAACGAAGAAAATTAGAATGAATTGAACTTTTGTGCCAGGCCCGAAGGTTAATAACCAGCCTGTGGGTCATTACATGATACAGGTAAAGGAACGTGACCATTGGGTCAGGATAAGCAAGTTGATGAATGGGCTGTGAGTTATACTGTAATAAACTGAGTTGCTTAAGCTCAGGGCCGAGATGAGTTATGCGGATGAATTAGTACAGCATCAAACTATCAGGATAGATAAGCAAGGGTTATGTTTTAGGGTGACCTCTGAACAATGCTTTGTGCTAAAGGTCAGGTCATTCCGTGATTGCCTGACAAATCCCCCCCACCAGAGGTGGGGTCACCTTGGGGTCATTCCCTGTTTACGTCATAAGCTCATTTGTAATTAAGGATGCAACAATTAGACATACAAGATGAGAACATTGTGAGCTTATGGTGAGATACCTAAAAAAAAAAGTGTATAAAAATGTGACAGAAACTGTGCAACTTAGAATTGCCCTTATAGCATTCTGAAAGAGCATTTCCCTTGTGCACACTTGTACTAAATAAAGGACTGCTGCTGAACCTACCTATAACCGACTCTGTGTCGAGTGTTTTTTAGCTGCACCACAACACCATCACAGACCTGCCGCTTTGTCTTTCCAACCCCACCAGCGTTTTTATATTTCCTCTTCCTCTGTATGCGCTCCCTCTTTAAGGGGGGAGATAGTGGTCATGTCCTGTCACTGTCACTGGGCTAGTTATCCCGTGACCTGAGGGAATGGGCTCAAAATCAAACATGGCGTCTGAATTTAGATTCGATTCATTAAAAAGCAACCCGGATTAAACGCTCGTCTCGGCAATGGTGACAAGGAAAAACTATCACTGATTGACCAGAAGAAACATTAATTTTTTATTCGTTCATGGGATGTGTGCGTCGCTGGCACAGCAAACATTTATTGCCCACCCTAATTGTCCTTGTTCAGAGGGCATTTAAGAGTCAACCACATTGCTGTGGGTCTGGAGTCACATGTAGGCCAGACCAGGGCAGGTAAGGACGGAAGATTTCCTTCCTTAAAGGGCATTATTGAACCGGATTGTTTTATTTGACCACAATCAGCAATGGTTTCATGGCCATTATCAGACTTTTCATTCCAGATTATTATTGAAATCAAATTCCACCATCTGTCGTGATGGAATTTAAACCCTAATCCCCGCAGTATTACCCTGGATCCCCTGGAATACTGGACAAGTGAAAGCACCACTGGGCCACAGCCTCCCATCCCTTAGCCCCAAACCCCTTTTAGGAAAGGCAATCTGCCGTCCTTGTCTGGGTCTGTCCCACATGTGACTCCTGACTCTTAGCAACGTGGTCTGTCCCACATGTGACTCCTGACTCTTAGCAACGTGGTCGGCTCTCCACTGCCCCCTGACGTGTTCAGTCAAAGGGCGATTGGGGATGGGCAATAAAAGCTGGCTTTCCCAGCGACCCCCGCACCCAATTGTAAAGAAAGAAATTGATCATGGCAGTAATGAAATGGGCGCCTCATTTGGAGAATTCCAGCAAGGAATCTTGTTTGGAGCCAGCTTCCAGGTTAACTGTTTAAACATAAAACACACACAAGCTGCCCAAGGCGGGATTTGCATTCCCAGCCTTTGTATATATTTAAGAAAGCAAAGAAGATTAAGGCGATCAAAAGGAATTGATCATGAACATGTCTCGTGAAAATGTTACAACAACAACTTGCATTTATTGTCCGCCACATGCTCCAGGGGAACGTCACCAAATAAACGCTCACACAGGCGAACATGAAGTGATGTTATGACAGATGAACGAACGTTTGAGCAAGAGGCCGGTCAGAACATAAGAACATGTGACATAGGAGATGGAGTGGACCATTCGGCCCCTCCATCCAGCTCCACCATTCAATAACATCATCGCTGCTCTGTTTCTGTTTCGAATTCCACATTCCCATCTAAACCTGATAACCTGTGATTCCTTTGCCTAACAACAATCTACCTCTGTCTTAATAGTATTCAATCATCCCGCCTCCACCACCTTCTGAGGCAGAGAATTCCAAAGCCACACAGCCCTCTGAGAGAAAGAAAAATCCTCCACATCTCTGTTCTAAAATGGCGACCCCTAATTATGAAACAGTACCCCCTAGTTCTGAACTCACCCACAACAGGAAACATCCTTTCGACGTCCATCTTGTCAAGGTCGTTCAGGATCTTGTATACTTCAATAAAATCGCCCCTAATTCTTCTGAATTTCAGTGGAAACAAATCCAGTCTGTCTAACCTTTCCTCATAAGACAATCCGCTCATGCCAGGTATCAATTTAGAAAACCTCCTCTGAACCGCCTCCAACGCATTTACATCCTTCCTTAAATAAGGAGTCCAAAATCTCAAACAATATTCGAGATGCTGTCTCACCAATGCCCCGTGTAACTGAAGCATAACATTTTTATTTTTATGTTCAATTCCACTCATAATAATGGATAGCATTCCATTCGCCTTCTAAATGACTTGCTGTACCTGCATACTAACTTTTTGTGACTCATGAAATAGAACACCCAGATCCCTTTGCACTGCGGAATTCTGCGTCCGCTCTCCGTTTAAATAAGATTCTGCTTTTTTGTTCTTCCTGCCAAAATGAATAATTTCAGATATTCGCACATGATGCATCATTTGCCAGATCATTTCCCACTCTCTCAGACTTTCTATATCCGTCTGCAAACTCCTCATGTCCTCTTAGTAAAATAAGGCAGGATCTGGTCCTGCCAACGACGCCTGTAACACATGAAAGAATTATTTTTTTAAAAAAAATTCCTCCAAATATGGTCCATCATTTTGGATGCATATTTGACATGGCGTCTTCTGTGATTCAACCCTATCGCTTCAGAAATGGATCTGACCTTTGTTTTTTTTATGGCTTTCGATGGCAGGTGAAGCGCCCCATCAATTGTGCAAAACCAAGAGGCAAAAGTGAGAGAATAACTTTAAATAGACATTATCACAAAAGCTGCAGTACTGGGGCAACAGCTGGCGGGGAACACACTCAGGCTTCAGACGAAGTGGCTGCAGAGATAGCGGGTGCATTGGTTATAACCTTCTAAAATTCTCCAGATTCTGCAAAAAATAAAAATCCCCACAGATTTGGAAAGGCGCAAGTGTCGCACCTCTACCCGGGAAAGGAGGGGGACAGAAAGCGGAAAACTATAGAGCGGTTGGCTTTTGAAGGCTCATTTGCCTCATGTGTTACTGGGCACTAGGATCACTACCTTGATGCTTGCAAACAGACATAAACTGCACATGTTGGGTTGGTTGAACCGATTTGTAGCTTATTGCTTGTTATAACACAGTGCAGGGTGTTCACTGCCTCAAGTCCTCTAATATATATATACATTATATATAAAACATATGTATTGGGATGGAGTTGGTCTGTGGCTGTAGGTGGCCAGCTCTCTGTCGCTTCCTGGTGTCTTTACCTCGTTGGATACTTCTCCCACGGCTCTCCCGATGGAGAGGCCAGCTTATATAGGGTAGTTGCTGCTTTGCCACCTTACATTCTTCAACCTTGCCATATTAGCAGTTTCTGCACGTGGGCAGAGGCTTCTCAAGGCCAGCGTAAAGCAATCAGTTATCACGGGACCAGTAACACCATCCACCGCCTCGGGACTCGGTGACACAATCAATTGCCCGCCATTGTTTAGCCAGGCCCAAGCAACTTAGAGACGTCCATTCGCTTGTGTATCAGAGTCCGGCCTGCAATCTGCTGAGGCTGCCTGAATTAGGATCGGTTTAGGGCGATCCATGACGTTGCTGATTTCAAGGGGTTCCTAAACCTACCATCTGTGACTGGGAAACGGCCCATCGCTTAATACCCCACCATCAACATCTGGGGGCTACCACTGCACTAGCCATGTAATTACTGTGGCTACAGGAGCAGGTCAGAGGCTAGGAATCCTGCGCCGAGTAACTCACCTCCTGACTCTCCAAAGCCTGTCCGCCATCTACAAGGCACAAGTCAGGAGTGTGATGGAATACTCCCCACTTGCCTGGATGAGTGCAGCTCCCACAACACCCAAGAAGCTTGACACCGTCCAGGGCAAAGCAGTCGCTTGATTGACACCACATCCACATAGATGCACTTCCTCCACCACTGACGCACAGTAGCAGCAGTGTGTGTGCCATCTACAAGATGCATTGCAGGAATTCTTCGACAAGGCTCCTTCGACAGCACCTTGCAAACCCAAGACCACTACCATCTCGAAGCACAAGGGCAGCAGATAGATGGGAATCGTCCCCTGGAAGTTCACCTCCAAGTCACTCACCATCCTGAATTGGAAATATATCGCTGGTCCTTCACTTTCGCTGGGTCAAAATCCTGGAACTGCCTCTCTAACAGCACTGTTGGTGTACCTACACCACATGGACTGCAGCATTTCAAGAAGACAGCTCACCACCACCTTCTCAAGGGGCAACTAGGGATGGGCAATAAATGCTCACCTAGCCAGCAACTCCGACATCCCACGAATGAATTCGAAAAAAAATATGCTGGAATCCATTATTAAGGAAGTTGTAGCAATGAGAATAAAATCAGACAGAGGCACGATAGGGAAGTAACGGTTGAAAAGGATGTTCGAGATGTTTGAGGTTGTAACAAGCATGGCGGGGGAAAGGAGGACCAGCAGATGTGGGGCATTTGGATTTCCCAAAGGCTTTGGATAACATGCCACGTATAAGGTGACTACACGAAATACGAGTTCATGGTGTGGTGGGAGAGAGTCTAACTGGTAGGGGAGGCGCTGGTGTTGGCAATGTTATTGTCTCTAGCCGGGAAATGTTCTGGGGACCTAGGTTCGAATCTCACTACGGCAGATGGTTAAATTTGAATTAAATTTTTAAAAAGTGGATTGAAAAGCCTGGCATAATAATCTGGAGTCAATAATCTGGATGCTACCACTGTCGATTGTTGTAAAAACTCATCTTGTTCACTAATGCTCTTTAGGGAAAGAAATCTGCCGTCCTTACCTGGTCTGACCCACATGTGACTCCAGACTCACAGCAATATGGTTGACTCTTAAAATGCCCTCTGAACAAGGGGCAATTAGGGATGGGCAATAAATGCTCACCGAGCCAGTGAAGCCCAAATCCAATGAGCGAATAAAAAAAAGTTTGTAGGATTGGCTGAACAAAGGTTGAGGATAAAGTGGTCACTCTCAGGCTGGCACGGTGTAACTAGTAAAGTAGGATATCCAGGAGGATCAGTGCTGCAGCCTCAGCCAGTAAAGAGCCACCGTTAAGGACACGGATGAAGGGACCGAAAGTGTTTTAGCCAAATTTGCTGACAATACCATGGCAGTTCGGAAAGCCAGTTGTGAAGCGGGCGCCAAAAGTTTACAAGGGGATATGAGTGGGTAAAACTTTGGTAGAAGAAATATTTTGTTGGAAAATGTGAGGAATGCACTATGGTGGGAGGCCAGAAGAGCAGGGTATAATTTAAATGGATACATGTTGCTACTGCTGCGCTACAGAGAGAGCTGGATGTCCTCCTGCATGAAACATCAGCAGATGCTAGTACTTAGGAAGGCAAACGGGATGATGGCCTTTATTGAAAGGGGGAGGGGTATCAAAGCAGAGAAGCCATGTTACAACGTGAGGGCCCATTGGTGAGACTACGCTTTGAGTACTGTGTACAGTTTTGGTCTCCTTACTTAAAGAGGGATACATTGGCTGTGAAGGCACTTAGGGAGAAGGTTGACTTGGCTTATTCCTGGGATGAAGGGGTCGTCTCATGAGAAACGGTTGAAGAGGTTGGGTCCATACTCATTGGTTTTTAGAAGAATTAAGTTTTTATTTTTATTCGTTCAAAGGATGTGGGTTTGCTGGCTAGGCCAGCATTTATTGTCCATCCCTAATTACCCCTTGAGAAGGTGGTGGTGAGCTGCCTTCTTGAACCGCTGCAGTCCATATGGTGTAGGTACACCCACAGTGTTGTTAGGGAGGGAGTTCCATGACTTTGACCCAGAAATAGTGAAGGAACGGCCGGTATATTTCCAAGTCAGGATGGCGAGTGACTTGGTGAGGAACTTCCAGGTGGTGGTGTTCCCATCTATCTGCTGCCCTTGTCCTTCTAGATGGTAGAGAGTGCCTTGGCCTTGTTGACTCACATAAGACCATGAGACATTTGGATAGTGTGAATGCTGAGAGGATGTTTCCTTTTGTGGGGAAGTCTAGAACTGGGGGTGCAACTTCAAAATAAGGAGGCTCCCGTTTAAAATAGACACGAATACTAATTACTTCTCTCAGCGGGTCGTTAACCAATGGAATTCTTTTCCCCAGAGAGCAGTGGAGACTGACTCATTGAATATAAATATTTTTAAATTCATTCAGGGGTTGTGGGCTCCACTGGCTGGGTCAGCATTTATTGCCCATCCTTAGTTGTCCTTGAGAAGGCGGTGGTGAGCTGCCTTCTTGTACCACTGCAGACCACCTGGTGTAGGCACACCCACAGTGGTGTTAGGGAGGGAGTTCCAAGATTTTGACCCAGCGACAGTGCAGGAGCGGCCGATACATTTCCAAGTCAGGATGGTGAGTGACTTAGTGAGGAGCTTCCAGGTGGTGGTGTTCTCATCTATCCGCTGCACTCGTCCTTCTAGGTGACGCGATCATGGGTTTGGAAGGTGCTGTCGAAGGAGCTTTGGTGAGTTCCTGCAGTACATCATGTAGATGGCTGATTTGGACTGCAGGAACTCACCAAGGCTCCTTCGACAGCACCTTGCAAAAGCACGGCCAATACCATCTAGAAGGGCAAGGGCAGCAGATCGATGGGAACACAGACAGGAACGTTGTGTTGAGGCCACAATTAGGTCAGTCATTATCTGATTGAATGAAGGAGCAGGCTCGAGGTGCCGAATGGCCTAATCCTGCTCCTCCTCTTTGTTATATTCCTATGTTCTTATGTATGTGTCTTATGTATTGGCTGGGATCCATGCTACTTCTCCACATTTGCACTCCTATTTTCCAAAAACGGCTTGACTCCCTTGGGGAAAAGATAATTGTACAGCCAGACACTAATCAACATTCAAACTAATTTGCTAATTACCCGTTCAGCCCTCAAGCATTTTTGTTTTAACCCCGTCCTGCAACTTGCGAGATTCTCCCATCGTGTTAACTGCACCAAGCCTTCCCCTCGTTCATTGGGTCCGCCCATAAATTTGATGTGGGGTATCAGGTTCCGAGTCAAGAGCGTTGATGTGAATTGCCAGCAGCAGTTTGAAATTCCGCAATGCAAAGGTTATGTTCGGCCTTATCTCACGGCCTGAGTACGGTGCAGTCAGATTGAAGAGTGACTGTCAAAATTAAATTGCACATATACTTTGTTGGGGTGGTGGGGGTCGGGGGGGGCGGGGGGGCGGCGGCGGGCGGTGGGGGGTGGCGGGAGGGGGAGGGAGGGGGTGATACAACGAGCGGAGCTTCGGGGAAAGGTCAGGTTGGAGAGTTGGAACTAATTGGGAAGCTCCTTCAGAGAACCAACACAAGACTCGATGGGGAGCGCCATAGGGATCAGTGCTGGGGCCACACTTATTTATTATAGATATTAATGACTTGGGTGAGGGAAGCGAATGCACTTTCACCAAGTTTGATGATGACAGAAATGTTGGTGGGAAGGCAAGTGGTGAGGATGACACAAGGAGACTACAAAGGGATATAGACAGGTTAAGTGAGTGGCCAAAAAATGTGGCAGATGGAATTTAATGAGGGAAAATGTGAGGCTATGGCAGGAAGAATAGAGGAGCTGAATGTTATTGAAATGGAGATAGACTGCAGAAAGCTGCAGCGCAGAGGGAGCTGGCGGCCCTCATGCATGAATCGCGAAAAGCTAATATACAAGTTCAAGAGGTAATATGGAAGGCAAATGGAAGGTTGGCCTTTATTTCAAAGAGGATGGAGAATAAAAACAGGAAAGTCTTGCTGAAACTGTATAAGGCACTAGTTAGACCACACCTATAATACTGTGAACAGTTTTGGTCCACTTATCTAAGGAGAGATATGCTGGCATTGGAGGCCGTCCAGAGAAAGTTCACTAAGTTGGTCCCGGGGAAGGGCAACAGCAATTCCCTCATAACATTTAAGAAGTATTTGGTTGTGCACTTGCGATGCCATGGCATACAAGGCTATGGGCCTAGCACTGGGAAATGGGATTAGAATAATTCGGTGCTTCTTTGACCAGCGTAGACTCGATGGGCCGAAGGGCCTTTTTCTGTGCTGTAGACCTTCATGACTCCGATGGGGTTTTCTTATGAGGAGAGGTTAAGTCGGCTGGGCCTGTACTCATTGGAGTTAAGAAGAATGAGAGGCGACCTTATTGAAAGATATAAGATTCTTAGGGAGCTTGACATGGTAGATGCTGAGAGGTTGTTTCCCCTTGTGGGAGAGTCTAGGACCAGAGGGTATAATCTCAGAGTAAGGGGCCGCCCACTTAAAACAGAGATGAGGAGGAATTTCTTCTCTCAGAGGGAAGTCAATCTGTGGAATTCTTTACCGCAGAGGCCTGTCGAGGTGGTTAGCAAATTCAAGGCTGAGATAGACAGATTTTAATCAGTGAGGGAATCAAGGGGTATGGGGAAAAGGCAGGGAAGTGGAGTTGAGGATTGTCAGATCAGCCACGATCTCATTGAATGGCGGAGCAGACTGGATGGGCTGAATGGCCTACTTCTGCTCCTACCTCTTATGATCTTATGGCCCGAAAGGCATCCTGCTTGTTTTGAACGCTTCTATGTTTCTCAGGCTGGTTCCTGCTCCCCCTGCTTTGAGGGCTCACCAGTCTACTCGAGGCCTGCCGAGTTCTGAGCAGACAGATGGGGCTCCTGTGCACTGATGCGTTTACAGCTGCTCCCCTCACAGCACACTCACTTTGCCATTAACTCTGTCAGCGTCAAACCATCGTGCCTGTCTCAAAAACAACTGCACAAGTGGAAACAGGAACCTTGATTGATTGCATTGCCCTGGAGTAAATGAAACAGCCCAGAACCTGTCTTTCTCTCTGGCTTTGCACTCCATGGTCTATTTGTCGTTCTCGCTGCTCGAAGCGGAACGTTGAAGCGGTGTTGCTTTCTGCATGTATTGTTCTCCAGGAGACAAACAAAGCCATCGTGACTTTTCCCCTGCTCCGTCATACAAGCGGCTGCCAGGAGGGGGCGCACGACACCAAAAGTAGAAATGATTAGCATTGACATCGGCTGGTTAATCGTTAATGCAAACAGTGGGTTGAATTATTGAAAGCAGGAGACATTGGTGTAGTGGAGAGGTCTTGAGCTAATAAGCCAGCGGCCGGGGCTATTGGTCATAGAGTCATAAATTCATAGAGTCTACAGCACAGCCCTTCGGCCCATCGAGTCTGCGCCGGTCAAACAAGTACCTAACTATTCTAATCCCATATTACAGCACTGGGTCCATAGCCTTGTATGCCTGGGATCGCAAGTGCATATCCAAATACATCTTACATGTTATGAGGGTTTCTGCCTGTACCACCCTTTCAGGCAATGAGTTCCAGATTCCCAGCACCCTCTGGGTGAAAAAGGTCTTACTCACATACCCTCTAAACCTCCTGCCCCTTCCATTAAATCTACGCTCCCTACCCCACAACCACCACACCCACCCTCCCCCGCCCGGTTATTGATCCCTCCACCAAGGGGAAAAGTTCCTTCCTGCCTACCCTATCTATGCCCTTCATAAATTTATACACCTAAATCATGTCCCCCCTCAATAACCTCTACTCCAGGGAAATTAACCCCAGTCTATCCAATCTCTCCTTGTAACTAAAACTCTCCAGCCCAGGCAACATCCTGGTAAATCTCTTCTGCACTCTCTCTAGGGGAATCACACCCTTCCTACAATGCGGATTCCAGAACACAACACTCTGGCAGTGGCCTAACCGCAGGGGTCATGGGATCAAATCCAATTCCAATTCAATGAATAAATTCGGCACATAAAGGTAGGCTCAGTAATGATGACCATGAAAGGGTTATCAAGAACAAAGAACAAAGAAAAGTACAGCACTGGAACAGGCCCTTCGGCCCTCCAAGCCTGCGCCGATCATATTGCACGTCAACAAAAACATTTTGCACTTCTGGGGTCCGTATCCCTCTATTCCCATCCTATTCAAGTATTTGTCAAGCTGCCTCTTAAACATCACTATCGTACCTGCTTCCACCACCTTCTCTGGCAGCGAATTCCAGACACTCACTACCCTCTGTGTAAAAAACTTGCCCCGCACATCTCCTCTATAGTTTTCCCCTCTCACCTTAAATCTATGTCCCCTAGTAATTGACTCTTCCACCTGGGAAAAAGCTTCTGACTATCTACTCTGTGCATGCCACTCATAATTTTGTAAACTTCTATCAAGTCGTCCCTCAATCTCCGTCACTCTAGTGAAAAGAATCCGAGTTTCTCCAACCTCCCCTCATAGCTAATAACCTCCAAACCAGGCAGTATCCTGGCAAACCTCCTCTGCACCCTCTCCAACGCCTCCATATCCTTCTGGTAATGTGGCGACCAGAATTGCACGCAATATTCCAACTGTGGCCTAACCAAGGTTGTATACAGCTGCAGCATGACTTCCCAGCTTTTATACTCAATACCCCTGCCAATGAAGGCAAGCATGCCATATGCCTTCCTGACTACCTTATCCACCTGCGTTGCCACTTTCGGTGAACGGTGGACCTGTACACCCAGATCTCTCTGCCCGTCAATGCACTTAAGTGTTCTGCCATTTACTGTATAATTCCTGCCTGTATTAGACCTTCCAAAATGCATTACCTCACATTTGTCCGGATTAAACTCCATCTGCCATTTCTCCGCCCATGTCTCCAACCGATCTATATCACGTTGCATCCTTTGAAAATCCTCTTCACTATCTGCAACTCCTCCAACCTTAGTATCATCTGCAAACATACTAATTAACCCAGTTACATTTTCCTCCAAATCATTTATGTATACTACAAACAGCAAAGGTCCCAGCACGGATACCTGTGGAACTCCACTAGTCACAGCTCTCCATTCAGAAAAGAACCCTTCCACTGCTACCCTCTGTCTTCTATGACCAAGCCAATTCCGTATCCATCTTGTCAGCTCACCTCTGATCCCGTGCAACTTTACCTTCTGTACCAGTCTGCCATCAAATGACCTAAAAACCCATCTAGTTCCCTAGTGCCCGTTAGGGAAGGAAATCTGCCAGCTTTACATCCATCTGGCCTACACGTGACTCCAGGCGCACAGCAATGTGGTTGAATCTTCAGTGATTTTGAATTGTTCGGTTCAAGGGGCAATTAGGGATGGGCAGCAAATACTGGCTTTCCCAGCCACACCCGGTGAAGGAGCCATTTTACATTTGGCTTTGCATGCAATAGCTTTTGAGATAGTGTACATAATGCAGAGGTCGTCTTGTGGCGCAGTGGGTAGTGTCCCTGTCCCTGAACCAGGTACTCCCCATTCGAGTCCCTGTCTAGAATTTCAGCGACAAGGAAGATGCTTTCGCAACGCGATTATCGACCTGCAAGTACTTCTAGTATGCTTAGAGAGCTTGCACATGGAAACAGCAAAGGTCTTAATTAACCATAATGGTGGGTCAACACAGTGAAGTCCACGATTCCCGAATGGCATCTCACAGCATGGTACCTCTGATCTGGAATATGCGTCCTGGAAATTGCGGAGACGTTGGTGCATTGGTAATGTCACGGCAGTCACAAATCTGGGGGGTTAGTATCCTGGGGATACAGGTTCAAATCCCACCCGAGCAGTTGGTAGAATTTCAATTCAATTGATAAATCTGGAATTGAAAATTCGTCTGGGTAGTGGTGACCATAAACCTGTCATTAAAAGCTCAGCAATGCCCTTTAGGGAAGGAAATCTGTCGGCCGTATCCTGGCCTGGCCTACATGTGACTCCCGACCCACATTATTTGGCTCTGAACTCCCCTCCGTAAATGCCCCAGCCAAGCCGCTCAGTTCAAGAGTAATTGGGGCCCAGGCCTGCATCCCATTCAATTCATCGTCACATTCATGAGGCAACTGGCCGAGGGAGGATGGGCCGAATGGCCTCTCTCTGAGCTGTGCTATGCAAAGGTTCTCAGAAATGCCGTGCCGTTTGCTCGTCTGCAACTTTGGTGTGTCACTCTCCTCCATGGCTGCCAATCCCTAACAATACCCATAGGGGCAGCATTGCACCGAGCGTCTTGAAGCAGCTCGGCTCACTGCACAGAAAGTATCGCATTAACTCTTTAAGTGCTGGATCACACATCAGGGTTTCAATCAGAATCTGGGGATGAAAAAAGACACACCGCCGACTTCGGTGCGCACCCTTACAGCGTTGGGATGGTTCAGGCTGAGTAATACGAGGCAGCAAATTGTCTTGCTTGGTTTTTAAATGTCTGCTTTGCTTTCTCATGATTTAACGTTTGAGTCGCACATTCAGTGTTTGGTGGATGCCTTGGTGTCGAGAAGAGGAAAAAAAAGAGACTTTTCCTGATTTATTCTCTTTCATTATTGAAGGAGAGAAGTGAACATTCGAAAAGGAAGCTGGGAAATTGATGATTGAGTGTGAGGATCAAATGCAGAAATGAGAGGTCAGTTCAAATTGATTGGAAGCTTTTACAAGTTAAGCAGGCGAGCTGGTTACCATGAGATGGCGGTGCAGTGACAATGTCACTGGGCTTTAATCCAGATGCCCAACCCAATGCTTTGGGGGACACGGGCTCAAATCCCACCACGATGCATAATCGAATTTAAATTCTATTCATTGAAAAATGATACTCGCAGTGATGGTATCCACGTGACTGCTATTATTGATGGTTATAAAAGCCCATCTCATTTACTAATGCCCCCCTCAGGGAATAAAGTCTGGCCGACAGTTCTGTCTGCCTGTGTAAGGAAGGTTACAGACACGTTACCGAGCGAGTTAATGGTATAATAATGGAGATGTTGAGGTTGGGCCTATAAGGAACAAGAGTGGACCATTCAGTTCGGCGATCATGGTGCATCTTCTCCCTCAACTGCATTTTCCCACCCATAGCCCTTAATTGCCCGATTCACCAACCAATGTCCATCTCTGCCTTAAATGTCTTCAACGGTGGACCACCCACAACTCCCTAGGGTAGAGCATTCCAAAGACTCACAACCCTCCAAGTGAAGGCATTTCCCCTCCTCTCAGTGCTAAATGATCGGCCCCTTATCCTGAGACTGTGCCCCCATGTTCTGGATTCCCCAGCCACGGGGATACGATCTCTCTGTGTGTCCACCCCCTATCGAGCCCCTTCAGAATGATGCAGGTCTCAATGGGATCGCCTCTCATTCTTCTAAACTCCTGAGAATATAAACCCAATTTACTCAGTCTCTCATCCTAGGACAACCACCTCATCCCAGGGCTCAACCTAGTGAACCTTCGTTGTACCATCTCCAACACAAGTATATCCCTTATAAAATGTGGGGACCAAAACTGCACAGAGTATTCCAGATGTAGACACATAAAAACCCTGTACAAGTGGAGCAAGGCTTTATCTGGTCTGGTCTACATGTGCCTGAACAGTAAACTGTTTGACTCTTAATTAGAGTGAATTGTCAACTTGCCTTGCAAACAAGTTCAGGGTAAATTAGGGATAAGTAGCCAATTGTGGCCTTTCCAGCGACACCCACCTCGTATCATGGAGTCAAAAGAAACCCCTTGGGTGTTAATGTAATAGCAAAATTATTTCAGGATAGTTTCCCTGAGCACAGTCAGAATGTGAAACTTTATTAAGCCCCGGTTAAAAGGGACAAATAGCACTTCAGGTGCATTGAAAAGGAAAATGCACTCCGGGCTCAACACTGACTTCACCAATTTAAATTGTATCCAGCACTCCCAGTTATTCAGACACAGGTTGTTGGTGATGGTTCTGACACTGATATTGACAGCTCCTCTGAAGGCATCTTTTATTTGTTTACTTTGTTAAATTATTTTAATGGGATGTGGATATCGCTGGCAAGGGCCTGTATTTGTTGCCCAAAACGAATTACCCGGTGAACCGAGTGGCTCGCCTCGCCATTCCAGGGGGCCGTGAAGAGTCAACCACATTGCTGTGGGTCTGGAGTCACATGGAGGCCAGACCGGGTGTGGACAGCAGATTTCCCCCCGCCCCCCCAAAGGGCATGAGTGAACCGGGTGGGTTTCTACGACGATCGATGAGTTGCTGAGACTAACTTCCTGAGTCCAGCTAATATGAATTCAATTCAAATTCCACCAGTTTAGGGAAGAGGGTTTGAGCCCCTTTCCTCCAGCGGACTAGCCTGGGTGTCTGAATCAAAAGTCCGGTGCCATTAGCACTATGCCAGCGCTACCCTTGTGCGCGCGTCTTTTGCCTCATCCCTATTTACCACTTAATCTCACACAAGAACCTAAGAATTAGGAGCAGGGCCAGGCCATTCGGCCCCTCGAGCCTGCTCGGCCATTCGATATGATCGGGGCTGATCTGATTGTGGCCTGAACGCCACTTTCCTGCCCCCCCGCTCCAATAGCCCTGACCTCCCCTGCGCTCAAAAATACAATCTGACCAACTCAGCCTCGAATATGTTGAAAGATCCAGCCTCCACTGCTCTCTGGGGGAGAGAATTCCACAGACTGGCGACCAACTGAGAGAAAATTGATTGTCCTCATCTCAGCCTTAAACACCCTTCATTGTTCACCTGTGTCACCTGCTTCTAGGCTGCCCCCTAAGGGAAATATTCTACCAGCATCCATCTTGTCAAAGCCCCCTCAGCATCATACATGTTTCCATAAGTTCCCCTCTCATTCTTCCAAACTCAAATGGGTATATGCCCAACCTTCTCAACCATTCCTCTTATGATTACCAATTTTTAAATTCATTTATGGCGCCTGAGCGCCGCTGGCTAGGCCAGAATTTGTTGCCCATCCCTAACTGACCTCGAGGAGGCGGTCGTGAGCTGCCTTCTTGTGACAATGCAGTCTATGTAGTGTAGGTACACCCACAGTGCTGTTAGGCAGGGAGTTCCAGGATTTTGACCCAGCGACAGTGAAGGAACGGCCGATATATTTCCAAGTCAGGATGGTGAGTGGTTTGGAGAGGAACTTCCAGGTGGTGGTGTTCCTATCTATCTGCTGCCCTTGTTATTCTAGATGGTAGCGGTCGTGGGTTTGGAAGTTGCTGCCGAAGGAACCTTGGTCAGTTCCTGCAGTGCATCTTGTAGATGTTACACACTGCTGCAAATGTGCGTCGGGGGTGGAGGGAGTGAATGTTTGTGGATGTGATGCCAATCAAGCGGTTGCTTTGTCCTGGATGGTGCCATGTTCCTTGAGTGTTGTGGGAGCTGTACTCATCTAGGAAGTGGGGAGTATTCCATCACACTCCTGACTTTTGCCCTGCAGTTGGGGAGTCAGGGAGTGAGTTTCTCATAGCACGATTCCCAGCCTCTAATCTGCTCTTGTAGCAACAGTATTTATACGGCTTTTACAGTTCAATTTCTGGTCAATGGTAATATGGAGGAACCTGAGTGCCTTAGCTCGATGACAAACACCGGGAATGAGTGAGTGGATTGTCTGCTGAGGAAGTTTGGAAAGACTGGGTTTGTTTCCACTGGAGATTAGAAGAGTGAGGGGTGACTTGATTGAAGTATACAAGATCCTGAAAGGCCTTGACAAGATGCCCTTCGAAAGGATATTTCCTCATGTGGGTGAGTCAAGAACTAGAGGGCACTGTTTTAAAATTAGGAGTCGCCCTTTTTGGGACAGAGATGAGGGGAATTATTTTCTCTCAAACGGTTGTGTGACTTTGGAATTCTCTGCCTCAGAAGGTAGTGGAGGCAGTGTCATTGAATAGTTTTAAGGCAGAGATAGATAGATTCTTGCTAGGCAAGCGAATCAAAGGTTATCAGGGTTAGATGGGAATGTGGAATTCGAAACACAAATAGGTCAGCGATGATCTTATTGAATGGCGGAGCAGGCTCGAGGAGCCGAATCGTCTAATCCTGTTCCTATTTCTTATGTTCGTACTGTTAAAGCTACACCCAAGAATGAAATCCAGGTTGGATTCATTATGACAAGGTGTGTGACCAGTTACTGATGTAGCCTCTGGAAATCCAGAGCATAAGCAGAGAGCTGGCATAAAAATGTAGATTGCAGGCACTAGTGTGGAGTGTCACACGCTATGTATGGGAGGAGGGTCGCAGCTTTTGAAATGTGGCTATAGTGCAGGGTGCTCAGAAAAGCGATTGGTGGCCAGAGGAACAAATAAGTGGGTTAGATCAAGTGTAGAATTTCGGGCCAGGCAACTTCTGTCACCAAACAGTAGGGTCATGGATGATTGGAGCCCCAAATCCACTTTCCTGCCTGCCCCTCCACCCATCGCCGCACATTTAACTCATGCTCCCCACTTCCGCTCTGACCTCCCTGTCCTCGGCCTGCTTCATTGTGTCAATGAGGTGCTGGGGAGGCTGCTGGAACAGTGCCCCATCTTTCAATTAGGTCCCTTACAGATGTTAGAGGCATACACGAGAGAGAAATGAATATAAAGATACCTTGATAATTAAAATGGAGCACGCACATATGGAGCATATACACCAGCACAGACCAGTTACACTGACCTGCCAGTTTCTGTGTGGTTAATTCTAAATAAAGAAAACATGACGACTGACAGAATGATCACGTTAGGCCCGGTAAAAGGGGATCAATTCACGAAAAGTTATGTGGCATCAAATGAGAGAAATGCAATTTTAGCAAAAGGACATTTTCCACAAACATTCACGCCCTCCACCACCGACGCACAGTGGCAGCAGTGTGTGTACCATCTACAAGATGCACTGCAGGAGCTCCCCAATGCCCCTCAGACTGTACCTTCCACACCCACGACCGCTACCATTTAGAAGGACAAGGGGAGATGATGGATGGCAACATCGCCACCTGGAATTTCCCCTCCAAGGCACTAACCATCCTGACTTGGAAATATATCGTCCTTCGCTGGTTCAAAATGCTAGACCTCACTTACTAACAGCACTGTGGGAGTACCCACACCACATGGACTGCAGCGGTTCAAGAAGACAGCTCACCACCCCCTTCTCAAGGGGCAATTAATGATGGGCAATAAAATGCTGGCTTAGCCAGCGACGCCCGCATCCCATAAATGACTCAATAATGAACAGAATGCAATTTTCGAATCGTATTAAATGTCACAGCTTGCCTGTTTTCTATCTTGGTATTATTGACATGTAAGTTTTGCTTCCATCTCAAAATATCTTATATGTTTCTTTAACTGCTGTCGAGTATACATCACGATTCGGGAACAAGCAATTGAGACCTACATTGGGAGAACAGAGAAGTTCCTTCGCTAAAAAGGTTGCTGAGCACAGTGAGAGAGAGAGAGGGAGAGAGTGAGAGAGAGAGAGAAATAAAAGAGGGCTAAGGAGTGATATTGGAAACGAAGACCCTGCAGTTTTGTCCTGGTTACAATTAAAGGAGAAATCGTGAGTAAAGACGGAAGAGGAGGATGAAAAATTGGCTGGATGATTAACATTGAGATGTGGACTGAGGGAGCGTTTAGGGTAGCCAACAAAGAAGCCAGGTAATGTCGAAGGCTCCACGGAGGTGTATGGTGACCATGAATGAATGAATGGTTTTTCTCTGTCATCCTCGTGTCTATAAATGCCTGGCTTGTTACTTGAATCTTCCATTATCACTCAACATTATTTCATGTTATGTTGCCACTGAATGCCTCCTGTTTCCCCCATCTGAACAGGCAAATCAGGGTACATCATGGCTTGGCCAAGTTGCGGATTTAAGTTATCAAATGTCTGCAGTAAAATAAACGAAGAAAATTAGAATGAATTGAACTTTTGTGCCAGGCCCGAAGGTTAATAACCAGCCTGTGGGTCATTACATGATACAGGTAAAGGAACGTGACCATTGGGTCAGGATAAGCAAGTTGATGAATGGGCTGTGAGTTATACTGTAATAAACTGAGTTGCTTAAGCTCAGGGCCGAGATGAGTTATGCGGATGAATTAGCACAGCAGCAAACTATGAGGATAGATAAGCAAGGGTTATGTTTTAGGGTGACCTCTGAACAATGCTTTGTGCTAAAGGTCAGGTCATTCCGTGATTGCCTGACAAATCCCCCCACCAGAGGTGGGGTCACCTTGGGGTCATTCCCTGTTTACGTCATAAGCTCATTTGTAATTAAGGATGCAACAATTAGACATACAAGATGAGAACATTGTGAGCTAATGGTGAGATACCTAAAAAAAAAAGTGTATAAAAATGCGACAGAAACTGTGCAACTTAGAATTGCCCTTATAGCATTCTGAAAGAGCATTTCCCTTGTGCACACTTGTACTAAATAAAGGACTGCTGCTGAACCTACCTATAACCGACTCTGTGTCGAGTGTTTTTTAGCTGCACCACAACACCATCACAGACCTGCCGCTTTGTCTTTCCAACCCCACCAGCGTTTTTATATTTCCTCTTCCTCTGTATGCGCTCCCTCTTTAAGGGGGGAGATAGTGGTCATGTCCTGTCACTGTCACTGGGCTAGTTATCCCGTGACCTGAGGGCATGCGCTCAAAATCTAACATGGCGTCTGAATTTAGATTCGACTCATTAAAAAGCAACCGGGATTAAACGCTCGTCTCGGCAATGGTGACAAGGAAAAAACTATCACTGATTAACCAGAAGAAACTTTAATTTTTTATTCGTTCATGGGATGTGTGCGTCGCTGGCACAGCAAACATTTATTGCCCACCCTAATTGTCCTTGTTCAGAGGGCATTTAAGAGTCAACCACATTGCTGTGGGTCTGGATTCACATGTAGGCCAGACCAGGGCAGGTAAGGATGGAAGATTTCCTTCCTTAAAGGGCATTATTGAACCGGATGTTTTTTTTTTACCACAATCAGCAATGGTTTCATGGCCATTATCAGATTTTTCATTCCAGATTATTATTGAAATCAAATTCCACCCTCTGTCGTGATGGAATTTAAACCCTAATCCCCGCAGTATTACCCTGGATCCCCTGGAATACTGGACAAGTGAAAGCACCACTGGGCCACAGCCTCCCATCCCTTAGCCCCAAACCCCTTTTAGGAAAGGAAATCTGCCGTCCTTGTCTGGTTCTGTCCCACATGTGACTCTGACTCTTAGCAACGTGGTCGGCTCTCCACTGCCCCCTGACGTGTTCAGTCAAAGGGCGACTGGGGATGGGCAACAAAAGCTGGCTTTCCCAGCGACCCCCGCACCCAATTGTAAAGAAAGAAATTGATCATGGCAGTAATGAAATGGGCGCCTCATTTGGAGAATTCCAGCAAGGAATCTTGTTTGGAGCCAGCTTCCAGGTTAACTGTTTAAACATAAAACACACACAAGCTGCCCAAGGCGGGATTTGCATTCCCAGCCTTTGTATATATTTAAGAAAGCAAAGAAGATTAAGGCGATCAAAAGGAATTGATCATGAACATGTGTCGTGAAAATGTTACAACAACAACTTGCATTTATTGTCCGCCACATGCTCCAGGGGAACGTCACCAAATAAACGCTCACACAGGCGAACATGAAGTGATGTTATGACAGATGAACGAACGTTTGAGCAAGAGGCCGGTCAGAACATAAGAACATGTGACATAGGAGATGGAGTGGACCATTCGGCCCCTCCATCCTGCTCCACCATTCAATAACATCATCGCTGCTCTGTTTCTGTTTCGAATTCTACATTCCCATCTAAACCTGATAACCTTTGATTCCTTTGCCTATCAAGAATCTAACTACCTCTGTCTTAAAAATATTCAATCATCCCGCCTTCACCACCTTCTGAGGCAGAGAATTCCAAAGCCACACAGCCCTCTGAGAGAAAGAAAAATCCTCCCCATCTCTGTTCTAAAATGGCGACCCCTAATTTTGAAATAGTGCCCCCTAGTTCTGGACTCACCCACAACAGGAAGCATCCTTTCGACGTCCACCTTGTCAAGGCCGTTCAGGATCTTGTATACTTCAATAAAATCACCCCTCACACTTCTAAACTCCAGTGGAAACAAGCCCAGTCTGTCCAACCTTTCCTCATAAGACAATCCGCTCATCCCAGGTATCAATTTAGTAAACCTCCTCTGAACCGCCTCCAACGCATTTACATCCTTCCTTAAATAAGGAGGCCAAAATTGCACACAATATTCGAGATGCTGTCTCACCAATGCCCCGTGTAACTGAAGCATAACATTTTTATTTTTATGTTCAATTCCTCTCGTAATAAAGGATCACACTTCATTCGCCTTCTAAATGACTTGCTGCACCTGCATACTAACTTTTTGTGACTCATGAACTAGAACACCTAGATCCCTTTGCACCTCGGAATTCTGCGTCCGCTCTCCATTTAAATAAGATTCTGCTGTTTTGTTCTTCCTGCCAAAATAAATGATTTCAGATATTCGCACATGATGCTCCATTTGCCAGATCTTATCCCACTCTCTCAGACTTTCTATATCCGTCTGCAAACTCCTCATGTCCTCATAGTAAAATAAGGCAGGATCTGGCCAAGGTAGACTGGGAACAGCTACTTGTGGGAAAATCTACAGAAGAGCAGGAAATGAGGAGGGTACAGGCTCAACATGTTCCCTCGAGGGTGATAGGATGGAGTAACAAGCCCAGAGAATCATGGATGACCAGGGATATTCAGGATACTATGAGAAGGAAAAGAGAGGCTTTTATGAGGTACAAGGGGAGCAAATCAGCGGAGGCATTAGTGGAGTACAGAAAGTGCAGGGTGGAGCTTAAGAAAGCAATTCGGAGAACAAAGAGGGGATATGAGAAAGCTCTGGCTGGAAAAAGTAAGGAAAATCCCAAGATGGTCAACATGTATATCAATGGGAAGAGGATAACCAGGGAAAGCGTGTGGCACATTCGGGCCCAAGGGGGCAATCTATGGGTGGAGCCAGAGGACATCGGTAGAGTATTGAACGAATACTTCACATCTGCCTTCACCCATGAGAATGAGGATGAAGGTATGGAACTCGGGGAGAGAGACTGCGAGGTTCTTGGGCAAATTGCTAAAGGGAGTGACAAGGTATTGAAGGTGTTGGCAGGCTTAAACGTGGACAAATCTCCAGGTCCAGATGATTTGTGTCCCAGGCTGCTGAGGGAGGCAAGGGAGGAGCTGGCAAGGCCTCTGACCCACATTTTTATTTCCTGTCTGGCCATGTGGGAGATGCCAGAGGATTGGAGAACATCTAATGTGGATTCGCTATTTAAGAAGGGTTGTACAGATAAGCAAGGGAACTACAGACCAGTGAGTCTCACGTCTGAGGTAGAGAAACTATTGGAGAAAATCCTGAAGGAGAGAATCTATCTCCACTTGGAGATCCAAGATTTGATCAGGGATAGTCAGCATGGCTTTGTCAGAGGGAGGTCATGTCTAAGAAAATTGACTGATTTTTTTTAAGGAGGTGACCAGGTGTGTAGATGAGGGTAGTGCAATTGATGTAGTTTATATAGATTTTAGCAAAGCCTTTGACAAGGTCCCACACGGGAGACTTATAAAGAAGGCAATTGCACATGGGATAGAGGGTAATTTGATAAGGTGGATTCAAGATAGGCTTAGTTGTAGGAGACAGAGGGTGATGACGGAAGGCTGCTTTAGTGACTGGAATCCAGTGTCTTGTGGCGTACCACAGGGATCTGTGCTGGGTCCCTTATTATTCATCATTTATATAAACGACATGGAAGACTATGTGGGTGGTAGGATTAGTAAGTTTTCGGACGACACAAAGTTTGGTAGGCTGTTAAAAATGAGGTTGAGTGTCTTGGGCTACAGGAAGATATAAACGGGATGGTCAAATGGGCAGATAAGTGGCAGATGGAATTTAACCCTGAAAAGTGCGAGGTGATAGATTTTGGTAGGAATAATTTGACAAGGAAATATTCATTGAAAGGCATGACACTTGGAAGTTCCCAGGAAAAAAGAGACCTTGGTGTCTGTGACAATAGATGTCTGAAGGCAGAGGGGCATGTTAGTGGGGTGGTGAAAAAGACATATGGGACACTTGCCTTTATCAATCGAAGCATAGATTACAAATGTAGGAAAGTCACGTTGGAGTTGCATAGAACCTTGGTGAGGCCACAGCTGGAGTACTGTGTGCAGTTCTGGTCGCCACATTTTAGGAAGGATGTGATTGCACTGGAGGGGGTGCAGAGGAGATTCACCAGGATGTTGCCTGGGATGAAACATTTAATTTAAGAAGAGAGGTTGGATAGACTTGGGTTGTGTTCGTTGGAGCAGAGAAGAATGAGGGGCGACCTGATCGAGGTGTACAAGATTATGAGGGGCATGGACAGGGTGGATAGGGAGCATCTGTTCCCTTTAGTTGAAGGGTCTGTCACGAGGGGGCACAGGTTCAAGGTGAGGAGCAGGAGGTTTAGGGGGGATGTGAAGAAAAACATTTTTACCCAGAGGGTGGTGACGGTCTGGAATGCGCTGCCTGGTAGGGTGGTGGAGGTGGGTTGCCTCACATCCTTTAAAAAGTACCTGGATGAACACTTGGCACATCATAACATTCAAGGTTATGGGCCAAGTGCTGGTAAATGGGATTAGGTAGGTAGATCAGGTGTTTCTCACGTGTCGGTGCAGACTCGATGGGCCGAAGGGCCTCTTCTGCACTGTGTCATTCTGTGATTCTGTGATTTTTCACAGCGTACTTTCTTACCTGTCTTTATGCCAACTGCACATTTACCTACCATGCCTTCGCTCCCCGCCCCCCCTCATCTAACCCATTGCTGTAAATTGTAATAAGTTGAGGACCCAGCACAAACCCCTGTGGGAATCAATACGTCACATCCTGCCAATCCCAAAAATACCCATTTATGCATACTGTAGGCTTTCTGCCAGCCAGCCAGCCAATCTTCTATCCATGCTGCTATATTATCCCATACACCATGCGTTTCTACTTTTGCATAATAACTTTTGATGTGTTACCCTATCAAATGCCTTCTGGGAATCCAAGCACAGGACGTGAAGTCGGTGCAGACTCGCTGGGCCGAAGGGCCTCTTCTGAACTGTGCAATTCTGTGATCCTGCGACGTTTACAGGCCCCCCTATATCCCCCGGACCGCCTACCTAAAAGAGAATTCACCATTCAGGGCCGATAATGAATACAGCCCTGTGTTGTTGGAACCCTCAGAACGGGGCGCCCATTTTATTTCGGGGAGAGACCCGCCATGAATGCAAAGGGCCGACATGCTGCAGCTCAGACAAAAACAGGAAATGCTGCTTGCAGCCAGGCCAGGCAGCCCCTGTGAGCGAGAGAAACCGAGTGAAGGTTTCAGGTCGGTGACCTTTCATCAGGGCGGGAAGATTGAAGAGATGATCAATTTCCTCCTTCACCCAGTTGAAATTTCATAATTCAGGGGTTAGCAGAGGTGACATGCTGGCTGATGCACGTAAACCGGAGGCGCCGTGGTAATGTTACTGGATTAGAGACTCCACACTAATGGCCTGGGGCCAGAGTCTCAAAGCTTGTCACAGTAGCGGCTGGAGTTTAAGTTCAATGAACAATCCTGGAATTGACTCAAATTCAATTCACAATCCTGGAATCGATAAGCTAGTCTAATGAAGACTATGACATTTAAAGCAATCGAATTTGGAGTAGGAGGGGAAATGCTCTGGGATTCGATCAGATGGTGTCTCATCTGATTGTGGCCCTCATTCCCCCCACCCCCGATAAACCTTGACTCCCTTGTTGGTCATGAATCTATCTACCTCTGCCTTAAAAAAATTCATTGACCCTGCTCTCTGGGGATTAAAAAATTAAGTGTTCCAAAGATTCACGAGCCTCTGGAGGGGGTAAAACCTCTTCTTTTCTGTCTTAAACCAGAGGGACCTTATTTTGAAACTGTATCCCCCAGCCCTCGTCTCTCCCACAAGAGAAGAGGGGATCATCCTTTCAGAATCAACCCTGTCAAACACTCCATCCCCCCTCCCTCTCTATAAGATCAGCTCTCAATCTTCTACACCGCCAATGGATACAGTACCAGCCAGTCCAGACTTTCCCTGTAAGATCACCCCGCCACCCTCCCCATTCCAAGGGCTCAGTCGAGTGAACCCCCCAACCCCCCACTTATAGCCGGCTCTCTAGGGAAGGAAATCTGCCGTCCTTACCTGGTCTGGCCGACATGTGAGTCCTGACCTGCTGCAACGTGGCTGGCTCTTTGCTGCCCCCTGAAATGGTCCAGCGAGTCACTTAGTTCAAGGACAATTAGGGATGGGAAGCCGATGCTGACCTTGGCAGCGACACCCACATACCACGAAGTAACAAATAGGGGGGGGGGGGGGGGGAGGGGGGAGAAGGCAACATAGAGGATACAGCAACACTCAGACTTCAAGTTGAAATGTTTCTTGAGCCGTCAGCTTAATATATTCAGAGAAACTGGGATTGGCCTCCAATGGGCACGGAATTTTAAGGGAAAATTTATCAATAATGTCCACAATTGGGAATGATTTGATCGGGACAGCTGGTATAAATTTCACTGGCGAGATGGTGAGGTGCACATTCAAGAGAAGCAACAAAAACCATCTCGAAGTAAATGAGGGGCCGCCGGTTGTATTTAGTGAGCTGTTAGGATCTGGAATGTCAGTGCCTCCAAGGGCAGTGGAAGTTCAGTTGCAACTTTCGACAGAGGATTGGATGCATAATTGGAAATGTAACATTTGGAAGGTCGTGGGAGAGGACAATTATGGCGGGACTAATTGTATAGCTCTTTAAAAAAGCAGACACAGGCACGATCGGCCGAATGGCCTCCTTCTCTGCACTATGAATCGACGTAATGGACCGGCTGAGTCACAGGAGCGCAGGCGGCCCATTTGATTCACGAATGGTTGTTGTCTGAAGAATGCCGGAAGAATGTTCCATCGGGAACATCCCTCCTGCATCGACCCCTTCATTTTTAAACTGTGCTCCCCTTGACCTAGTCTTTATGCCGAGGGGAAACATCCTTTCAACACCCGGCCCTGCCAAGCCTCTTTAGAGTCTTATCTGTCTCAAAAATGATCACCTCTCAATCCTTTACACTGAAGCTGAGGCTTTAAGAAGTCATTCCTAACTATTAGAAGTTTGAACATTTGAACATTTATTCATTCATGGGATGTGGGCGTCGTGAACAAGGCCATCAGTTGTTGCTCATCCCTAATTCCCCTTGGACTAAGTGGCTTGCAAGGCCACTTCTTTTATTCATTGATGGGATGTGGGCATCGCTGGCTAGGCCAGCATTTATTGCCCATCCCTAATTGCCCCTTGCGAAGGTGTTGGTAAGCTGCCTGCTTGAACCGCTGCAGTCCATGTGGTGTAGGTGCACCCACAGTGCTGTTAGGAAGGGATTTCCAGAATTTTGACCCAGCGACAGTGAAGGAACAGCCGATATATTTCCAAGTCAGGATGGTGAGTGACTTGGAGGGGAGCTTCCAGGTGGTGGTGTTCCCCATGTGTATGCTGCTCTTGTCCTTCTAGATGGTAGTGGTCGTGGGTTTGGAAGGTTCTGTCTAAGAAGCCTTGGTGAATTCCTGCAGTGCATCTTGTAGATGGTATACCCACTGCTTCTACTGTGCACTGGTGGTGGAGGGAGTGAATGCTTGTGGATGGGGTGCCAATCAAGCGGGGCTGCTTTGTCCTGGACGGTGTCCAGCTTCTTGAGTGTTGTGGGAGCTGCAGTCATCCAGGTAAGTGGGGAGTATTCCATCACACTCCTGACTTGTGCCTGCACTTTCAGAGGGGCAGTTAAGAACCAACCACATTGTTGTGTGTCTGGAGTCACATGTCAGCCAGACCGGGTAAGGACGGCAGATTTCCTCCCCTAAAGAGGGGGGTTAAGTGAACCAGATAGGTTCACTCGGCCGACACCTGGAATCGGGAGTGGGGCGGGGATAACTTACCAGGAATGGCTAGACAATGCGGCTTATATCCCAGGGAGTGTAAAGGATTGAGAAGTGATCTTTTTGAGACAGGTAAGGGGGCTTGGCAGGGCCTGGTGTTGAAAGGATGTTTCTCCTTGGCTTAAATACTAGGCCAAGGGGAGCACAGTTTAAAAATGAAGGGGTCGATGCAGGAAGGATGTTCCAGATGGTGGGGGGGGAGTCCAGAACCAGGGGTCACAGTCTGAGGATACGGGGTAGATCATTTAGGAATGAGGTTAGGAGAAATTTCTTCACCCAGAGAGTGGTGAGCCTGTGGAATTCGCTAACACATAAAGTGGTTGAGGCCAAAACACTGTATGGTTTCAAGAAGGAGTTAGATATAGCTCTTGGGGCGAAAGGGATCAAAGGATATGGGGATAAAGCAGGAGCAGGCTATTGAGTTGGATGATCAGCCATAATCATAGTGAATGGCGGAGCAGGCTCGAAGGGCCGAATGGCCTACTCCTGCTCCTAGGTTCTACGTTTCTATTTAAGACGGAGGTGACAAGAAGTTTTTTTCTCTCTCTCTCTCTCTCTCTCTCGCTGAGGATAGTGAGCCTTGGGAACTCTCTTCCCTGTTGATTCTCCTGCGACTTTGCTAGCAAAGGAAGGCAACGTTTGCTCATGGTTTATTGCCTTGCTGGTCGCAGCATCCGGCCTCCCACTCCCCTGCCTAACTGCCAGCCAGCCAGCTCGCTGCTCGAGTTTGCAGTCCTAGGCTGAGCAAAACCGCATTCTCTCGGTCTGTGTAAAGGGACTGGCTCTGAGAACGCGCTGACTGAAACCGCATCCTCGGCCCACTTCCTGCTGCCGTTGTCTGCCTCGTCAACAAGACCCCCGGCTCCACCAATCAGCAGCCGACCCGTGTATCATTCCATCTCAACCGGCTCTTGCAAAAAAAAACATGCAGCCCAAAGTCGATTAACCCTCCAGCTGCCGGTTGACTCCTGTGTTTCAAAATAAAAATAAAAATAACAACCCCAATCTGGTGGAAAATTCAGCCCATGAATTCATCGATACATAGATCTCTGAAGGCGGAGCAATTTGACAAGGAAGTATTCAATGAATGGCATGACACTAGGAAGTTCTGAGGAACAAAGGGACCTTGGCGTGTGTGTCCATAGACCTCTGAAGGCGGAGGAGCATGTTAGTGGTGTGGTGAAAAAAGCATATGGGACACTTGCCTTTATCAATCGAGGCATTGATTACAAAAGTAGGGAGGTCATGTTGGACTTGTATAGAGCCTTGCTGAGGCCACAGCTGGAGTACTGTGTGCAGTTCTGGTCACCACATTTTAGGAAGGATGTGATTGCACAGGAGGGGATACAGAGGAGATTCACCAGGATGTTGCCTGGGATGAAACATTTAAGTTATGAAGAGAGGTTGGATAGACTTGGGTTGTGTTCGTTGGAGCAGAGAAGACTGAGGGGCGACCTGATCGAGGTTTGCAAGATTATAAGGGGCATGGACAGGGTGGATAGGGAGCAGCTGTTCCCCTTAGTTGCAGGGTCAGTCACAAGGGGACGTAAGTTCAAGGTGAGGGGCAGGAGGATTAGGGGGGATGTGAGGAAAAACTTTTTTACCCAGAGGGTGATGACGGTCTGGAATGCACTACCTGGAAGGGTGGTGGAGGCGGGTTGCCTCACATCCTTTAAAAAGTGCCTGGATGAGCACTTGGCGCGTCATAACATTCATGGTTATGGGCCAAGTGCTGGTAAATCGGATTAAGTAGGTAGGTCAGGTGATTCTCACGTGTAGTGAAGGCCTAAGGGCCTCTTCTGCTCTGTGCGATTCTGTGATTCGGTGATTCTGAAGACCAATAAGTGCCGCAATTTTTGTGCCATTAAGATTAGAGAGACGAGCATCCCTCTTAAAATTCAAATCGTGCATTACTTGTTAATAATCTATGCTACAGTTGTGTGCATGGATCCTTAGATTGTGGTGCCAATCAAGCAGGACAAAGCAGTCCGCTTGATTAGCACCACATCCACAAACATTCACTCCCTCCACTACCGACGCCCATAGCAGCATGTGTACCATCTACAAGGTGGACTGCAAGGAATTCACCAAGGAATTGATCTCCTCGAGTGCAATAATGGATGGGCGATGATTGCTAGTGCAGCCAACAATGTTCACATCTCATGAATGAATTAAAAGAAAAATAGAGGAGCGTTTTATTTTTAAACTCAGTGGTTTGTAACGATCTGAAATGCACTAGCTGAAATGCTGGTGGAAGCAGGTATAGTAATAACTGTCAAAAGAAAATGGAATGGGAAGCCACTAATTTGCAACGAAGTGGGGGAAAATTACAGAGAATGGGCAAGTGTGTCTAATTGGCTGGCTCCGCCAAGGAGCCTGCACATTCAGGATGGGCCGAATGGTCTCCTTTTGGTGCTTTGTGATACTATGTGCTGTCTGTTGACTGAAGTAAACACCTGTCTCGCCATATTAGAAGCGGAAACAGAGACACTGAAACCATGCTTGAGGGAGGATATGAAATTTATTGAGAATTAATAGCAATACATCTGAAAGGAAACGAGGAGAAAAACACTGACAGATACATTTCACTCACAAAGGTGTGATTAACCAAGCAGATAAGTGAAAACATACATAAAAGCTCCAATTAGCATGGAAACACGGTGTGCATCGTAGACAGCCTTCAACGAAGCTTGCGGTCCAATGATTTAAACCACATGCCCGTCTTGTTTGTAAAGTGCTGTGTAAGTCTAAGGCGGCGCATGGAGGCCGCTGTGTCGCGGCCGCCCATTTGGGCTCCGATGCACAGGACTGCGAGCTGGGCGGCGCAGGGGGGAAAATCCGGGGGTCCAGGCAGTGCCAATTCACTTTGGCTCCGACCACACAATAGTAGGCATTGCACTGACCGCCAGAGTTGCGTCCTTTTTTTATTAATTGGCTGCGGCTAGGGCATTTAAGAGTCGACCACGTTACTGTGGGTCAGGACCAGTTAAGGGTGGCCGATTTCTAAGCCACGCCCAAGGGAATTAACCTAGGTCCCTGGATTACTAGCCCAGCGACAATACCACTACACCATCGCCTCCTGGTTGACTTCCATTGATTTATTGGACTAGTGCAAGGCCAACAGAGAAAACCTCCCGCCTGGAATTACCCCACCCCCCCGGCTATCACCACCATCCCCCACCCCCACCCCCTACCCCACCACCCACCACCTTCAAATGGCAACAAAAACACAGAGAAGGATTAACAGCAAGAGAGAAACAGCTCTGGGGCATTTTAAAGACCGCTTTCCCGGTGGCAGTATACCTCCTGGTTTAGCGGCTTTGCTCCAAATCCAATCAGATTAACCTGTCAGTTAACTGCGTCTTAAGCTCTAAAATCATTTTTAAAAATTGAAAAAAAAAATTCAACTAGTTGAAAAGAGGGGGGCAAAAATGTAACAGAAGGAGTGGGATGGTGCCATGAGTTAGATTGCTCTTTCAAGGAGCTGGCACAGCTACAATAGGCCGAATGGCCTCCTTCTGCCCAAGTAGGGTTCTATCATTCTAAGAAAAGCAGATAAAAATCGAAGTTACACATGTCCTTAAATCTAATACGATATTTTCAAAAATGTCCCGTAGACTAAGGCGAGCATAAAAACATGACCATGAGCTCCATACATAGCAGCGTCTTGCTCGTACTCCAAACTGACATGTTCATATCACACATGCAGTAGAATTTATGCAAAACTGTGACACTAAAATCAATGCATCAATGAAAAGGTTACCCAAAGGAAGGGCTAAGACTGCGAACTGCAGTGAACTCGCCATATCGAACAAGCTGTGCTGAATTAATTGAAGCAGAGTCACTGATCTCCAAGCGTCTGGCTCTGCGATTCCCAATCAGTGCCTTCACACTTGAATCCATTTCACCGCAAATAATTTCTGTGTGAGTGAAAATAAAAACACTAGTAGTAATGCGGAGGAGTGAAGTGAATCCCAAAAATCCAGCCTACAAGTTCAGCAAGTAATAGGTAAGGTAAATGGAATGTTGGCCTTTATTTCAAAGGGTGTGGAGTGTAGAAATGGGGAAGCCTTGCTAAAACTATACAAGGCATTAGTTAGACGAAACACCTAGAATACTCTGAACAGTTTTGGTCCCCTTATTTGGGGAAAGATATGCTGGCATTGGAAGCAGTCCAGAGAAGGTTCACTAGGTTGATCCCGGGTATGGAGCGATTTTCTTATGAGAAGGGGTTGTGTAGTTTGGGCCTGTTGGAGTTTAGAAGAATGAGTGGCGACCTTATTGAAACACATTAAATTCCTAGGGGGCTTGACAGGGTAGATGCTGAGAGGTTGTTTCCCCTTGTGGGAGAGTCTACGACTAGAGGGCATAATGTCAGAATACAGGGTCACTCATTTAAGACAGAGATGAGGAGGAATTTCTTCTCTCAGAGGGTCGTGAATCTGTGGAATTCTTTGCCGTAGTGGGCTGTAGAGGCTGGGTCGTTAAGTACATTCAAGGCTGAGATAAGCTGATTTTAAATCAGTAAGGGAATCATGGGTTATGGGGAAAAGGCAAGGAAGTGGAGTTGAGGATTATCAGATCAGCCATGATCTTATTGAATGGCGGCGTAGACTCGACGGGCCGAATGGCCTCATTCTGCTCCTACGCCTTATGGTCTTATGGTCGCGGAGCCTCCGTGTAAAGGAGAATGTTTAACATTTATGTTTCAGTGACAGGTGTACCTCTGCCTCCCACTCTCTTTTCCGCTTTCATGGGATGTGGGCGTCGCTGGCAGAGCCTGCATTTATTGCCCATCCCGAATTGCTCTTGAACTGAGCGGCTTGCTGGGCCGTTTCAGAGTTAAGCAAATTGCTGGGGCGGACCACGCAGTTTGTGGAGGCAGAAACCCTCAAAACATTGAAGAAGTCTTTAGATGAGCACTTGAAACGCCATAGCATATAAATACTGGAAATTAGGATTAAAATGTATAGGTGCTTGATGGCCCGCAAGGACACGACGGGCCGAAGGGCCTGTTTCTGTGCTGTATGACACAGATGGTGAAGTTTGAATATTGAAAAAAAACATCTGGAATGGAAAGACTGATGATGGCCCATGAAACCATTGCCGATTGTGGTTAATAAACCCACCTGGTTCACTCATGTCCTTTAGGGAAGGAAATCTGCCGCCCTCACCTGGTCTGGACTACATGGCACTCCAAAACAGCAATGTGGTTGACCCTCAAGTGCCGCCTGAACAAGGGGCAATTGGGGATGGGCAATAAACGCTGGCCTAGCCAGCGACGCCCACATCCCATGAATGAATGGGGGTGAAAAATGGGACCCAGGAGCCGACAGCAAAGACAGAATGGGAAGAAGGAAATTTCCCTGAAGGGGGATAGCGGTTTACAGGGGTAGAGGGGCGGGCGAAGCCGTCAGAGGTTAAAAATGAAGGCGCTGTTGGCTCCGGAAACTAGAATAGGTCGGCGAGTGCAAGAGTGACGTGCGACCAGGGCTTGGTGTGAGTTACACAGGTGTCCAAGAGGTTTGGAGGGATGGAGGCAGTTCCTGGGAGAGGGAGGGGCGGTGAAAGGGGGAGGGGGGGTGGGAGGGGTCAGAAAACAAGGCCCCCAACATCAAACCCGCCAGTTCATGACAGGCTGAGACAAAGCATTTGTTGTGCCTGGTCTGAGGCACTTTGTGCACCGGCCTGGTTCCCAAAGGGGATGAAGAAGCGCTACACAATCTGATGAAGGCATTGGGCGAGGCCATGGCTTTAGGTAGCTCAGGCCCCGTTCACTGAAGTACAGGAAGGAAGTAGAATTGTCCCAGATAATTGGCGGGGGGGACGTTGGTAGCGTAACCAATGTCAGGCTAGGAATTCTGTGACGAGTAGCTCACCCCTCGACTCCCCCCAAAGCCTGCCCACCGTCTAGAAGATAAAAGTCAGGAGTGTGATGGAATACCCCCCCACTTGCCTGGATGAGTGCAGCTCCCACAGCACTCAAGAAGCTTGACATTGTCCAGGGCAACGCAGCCCCGCTTGATTGGCACACCATCCAGGTTCTCAAAGGGGCAATTAGGGATGGGAAATAAATGCTGGGCCCAGCCCAAATCCCGCGAATGAATATTTGAAAAATCGTCGTTAAAAGCTCATCTGGTTCCCGAATGCGCTTTAGGCAAGAAAATCTACCGTCTTTGCCCATGTCTGGCTTACATATGATCCAGGCCCAGAGAATGTGGTTGACTCTTAACTGCCCTTGGACATGGCGTGGCAGTTCAAGTGCAGTTAGAGATGAGTCGCTAGATGCTGACCTTCACAGCGATGACCCCTGCCACAAAATATGTTTTTTTCTTTCAAATTGGGAGGTCTAAGAAGGCAAAGCAGTTAAAATGTAACTGCGGCGCGGGTGTCAAATAGTCAGGAGAGGAAAGGGTCTGCTTACACTAGAATGGTAGATCAATACAGTTGAGTTTATCGGGGGGCGGGGGGAAGGGATACCCGTTTTGCAATCCACGCAAGTTAATTTTGACACCCAGGCATTAGTTTCAGTGTCTGGCTTAACACGGGCGTAAGTGAGTGCCCGTCAGTTATGGGTATGGGAACGGAGGACGGGAACCGTTTGATTAATCGAGCAGTTCATGAGTAGCGACATTGCCCGTCGCAGTCTGCCCCCTCTCGGACACGCATTTCGCTCAGCGGGCTCACCTTAAAACAGCCACACCCTGGCAGTCATCATGACGTTGAACGCAATGCTCTTGAAAAACAAAAGCCTCAGCCCCATCACCGTCAGAGACAAAGAATTCGCCCTCGGAAGATCTGTAATAATGACCGAAACAAAGCATCGATTCAGTTAAATGTAGCCGTCGAGTTAAATTTAGGAGAGAAAAAAACTGCTACAAAAAAAGGGAACTTATTTCCATTATGTAGCCATTTGGCTCTTATATCTCCATCTATGCATCCCCCCACCTCTTCGTCTCTCCGTCCCCCATCATGTCTATCCATCTATCCTTAAATCTATAAATTTATCTATCTATCTATCTATCTATCTATCTATCTATCTATCTATCTATCTATCTATCTATCTATCTATCTATCTATCTATCTATCTATCTATCTATCTATCTATCTATCTATCTATCTATCTATCTATCTATCTATCTATCTATCTATCTATCTATCTATCTATCTATCTATCTATCTATCTATCTATCTATCTATCTATCTATCTATCTATCTATCTATCTATCTATATATCTATCAATATATCTTTCTATCTGTCTGTCTATCTCTCTATCTATCTGTCTATTTGTCTGTCTGTCTGTCTTTCTTTCTTTCATTGTTCCTTTCTTGCTGTCTATATGTTTATCTCTCTACCTATCAATATGCCTGTATCTGCCTGTGTCTGTCTGTCTGTCTCTTATCTATCTATCTATCTATCTATCTATCTATCTATCTATCTATCTATCTATCTATCTATCTATCTATCTATCTATCTATCTATCTATCTATCTATCTATCTATCTATCTATCTATCTATCTATCTATCTATCTATCTATCTATCTATCTATCTATCTATCTATCTATCTATCTATCTATCTATCTATCTATCTATCTATCTATCTATCTATCCATCCATCTGTCTATCTCTCTATATATATTTATATATCTAATATATGTATGTATAACTTTTGCTGCCGCAATCTCTCTATCTTGCTATCTTTCTATATCTTGGTGTGTCTATCTGCTTATCCATCACCATTTATCTGTTCGTCTATTTGTTAATATTTTATCTAAATATATTTTGGATAAGGACTCACCACTTTCCATGTCACTTGATCCTAACAGGGAATCATTTGAAGCTTTTCCACAATCGGTTTGGTTTATAACTGCAAGCAAATATTTCACCTATTAACGAGTGCGTTACTTTGTTGCAGGTAACGTTGTTAATATTTCTCTAAATGATGTCCCTGCCGTTGCCAATAGTGGCGAAGGAAGTCATTAATGAACAGTTGGGGTGGTAAGCCTAGTCCATTCGGAATCACGGACGGGCTTCGATAGCCGTCGCTCAATTGGCGCCTTCTGAGCTCAAGGATAGTGGACTCGACTCCCCCTTCAAAGATTTGAGCCCTTGATACGGGCTGCTCCATCAGTTGCAGTGCTGCACTGTCAGAGGTGGCCTCTTTCGAATGGGACGTGAAATAGAGGCCCTATTTGAGCCCTGGAGAGTAGGGGAATAAATGATCCCATGGCACTGCCCCAAAGGAAAGGCGATCTTCAACCTCCTGTTTAATAATTACCATCTACCTAAAGTCAGTGACACACAATCTGCTCCACATGGATGGCTGTGGGGTCTGGTTGCTGCCCTGAATTGTTATTTTTAAAAATTCATTCATGGGATGTGGCCTTCGCTGACTCGGCCAGCATTCATTACCCGGCCATAATTGCCCGCTTGAGAAGGTGGTGGTGAGCTGCCTTCTTGGACCGCTGCAGTCCCTGTAGTGTAGGTACACCCGCAGTGCTGTTAGGGAGGGGGTTCCAGGATTTTGACCCGGCGACAGTGAAGGAACGACCGATCTATTTCCAAGTCAAGATGGTGAGTGACTTGGAGGGGAAATTCTAGGTGGTGCTATTCCCATCTATCTGCTGCCCTTGTCCTTCTAGATGGTAGCGGTCGTGTGCTTGGAAGGTGCAGTCTAAGGAGCCTTGGTGAATTCGTGCATGGTATCTTTTAGATGGTATACGCTGCAGCTACTGTGCGCCTACCGACAGATGGACAGACAGAAAGAAAGAAAGCAAGCAAGAAAGAAAGAATGAAAGAAAGATAGATAGATAGACAGACAGACAGACAGATAGATAGATAGATAGATAGATAAATAGATAGATAGATAGATAGATAGATAGATAGATAGATAGATAGATAGATAGATAGATAGATAGATAGATAGATAGATAGATAGATAGATAGATAGATAGATAGATAGATAGATAGATAGATAGATAGATAGATAGATAGATAGATAGATAGATAGATAGATAGATAGATAGATAGATAGATAGATAGATAGATAGATAGATAGATAGATAGATAGATAGATAGATAGACAGACAGACAGACATACAGGCAGACAGACAGACAGCTAGATAGGCAGACAGGCAGCTAGGTAGAGAGATGGGGAGAAAGAAAGGTGGTGGAGGGAGCGAATGTTTGTGGATAGTTAGTTAATCTTCGAAAAGCACTTCTCGGTAATTTAAGATGGCCCCGGGCGGCCTTGGGTCGTAAAAAGCCATTGCAGAAATGCAAGCTCTTCCCTTCGAAAGGCCTTGCCGCTTACCAGCTTCGCGTATCGGCAGGGCATCTTTAGAGTATAGTTTCTGGTTGTGAGTTGCCCTACACGCGACGTTGATCGGTTGGTCGGGCGGGCGGAAGAAGATGAAAGCCGAGTTCCTGTAATACCCGGTGTCCAACAGGAAGCCGGGACTTGCACCATTGGCCCCGGTGAAGTTCCCCGCTTGCAGGGAAAAGTTCAGCTCCTTCGGGGAGAAATCCAAGGCCAGGCACACCACTGCCAATTTCGCATCTGTATTGGGGTTGGGAGGAACCGCTATGGCCGGCGGGTAAAAGACGGAGAGCGTCGGTTCTTTCGGATCTTTCTTCTCTGAAGATTCAAGAAGAGAAAGGAAACTGATGAGAGTCTTAACAATGTGAGCCCCCTCCCCCAAACTGCAGTGTCGCCTTCCATTAAACCATGGCTGACCTGCCCCTTGTTTCCATGTGCCCACCTTGGGTCCCTTCAGACTTAATTCGATCATTCTTAAAAGGAAAAGCCCCACAGGAAATCTAAGCTCTGAACTTCATTTGCAAGCCCACCCCCTGCGACCCTCACCCCCCTAGGTCTCCGCCTCAACAGCCTGCTCGGGGAGACATTTGCAGATTTGCACTGGCGTTATGTTCCCTCACATTGCCCACACCCCCCATCACACACTGAACAACCTGGCTCTCGCTTCACGGCTTTTGCCCCATTTCTGGCCTGCCCCACCACACAGGAAGGAATCGTTTCCCTCTATCTGCCTGATCAACTCCTTTTGCCTGCTCAAAACACCTCGCCCTCAAATAAAGAGGCAAGGACAGCTCCTAATCCGCTGACTGCAGTTCCCAACTTAAACATGCCAGCTCGCCTTCTACTTTTCCTGGCAAATATGAATTACCATTACAATTCCAGGAATGCTTATTGTTATTGTCTCTGGCTAGGCCAGGTATTTATTGCCTGGCCCCTAAGTGCCCTTGCTCAGAGGGCATTTAAGAGTCAACTGGAGTCCCATGCAGTGACTCCCCGAAAGGACATTCGTGTGCTAGGTGTATTTTTACAGCAATCGACAACGGTCAACATTAAACTTCTTAATTCCAGGTTTTATACCGAATTCACACCTACCGTGGTGGGAATGCAACCCCGGTCGCTCAAAGCATTGCCCTCGGCCACTGGGTTAACTAATCCATCAGCGATAACACTCCGCCGCCACCTCCCTGAATTTGAATTCAAATCCCACCATTTGCCGCGGTGGGATTCGAACCAGGATCCCCAGAGCATTACCCTGGGCCCCTGAAATACTAGTCCAGTGACAATGCCCCGAAACCGGCCAACTGCTGATGTTAGGCGTCACTTCTGCTTGATGTTAGCGAGGTTATGGCGCGGAACATCCCCATCCCCCCGGAATATCTAAAGGCAGATGGGTCAGTAACCAGGCGCAGAGATCTTTGGAAGTGGCAGCCCATTATTGAGAGAGGAATGAGCAAAGCACATGGGGATCTCGGAGCTCCATGAATAGAGGCACGAAGCAGGGAAGTTCTTCTGAATATTTATGAAGTTCGGCATAGGCCCCAACTGGATTATCGTGTCCACTTCTGGCCTACTACACGCTTCAGGAAGGATGTGAGAGTCCCCGAGAGGGTGCGGGAGGAGGTCTATCAGAATAGCTCCAGGGATGAGCGCTTTTAGCATCAGGGCTTTATTTTTTTACTCATTGATGGCGATGTGCGTGTCTCTGGCTAGGCCAGCATTTATTTCCCATCCCGTATTGCCCTTGATCAGTGGGCACTTAAGAGTCAACCACATCACTGTGGGTGTGGAGTCACATGTAGGCCAGACCAGGAAAGGACGGCAGGTTTCCTTCCCTGAAGAGGGCGATTAGCGAACCGGATGGGCTTATTTTTTCCCGAACTTGTTCCGCCCCTGAGCTGATTGTGGCTCCGTTTCAAGAGCGTGAGGGCAACTTTCTCTTCACCACTAAAGACAGGGGGCGCACAATGGTTACGTTCAATTCCAGTTTTTTTTTTAAATATTAAATTCAGATTTCACCACCTGTCGTGGTGGCATTCAAACCCGGTTCCCCCGAGCCTTAACCTGGATCTCGGGACTAACCGATCAAGTGACGAATGCCACCGCCTCCCGCTTTGTTGGAGGAGCTGGACCTGTTCTCCCTGGAGCGAAGGGGCTTTGATCGAGGTGGGCAAGCTGATGACAAGTTCGGATCAGAAGGGCAAATGAAAACTGTTCCCATTATCCGATGGTACCAGAGCTAGGGGATGTAGATTTAAGTTTAGACAAAACAGGTTGGGGCGGGGTTGAAGGTGGCGGGTGGGGGATGTGAGATAGAACTTGTTTAACCAGCGATTGGCGATGGCCTGCAAATAAGAGATGAATGATTCACTGGAGCGGGTGCAGAGGAGATTCGCCAGGATGTTGCCTGGGATGAAACATTTAAGTTATGAAGAGAGGTTGGATAGACTTGGGTTGTTTTCCTTGGAGCAGAGAAGACTGAGGGGGTGACCTGATCGAGGTGTACAATATTATGAGGGGCATGGACAGGGTGGAGAGGGAGCAGCTGTTCCCCTTAGCTGAAAGGTCAGTCACAAGGGGGACATAAGTCCCGGGGCAGGAGGTTTAGGGTGCATGTGAGGGAAAACTTCTTTACCCAGAGGGTGGTGACGGTCTGGAATGCACTGCCTGGGAGGGTGGTGGAGGCGGGATGCCTCACATCCTTTAAAAAGTACCTGGATGAGCACTTGGCACGTCATAACATTCAAGGCTATGGGCCAAGTGCTGGCAAATGGGATTAGGTCGGTAGGTCAGGTGTTTCTCACGTGTCGGTGCAGACACGATGGGCCGAAAGGCCTCTTCTGCACTCTGTGATTCTGTGAAAGGGCAAATCTATAGGGGCGCTCGGCAGAAATAAATGTGCGGGGATGGAGAGGGTGAATGGGATTGACTGCGCTGCTCTGTGCAAAGTCTGCAGGGACTCGAAGGGCCGATTGGCCTCCTTCTGTGCCTCAGTGACCCTAAATCTTCAGCGGTGTTTTGTTTTGTGAACCCAGAGTGTTGTTTGCCTTCGTGGTTGAACGCTTAGTGCGTAGGAGGGGGTTAACCTCCCCAACGTGTTCAGCCCTGAGCCGATGGTGCCTCTGTTTCAGAACGTGAGGGCAGCTGTATATCCACCACTGAACACAGGGGCACACAAATGGTTGCAGCACAGAAGGAGCCACTCGGCCCGTCGTTCCTCTGCCGGCCCTCCGAAGGAGCCCAGTGCTGCTCGCCCGGAACCCACACATTCTGCTATTGTCATATATTAATCTAATTTCTCTTTGAATACCTCGCCTGAAGCTGCCTCTACCGACCCTCAGGCAGTGCATTCCAGGTCCTATCCACTCGCTGTGTGAAAGAGTTTGTTTCACCCTTGGTGTTGCCTTCGCTCCTCTTGTCAATCACCTTAAATCTGCGCTGCCTCATTATCCACCCTCCCACCAATGGGATTGGTTTCTCCCTATCCGCTCTGTCCAAATCCCTCATGATTTTGAAGAGCAGGCGAATTAAGAGCAGGAGTCGGCCACTCTGCCCCTCGAAACTGCTCTGTCTTTCAATAAGATATGATCTGATTTTAAACTCAACACCATATTCCTGCCCAACCCCAGTCATTTTTCACCCCCCAACCCTTGCTAATCAACAATCTATCTCCCTCAGCCTTAAAAATATTAAAATACCCTGCTTCCACCGCTTTTTGAGGAAGAGGTTCCCAAAGACTCACGACCCTCTGAGAGATAAAGAAAATCTCATCTTTGTCTTAAATGGGCGACTCCTTATTTTTAACCAGTGAACCCTCGTTCTAGATTCTCCCACAAGAGGAAACATTCCCTCCACATGCACCCTGTAAAGTCCCCTCGGGATCTTATATGTTTCAATCAAGTCGCATCTTACTCTTCTAAACTCCAGCAGATACAATCCTAGCCTGTCCAACCTTTCCTCATAAGGCAACCCGCCCATTCCAGGTATTAGTCTTGTAAACCTCTGAACTGCTTCCAACGCATTTACATCTTTCCTTAAATAAGGAGACCAATACTGTACAGAGTACTCCAGGTGTCCTCTCACTAATGTCCTGTACAACTGAAGCATAACCTTCCTACTTTTGAATTCATTTCCCCTCACAATAAACGATCACATTCTATTAGTTTTCCTAATTACCTGCTGCACCTGCAATCTCGGCTTTTGTGATTCATGCACTAGGACACTCAGGTCCCTCTGCATCTCAGAGCTCTGCAATCTCTCAACATTTAGATAATAAGTTTCTTTTTTTTTATTCTCCCTGCCAAAATGGACAACTTCACATTTGCCCACGTTCTGCTCCATTTGCCAGGCCTTTGACCATTCAGGTAACCTCTCTATGCCCCCTGTCAAATCTCCTCTCAATCTTCTTTTTACCTCGGGGAAACACGATAGCAAGTTTTCCAATGTAAGGGTTTCCTTCTGCACATTGGCAAATTTCTGCCTGCGCCACGCCAAATGAATGGGGATAGGAGGGAAGTTTCAAATATGTTTGTTCCATACAATAAGTTAAGGTCCCCTATATTAAACACCACCGGGAATGATACAGAAACCATTAAACCCACTAAGGGTGGTTCCACTCCCCTGGTGGTGCGTGGATGGATTAAACCTCCCATTGCAGCGCTTTTAAGGGAGCAACGAATGCTTTCACATCGTTGCTGGAATATTGCATCTGACGCACGACCCTCTGAGAGAAAAAACTACTCTCCTCATCTCTGTCTTAAATGGGCGACCCCTCATATTTAAACTGTGACACCTAGTTCTAGATTCTCCCACAAGAGGAAACATCCTCTCCACATCCACCCTGTCAAGTCCCCTCAGGATCTTAGTCGCCTTCACTCAAGTCACCTCTCACTCTTCTAAACTCCAGCGGATACAAGCCTAACCTGTCCAACCTTTCCCCATAAGACAACCCACCCATTCCAGGTATTAGTCTGGTAAACCTTCTCTGAACTGCCTCACACGCATAGATATCCTTCCTTTAATAAGGAGACCAATATTGGATTTGTCCTTTTCCTTATTTGCCTGGTTCTACTGTGAGGTCTGTACCAGCACCAAACACTAGCGGCAACCTAGATATATAACTGCACGGCGACACCCCTCCTCACTAATACCTCACTCCTTTCCATAAAGCTCCCTTCGCGCGCTTTGCAAAGCCTTCTGGCAGCTACAGTGATCCCTTGCAAAAGCAAGTTGAGCGCGGTATGGCAGCCAACATCCTGAACTCTGCCCATGCCCGCTGCATGTTAAAGCGGCTCTAGTTAAGTCAAATTGGCCATCATTTGGTGAATATCCCCTCTCATCAATCCCAACTCTGTCCGGTTAGCACAACACAGGCGATGCAGGAACAAAGCTGGGCAGTCAATTGTAATGGACAGCACCGAAGTCCAGGTGACAAATTGAAATGTAGAATGAGTACCTGGTGGAGTTTACTCACTTGGTTTGACAGTTAATTTGTTCCCAGCTCCGAAGATGGGTCTGCGTTTCTCCCAGTTGCCCCCCACCGTATCTAACACATCCAACATCTCTCTCAATAAATACTGGCCCCCCTGCAACATGTTAGGCTTTATTCCTTGACACTATTCTTCAAGAATCAGAGGAAGGCGGGTTTTTTTTTGCAGTGGTAGATGCGCTAGTTAAAAGAGAAGACACATTTATGAAACAATTGTCCGAGAAAACAGGGCGCGGGGGGTTCGGAACATTTCGTTTCACTCGATCAGGTTTGATGATCGAGGGCTCGCTCCCTGGAAGTTGGTAACACACCAACTCTCAATAGGGAATTGGACATAGATTACAAAAGGGAACATAATGAAGTGATATGGCGCCATGGGCAGTATTATTGGGTAGTGAGGCTGAATGTTAATTCTCACATAAATCCGGCAGGGCAGAATGAGTCAAATGGCTTTCCCCAGGCCTGTGTGGCTCAATAACAAACACTTGGTGAGCTATCCATAAACAACGCTTGTGGATCAGAATTGGGACGATGGTGTTTTTTTTTTAATTCATTCATAGGATGTGAAAATGCTGAGCCAGCATTTCTTGTCCATCCCCTCATGCCCCCTGAGAAGATGGTGCTGGTGAGCTGCTTCCTTGAACCCCTGCAGCCCAAGGGAGGCGGCGGCCCGAGCGGTTTTGTCACTGGGCTATTAATCCAGAGAGCCAGGGTCAATCCCTGGGGGATAAAAACGGGGAAACGCTGGGAAAGGAAAGCTCCGCACCCCCGAAAGCACCTGCGGAGAGAGAACGGAGAGAGAAACAGAGTTAACCTCTGGGTCACGCAGACTCGAAACGTCAGCTCGCTCTCTCTGCAGATGCTCTCAAGCCTGCTGCGTTTTTCCGGCTTTTTCGGGTTTTATTTAATTTTCTGATTTCCAGCAGGCCGCGGTAGTGTTTTGCTTTTGCCTGAATGATCCAGGGAATCGGCGAATCCCGGCAGATGGTAAAAACTCAGTTCTATAAAAATCTGGACCACAAAAGCATTGCCGAGTGCTGTTAAAAAAAAACCCAATCTGGTTCACTGATGATCTTGAGGGAAGGAAATCTGCCGCCCTTACCCGGCCTCACCTATCTGTGAATCCAGACTCACAGGAATGTGGTTGACCCTTAACTGCCCCCTGAAATGGCCCAGTAAACCACTCAGCATGCATCCGTCTGCTAAAAAGGTGTCGTGCTAATGTCACTGAACTAATAACCCAGGGTAAATCCTTGAAAGTTAAAGGGCTCAATTCCCACCACGGTAGCTGGTGGATTTTCAATTAAACTCATACAGGTCTACAGCAAGAAAAAGGCCCTTCGGCCCATCCAGTCTGCGCCGTTCAAACAAGTACCTGCTATTCTATTGCCATTTTCCAGGACTAGGCCCAAAACTTTGTATGCCATGGCATCGCAAGTGCATAATCCAAATACTTCTTAAATGTTATGAGGGTTTTTGCCTCTACCACCCTTTCAGACAGTGAGTTCCAGGTTCCCACCACCCTCTGGGTGAAAGAATTCTTCCTCACATTCCCTCTAAACCTCCTGACCCTTACCTTAAATCTTATGCCCCCTGGTTATTGATCCCTACACCAAAGGGAAAATTTCCCTCCTCTCTACCTTATCTATGCCCCTCATCATTTTATACACCTCAACCATGTACCCCCCTCAATCTCCTCTGCCCCAGGGGAAATAACCTCAGTCTATCCAATACCTCCTCCATAACTAAAATCCTCCAGTCCAGCCAACATCCAGGTAAATCACTTCTGCAGGAGAAGCTAATGCAACTCTAATTGCAAATGTCATCAGTTCAAGTTCAAGGGCAATTAGGGTTCGGCAATAAATGCCCGCAGTGCCATCGACACCAACATCCCATGAAGGGAATAAATACAATCAATGAGAAATTGTAATTTTCACTGTTCCTGTCCAAATAGCTTGGGTGTTATTTCTGCTGCATTTACATCCCAGTGGGAAAGACCACAGACAATGGCAGCAAGTTAGAATAGGCTCATTGATTCAATTCTTTAGGATGCAAGGGCAGCAGATAGATGGGAAGACCACCGCCTGGAAGTTCCCCTCCAAGCTAGTCACCATCCTGACATGGAAATATATCACCGTTCCTTTACTGTGGCTGTATGAAAATCCTGGAACTCCCTCCCTAACAGCACTGTGGGTGTACCTACACCACATGGGAGTCCAGCGGTTCAAGAAGGCAGCTCACCAACACCTTCTAAAGGGGGCAGTTAGGGATTGGCAATACATGCTGGCACAGCCAGCGAAGCCCACATCCCATGAATGAGTTTTTTTTAAAATCAGTGAAATGCCATGTCAAAAGCAGCGCTGAATTCTCAATGAAAAGGCTAGAAGTGTTCGTATAACATTGAGAAACATATTGTGGGGCGGGGGCGCTGGGGGCTGTGTTGGTGGGGAGTGGGGGGGAAGGAACATCTAGAAGCGACAATCCAAGCACGAGAATGTTATTCCCGGTCAGGTAATGAATCGTGGATGGGAAGCTGGGAGATTAGAGAAGAGGGAGGCAGGGAAATCAACAGCTTCGCGATGTGCTGCTTCAGAAAGGATCCTGGGGATCATTTGGGTGAAGGAAAGCACTAACTGTAGAAGTGCTGAATGAGGCCTGAAGAACTCTTAAAGATCAGGAAAGGAAGGCAGGTGGAGGTTCTTTGGACCTGTCACCCACGTAGGTGCATTCGAGTGCCCAACTCTCGCTGGGAGGTTTGACGAGCAAAGAAGAGGGGAACTGCGGAGGAAGCAGATCGGCGACATTAAAACGGCTATCATAGTTATGGAGAAATATGAGGATAGATTGGATAGGCTGGGGTGCCTTCCTTGGAGCAGCGAAGGTTGTGAGGGGACCTTATAGAGGGGTATAAGATTATGAGGGGCATAGGTAGGGTGGATAGGAAGACACATTTTTCCATTAGTAAAGTGGTCAATAACCAGGGGGCATAGATTTAAGGTAAGAGGTAGAAGGCTAAGAGGGGAGCTGGGGAGAATTGTTTTTCATCCAGAGGGTGGTGGGAGTCTGGAACTCGCTGCCTGAAAGGGTGGTTGATTCAGAAGCTGGCGTAACATTTAAGAAGTATTTAGATATTGCGTTGCCATAGACTCCAGGGGTTTGGGCCAAGCGCTGGAAAATTGGGTTAGTGTAGTCAGACATTTGTTGCCCGGCGCGAACATGATGGGACGAATGGCCTCCTTCTGTGCTGTAGGCGCCTAACAGCCTATGAGCGCATCTTTCCATCCACCCTGACAGTTTCTGCTTAATTTACATTCGAAACCAAACGCCAGAAAATTGCGAGATAACTACAAGATTTTAATGGTAGAATCTTTGAAAATGAAAGATGAGTTTTTTTTTTAAAACTCGAATGAACGTTTATTTTAGTCAACTTTCTTAGATGGGGTTTCCCTGTTCCAGTAATATTACACCGTTATGCTTATCAGTCTAATATATTACTGCGGGCCAGAGCTGCAAACTCCTGGGCGCTTACACGTCAAGTTCTGGGGTGAGCTGAGCTGGATATGCATCCAAATAAAGCTCGCATGATGGGTGCAATGGCCTCAATTCTCTATCGGACATTACCGTAGCTCTCTTCTCAATTTCGCCAGGCAACACTCAGCAGTAAAGAACAGTAGGAGGAAGGATATTTCAACTGGTATTTACTGGGCACAACATTGAGCAGGATGCCACTGCCGAATGTGAGTTTTGCAGAAAAGTAATTAGAAACTCAGTAGGAGTTGTCCAGACAGAAAGTTTGCTTTGCGGGCACCTGATTCAGATTGAGCTCATATCGGATAGAGAAAAATAAACCTGTAATGTTCATTATTTCGGGGGTAGCACCAGACACAAAGTTGGCATTAAAACAAGCCTTGGATTTTTAAATGTTTTTCACTCATAGAAACATATAGAATTCTGACAGGGCTGGACAGACTGGATGCAGGGGCGACGTTCTGTCTGGCTGGGGGGTGGGGGTGGTGGGAGGGTGGGGGATGGGGGTCTAGAATAAGGGGTCACAATTTCAGGGTACGGGGTAGACCAGTGAGGACTGTGATAAGGAGAAACTCCTTCATTCAGGGGGTGGTTAAGCTGTGGAATTCTCTACCAAAGGGGGCGTTGTATGCCATGCCACTGAACATTTTTAAGAAGGAAACAGATAGATTTCTGGACCCTAAGAGTGTCAAGGGGAATAGGGGGGAGGGGGATTTCGGCGTTGAGATCGTATTGAATGGTGGTAGAGGCTCGAAGGGCCGAATGACCTTTTCCCTCTCCTTTCTCTATGTTTTTATGCGTCCCATGCAGTTAAATTTCAGTGACTTATCTCTTCTTGGAGCAGTAACGATAGGACCAAATGGCTCCCTCCTTTATTGGAAGATTCCAACAAGCTTCTGATTGTGCCTTCTGACCCCGAGTTTGTGAGGGCATTTTATTCCTCCCCCTCACCACAACAACGACTACACAACATAAGTGCTTTGCAGACACATGCGAATGGGACATTTACTATTAGTTTTAGTGCAACCAGGCGCAAATTACAGAGGAGAGACGACTTACTGGGTTCAACGGTGAGTTTGGTCCCCCTGCCAAAGATAAGCTTTCTGGCAGCATAGCTAGCACAGTGGTGCCAGCTGTTGCAAAATACGGCTCACCACATGAATAGCAGTGTAAGGGCTTACTCTTTCCTTGTCTAGTTTTGAGCGTGCAGCATATTTTGAGATTCTGCTTGCTCCCACAGCCAATTCAAGTTCTCTCCAGAAGCAAAGGCAACCATTTCTCCCCTCCCATTAAACTGAATTACCCTCGCCTTGCACATTTCCAGGCCACACGAGGGGCGCCGGTGGTGGAATGGCAATATGACTGGAGTGGGCAATGCAGATAGGCCCTGGGTACATGGCTTCAAATCCCACTTTGGCAGTCAGTGGCTTTTAAATTCAGTTAATAACATCCAAATTTCAAATATACTCGCATGAAAGGTGACCATGAAACCGAATATCGCAAAAACTCACAGGAAATCTGCAATTCTCTACGTGGTCTGGCCTACATATGACCTCCCAGGCACACAGCAATGTAGTTAATTCTCTAACTGCCCTTTGAATCGGCCCAGCAAGACAGTTACCCTCAAAGAGGCGGTGATACAGTGCTATTGTCACTGGGCTGCTAATCCAGAGACCCAGGGTAATCCTCTGGGGACCCGGGTTCCAAACCCGTCCACGGCCCAATGTTCAGTATTCAATTAAGAACAATTTAAAAAAAACAGATGATTGACCATTACCGATTGTCATTAATGTTCGGTTCATGAGAGCCCTTCAGAGAAGGAAATCTGCCATCCCACATGTCACTCTTAAATGCCGAGGGTAATTAGGGATGGGCAATAAATGCTGGACCTAGCTCGCAATTCATGAGTGAACAATTAAAAGGGGCAGCTGTTCACCTTTCCATCCCTCGTGACTGTATTCCTTAAGCAACTACCAGGATTCGGCTATCACCACCATGATTTTATGATCAGGGCGGTCGACATGTCGTAACTGTGGTGGGGGGTGGGGGGTATAGCAGTGCTGGTGGCTAAGGATGGAAACTGCTGCTTATCCATCTTCTGGCAAGGCATTTGATTTCAGTATTTGCTGAAGTTTTGAATTTGGCGTTCAAAACACACAAAGCTATCTGCTAATAGTGTAAGGTGAGGTTATGTTTACCCCGTTCCTTCGCTTATTTGGGGCAACTCTCGGGATCCAATGTCGCTAATGATGCACCACCTTTCGGCTCAGCACCGTCTTACTGGGTCCTGGGGTTACAGCTCGTGGCAAATACCCCTCACACCCCACCCCCACACCCCTAACGCTTGGCTAAACTGAGCTGGGATAAAGCTGACTCTGTCTGCGTCATGGCTTCACCGACATTACACACGTTACCTGGGCGCTCTGCCCATTTTTGCTAGCTTACTTTCAGCTGCAAACGAGACCAAGTCGAAGAAATATATTAAAAAAAAAGCCCTGAACTCACTTACTTGGGAGAACTGTCAGTCGGGTGCCGCTGCCGAACGTTAGTTTAACAGTAGCATCGTAAAAGCACAGTGACAATTACCCAGACAGAAACCTTCACCTGACATAGCTGATCCAGATTTCAGCCAATACACCAGAAACATTTTGGGGCGAGCGCTGTACATTTGATTCGCTGTGAACTGAACCCTAATTTTGACCTGCACTTCACAGCCACTGCCTTATCTAACCCCCCGCGAAAACCCAGTACAGGCAGAACGGGCCGAATGGTCTCCTCGGACCTTGTAAGATTCTGCGAAATGGAATCTTCTGAACTCAGGTTTGGAAACACGTATGAACACTGGGAACAACAGAACCGGAGTAGGCCATTCAGCCCTTTCGGGCCTAGCTCCGCTATTCAAGTTAGATCATGGCTGATCGTCTACAAGAGCATCACTTTCCCTCGCCACCCCCATAATCCCTTGATGTCGTGAGACTCCAGAAATCTGGCAGCCGCAGTCTTGGGCATGCTCACGGATTGTGCTTCCACAACCCCCTGGGCTAGAGAACTCCAAAGATTTATCACCCTCCGAGTGAAGAAATCCCCCCTCATCCCGGTCTTAAATGGCCTGCCCCTTATTCTGACACCCTTTCCCGGGTTATTGACCCACTTCCCTTCCCCCGTCCCCAAGCCAGGGGGAAACATCCGACTCACATCTACCCGGTCGAGCACTCTATGAATTTTGTAGGTTTCAGTGAGATGATCTCCCATCGGTCTAAACTCTAGAGAGTACAGACCCAGTTCCCTCACTCTCTCCTCATAAAACAGTCCCGACATCCCAGGGATGAGAGCGGCAAAAGCCAATAAATCGAAACCCTGCGGATGCCGGAAACGTGAAACAAAAACAGGAAATTTTGGAAAAAAATCAGCAGGTCTGACAGCATTTGTGGAGAGAAAGACAGGGTTAACGTTTCGAGCCCGTATGACCCTTCTTCAGAGCGGCCATGAGGCAAAGGCATATGGATTCCAAACGCTAACTCTGTTTCTCTCTCCCGCAGATGCTGTCAGGGCTGTTGAGTTTTCCTAGCATGTTCTGTGTTTTTGATTGGCCTGGTGAAACTCCATTGCACTCCTTCCAGGTCAAGTTTGTCGACGGCCGATTGATTCCCCTTTCCCCTAACACAAATGTATTTTGCAGTTGCATTAGGGACAGGGCATTTTCGTTAGAACCTGACGCAAATTAAAAGTGTGAAAAGACTTACTGGGTTCCACAACGAGTTTTGTCCCGCTGCCGAAGATAAGCTTGTTGGTTTCCCAGGCGTCACACTGCTACCTGGTGTTACAAAAATAGTCCCTACCGCATGAACCCTAATACAAGCGTTGCTCCTTCTCTAACTTTGGCTTTGAGCGCTTTAAGTACATTTTGAGATTCGACTTGCTTGCACACCGCGGTTTGTTGACCTCCAGAAAACAATACAACCCCTCCATTGAACTTAACTTTCTCTGCTTCTACCTGTCTAGGGTGAGACTTTACCTCAGTGGTAATGTGACTGGAATGGTTAATTCAGAGAGGCAGCTCCTGGTAGTTTCCAAATCACCGCACCAGCTGGTGGAATTTCAATTCTGTTAGTAAAGCCATCTCAGTAATGGCGACCATAGCAACTATCATACACGGTTGCAAAAACCCATCTGGTTCACTCATGCCCCTTTTGGGCAGGAAAACTGCCGTCCTTACTAGGTCTTGCCTACATGTGACTCCAGCCCCCTCAACATCGTATTTGACTCTTAACTGCCCTCTGAAATGGCCTAGCAAGCCACTGCAAGGGCAATTAGGGACGGTCAGCAAATGCTGGCCAAGCCGGAGACGTCCCCATCCCATGAAACTAATAAAAAATGAAACACGGTAAACGGACAACAGTTCATTTTTCAATTCCCCGTTGCATTTCTCCATTTGCACCTCCGGGGGAATTATTTGACATCAACATAATTTTGATATAAATGTGTTTTATATATGAAATCTCCTTTGCGTGTGTGTGTGTGTGTGTGTGTGAGAGAGTGTGTGTGTGTGTGTTTATGCAACTTTGTGTATTTTTTGACAGGGTGAGTGTGTGTCACTGAACCGGACTAGCCATATAAATACCGTGGCTACAAGAGCAGGTCAGAGGCTAGGAATCCTGCCACGAGTAACTCACCTCCTGACTCCTCAAAGCCTCTCCACCATTTACAAGGCACAAATCAGGAGTGTGATGGAATACTTCCCACTTGCCTGCAAGAGTGAAGCTCCCACACAGTGTGTGCAGGGGAATGTTACTAATCAATTCTTTGCCCTGGGAATAGATACTAATCAATTCTTTGCCCTGACAATTGATGTGCAACGTGTATATAACATGTTAGATTTAAAAGAGGGAAGGGGATATGCTGAGACTATGAGAAACGTTTGTGTTTAGTCGAATCTACAGTTACTTGGGGCCACTTTCCAATGGGGAGTTTCACGGCCTGATAATGAAATTTAATTCTGCCCTTCTGTGCCTTTTTACATTATTGAAGCCTCGCGATACATCTGCTGGCTACAGTGTGTCTAATTAAACCCTGAACTGAGTTGGATATCTATCTATCTTCTTAAAGCTCATCTTACCGATGAAATGCCTTCACTTTTTTCCCCCCACGTAAAGCCTTGGCCCTCTGCCCACTTGCCACATGCCAGGTAACATTCAGCCAAAAAAAAAAGGAAACAAATCTACACGCAGGAGAACGAGAGAAAGCTCAGCTGGTACTTACTTGGCACAACTGTCACTTGGGTGCCTGTGCCGAACGTGAGCTTGAGAGTTGGGTTATAATAGGTTGCACGGTGAAAACAGTGCAAACAGAAACATTCCATTGGAGAGATCACCCGATTCCATTCAATACATAACAAAGCATATTCGCTAATTCTGGGATGGCATTGTGTACAAAGTTTAACTAAACTAATGCCTATGAGATGGATGTTTTTTTTTTCCCACCTGAACATAAAAGTCGCTGAATTGGAACGATGGGTCTTTGGGGTCAAAACCTTAAGACATGTGCAGAACCTCTGACACCGCCCCCCCCACCCCCACCCCCCTCACACACCCCCGCAGCCCCCCAAGTGGCTAAGTGGTCATCTAATTTCCCCCAGACCTTCCACGAATTTACACAAGAAGAAATGATTTGCAGTTTATTTGATGAGTGCCCACGCCACATGGACTGCCACGGTTCAAGAAGGCGGCTCACTGCCACCTTCTCAAGGGGCAATTAGGGATGGGAAATAAACACGCTAGTGTAGTCGGGGACGCCCAAGTTCCATGAAAGAATTGAACGAAAAATAAGGAAGCTACATTTACTTATGCTCTAACCACATCCAAACTGACGACTTGAGGTGACTTACTGGGCTGCACAGTGACTCTGGTGCCACTGCCAAAGATAAGTTTCCAAGTTTGAACGTTAGCACAACCGTACAAGGTGTTAGAAAAATAGACCAAGCACATGAGCAGTAATGTTAGCTTCTTTTTTAGTTTCTCCCCGTTTGAGTTTTAAGTTGCAGTTTGAGATTCTACTTACTTCAGGACCCAAGGTATCTTATCTCCAGAAAACAATCTGACTATTCCCCCTCTGCCGAGCGAATTTAACTCCACTTCCCTTATTCTATTTTAAACACAGAAGAAATTGTGAAAAAGGGGACAGCGGGTGGTCTGACCTTCCTCCCTGACACATGTCCATTGACATCCATGCCAAAACCAGCTCCAACTGGTTTTGGTCAGGTTGATTTTGACAGTCACTATGTTGGACAATTCATTGCCGCTTTGTGGATGTTGATCTGTCTGTTGTTGTGGGATAGGGGGCGGGGAGGAAGGGGCATGGAGGTGGTGGGTACCAGTGTTCCACTGATTAATTTTCTGCCTAGAGAACTGATTTCACATATGGACGTTATTGCTTTGTTGTTCGCGGTTTTGATGAAACACAGAGGCCTGTTGGGAATGAAAAATGAGGGCCTTTTAGCTCTAAATGACAACTATTTATGTCCATTTCACAAATGGGAATTTCAATCCCAGTTTTACAAAAAAAAAAGACGGAATTCTGCATTGAGACCAATGCTCATATTGCCGAGGTCTGCAGTTTGAACTCGTGGTCAATGCATGTCCAATTGAGGAATGAGTTGAGCCGAATAGGCATGATTCTAAAGACATGTCTCTTCGGTTTCCCTTATATTTCGAGTACTCCCTTGGCAATCTGCCCGAATCCTGCAGATATTATCCAGCAGAAAGCGACATCAAGTTAAAGATTGACAAAAATACACTTCAGATGGCACTTACTTGGCACAACGTGCAAATGGGTGCCGCTGCCGTACGTCAGCTTCTCAGTAGCTACAACATCAAACTCAAACGGGTAATAAAAACACAGTGGCAATTGCTCATACAAAAACCTTCTATTGGGACAGGCGATTCACATTTTATCTAATACACGATAAAGGAGCTGGAACATTCACTGATTCGGATTGGCGCTGTCTATTTAGTTCACATTAAACTACGAGGTGTAAGTGCGTATCACCTGCGGATGACAATCATTGCTTTATCGGCCTCCCAACACAGGCAAGATCGGCCGAATGGCCTCCTTGAACCCCGTAAGAATCTACGAGCGTGAAGCATTCCTGATCCCGAGTTGCCGGTGATCGACTTATTCCCCTCTCCCCTCCCACCAATATATTTTGCAGTTGTGTTAGTGCAGGGCATTTTAGCCATGCTAGGCATAAGCAGATTCAAACTGAAGGCAAACGAAGACTTACTGGGTTCCACAGTGAGTTGGGTCCCACTGCCAAAGATGAGCTTGTCAGTACTCCAGTAAGCACATCATTATCAAGTGTTACAAAATCCGACCTTAACCACATGAGCAGTAACGCAAGCGAGCCATCTTCTCTAGGTTTGAGATTTCAGTGCATTTTTAGATTCTACTTGCTTGCATGGCCTGGTCAGGTTAGCTTCAGAAACAAATGCCATCGTTTCCCCTCCTCTATTCAACTCAATTTTCGTTGCTTTGCACTATTTGGGGGGCGCGTGGTAGCGTGGCGGTAATGCAGGGAGCGGGGCCTAGGCCCCTGCGAGGGGTTGGGTGGGTTGTGGGTGGGGTGGGGGGGGTGGGGAGGATAGGGGAGGGAGTAGTTGGGAGGGGGGCATGCCTTCAAATCCCATCACGGCAGCTGGTGGAATCTAAACTCAATGACCAAATCTGCAATTGAAAGCAAACCTCAGTAAAGGCCCATCTGATTTACTAATGTCCTTTAGGGAAGGGAATCTACCGTCCTTGCCTGGTCAGGTCACCATGTGACTCCAGACCAGCAGCAATGTCACTGCCCATCGATCAGCCGAGGAAGCCACTCAGCTCAAGGGCAATTTGGGATGGGCAACAAATGCTGTCATTGCCAGCGACTCCCAGGTCACAGGAAAGAATGAAAAAAAAATGCATAAGCACAATGAATGGATCATGGTTCATTTTTCAATCCCTTCTTGCATTTCTCCATTCACACCTATCGGTAACGAACTACTTGGGGAATTAGTTGGCATCAACAGTTAGGCCTCTTCTCGAGTACTGTGCCCGGTACTGGGCGCCACACATGCGGAAGGAGGTGATGGCATTGGAGAGATCATGGGGGAGATTCAGAAGAATGATCCCAGGGATATAGAATTGTAGCTTTAAGGATAGTTTGGAGAGGTTGGGACTGTTTTCCTTGGAGAAAAGAAGGCTGAGAGGAGACTTGATAGGGGTATTCAAGTTCCTGAGGGTGATGGATAGGGTAAATAGTGATAAAAACACCTTCCAAACCTACGACCTCTACCATCTAGAAGGACAAGGGCTGTAGGTAAAAGGGAACACCAGCACCCGGAAGTTGCCCTCCAAGCCACTCACCATCCTGACTTGAAATTATATCGCCATTCTTGCACTGTAGCTGGGTCAAAATCCTGGATCTCCCTTGCTAAGAGCACTGTAGGTGCACCTACACCACATGAGCTGCAACAGTCCAAGAAGGCAGCTCACCACCACCTTCTCCAGGGGCGATTAGGGATGGGCAATAAATGCCGGCACAGCCAGAGAAGCCCACATCCCGAGAATGAAAAAAAAAACTGTTCCCACTCAAGAAAACATGAAGAACTAAAGGGCACAGAGTCGAAATAATGGGCAAAGAAGTAAAAGCGAGTGTGGAACGCACTTCCTGAGAGGGTGTAGGTTCGATCGAGGTATTCCAAAGGGATTTGGATTGCTAGCTGAAGAGAGAGAGAATGTACCAGGTTACAGGGATAAGGCAGGATCGGTGGACCTAGGTAGAATGCTCTTGCAGAGAGACGGCGCAGTCTCGATAGGCCGAATGGCCTCCTCCTGCACTGTAAAGATACTGTGATCCAGAGGAACTAATGGGAAAGGAACCTCGTTTTGAATTCGTTAGGTGAAAATGCTTCGCCTGGTGTTTCGGTGAAGTCTTTGGGTTGCTGTTGCCTTAATGGAGAGTAGTTTGGGAGTTTATTAAAAGTCATGGTAGCAGTAATTTGTAGCGATGTGTATATATATTTAACTTGTGTAAATTAATAAATGTCTCGTGTATTTTGATGTGAAACCTCCAGAGAGCTGGTGGTCTGATTACTGAATTTAGGGATGCAACTCCAACATACAAAAATAGAAGTTATGACAGTTGTCTAAAGTTTCCCTTTAGGATTTTTAAATAACTCAGCTTTACCAACTGCTGGGTCATAACATTTGCTAGGTCCGGTGATCTCCAGAAAAAAATGGATCTGTTTCCCTCCCAACCCCAGACTCCACTAACCCTAATTCCCCTCGTTTTGTTCTATTGTCAAAGCACGAGGAATTGTTGGAAGTTTGTCTTCCTTTGCGGGCAGTTTTTTTTAAATAAACCTTCACCCGGGACAATTGCCTCCTGAGGGATGCGCTTGACATCAGCATGATTGTAATATCAGCATGCTAAATACATTATAGCTTCCATGTGTATGTAAGTGTGTGATTGTTCGGGGGTGGGTGTTGGTGGGTGGGGGGAAGGTGGGGGTAATGGTGCTGGCGGGTTTGTAGGTGTTAACATGAATGTGGCACCTTCAGCTTCGATTTCACACATGGAACAGGGACATAGGGACATAGGAGCATGGGAGTAGGAGCAGGTCATTTGGCCATTCAAGCCTGCTCTGCCGTTCATTAAGATCATGGCTGACCTGGTTGTGGCCTCTGCTCCGTTTTCCTGACTGCCCCCCACCCATCCCCGCCATAATCCTCGACACCCCCACCTAACAAAAATCTGTCCAACTCCGTCTGGAACAAAGTCAGCCTCAAGTACTTTTAGGGCAAGAGAATTCCGCACACCAAGGTCCCATTGGGAGAGGGAACAAAAATTCTCATCTCTGTCTTAAAAGGGAAACATCTTATTTTTAAACTACGTCCCCTCGATTTAGTCTACCCTACAAGTGGAAACACCCTCCGGGGGTAGAACCTATATTGCTCCCTCAGGGTCTTATATGTTTCAATTACATCACCTCTAATTTTTCTAAATTCCAATGGGTATAGGCCCAACCAGTCGAGTCTAACAAACCCAGTTTAGCCAAAGTGCCTTTGGAAACCGTTCCGTTATTCGAGCAAATGCTTTTATTTTTTGCGGTGACCTTCCTGAATTGAGATTCCCTGCCCCGGTAACAGTGGACGATGGTGCATTTGAGCGCTGCATCATATCACTGACGTGTGGGGATCGCACTCCTAGCCGCTGCACCCCTTCGTAAGGCGTGAGCAGAGATTGTCAACCATTGGCTTAAAGCTTATTCCCTCAGTGCAAAGCCTCCACTTCTATTACACCGACTGCCCTGGATGTCTGCCGCACTCACCAGACACCATCAATCAGAGGACTATGTCAAGTAGTTGGGCTGGGAGGGGCATGGGGGGTTTGGAAGAGAAACCTCAACTCAAACTTACATGGCACAGCCGTCACTTGGGTGCCGCTGCCGAGGGGCAGCTCGCTCGAGTAATCATAATTACCATTCACGGTAACAATTGCCCAGGGAGAAATCATACACTGGATTGACTCATTCAGATTCCTGCCCTTATACGCCAAATAAACTCTGCTATTCCCTAATCGAGGTAAGGGGCAGCTAACACAGAGAGCATAGCAAACTAAATCCCATTGCTAGCAAATATTGTTAATTCCAGGTGCAGGTGCCTCATTGATCACCCAAAGCAGACACCTTGACCCAAATGACCTTCCATTTATTGGGTTACTTTGCAAGGGAAGGAATTCTCTCACTAATTGGTCAGTTGCTGCGTTATTTTTCCGCCCCTCAAATCCAGATTGTGTATCAGCTTGGCAGGCATGTCACGACAGGGCGACTCTCGTTTTGTATTTTTTTTTTACAATAGCCAGATGCAAATTGGAGGCAGGCAATGAAAGACTTACTGGGTTCCACGGTGAGTGTTGTTCCACTGCCAAAGATAAGCTTCTCAACATCGTAGTTGTCACAGTGTTAGCAGGTGCTACAAGAATAAGCCCAGCTACATGAGAAGGACCGTGAGGGTTTGCATTTTGCCTTGCTTTTCGTTCTGAGAGCACTTTCGATGCTATTTGCTTCTAAAGACAGATCAGGTTGCCCCCAGAAACCAATGTGACTTTTTTTTCCCCCCCCTCCCCAAAATTAATCTTAATTCCCTCCGCCATGCGCCATTGTGAAAGCACAAGATAAGAACAGGAAATTAGCAACTCTCCATGTTACTTCCATTCCTGACAACTCTCCATTAGCATCCACCCGAAAACCAGTTCGTGGACTAAATTTTTGCCACCAACAGGATTTTGTTAGCAGCGTGCCCGACGTATCATCGTTTCCTCCTTTGGCACTTGGGGATGGGGTGAATTATGCAGCTGTGGTTGTGCAAAGGGCTGCTTATGCACTCAAGCAAAAACAGGGAATGGTGGAGAAACTCAGCGGGTCTGACAGTATCTGTGGAATGAAACAGAGTCAACATTTCGAGTCCATACGACTGTTCATCAGAAACGGATTCGAAACGTTAACTCTGCCCTTCTCTCTCCACAGATGCTCTTCGACCTGCTGAGCTTTTCCAGCGTCTTCTGCTATCGTTACAGATTCCCATCATCCGCAGTATTTTGCTTTCACCTGCGTATATACTCTCTGCCTTGAGACCTGAATGTACATTGTTGCTGGCAATTGAGGTTCAAAAACCAAACACAAAAAAAAGCCATGTTTTGAGAATGAAAAACAATGTTCCATTGACTCGAATCTTTGCTTAATCTGTTACACTTGCCAAATGTGAGTTTCCCATTCCTGTGATAACATGTAAGTCTGCATTTCAGGCCATTGTGGTATTACTGGGGCCTAGATTTCCAGCCTCTGGGCACTGCTTACCTAATTCCGGAGTGAACTGAGCTGCCTGTCTGTCTCCCTGAAACTGTTCTTGCTGATGCAACTGATTAACTTTTCTTTTGCGCATCGCCTTGGCTACCTGCCCACGATGGCCAGTGACCTTTCAGCGGACAGTTGCATGTAAATGGAAAGCAAGGAAACTAAGCCTAATGGGCACAACCCTCAGTTGGGTGCCACTGTCAGATTTCACAACAGTGGCATAAGAATTCACACAGCTACAACTCACCAGACCAAAAAAACAAAGAACAACATTCTACCTCAGCACCTCATTAAGATTTCAGGCAAAAAAAGCAAAGTTGGGACATTCACTAATTCTGGCCATCTTACATGCAAAATTCATACTAAACCCAAGTACTGTCACCTGCAAATATTTGTCAGCTGAGGTCAGAAGTCACTGACTTGTGTACACCCAGAGTATGAACGATGGGCCGAATGCACACCCCGCCCCTCCTCCCTGTATTATATGGTGCCACGGGCGCCCAGAATTTGTATCACCGAGTGGCCAAACTATTACCCCCCCACCCCCACCCCTCCTCCCTTTTCGACAAGGTTTAGTCTGCTGAATGCATATTACAAGAGTGAATTTCAGTGACGTTATTACTAAAACCAGATTAAAGTTGAAGATATTAGAAAACTTACTTGGTTTCACAGTGAGTGTTGTTCCACTGCCAAAGATAAGCTTTTCAGTTCTGTATGTAGCACAGTGATACCAGGTGCTACAAAACTATCTACAACTGCATGACTAGCAAAGCAAGGGCTTGTTTTTGCCTTGCTTTGAGGTTGAGCAAAGTTTGAGGTTCTCCTTGCATCCGTGTCCAGGCCAAGGGGGGAACAAATACAACTGTTCCCCCTCCCCGCACTGAACCTGATCCCTTTACTTTGCCGTATATCAAAAGTAAAAGGATTGGGAAAGGAAATAACAGCACTTCCTCCTTCCTTTCTTCCTGGTAGTTTTCCGTTAACATCTACCCGAAAACAAGCACTGGGAGAGTTTTTGGACGTCAACATGGTTTTGATATAGTAGGCTTGTATCACAGCTTCTATTTGTATACAGGCTTGTGTGTGTGTGTGTGTGTGTGTGCATGTGTGTGTGTTTGTGAGTGAGAGAGAGAGAGGGAGAGAGAGAGTGTGTGTGTGGTTATGTGTGAGTCTGTGCGTGAGAGAGAGAGAGTCTGTGTTTGTGTATGTGATTATGTGTGATTGTGTGTGAGGGAGAGAGAGAAAGAGAATGTGTGTGTGCGTGTATTTACATACGCGTGTGCGTGTAAGTGTGTGTGTGTGAGAGAGATAGAGTGTGTGAGTGTGTGTGCGTGAGAGTGTGTGTGTGACTATATGTGTGTGATTATGGGTGAGTGTTTGTGTGTGTGAGAGAGTGTGTTTAGGTGTGTGTGTGATTATGTGTGAGAGAGATTGTGTGTGTGTGTATGTATATTTGTGTGTGTGATTGTGTGTGTGTCTGAGAGATAGAGAGTGTGTGTGTGTTTGTGTGTGTGAGAGAGTGTGTGCCTGTGTGTGAGAGAGACAGAGAGTGTGTGTGTGTTTGAGAGATAGGTAGCGTGTGTATGTGTGAGAGAGAGAGAGGGAGAGCATGTGTGTGAGAGAGAGAGAGATTGTGTGTGTGTGTGTGTGTGTGTGTGTGAGAGAGAGAGAGAGAGAGAGAGAGAGAGTGCGTGTGTGTGTGTGTGTGTGAGCGTGTGTGTGTTAGAGAGAGAGAGAGAGGGAAAGAGAGAGTGGGTTTCTGCTTGCTCTTAGCGCTAGGCCAGGTCAGGTCAGCTCCAAGTATGACCCAAATGAGTTTAATTCCCTTTGTTTTACAACATTTTAAAAGTAGAAGAAATGGCAAGAAATTGACAGCATTTGACCTTTCCTCCTTTCTTGATCATTCAGCATTACCATCTTACGTCAATGTGTTCACCTGATGCTTGACATCAACATGAAATATCATAGTCTCCTTCTTTGCTCGTCGGTGCACCTGCAAAGCAGGGTTGGGTGGGGGAGGGGAGGAGTGCGGGTGGGGGGGCGGGTAACATGCATTTTCTGCTCTGAGGCTTGATTTCAAACATGCATGTTATATTATAAACACGCATTCGGAGTTTAAAGTAAAACTAAACAGCACTTGGGAACGATTTTGGTTCTCCAGGAATAAGAGGTGATCTTATCGGAAAATATAACATCCTGAGGGGTTAATGTTTAATGCGCCCCCCAACCCCCCCCCAACCCTAACACCCCCACCCTGCAATAAACGTACTCCAAGTCAAAAAAAAAAGACGCACAGGAAATGAACAAGGAGTTGCCAGTGGTTCACCTTTACTTCCTTTCCATTTAATTATCCATTCACACCTACCCGGAACCAATTGCTGAAGGAATTGCTCAGCTTCGACAGGAGTTTCACCATTTATGATGTTCGTTACATCATAGACTTTTTTTTTCGGGAGTGTGAACCTGGAGTGGAGGGGGTTGGAGAGGGTGGGGGAGGGGAGGGTGAGGCGGGGGGTCCCTACGAAGCATTCAGCTGGCTTGACATTTAATTGCAAACTTCTTTGTTTTGTCCTTGGTTAGCGTTTAAAACTGGAAAAGCGAGATTTCGAGAACGACACATGGATTTCTATTCACTCCAATCAATGCTCACCCGGGCCCGACTTGCAAATGGGGGTTTATTATCCCGGTGATAATACCCAATTCTGAAATTTCACTGCAAACTCACATCACTGGGGCCGGGAGTTACAACTCCGGGACACTACAGAGTGAACTTGGGGGTGGGGGTGCGGGTTGATCTGGATAGCTGCCTTGTTACAGCTTGTTGGATGGGAAACACTGGCTTCAATTTTACGCCGCGCACTATTTTCGCTCTGCGCACACACTCGCCAATGCCCTATCCAGCAGAAAACTCTTTTAGGTAGGAGCACAATAAAAAATAATTACTCATTTCATACTTACTGGGCACAACGTTCAACTGGGTTCCGCTGCCGAATATCAGCTTCTCATAATAAGTGGCACAGTAACAACTGCAGGGACAGAAACCTTCCACTAAAGCTGGGGGGGAGGGGGGTGCAGATTCCCCCCACCACCCCCCCCCCCGCCCACCGACCCCCAATAGCCCCCCTTCCCCCAACCCCACGCACAAACTCCCTACCCACCCCCTTCCATCACCTCCCACCCCCACTCCCCCAGCCCCTGCCAATAACGCTGAAACTTTCACACATTCGAGGTCGGAGCACCTTTGCCATGTTCACATTAACCCTGTCATGTTAATTTGTAAAATTACCATGAATGCTATCTCCCATGAATTCTACCATGTGTAAATATCCTATACCTGAAGTTCCCCTTCTCTGCCTGCCCTCCAATGATTATCCAGCACTGCATACACCTGCTAACAGTATGATTCTAGTCCACAAATTGGACTTACCCGGTTCCACAACCACTGTGGTCCCATCTCTGAATGTCAGTGGGTCAGTGGCCCGTGTCTAGTACAGTGACTCCGAGCCTGTAATTAAACCTGCCAGTGTTCCAGAAATCCTAGCCCCAGGACTTGGGCTGCTAACCAGCGCATGAACTATTTCTGAAGCTTGGCTCTGATTGCCAATGTGGATCTATTGGACACTGGGTTTCACTGAACTCTCAGTGTGCGGCGTCCTGGCCTCTGGGTCGGAATGGCTTTGCGTCCAAGGGCCTCTCTGGAAACTGGAAATTGAGGGCAATACTGGCGGAGTGCTGCACTGCCGGAGGTGCGCACCCGAGACCCGCCCACATCTCTTCCAAGGAGACATTAAACCACCGTTCTGTCCGCTCTCTTCGGTTGCCAAACGCTATCCAAATGATGCATTCGGGGGTGAGCAAAGGTCATCACCCCAGTGTCCCATCAAACACCGGCACATACATCACAGCGCATCTGGCCACTGTCACTTTGGCTGCTTGCGCCAAATTCAGGGCAAATTGGCAATTCCCTCTCCAACAATCCCGCAGTGTGCACCGATGTGACTTCAACAGTCAAAAAATATTACATGGATTGTGAAGTGATACGTCTGCTTCGGGGATTGTTAACGACGCTCTGTAAATGTAACTTTGCTCTTACCTATGTAAATGCGACTGCCAACACCGCCTGTCTACATTCCACATACCCCAAACCTCCACACCCGGAAATTCAGGCGCAGCTCGCCCATCGAAAATTAGAACACGCCACATGACAAGTTAATGTTAGGCTTTCTTTGTACAAAAAGATGGAATCATTGTCTTCAATATTACTCACTTGGCTCTACCGTCAGTTGGGTCCCAGTTCCAAACGTTAGTTTAGCAGTGTACACTGACCCACACAGTGATATGGACCCGTATCTGAAACCTGACTACCCCACCAGGTATCAGTCCATTACAGCCCAACACACAAGGGTAGCACGCTTCGGACCAGATTTTAATCCACACACAAAAAAGCCCATCCAGCCGCATGGACTTCCCTTGTTGAATAAGCATAATAATAGGCAGGGTACCGCAACCCTTTAATGTGTTAAATTATATTGAACTACTGTTCTTCTTATTATTAATAGATACCAGACCCCTTTCACAACGTGCGTGAGGCAGCTGACAGCAGACAATTGCTTACGTCTTCGAGAGGTGTAGGGCTGGGGATGGGGAGAGGTGACATGAGGCGATATCTTCACATTTTACTCAATTGGTCCCACCGTAACCCTAATCTCACTCCCCAATATTGGTGCTCATGGCCTTATCCCAACATGCTGCAGAGAGGCAAGCGAACAGACAGAAACCTTCGTTAGCACATGTCGCTCAGAGACAGCTCGGAGAAAAACGTTGGACTGAGTGGTGTTCTTACGGGCTGTGGGTTTTTTAATGTACTCTGTGCTCAACAGGGCACTTCTGGCTTTTAAACCCCTCGGGCACATTGAACCAATGGCAGTTTATACTCACTTGGTTCTACCAGAAGTTTGGTCCCGTTACCGATGATAAGCTTATCGAACACAGTGCTGAACGTCTGTGCAGAAACCCGTCAGCGGACAGAGGCTATGCCATCGCGAACACTGTAGGCCTGATGACTAGGCACATTTGGCCCCGCACAACATTCACTGGCCTTACATTCCGTCAAACAGATATGGAGGGACCAGAGGAGGTGCAAAATCATTCACAAGGTTGATAACCCCTAATGATCGCTTTTAGGCCTTGGGATTCATTTCTCCAGCCAAGCAAAAAGTGGCGGGTGGGGAGGTGGGGGTGGGGGTGGAGTGATTCTGGGGCAACAGGACGGAGTTATTTATAATTAGGAGTGCGTTCGATAGGATAGACTTTTTCACTCGTTGGGGAATCCCCCCCAGAAAATGAATAGTGGCGTCCACGTTTTAACATGGTTGCCAATAAATCCAATTGGGAATTGAGGAGAAACCTCTTTACCCAGAGGGCGATGGGAATGTTGAAATTAGCTACCACGTGGAGTGCTTCACGTGAACACCATTGATAACTCACAGGGGATGCTGGTTCAGAGAGGTGAAGGGGAAAGCAATCGAATTGATTGAGTGACGTGAGGTAGGGTGGGATCAGAATCACCCGAAGCACAGTCAATGGGCCTGCAGCTACTGGACTGAATGGCCCACTTCTCTGTTCTAAATTCTGCACGATTCAATGCACCAAAACATTTCCAACGCACAGCGCGTGTGGCTGCGGCCTAGCAGTTTGACAAAGGGCATATATCAGTGTTCCAGAGCGGAAAGGGCTGCTCCAGGCCCCACTAACGAGTAGACTCATCAGCAACATGGGGTCGTGTGCGGAATTCAATGAAACCCGCCTCACCCCGGCCCAACTCGTTCTGGGAAAGGTTGCTTTCCTACAAACCGCATCACTTTTCCTTGGAGCATTCGGTATCACGGGTCATCTGGCGACTCTCAGCACATCCGAGCTCCTGAGTCTTGTGAGGAAACTGATGTACACATGGAAAAGGCGCATTTCTCCCTCCCCGTAGATTTTCCGCGGTTCATCTTTCAGGACGGCACTTTGCAATTCCTCCCACCCGTTCCACAACCACCACCCCTCTCCCCCTTTTTGCCATGAGAGCAATAATTTCTTTGTGCAGAATGAAGCTTCTCAAATTAATACCAAAGCTTATACTCACTTGGCTCCACGGTCAGTTCGGTTCCCGCACCGAATATTAGTGGTTTATAAACAATCGAATACACCGTGAAAAATCTCCATCTGAAAACTCAGAGGCACGCCCATAACCTTCAAATGGTTTTCGGTACTCTTCTGGCCAGCTCACCGTGGCTATTTCCTGAAGTTTGCTTAGGTTAAACAGTTAATCCTCAAGCCCTGCAACCTTGGAAACGATCCGCAGCTCTCCTTCAATTTCGCTCCATAAGAAAACATGGTTGCCAGGCCCCAATTGACAAATCCAAGCGAAGGAGAGGCTGGGGAGAATCCTCTTTTTTGCTTTCCAACGAAATTCTCGAAGCGTTACAAAATATGCTGCAGTTGGGATAGGTGTAGAATTGGAACCAACGGCAATGTACATCACCCACCCCTCCATCTGCAGCTGTTCCTCAACACTGCAATTTTCGATGCCATATATGGCTGCCTGGTTTAGTGGAGCATTGGGTTTTGGGCCACATTACACAATGCAATATAAACATCGCTTCTAATTTCAGGCAGGCTCCTTAACATTAGAAATCATACACACACACACATACACACACACACTCACACACACACACACGAAACGCCTCCAAATGACACTTAAACTATTCTGGCCCTCGTCTGAGAGTAAAGAGTCGGCCATTTTGGCTTGAGTTGAAGAGATATCCCTTCACTCAGAGGGCTGCCGGCCTTTGCAATTCTCCAGCCTAGAGGGTTGGGGATACTGAGAAGTTGCATCTATTCAAAACGGTGATTGATGGATTTTCGTTTGGTGATAGATTTTTTGTGAGGTGTCGCTAAGGGGATCGAGGATATTGGGACAGGCCAAGTGGACATTGATGTCGAATCTCAGTCGTGATCTTAATGAACTGCTCAATCCTGCACCTATATATTATGTGCTTAATGGTGCCCTCCGTCCACGCTGTACAATCCCCCGACCCCCACTCCGCACTCTGACTGACCTGGCACTTTGCTGACATTGAAGCTTCGAATGCTGCGAGACTGGAGCCCTTAAACGGTGCAGTGCACAGACCCACCCAGCTCAAGTGAAACTTCTCCCGCCAGTGCACACACACACACACGCCTGACTTGGTGACAAAGACCGGTCAAAGCCTTGGGGGAAACCACAAACACAAGGGTTGGCATATACATTCTGGGACCGCTCCAGTCACTCTGGTCCCTCGCCTCTCGCACCCCACTGACCCCCAACGACAGCAAATCACCCCAAACCCCGCATACATCAGCGACATATCAAATAACGCCGCGGCTTTACCTCTAAGTCAGCTTTGAGAGGGGGAGAGGGGGTGTTGGGGGTGTGTGGAAAGAGAATGAAAATTAAGTAAATAAAAGATGTGGAGTGATCCACAATGACCGACTTACTGGGTTCCACAATCAGCCTGGTCCCGTTGCCGAAGATGAGCGGATAGGTTGTTATGTATGTCACACACGGTTAAACCCAATAACAAGATCCACATCGCCGGGCAAAGCCGCTCCCTCGTCTGGGGGATCGATCAGGCCGGTGAATAAACGGGACGTGTCTTTATTAAGCAGCGCTGAGTGGGGAGGGTGCAGACTCAACCCGGAATATCCAGGAGGAGGAAAACAAGGCGACGCTGACAGAATGGGAAAGGGGGTAAAGGTCCAGGGGGTAGGTGATGTAGGGTGACCCAGGTTAAGATCACGGAGTGGGGGCTGGGGTGGGGTATGTGTGTGTGTGTTGAGAGCGGTTGGTGCCATCCCGTAGGTTATTGTACGAGCGCTCAAGCAGTTTAACCTACTGTGGGTCCCAGCTGCTCCCCACAGTGATACAAGTCAGTACAAAAACTCCTCACTCGCTGCACCAGCTCAAAGTGTCACATGACCTTCTACAGCTGAGATACAACAGCAATTTATTCATTCATTGGAGGTGGGCGTTTCTGGCTGGGCCAGCATTAATTGCCCAACCCTAATTGCCCCTCGTTCAGAGAATCAACCACATTGCTGTTCGGACCACAGCAGGTGAGCAGGTCAGTTTACCCTTCTCTAAAGGGACATGAGTGACGTCGATGGGTACTTTGTATTTTACAACAATCACGGTCACTGTCAGACTCTGAAGTGCAGACCTCACATCGAATTTAGATTCTACCATCCGTCCTGGCGGGATTCGGACCCGCATCCCGCACGGGATCAACCCTGGGTCTCTGGCTTACTGGAGCAGGGACAGTGCCACTGCCCCTCATAGAAGCGCCTTCACGGCAGTAAAAAACCCTTCGGCGGGCCTTCACATGGGCGCTCTCGCTATTGGACACGGAGGAGCCCATTGGGGTGGGTGGACCAGAAGCGCGGCCAAATGTGTAAGTTCTACCGGACGTTCTAACGGAGCAGAGACAGGGGAAGAGGTTTTGGGGAAAGAATTGCCGAGCTGAGGAGCAAAGCAACTTGAAGGCACCATCGGGAATGGCTGGGGGGGAGTGGGTGAGGGCGAGTGGGGGTGGGGGTGTGAGGGCGGGTGGGAGGGTTTTGGGGGGGTGGCAAATGAATCGGGGCCACAGGCAAAAAGCCAGAATCGGCTAAGCAACAGGTTGGAAGGGCTGTAGGTGTGAGAAGGTTGCAGAGGGACGGAGAAGCGAACCCATCCAGGGATGTGATGGCAAGGAGGCTAATTTTAAAACCCAGCCGTTGTTTGACCCAAAGTCAATGTTGGTCAGCGTTTTATCTTTAAATATTGTTTCATGGGATGTGAACACATTGGAGAGAGTGCAGAAGAGGTTAACCAGAAAGGTCCCAGGGATGAGAAGCTGCGGCTATGAGAATAGATTTGAGGGGTTGGGACGGTTCTCCTTGGAGGGAAGAAGGCTAAGAGAGGATTTGATAGAGGCGTTCAAAATCGTGAGGGGGCTGGACAGAGTAGCAAGGTAGAAGCTGTTCCCACTCGTAAAAGGATGGAGATGGGAGAGGCACAGATTGAAAGTGATTTGCAAAAGAAGCAAATGTGACGTGAGAAGGAAAGTTTATTCGCACGGCGAGTGGTTCGGGTGAAGGATGCACTGACCTGGGAGTGTGGTGGGGGGAGGATCAATCGAGGCAATCAAGAGATAATTATTTCAATAGAAACAATGTGCAAGGGTAAGGGAGATTGGCGAGGCACGGTTGGAGACAGGGCAATGGCTCTCGCTCATAATGCTATTTGGAGATGTCCTTTTAATCTGCATATTATTATTATCATCAGACACGGCGGGCCGAATGGCCTCCTTCTGTGCCGTTGTGGTTCTGTGATGTGACCATCGCTTTGTTGCCTATTCATAATCGCCCTGAACTGAGTGGCTTGCGAGCTCATTTCAGGAGGGCAGGTAAGAGTCAAGGGCATTCCTGTGGGGTTGGAGTCCAATGAGGCCCCAGCCAGGTAAGGATGGTAGACTTACATCACTGAACTAGATGGCTTTTGCTTGGAACAATCGACTCATGGCTACCTTTAATTGGACTAGTTGTCAACTGCCGATTGGCCAATTGAACCCAAACTCCACCAAACTGTCGGGGTGAGATTTGGACCCACGCCCACCAGCATCCGGCTTGGCCCTCCGGATTCCTATTTCAGTGACATGACCACTACATCATCTCCCTTGCCTGTGGAAGCCGGCTTGGTGGGACTGAAGGTACAGAGTTCGTATGAATTCAAGTTTACAGAGTGAGTAAGGTCGGTGGAAAAGACATAATTCAATAGTCGAATCTATAAGCAACAAAGACATGGAAGATCTTTTCACAAGCAGTTCAGGCTGCTAGGCGGACATAGTAGAGGATTACTCATCTCCTCTTTCTGAAGAAAAGTGAGGAAATGATGCAAAATTTACTATTTGTTTGTCTTCCCACTGGAATCACTGAGGATCTGGAAGATCTAACTGCACCAGGTGTTGTTTCCTGTCCCCTTTCTCGTTTTAAATTTCATTTGCCACGATTTAATAGATACTTTCTGTCTAACTTTCGATCTAAACTTGTCTCCCGGGCAGACACGGAATCCACAGTTGTGGCGGGTAAAGCCTTTCTAACCAGACTGCAGCTACAGAGCAACCAGCTCCCTCAACTTCCATTTTAGACACAACTGCATTAAATGTACCGCTTCAGGCCAACAGGCCCAGACTGTTGTTTATGTTCCAAAGGAGCCTTCTCAACCCCCTTCACCCAACCAATGAGTGTAACCTTCTACTCCTCTCTCCCTCGTGTACTCATTGAGTTTCCACTTAAAGAAAGGAGAGAGAAAGGAGGAGACAACCGGGACTTGCAGGTTATTGAGCTTCACACCAGTCAGGGGAAAGTGCTGGAATCCGCTATTGAGGAAGCCTTCACAATGCACCTAGAGAAACATGGTATAGTGAAACAAAGTCAACGTGGGTTTGGTAAAAGGGGAATCACGTTTGACAAATTGGTTACCGTTTTTGGTGATGGAAACAGCAGGATGGATAACGGGGAGCCAGTAGATGTGGTATATTACGTAGTATAGTTAATATATTTCAGGAAGGATACGGTTGCACAGGAGAGAGTGCAGAGCAGATTCACCAGGAAGCTGCCTGGGACGGAGGGTCTCAGGTGAGAGGAAAGATTGGATAAGCTGGGGTTGTTTTCTTTGGAGCAGTGAAGTTTGAGAGGGGACCTAATAGATGTGTATAAGGTTATGAGAAACATAGATAGGGTGGATAGGAATGCACTTTTTTCCATTAGTAGATGGATCAATAACCAGGGGACATAGTTTTAAGGTAAGAGGTAGAAGGCTTAGCGGTGAGTTGAGGAGAATGTTTTTCACCCAGAGGGTGGTGGGCGTCTGGAACTCACTGCCTGAAAGGGTGGTTGAGTCCCAGAAACACTCGAAGCATTTAAGAAGTATTTAGATATTCGCTTGCGCCGCTATAGCCTCCAGGACTATGGACCAAGTGCTCTTGGCTTTTATTTCTCCGGCCGAGAGCAGCGTTCCTGGCCCCGTCACTGATCACCCCCTTTAAGAATGACCGGTGTACCAGGATAACTGGCCTGGGTGGATGTGGAAGTGACGCCTGGCCTTCTGCAGTCAGCTGAACTACAAGTGACATTCTGATTATTGCGATCAGGTCTCTATAGTGGGAATTTAAACACCCAACCACCTCACTTAGAGGCGATACTGCAGCCAATGAACGGACGCAGAGACTTGAAGCGTGCAGCGTGATGTTAATTTACCGACCAATGAAATGCAGCGACTTGAAATTGAAAACTACATAGGCTCCATTAACTGGTAATTCTAAAAAAGCTACTTAACGTCTTCGCAGTTCAAAGATAATTGTTAAGGACTCCTCTCTAATTTTATACAATACCAGGCAAAGTAATTGTTTTAGTCATTATCTCATGGGTTGTGAGTTTCACTGGCTGGCCCAAAACATTTTATGCCCATCCTGAATTATCCCCTTGAGAAGGTGGTGGTGAGCTGCCTTCTTCAACTGCTGCAGTCCATGTGGTGTAGGTACACCCACAGTGTTGTTAGGGTGGAAGTTCCAGGAATTTGACCCAGCCACAGTGAAGGAACAGTGATATATTTCTAAGTCAGGATGGTGAGTGGCTTGGAGGGGAACTTCCAGATGATGAAGTTCCCATGTATCGGCTGCCCTTGTCCTTCTAGGTTGTAGTAATCGCGCGTATGGAAGGAGCTGTCGAAGGAGGCTTGAGAGGAACCGCTGCAGTACATCTTGTAGATGGCAGACAGTGGTCTACTGCACCTCTGGCAGATTTGAGCATTAACCGGGCTCAGAAATGGTCTCCTTCCCGCCTCATTGTCCGTGGCTAAGTGGGTAGCTCTCTCGCCTTTAACTCTTTGTGGGTTCCCAGTTCCAATGGTCCCTTTGGCCACACGGAGGGTGCCCTGCAGTGTCATTCATTCATTGCCGTTTGGATGAGGCACAGAATCCTTCCTCCTTTCGGCTGGTCGTCTAATGCCCCATAGTTATATTGAAAGGAGAACTGTTGAGTTCTCTATCAAGTGACGCTTTGGCCCATTTCCTTCATATGTGAGCCTGACAGAGGGAGTTGTTAGAGTGCGGGGACAGAGAGAGAGAGAGAGAGACATTGAGAAGATGTGATAATCTTAGAACTTCAGTACCTGGAAGATCCCCTCCAGGCCACTCGCCATCCTGACTTGGAAATGTTTCACGGAGAAGAGGGAGAGCCTGTTTCACGCATTTCATACGTCGCTCACCTCCTACCACATCAAAGCCTTCAGACCAGCTGCCTTTAATCCAATTAAGTCACACACACACACACACAGGCACAACTATTTTGCATTAAATTCCAATAACATTATGCGAATGATTATATCTTCCTGATATCAAAAAAGGTTAATATCGTGCACTGTTTTAATAAAGCGCTTCTGAAATTCTCTCTATGCTGCATCACAAGATTTCTGAGCTCAGTTTTGTGTCTGATCTTCAGAATCTGCTCCTGAGCTTGTTGAGCGAGACTGAGTCTATTACCGGGCAAAGCTTATCGCCTTTCATACCGACACTTCAATATTTGGGACCCGGGAGCCCGTTTGTGTGTGAGCAATTTCAAGGTCGTTTATTAAGCTTATTAAGAAGCAACCAGTTTTGAGATGGCACCTTAACGGAACTGACAGGGAATGCCTGCAACTCGTGGCAATTGAGAGGCGTTTGGCCATTCGGGAACACAGTTGGCACAGAGTGTGCGCTGATGTCAGTCACTGGTGATAACAGCATTTTCCTCGCTAGCCGAAGTATGAGGGAGCCTTTCCCTCTGCTTTCGCCCTCCACTACTGGTCCAGCACCTTGGAATGAATTCTGGCTAGTCGACTGCCTATTTAGGTATCTGTGGTCCCGAAACCTCCACAGCCCTTGCTGATATATGTTCATGACCTGGACTTGGATGTACAGGTAACGTTTCAAAGGTTAGTCATTGATAGGATTTGGGGTAATGAGATGAACAGCGAAGAGACGGATGAGACCTCAGCGTGTCATGGACAGAGAGTTGGCAAATGGAATTCGACGCAGGGAAGAATGAAATGATTCAATTCGGGAGGAAACACCGAAGAAAGGCAATATCAGTTCAGGGGGTGGAATTCTGATCGAGATGAAGGAACCGGGGTATGTGTACACAAGTCTTTGAAAATGGCATTAAAACCAGGGAAAGCTTTAGCTGGTCAAGCAGTATCCAGAGCTTTATCAATCAAATCAGAGTGCGCAACAGTATCGAAGATGGAGCAAGTCCTCAGAAAACTCTTCTTACCTCCTTGCTGGAGAAGGTGTGATCAGTTCCGGGCGCTGTCACATTGGGAAAATATCAACGTCTTATACAATGCGAGAAGCGAATTTACTGGGTATGGCAGCAGGAACGAAAGGCGTCAACTGCATGGAGGTTCTGCAGAACCTGCAGTCCTTTTGCATGGATCATTGAAGACTATTTTCTAAATGGGGAGAGAATTCAGGAATCTGGAGTGTAAAGGGACTTGGGAATCCGAGTACAGGATTCACTTAAGGTTAACTTGTAGGTTGAGTCGGTAGTTAGAAAGGCAAATGCAATGTTGGCGTTTATTTCGAGAGGACTAGAACATAAAAGCAGGGATGTGCTGCTGAGGCTTTATAAGGCTGTGGTCAGACCAAATTAAGAATATTGTGAGCAATCTTGGTCCCCGTATCTCAGGAAGGATGTTCTGGCCCTGGAGAGGGTCCAGAGGAGGTTCACGAGAACGATCCCAGGAATGAAAGTCTTAACATATGAGGAACGTTCGAGGACCCTGTGTGTATACTCGATGGAATTTAGAAGAATGAGCGAGGATCTGATTGAAACTTACAGAATATTGAAAGGCCTGGATAGAGTGGGACGTGGGGAAGATGTTTGCATTAGTAGGAGAGACTGGGACCCGAGGTCACAGCCTCAGATTAAAGGGAAGACCTTTTAATAAAGAGATGAGGAGAAACTTCTTTAGCCAGAGAGTGGTGAACCTATGGAATTCATTGCCACAGAAGTCTGCGGAGGCCAGGGTATTGAGTATATTTAAGACCGAGATAGACAGGTTCTTGATTGGTATGGGGATCAACGGTTACGGGGAGAAGGCGGGAGAATAGGATTGAGAAACTTAACAGCCATGGTTGAATGGCGCAGCAGACTCGATGGGCCGAATGGCCTAATTTCTGCTCCTATGTCTTATGGTCTTATGGCCTTACGGTTTGTCCGTCGTCTTCGACGCTCTGGAGGCATAGAAAGAGAAAATTACAGAGGTATTGGTACAGAAGTTAAAGTCGCACGGGATCAGAGATGAGCTGGCACGATGGATAAAGAATTGGCTTGGTCATAGAAGACAGAGGGTAGCAGTAGAAGGGTGCTTTTCTGAATGGAGAGCTGTGACTAGTGGAGTTCTGCAGGGATCAGTGCTGGGACCTTTGCTGTTTGTAGTATACATAAATGATTTGGAGGAAAATGTAACTGGGCTAATTAGTACGTTTGCAGACGACACTAAGTTTGGAGGAGCTGCAGATAGTGAAGAGGATTGTCAAAGGATACAACAGGATAGAGATTGGTTGGAGACATGGGTGGAGAAATTGCAGATGGAGATTAATCCGGACAAATGCGAGGTAATGCATTTTCTAAGGTCTTATACAGGCAGGAATTATACGGTAAATGGCAGAACCCATAAGTGCATCGATGGGCAGAGGGATTTGGGTGTACAGGTCCACAGGTCACTGAAAGTGACAACGCAGGTGGATAAGATAGTCAGGAAGGCATATAGCCTGCTTGCCTTCATTGGCAGTTGTATTGAGTATAAAAGCTGGGAAGTCATGCTGCAGCTGTATAGAACCTTGGTTAGGCCACACTTGGAATATTGCGTGCAATTCTGGTCGTCGCATTACCAGAAGAATTGCTGGAGTTGGAGAGGGTGCAGAGGAGGTTTATCAGGATGCTGCCTTGTCTGGAGGTTAATACTATGAGGAGAGGATGGAGAAACTCTGATTGTTCTCAGTAGAGCGACGGAGATTGAGGGGGCGACTTGATAGAAGTTTACAAAATTATGAGTGGCATAGACAGAGTAGATAGTCAGAAGCTTTTTCCCAGGGTGGAAGAGTCAATTACTAGGGGACATAGATTTAATGTGAGAGGAGAAAACTATAGAGGAGATGTGCGGGGCATGTCTTTTACGCAGAGGGTAGTGAGTGTCTGAAATTCGCTGCCAGAGGAGGTGGTGGAAGCAGATACGAATGTGGTGTTTAAAAGGCAGCTTGACAAATACATGAACAGGGTGGGAATAGAGGGATACGGACCCCGGAAGTGCAAAATATTTTAGTTGACGTGCAATATGATCGGCGCAGGCTTGGAGGGCCGAAGGGCCTGTTCCTGTGCTGTAATTTTCTTTGTTCTTTGTTCTTGTTCTTTGAAGCACTTTGTCGGGGGGTGGGGGCGCACGTAGGGTCGCTAAGCGGGGAACACAGCTTGCACGCGATTGGCCAATGGGCCAAAGGGGACGTGAGGGTCTGAAGCCTGACCCAGCGTGATGCAATGATCTGCAACACACGAGCAAGTAGCTGCCAGGAAAGATGCAAGTGGCGCTTTCAAAATGGACTTGGATAAGCGCTTGCAAATGAGGAGAAAATTGTGAGGTTATGTGGAAGCAGTGGAGGGGCGAATTGTGTAGATCTTTGAGTAAGCAGGTGTCATGAAGCTATAAATGCAAATGATATTATTGGAAAATATTGCAGATGGTACAAATCTAGATGGAAATACAGGCTGTGAATAGGGCACAAAGAATTTGGAATGCTCTATCCTAGAGAGGGGATTGCTGCTGAGTCATTATGAAACATTCAAAGCAGGGATCAGTGTGTTTTAGGGGAATTCCGAGATGTGGGGAAAGTGCAGGAAAGTGGATTTGAAGTGAATGATCATCCATGATCTAGTTCAATGGCGGGGCAGTCTCAATGTGCTGAGTTGGCAGCCTGTTCAGCCGCCTCCCAACTTAGGGATCTGTGGTCCCGAAGCCTGACATTGTACAGCCGCCACAGCACTTGGTGATACATGTTCATGACATGGACTTGGATGTACAGGTAACATTTCAAAGGTTACTCATGATAGGGTTTGGGGTAATGAGATGCACAGCGAGGAGACGGATGAGACCTCAGCGTGTCATGGACAGAGAGTTGGCAAATGGAATTTGACGCAGGGAAGAATGACTCTCAAACCTCAAATTCTTTCACCCGGACCATTGCAACTTAACGAGCGGTTTGACCGGAGCCCCCAGAGTCCAGGAGGCCTTGGGAGATTCAATTGTAGATGGATCTCTGCCAGCGAGCAGGAGTGCCGCTGTGCAGAGCGCACACAGCTGGCCGGGCAATTGGCCAATGGAGTGAAGGCCCTAAGTGCAGATGTGTAATTTTACCCAGTCAGTTGCGCCGATCTGGGTTAAACGGCCAAGTAACTGGTAGAGAGAGAGAAAAAAATCAATTAATGCTTTCAAACTGAAATTGGATCAGTGATTGTAAATGAGATGACAACGGCGGGTCCATGTGGAAACAGCAAAATTAAGAAACTGGGAGCAGGATGAGGCGATTCGGACCTTCACACCTGCTCCGCCAATTCCATATGGCCTTGGCTGATCCACTATCTCAACGTCATATTCCCGCTCTCTCTCTCCATGCTCCTTGATGCCCCTGATATCCAAAAAAATATATCAATTTATTTCTTGCATATACTAAGTGACCCGGTATCCCCAGCCTTCGGTGGTAGAGAATTCCAAAGGGTGAATACAGTCTGAGACTAATTGAAGAGTCTTTGAATGGGCAGGCACAGATGTAATGGGCCGAATGCTATCCTTCCCCTCTTTATTCCACTCTGACTCGATGAAATGTGTGTCAACGATGGATTTAATGGTGGTTGATCGTGTCGGAAACTATTGCATTTCCTGCGACACGTTTCTTGCACAGGTCTCTATCTGATCCGCCTCACTGTGGCCCTGTGCACAATAATAAGTCGCGCTATCTCCCGTTGTCAAAGTCCGGATGTCCAAAGCGAAGAGATTCTTTGAAACGTCTTTGGAAGCAGCGACTCGATCCCTGACCTCAGGATTGTAATCGTTGCTGTATGCAGAGGTGTACCAAACGATCCATTCCAGCCCCTTCCCGGGCCTGTGCCGGTACCAGTACATGGTGTAGCTCCCGAGGTCGAACCCGCTGGTTTTGCAGGTCAGGGTCAGGGATTGTCCGGGGACCCCATTCTCTGCCTCTGGCTGACTCAGCACCACATCCGACTGGACGCCTATTGAAGCAAAGGAACATTAATATTAATGAGCTGAATCCGGGTTGTATAAGTCTCTCTCGGGAGGGATTAACAGCCAAACAGCAGGATTTTGTGCAATACCGAGCTACTTACTGGATAAGAAACACAGAAATAGGCCGAGAGCTATCGCGGGCATCGTGTTTCTAGACCCTGTGGTGAAAGAGACAGCCCAGTTAATGGAATTGGAGGGTTGTTGGACTCTGCTCCTCAATCACTTCGGGTTTATCCAATCGGCAGAGGGGGCGGGTTTGAAGTCACACACCATTGGTTGCCTGCAATCGACGTCACTGCAAACCCATCCCCCATCAACAGCGAATGTGGGTCAGCAAAAATTCATTGGTAAACCTGGGTGACATGAACAATGTTCCTGATGTTTCCCTTCATAACACTGGCTCGAGCGCAAATCTCATTTCCCGATTGATGTTCGGGTAATTTCCTTCCAATGTTCCAGCAAGATAGGATTACACAATTGTATCTGACATCGGTTCCAAACCGCTGCGCCGTCTCTCTGAAGGAACTATCTTTATAGTCCCACTTCCCCGCTTTATTCCACAGGTTCCTATCTGGTCCCCTTCAAACTGTTTATTCAATCCTGTGGGAAAGTTATTACTGAATCAGAAACCCACCTCTCATTAAGGTCGACATGCCAGATCGCAGCACTCCATGTCCCAATGCAGCAAGACCCGGACAATATCCAGGTTTGGGCTAACAAGTGGCAGGTCACATTCGCGCCACACATGTGCCAGGCAATGACCATCTCCAACTGACCAGAATCCAACCATCGCTCCTCGACATTCAATGGAATTCCCATCACTGAATCCACCACTATTATCATCCTGGAGCTTACCTTTGACCAGAAACTGAACTGGACTCGCCATATACATACTCTGGCTGCAAGAGCAGGTCAGGGGCTAGAAATCCTGCAACGAGTAACCCAACTCCTGACTCCCCAAAGCTATCCCACCATCTACAAGGCGCAAGTCAGGTGTGGGTTGGAATACTCCCCACTTGCCCGGATTGGTTGGCGAGTGGACTCTGATTGGTAGAGGCAGCTCCAACTGGTGCACTCTCCATGACAACCTCCCTAACAATCAGAGTCCAGCTTCCAACCAATCAGCACCCCCTTCTCATGCAGCATGTTGACATTGCTATTTTCTTGCCAATTGTCCTGATGGGTGCAGGGCGAGAAGATTCGATTAAGAAATGTCTCGTTTATGCAGCAATGATCGAAATTAAATCGCAAGAGATGTATGGGGAAAGCGACCGTGATATTATCCTAATGTTAGAGGATCAATCCTCTTTCTTTAATTCTTTCAGGGGATGTGGGCATCTCTGGCTCGGCCAACAGTTATTGCCCACTTCTAATCGCCCCTGTTCAGAGGGCATTTAGGAGCCAGCACTCAACACTATTGAGCCAACACTATTGATGTGGGCCTGGTATCACATGTAGGCCAGAGCCTGTACGGACGGCAGATTTTCTTCCCTAAATGGGATTAGTGCGACGGATGGGTTTATTATGGCAATTAGGTCATCATTTAGCGTTTTAACTCCAGGTTTTATTTATTGAATTGAAATTCCGACACCTGCCGTGGTGGGTTTGAACCCGGGTGGCCAGACGATTAACCTGGGTCTCTGGATTACTAGCCCAGTGACAATGGAACGACACCATCGCCTCCCCCACCGATCCTCTACTGTGCTGTGTGAGACCATGAGGCGATGAGCTTCTGTGAGAAATGGATTTATTGGTGTTACACTATGGTGGAAACTGTTGCATTTTCTCTTGTTTCGGTTTTTCTTTTGTGCTGACCTGGGTCTGATCCCTCTCACTGTGCAGCTGTGCACACAAACAAGTCGCGCTGCCTTTCAGCGTCAAACTCCTGATTTCCAAAGCGACGAAACGGTTTGGAAGTTCTTTAGAAGTAGTAAGTCGCCCTCTCGCCCACTGGTGGTGCCGATTGGTGTCTGCAGCATAGGAGAAACCAGCCAATCCGGCCTCTGCCCGGCACCCTGCCGGTACCAATACATCCAGTGACAGCTAAGGTCGACCCCGCTGATTTTACAGGTCAGGGTCAGGGACTGTCCGGGAAGCCCCGTCTCTACCTCCTGCTGAGTCAACACCACATCCGACTGGACACACAAAGGCACACACAACAGAAACAAGCATTAATGATGCCCAGCAGCCCAGCTGCCTCTGAGTGGCAACCCCGAGAGGGATATCGAGCGGTACAGAGGCAGGACAGGGACTGGGGCAATGTCGGGTCACTCACTGGACAGGAAGCCCAGCCACAGGGTGGACAACACCATTGACCACATGCTCCTTGGGTGCTGGATGACTTAGAATGCCGGGTCTCCCCAACCCCCACCAACACCACCAGTCACTCCCTGAGCAAAACAGTTGACGCGCTGTTGGGATCCTGATCACCTGGGGGAGTTTTACTGAACTGATAGATGGGGGCGAGTTTGGAGAACAGAAACCATTGGCTGCATTCAGCCGCCCATCGATTGCAAACGGGCGGCGTCATGGCTCGTATTAAGGCAGTGTGCAACGTGCCCTCATTGAAACATCAACGCTCCTGGACGGGCTTCAAAAGGTAGACACTGAGAGGTTTTACTTATTATTATTACATCCTCCCACCCTTGGGTGGCGTATCTAGAATGCAGGGTTAATGCCCCGGGACAAAGCTGGGTCGTTTTGGATCTGCTGAGAAGACATTTCTTCAAACAGGTTGTGGTGAGACTTTGGAACTAGGCAGCTCAGAGGCTCCTGCAAGTTCCACCGCTGATCATATCTTTCACTTTCTCTCTCTCTCTCTCTCTCTCATTCTTGTCTCTGTCTCTCTTCCTCCCTTACTCATGATGTATCTTACTATATCTTTCACTTTCTTTCACTCTCTCTCCATCCTGCTGGTCTCTGTCTCTCTTCCACACTGTCCCTAAACCTTTCACTTTGTCTCCCTCTCTCTTTCGCTCGCTCTCTCTCTCTTTATCTCTCTCTCTCTCTTAAGTTTGTCTCTGTCTCCCTTCCTCACTGGCCCTACATATTTCACCTTCTCTCTTTCACTCTCTCTCTCTCTCTCTTTCTCTCTCTCTCTCTCTGTTTCATGCTTGCCATTGTCTCTTCCTCTCTTACCTCATGATGCCTGTCCCTATGAATTTCTCTCTCTCTATCTCACGCTATCTCCGGCTTCACTCCTGTTGAGTTGGAGCATTCTCTGTCCTGCCAGCTGTTTTCTTGCTACAGGAGGCATTGTGTGTGGAGCACTGTGTCAGACGAGGTGCAGTAGTAGATGGCCCCGTCCTGAAGCTCAGCGTTGAGAAGCTGCAAGGCCAACAGATTCTGATCCCGGTACAGCGACCCTCTGAACCTCTCTTCGAAGCCGTCCCCGTAATGATCTCCGGAGCTGTAAACCCATTCGGGCGCCTGCGCCTCTCTACACCGGTACCAGTGAAACGTGAGCGGCCTCCTATTGCCGAAGAGCCTGCAGAGCAGGACAGCTCCTCCGCCTTCCTCCAGCCGCTCAATGACTAGCGTCTGCTACAGCTGGAGTTGGGGTTGGGCGCAATCTACACCTGGGTGACCAATCAGGACAAAGGGTGTGAGAAATGGAAGGGCAAGAAGAGATTTCCAATAATCAATCATCTAAACTCAGAGGGAATATACACTATCTGGTGCTCCCAGTCACACTGGGATAAGCAGTCCCACTCCTGCCAGTAGAGTACAAAAATAGGGAAGTCTTCCTAAAACTGTACAAGGCACGAGTTAGACCACACCTGGAAAACCGGGAACAGTTTTTGTCCCCTTATCAAAGTAAAGATGCATTGGTACTGGAGACATTCCAGAGAAGATTCACTTGGTTGACTCTGGGGACGGAGGGATTTTCTTATGAGGAGAGGTTAAGTAGTTTGGGACTGTACTCATTGGAGTTTAGAAGAATGAGAGGCGAACTTATTGAAATATGTAAAGTTCTTAGGGGGCTTGACAGGGTAGATGCTGAGAGGCTGTTTCTCCTTGTGGGAGAGTCTAGGACCAGAGCGCATCATCTCAGAGTAAGGAGTCGTCCAATTAAAACAGAGATGAGGAGGAATTTCTTCTCTCACCGGGCAGTCAACCTGAGGAATTCTTTTCCGCAGAGGCCTGTAGAGCTGGTGAAGTATATTCACGGCTGAGATAGACAGATTTTTTAACCGGGAAGGGAATCAAGGGTTATGGGGAAAAGGCAGGAAAGTGGATTTGAGGATTATCAGATCAGCCACGATCTCATTGAACGGCGGAGCAGACACGATGGGCCGAATGGGCTACACAACGTCCACGCCTCTTGTGTTCTTATCGCTGACAAGGGCAGCATTTGTTACCCGTCACTAATTGCCCTTGAACTGAATGGCTCTGTTTGGCTACTTCGGGTTTGGGGGTTGGGGGGCAGTTCAGAGGCAACCGCCTCGACTGTGGAAGGACTGGAGTCACATGTAGGCCGGGTGGGGTAAGGGCGACAGATTTCTTTCCCTAAAGGAGGCATTAGGGAAGCAGAGGGGCTTTTGAGACAATCGTGGGAATTGGTAGTAGTTTCATGGTCACTTCAATTCCAATTAAATTCCAATTGAATTGAAATTCTACAATGCAGCGGGGTGGGAGATGAACCCATGTCCTCAGATCACTCGCCTGATCCTCCGGATGACCGGCCCTACTGGCATTGCAAACTGTGCTACACACCCCACCCTCCATCTTTGCTCGTCGGTGCACCTGCAAAGCAGGGTTGGGTGGGGGAGGGGAGGAGTGCGGGTGGGGGGCGGGTAACATGCATTTTCTGCTCTGAGGCTTGATTTCAAACATGCATGTTATATTATAAACTCGCATTCGGAGTTTAAAGTAAAACTAAACACCACTTGGGAACGAATTTGGTTCTCCAGGAATAAGAGGTGATCTTATCGGAAAATATAACATCCTGAGGGGATAATGTTTAAGGCGCCCCCCACCCCCAACAACCCCACCCTGCAATAAACATACTCCAAGTCAAAAAAAAAGACACGCAAGAAATGTACAAGGTGTTGCCAGAGGTTTACCTTTGCTTCCTTCCCACTTAATTATCCATTCACACCTACCCGGAACCAATTGCTGCAGGAATTGCTCAGCCTCGACAGGAGTTTCAACATTTATGATGTTCGTTACATCATAGACTTTTTTTTCGGGAGTGTGAACCTGGATTGGAGGGGGTTGGAGAGGGTGGGGGAGGGGAGCGTGAGGCGGGGGGTCCCTACGAAGCATTCAGCTGGCTTGACATTTAATTGGAAACTTCTATGTTTTGTCCTTGGTTAGCGTTTAAAACTGGAAAAGCGAGATTTCGAGAACGACACATGGATTTCTATTCACTCCAATCAATGCTCACCCGGGCCCGATAGCAAATGGGGGTTTATTATCCCGGTGATAATACACAATTCTGAAATTTCACTGCAAACTCACACCATTGAGGCCGGGAGTTACAACCCCGGGTCACTACAGAGTGAACTTGGGAGTGGGGGTGCGGGTTGATCTGGATAGCTGCCTTGTTACAGCTTGTTTGATGGGATACACTGGCATCAATTTTACGTCGTGCCCTATTTTCGCTCTGCGCACTCACTCGCCAATGCCCTATCCAGCAGGAAACTCTTTTAGGTAGGAGCACAATAAAAAATAATTACTCATTTCATACTTACTGGGCACAACATTCAACTGGGTTCCTCTGCCGAATATGAGCTTATTATAATAAGTGGCACAGTAACATCTGCAGGGACAGAAACCTTCCACTGAGGCTGGGGGAGAGGGGGTGAAGATTCCACACCCCCACCACCGACCCCCCATAGCCCCCTTTCCCCACCCCCACGCACAAACTCACTACCCACTCCCCACCCTTCCATCACCCCCCACCCCCACTCCCACAGCACCTGCCAATTACGCTGAAACTTTCGCACATTCGAGGTCGGACCCCCTTTGCCATGTTGACATTAACCCTGTCATGTTAATTTGTAAAATTGCCATGAATGATATCTCCCATGAATTCTACCATGTGTAAATATCCTATACCTGAAGTTTCCCTTCTCTGCCTGCCCTCCAATGATTATCTAGCACTGCATACACCTGCTAACAGTATGATTCCATTCCACAAATTGGACTTACCCGGTTCCTCAACCACTGTGGTCCCATCTCTGAATGTCGGTGGGTCAGTGGCCCGTGTCTAGTACAGTGACTCTGAGCCTGTAATTTACCCTGCCAGTGTTACAGAAATCCTAGCCCCAGGACTTGGGCTGCTAACCAGCGCATGAACTATTTCTGCAGCTTGGCTCTGATTGCCCGTGCGGATCTATTGGACACTGGGTTTAACTGAACTCTCAGTGTGCGGCGACCTGGTCCCTGGGTCGGAATGGCTTTGCGTCCAAGGGCCTCTCTGGAAACTGGAAATCGAGGGCAATACTGGCGGAGTGCTGCACTGCCGGAGGTGCGCACCCGAGACCGGGCCCCACCTCTTCCAAGGAGACATTAAACCACCGTTCTGTCCGCTCTCTTCGGTTGCCAAACGCTATCCAAATGATGCATTCGGGGGTGAGCAAAGGTCATCACCCCAGTGTCCCATCAAACACCGGCACATACATCACAGCGCATCTGGCCACTGTCACTTTGGCTGCTTGCGCCAAATTCAGGGCAAATTGGCCATTCCCTCTCCAACAATCCCGCAGTGTGCACCGATGTGACTTCAACAGTAAAAACATATTACATGGATTGTGAAGTGATACGTCTGCTTCGGGGATTGTTAACGACGCTCTGTAAATGTAACTTTGCTCTTACCTATGTAAATACGACTGCCAACACCGCCTGTCCACATTCCACATACCCCAAACCTCCACACCCGGAAATTCAGGCGCAGCTCGCCCATCGACAATTAGAACACGCCACATGACAAGTTAATGTTAGGCTTTCTTTGTACAAAAAGATGGAATCATTATCTTCAATATTACTCACTTGGCTCTACCGTCAGTTGGGTCCCAGTTCCAAACGTTAGTTTAGCAGTGTACACTGCCCCACACAGTGATATGGACCCGTATCTGAAACCTGACTACCCCACCAGGTATCAGTCCATTACAGCCCATCACACAAGGGTAGCACGCTTCGGACCAGATTTTAATGCACACACAGAAACCCCATCCAGCCGCATGGACTTCCCTTGTTGAATAAGCATAATAATAGGCAGGGTACCGCAACCCTTTAATGTGTTAAGTTATATTGAACTACTGTTCTTCTTATTATTAATAGATACCAGACCCCTTTCACAACGTGCGTGAGGCAGCTGACAGCAGACAATTGCTTACGTCTTCGAGAGGTGTAGGGCTGGGGATGGGGAGAGGTGACATGAGGCGATACCTTCACATTTTACTCAATTGGTCCCACCGTAACCCTAATCTCACTCCCCAATATTGGTGCTCATGGCCTTATCCCAACATGCTGCAGAGAGGCAAGCGAACAGACAGAAACCTTCAATAGCACATGTCGCTCAGAGACAGCTCGGAGAAACACGTTGGACTGAGTGGTGTTCTTACGGGCTGTGGGTTTTTTAATGTACTCTGTGCTCAACAGGGCACTTCTGGCTTTGAAACCCCTCGGGCACATTGAATCAATGGCAGTTTATACTCACTTGGTTCCACCAGAAGTTTGGTCCCGTTACCGAAGGTAAGCTTATCGAGCACAGTGCTGAACGTCTGTGCAGAAACCCGTCAGCAGACAGAGGCTATGCCATCGCGAACACTGTAGTCCTGATGACTAGGCACATTTGGCCCCGCACCACATTCACTGTCCTCCATTCCGTCAAACAGATATGGAGGGACCAGAGGAGGTGCAAAATCATTCACAAGTTTGATGACCCCTAATGATCGCTTTTAGGCCTTGGGATTTATTTCTCCAGCCAAGCAAAAAGTGGTGGGTGGGGAGGTGGGGGTGGGGGTGGAGTGATTCTGGGGCAACAGAACGGAGTTATTTATAATTGGGAGTGCGTTCGATATGATAGACTTTTTCACTCGTTGGGGAATCCCCCCCAAAAAATGAATAGTGGCGTCCACGTTTTAACATGGTTGCGAATAAATCCAATTGGGAATTGAGGAGAAACCTCTTTACCCAGAGGGCGATGGGAATGTTGAAATTAGCTACCACGTGGTGTGCTTCAGGTGAACATCATTGATAACTCACAGGGATTGCTGGTTTAGAGAGGTGAAGGGGAAAGCAATCGGATTGATTGAGTGACGTGAGGTAGGGTGGGATCAGAATCACCCGAAGCACAGTCAATGGGCCTGCAGCTACTGGACTGAATGGCCCACTTCTCTGTTCTAACTTCAGCTCGATTCAATGCACCTAATCATTTCCAACGCACAGCGTGTGTGGTTGCGGCCTAGCGGTTTGACAAAGGGCATATATCAGTGTTCCAGAGCGGAAAGGGCTGCTCCAGGCCCCACTAACGAGTAGACCCATTAGCAACATGGGGTCGTGTGCGGAATTCAATGAAACCCGCCTTATCCCTGCCCAACTCGTTCTGGGAAAGGTTGCTTTCCTACAAACCCCATAAATTTTCCTTGGAGCATTCGGGTATCACGGGTCACCTGGCGACTCTCAGCACATCTGAGCTGCCGAGTCTCGTGAGGAAACTGATGTACACATGGAAAAGGCGCATTTCTCCCCGTAGAATTTCCGCGGTTCATCTTTCTGTACGGCAGTTTGCAATTCCTCCCACCCGCTCCCCACCCACCACCCCTCTCCCCTTTTTTGCCATGAGAGCAATAATTTCTTTGTGCAGAATGAATCTTCTAAAATTAATACCAATAGCTTATACTCACTTGGCTCCACGGTCAGTTCGGTTCCCGCACCGAATATTAATGGTCTATAAACACTCGAATACACCGTGAAAAATCTCCATCTGAAAACTCAGAGGCACGCCCATAACCTTCAAATGGTTTTCGGTACTCTTCTGGCCAGTTCACCATGGCTATTTCCTGCAGTTTGCTTAGGTTAAACAGTTAATCCTCAAGCCCTGCAACCTTGGAAACGATCCGCAGCTCTCCATCAATTTCGCAATAAGAAACATGGCCGCCAGGCCCCAATTGACAAATCCAAGCGAAGGAGAGGCTTGGGATAATCCTCTCTTTTGCTTTCCAACGAAATTCTCGAAGCGTTACAAAATATGCTGCAGTTGGGATATGTGTAGAATTGGAACCAAAGGCAATGTACACCCCCCACCCCTCCATCTGCAACTGTTCCTCAATACTGCGATTTTCGATGCCATATATGGCTGCCTGGCTTAATGGAGCATTGGGTTTTGGGCCACATTACACAATGCAACATAAACATCGCTTCTAATTTCAGGCAGGCTCCTTAACATTAGAATTCACACACACACTCACACACACACAAACACAAAACATCTCCAAATGACACTTAAAATATTCTGGCCCTCGTCTCAGGGTAAAGAGTCGGCCATTTTGGCTTGGGTTGAAGAGATATCCCTTCACTCAGAGGGCTGCGGGCCTTTGCAATTCTCCAGCCTAGAGGGTTGGGTATGCTCAGAAGTTGCCTCTATTCAAAACGGTGAATGATGGATTTTCGTTTGGTGATAGATAGATTTTTTGGGAGGTGTCGCTAAGGGGATCGAGGATATTGGGACAGGCCAAGTGGACATTGATGTCGAATCTCAGTCGTGATCTTAATGAACAGCTCAATCCTGCTCCTATATATTATGTGCTTAATGGTGCCCACCGTCCACGCTGTGTAATCCCCCAACCCCCACTCAGCACTCTGACTGACCTTGCACTTTGCTGACATTGAAGCTTCCAATGCTGCGAGACTGGAGCCCTTAAACGGTGCAGTGCACAGACCCACCCAGCTCAAGTGAAACTTCGCCCGCCAGTGCACACACACACACACGCCTGACTTGGTGATAAAGACAGGTCAAAGCCTTGGGGGAAACCAGAAACACAAGGGTTGGCATCTACTATCTGGGACCGCTCCAGTCACTCTGGTCCCTCGCCTCTCACACCCCACTGACCCCCAGCGACAGCACCTCACCCCAAACCCAGCATATATCATCGACACATCAAATAACGCAGCGACTTAACCTCTAAATCAGGTCAAAGAGGGGGAGAGGGGGTGTTGGGGGTGTGTGGAAAGAGAATGAAAATTAAGTAAATAAAAGATGTGGAGTGATCCACAATGACCGATTTACTGGGTTCCACAATCAGCCTGGTCCCGTTGCCGAAGATGAGCGGATAGGTTCTTTTGTATGTCGCACACGGTTAAACCCAATAACAAGATCCATGTTACCCGCGCTCCACATCACCGGGCAAAGCCGCTCCCTTGCCTGGGGGATGGATCAAGCCGGTGAATAAACGGGACGTGTCTTCATTAAGCAGCGCTGAGTGGGGAGGGTGCAGACTCAACCCTGAATATCCAGGAGGAGGAAAACAAGGCGACGCTGACAGAATGGGAAAGGGGGTAAAGGTCCAGGGGGTAGGTGATGTAGGGTGACCGAGGTTAAGATCACGGAGTGGGGGCTGGGGTGGGGTGTGTGTGTGTGTGTTGAGAGCGGTTGGTGCCATCCCGTAGGTTATTGTACGAGCGCTCAAGCAGTTTCACCTACTGTGGGTCCCAGCTGCTCCCCACAGTGATACATGTCAGTACAAAAACTCCTCACTCGCTGAACCAGCTCAAAGTGTCACATGACCTTCTACAGCTGAGATACAACTGCAATTTATTCATTCATTGGAGGTGGGCGTTTCTGGCTGGGCCAGCATTAATTGCCCATCCCTAATTTCCCCTCGTTCAGAGAATCAACCACATTGCTGTTCGGACCACAGCAGGTGAGAAGGTCAGTTTCCCCTTCTCTATAGGAGCATGAGTGACCCCGATGGGTGTTTTGTATTTTACAACAATCACGGTCACTGTCAGACTCTGAAGTGCAGACCTTACATCGAATTCAGATTCTACCATCCGCCCTGGCGGGATTCGGACCCGCATCCCGCACGGGATCAACCCTGGGTCTCTGGATTACTGGAGCAGCGACACTGCCACTGCCCCTCATAGAAGCGCCTTCACGGCAGTAAAAACCCTTCTGCGGGCCTTCACAAGGGCGCTGCCGCTATTGGGCACAGAGGAGCCCATTGGGGTGGGTGGACCAGAAGCGCGGCCAAATGTGTAAGGTCTACCGGACATTCTAACGGAGCAGAGACAGGGGAAGAGGTTCGGGGAGGTAATTGCCGAGCTGAGGAGCAAAGCAACTTGAAGGTTACATCGGGAATGGCTGGGGGGGAGTGGGAGAGGGCGAGCGGGGGTGGGGGTGTGAGAGCGAGTGGGGTGGGTGCAAATGAATCCGGGCCACAGGCAAAAGGCCAGAATCGGGTAAGAGAGAGGTTGGAAGGGTTGGAGGTGGGAGAAGGTTGCAGAGGGACGGAGAAGCGAATCCATCCAGGGATGTGATGGCAAGGAGGCTAATTTTAAAACCCAGCCGTTGTTTGACTCCAAAGTCGATGTTGGTCAGCGTTTTATCTATAAATATTGTTTCGTGGGATGCGAACACATTGGAGAGAGTGCAGAAGAGATTAACTAGAATAATTCCAGGGAAGAGAAGCTGCGGCTATGACGATAGATTGGAGGGGTTGGGTCAGTTCTCCTTGGAGAGAAGAAGGCTAAGAGGGGATTTGATAGATGCGTTCAAAATCGTGAGGGGGCTGGACAGAGTAGAAAGGTAGAAGCTGTTCCCACTCGTAAAAGGATGGAGATGGGAAGGGTACAGATTGAAAGTGATTTGCAAAAGAAGAAAATGTGACGTGAGAAGGAAAGTTTATTCGCGCGGCGAGTGGTTCGGGTGTGGGCTGCACTGACCTGGGAGTGTGGTGGAGGCAGGTTCAATCCTGGCAATCATGAGATGATTATTTCAATAGAAACAATGTGCAAGGGTACGGGAGCTGGGCAAGATGCCTGGAGACAGGGCAATGGCACGAGGTCATAATGCTCATTTGGAGATGTCCTTTTAATCTGCATATTATTATTATCAGAAACGACGGGCCGAATGGCCTCCTTCTGTGCCGTTGCGATTCTGTGATGTGACCATCGCTTTGCTGCCTATCCATAATCGTCCTGTACTGAGTGGCTTGCGAGCACATTTCAGGAGGGCAGGTTCTTAAGTCAAGCGCATTCCTGTGGGGCTAGAGTCTCATGAGGCCCCGGCCAGGTAAGGATGGTAGATTTACATCACTGAACCAGATGGCTTTTGCTTGGAACAATCGATTCATGGCCACCTTTACTGGGACTAGTTATCAAATCCCGATTTGCCAATTGAACCCAAACTCCACCAAACTGTCGGGGTGAGATTTGGACCCACGCCCACCAGCATCCGCCTTAGCCTTCCGGATTCCTATTTCAGTGACATGACCACGACTTCATCTCCCTTGCTGTCGAAAGCCGGCTTGGTGGGACTGACGGTATAGAGTTTGTATGAACTCAAGTTTATGGAGTGAGTAAAGTCGGGGGAAAAGAAATATTTGAAAAGTCGAATCCATAGACAACAAAAACATGGATGATCTTTTCACAAGCAGTTCAGGCTGCTAGGCGGACATAATAGAGGATTATTCATCTTCTCTTTCTGAAGAAAAAGTGAGAGACTGAGGCCAAATTTACTATTTGTTTGTCTTCCCACTGGAATCACTGAGGATCTGGAAGACCTTAATGCACCAGGTGTTTTTTCCTGTCCTCTTTCTCGTTTTAAATTATATTTGCCACGATTTAATAGATACTTTCTATCTAACTTTCTATCTAAACTTGTCTCCCGGGCAGACACGGAATCCACAGTTGAGGCGGGTAAAGCCTTTCTACACCAGACTGCAGCTACCGAGCAACCAGCTCCCTCAACTTCCATTTTAGACACAACTGCATTAAATGTACCGCTTCAGGCCAACAGGCCCGGACTGTTGTTTAAGTTCCAAAGGAGACTTCTCAACCCCGTTTAACCAACCAATTAGTGAAACCTTCTACTCCTCTCTCCCTCGTGTACTCATTGAGTTTCCACTTAAAGAAAGGAGAGAGAAAGGAGGAGACAACCGGGACTTGCAGGTCATTGAGCTTCACACCAGTCGGGGCAAAGTGCTGGATTCCGCTATTAAGGAAGCCTTCGTAATGCACCTAGAGAAACATGGTATAGTGAAACAAAGTCAACGTGGGTTTGGGAAAGGGGAATCACGTTTGACAAATTGGTTACCGTTTTTGGTGATGGAAACAGCAAGGTGGATAAAGGGGAGCCGGTAGATGTGGTATATTACATAGCATTGTTAATATATTTTAGGAAGGATACGGTTGCACAGGAGAGAGTGCAGAGCAGATTCACCAGGATGCTGCCTGGGCCGGAGGGTCTGAGGTGAGAGGAAAGATTGGATAAGCTGGGATGGTTTTCCTTGGAGCAGTGAAGTTTGAGAGGGGACCTAATAGATGTGTATAAGGTTATGCAAAACATAGGTAGGGTGGATAGGAATGCACTTTTTTCCATTAGTAGATGGATCAATAACCAGGGGACGGAGATTTAAGTTAAGAGGTATGAGGTTTAGAGGTGAGTTGAGGAGAATGTTTTTCACTCAGAGGGTGGTGGCAGTCTGGAACTGACTGCCTGAAAAGGTGGTTGAGTCCCAGAAACTCTCGCAACTTGTAGTAAGTATTTGGATATTCACTTGCGCCGCTATAGCCTCCAGGACTATGGACCAAGTGCTCTTGGCTTTTATTTCCACGGTATGTGGGTGTCGCCGGCCGGGAGCAGCGTTCCTGGCCCCGTCTCTGATCGCCACTTTTAAGAATGACCGGTGACCCAGGATAACTGGTCTGGGTGGATGTGGAAGTGGCGCCTGACGTTATGCAGTCAGCTGAACTACAAGTGACATTCTGATTATTGCGATCAGATCTCTATAGTGGGAGTTTAAACACCCAACCACCTCACTTAGAGGCGATGCTGCAGCCAATGAACGGGGGCAGAGACTAAAAGCGTGCAGCGTGGTGTTAATTTACCTACCAATGAAATGCAGCGACTTGAAATTGGAAACTACATAGGTTCCAATAACTGGTAATTCTAATAAAGCTACTTAACGTCTCAGCAGTTCAAAGACAATTGTTAAGGACTCTTCTATAATTTTATACAATACCAGGCAAAGTAATTGTTTTATTCATTATCTCATGGGTTGTGAGTTTCGCTGGCTGGCCCAAAACATTTATTGCCCATCCTAATTATCCCCTTGAGAATGTGGCGGTGAGCTGCCTTCTTGAACTGCTGCAGTCCATGTGGTGTAGGTACATCCACAGTGCTGTTAGGGAGGGAGTTTCAGGATTGTGACCCTGCGACAGTGAAGGAACAGTAATATATTTCCACATCAGGATGTTGAGTGGCTTGGAGGGGAACTTCCAGGTGGTGGTGTTCCCAGTTATCTGCTGCTCTTGTCCTTCTAGGTTCTAGTGATCGCGCGTATGGAAGGAGCTGTCGAAGGAGGCTTGAGAGGAACCGCTGCAGTACATATTGTAGATGGCACACAGTGGTCTACTGCACCTCTGGCAGTTTTGAGCATTAACCGGCCTCAGAAATGGTCTCCTTCCCGCCTCATTGTCCGTGGCTAAGTGGGTAGAACTCTCGCCTTTAAGTCTTTGTGGGTTCCCAGTTCCAATGCTCCCAGTGTCCACACGGAGGGTGCCCTGCAGTGTCAGTCATTCACTGCCGTTTGGATGAGGCACAAAATCCTCCCTCCTTTCGGCTGGGCGTCTAATGCCCCATAGTTATATTGAAAGGAGAGCTGTTGAGTTCTCGATCTAGTGACGCTTTGGCCCATTTCGTTTGTACGTGAGACTGACAGAGGGAGTTGTTTGAGTGCGGGGACTGAGAGAGAGAAACAGACAGATAGAGAGAGAGACATTGAGAAGCTGTGATAATCTCAGAACTTCAGTACCTGGAAGATCCCCTCCAGACCACTCGCTATCCTGACTTGGAAATGTTTCACAGAGAAGAGGGAGAGCCTGTTTCACGCATTTCATATGTAGCTCACCTCCTACCACATCAAAGCCTTCAGACCAGCTACCTTTATTCCAATTAAGTCTCACACACACACACAGGCACAACTATTTTGCATTAAATTCCATTAACATTATGCGAATGATTATATCTTCCTGATATCAAAAAAGGTTAATATCGTGCATTGTTTTAACAAAGCACTTCTGAAATTCTCTCTATGCTGCATCACATGATTTCTGAACTCCGTTTTGGGTCTGATCTCCAGAATCTTCCCCAGAGCTTGTTGAGCGAGACTGAGTCTATTACCGGGCAAGGCTGATCGCCTTTCATACCGACACTTCAATATTTGGGACCCGGGAGCCCGTTTGTTGTGAGCAATTTCAAGGTCGTTTATTAAGCTTATTAAGAAGCAACCAGTTTTGAGATGGCACCTTAACTGGAACTGACAGGGAATGCGTGCAACTCGTGGCAGTTGAGAGGCGTTTGGCCATTCGGGAGGACGGTTGGCACAGAGTGTGCGCTGATGTCAGTCACTGGTGATAACAGCATTCTGCTCGCTAGTCGAAGTATGAGGGAGCTCATCCCTCTGTCTTCACCCTCCGCTGCTGGTCCAGCACCTTGGAATGAATTCTGGCTAATCGACTGCCTATTTAGGTATCTGTGGTCCCGAAACCTTCACAGTCCTTGGTGATATATGTTCATGATCTTGACTTGGATGGACAGGTAACGTTTCAAAGGTTAGTCATTGATAGGGTTTGGGGTAATGAGATGAAAAGCGAAGAGACGGATGAGACCTCAGCGTGTCATGGACAGAGAGTTGGCAAATGGAATTCGACGCAGGGAAGAATGAAATGATTCAATTCGGGAGGAAACACCGAAGAGAGGCAATATCAGTTCAGGAGGTGGAATTCTGATCGAGATGAAGGAACCGGGGTATGTGTACACAAGTCTTTGAAAATGGCATTAAAACCACGGAGGGCTGTTAGCTGGTCAAGCAGTATCCAGAGCTTAATCAATCAAATCAGATTGTGCAACAGTATCTAAGATGGAGCAAGTCTTTAGAAAACGATTCTTACCTCCTCACTGGAGAAGTGTGCTCAGTTCCGGGCGCTGTCACATTGGGAAGATATCAACGTCTTATACAGGGCGTGGAGGGGATTTACTAGGTATGGCAGCAGGAAAGAAAGGCGGCAAATGCAGGGAGGTACCCCCGAACCTGGAGTCCTTCTGCATGGATCATTGAAGACTATTTCCTAAATGGGGAGAGCATTCAGAAATCTGGAGTGCAAAGTGACTTGGGAGTTCGAGTCCAGGATTCTCTTAAGGTTAACTTGCAGGTTGAGTCGGTAGTTAGGAAGGCAAGTGCAATGTTGGCATTTATTTCGAGATGACTAGAATATAAAAGCAGGGATGTGCTGCTGAGGCTTTATAAGGCTCTGGTCAGACCATATTTAGAATATTGTGAGCAATCTTGGGTCCCGTATCTCAGCAACGATGTTCTGGCCCTGGAGAGGGTCCAGAGGAGGTTCACGAGATCGATCCCAGGAATGAAAGCCTAAACATATGAGGAACGTTTGAGGCCCCTGTGTCTATACTCGATGGAGTTTAGAAAGATGAGCGAGGATCTGGTTGAAACTTACAGAATACTGAAAGGCCTGGATCGAGTGGACGTGGAGAAGGTGTTTCCATTAGTAGGAGATACTAGGACGCGAGGGCACAGCCTCAGCATAAAGGGAAGACCTTTTAGAAAACAGATGAGGAGAAACTTCTTTAGCCAGAGAATGGTGAATCTATGGAATTCATTGCCACAGAAGGCTGTGGAGGCCAGGGCATTGACTGTATTTAAGACCGAGATAGATAGGTTCTTGATTGGTAAGGGGACCAATGGTTACGGGGAGAAGGCGGGAGAATAGGGTTGAGAAAATTATCAGCCATGGTTAAATGGCGTGGCAGACTCCATGGGCCGAATGGCCTAATTTCTGCTCCTATGTCTTATGATCTTATGGTCTTACGGTTTGTCCGTCGTCTTCGACGCTCTGGAGGCGTTGAAAGAGAAAATTGCAGCGGAATTGGTACAGAAGGTAAATCGCACAGGATCAGAGGTGAGCTGTCAGGATGAATACAGAATTGGCTTGGTCATAGAAGACAGAGGGTAGCAGTGGAAGGGTGCTTTTCTGAATGGAGAGCTGTGACTAGTGGAGTTCCGCAGGGATCAGTGCTGGGACCTTTGCTGTTTGTAGTATACATAAATGATTTGGAGGAAAATGTAACGGGGCTAATTAGTAAGTTTACAGACGACAATAAGGTTGGAGGAGTTTCAGATAGTGAAGAGGATTGTCAAAGGATACAACGGGATATAGATTGGTTGGAGACGTGGGCGGAGAAATGGCAGATGGAGTTTAATCCAGACAAATGCGAGGTAATGCATTTTGGAAGATCAAATACAGGCAGGAATTATACGGTAAATGGCAGAACCCTTAAGTGCATCGATGGGCAGAGGGATTTGGGTGTACAGGTCCACAGGTCACTGAAAGTGGCAACGCAGGTGGATAAGGTACTCAGGAACGCATATGGCATGCTTGCCTTCATTGGCAGGGGTATTGAGTATAAATGCTGGGAAGTCATGCTGCAGCTGTATCGAACCTTGGTTAGGCCACACTTGGAATATTGCGTGCACCTCTGGTCGCCGCATTACCAGAAGGATATGGAGGCGTTGGAGAGGGTGCAGAGGAGGTTTACCAGGATGCTGCCTGGTCTTGAGGTATTAGCTATGAAGAGAAGGTGTGAGAAACGCTGATTGTTCTCACTAGAGCGACAGAGATTGAGGGGCGACTTGATAGAAGTTTACAAAATTATGAGTGGCATGGACAGAGTAGATAGTCAGAAGCTTTTCCCCAGGGTGGAAGAGTCAATTACTAGGGGGCATAGATTTAAGGTGAGAGGAGAAAACTATAAAGGCAATGTGCGGGGCAAGCTTTTTGCACAGAGGGTAGTGAGTGTCTGGAATTCGCTGCCAAAGGAGGTGATGGAATCAGGTACGATACTGTTGTTTAAGTGGCAGCTTGACAAATGCATGAATAGGTTGGGAATAGATGGATAGATGGAAGTGCAAAATGTTTTACTTGACGTGCAATACGATCGGCGCAGGCTTGGAGGGCCGCAGGGCCTGTTCCTGTGCTGTACTTTTCTTTGTTCTTTGTTCTTATTCTTTGAATTACTATTGGTTGGGGGGTGGGGTGGTGGTTGGGGGCAAGTAGGGTCGCTAAGCGGGGAACACAGCTTGCATGCGATTGGCCAATGGGCCAAAGGGGACGTGAGGGTTTGAAGCCTGACCCAGCGTGGTGTAATGATCTGTAACACACGAGCATGTCGCTGCCAGGAAAGACGCAAGTGGCGCTTTCAAAATGGACTTGGATAAGCGCTTGCAAATGAGGAGAAAACTGTGAGGTTATGTGGAAGCAGTGGAGGGACGAATTGTGTAGATCTTTGAGTAAGCATGTGTCAAGAAGCTATTAATGCATATAATATCATTGGAAAATATTGCAGATGTTACAAATCTAGATGGGAATACAGTCTGTGAATAGGGCACAAAGAGTTTGGAATGCTCTATCCTAGAGAGGGGATTGCTGCTGAGTCATTATGAAACATTCAAAGCAGGGATCAGTGTGTTTTAGGGGAATTCCGAGATGTGGGGAAAGTGCAGGAAAGTGGATTTGAAGTGAATGATCATCCATGATCTAGTTCAATGGCGGGGCAGTCTCAATGTGCTGAGTTGGCAGCCTGTTCAGTCGCCTGACAACATAGGTATTTGTGTTCCCGATGCCTGACATTGTACAGCCGCCACAGCACTTGGTGATACATGTCATGACCTGGACTTGGATGTACAGGTAACATTTCAAAGGTTACTCATGATAGGGTTTGGGGTAATGAGATGAACAGCGAGGAGACAGATGAGACCTCAGCGTGTCATGGACAGAGAGTTGGCAAATGGAATTTGACGCAGGGAGGAATGACTCTCAAGCCTCAAATTCTTTCACCCGGACCATTGCAACTTAAGCAGCGGTTTGACCGGAGCCCCCAGAGTCCTGGAGGCCTTGGGAGATTCCATTCTAGAGGGATCTCTGCCGGCGAGCAGGAGGGTCGTTGTGCAGAGCGCACACAGCTGGCCGGGCAATTGGCCAATGGAGTGGAGGCCCTAAGGGCAGATGTGAAATTTTACCCAGTCAGTTGCGCCGATCTGGGTTAAACGGCCAATTGGCTGGTAGAGAGAGAGAGAGAAAAAAATCAATTAATGCTTTCAAACTGAAATTGGATCAGTGATTGTAAACGAGGTGACAACGGCGGATCCATGTGGAAACAGGAAATTTAAAAACTGGGAGCAGGATGAGGCGATTTGGCCCTTCACACCTGCTCCGCCAATTCGATATGGCCTTGGCTGATCCTGTATCTCAACGACATATTCCCGCTCTGTCTCTCCATACTCCTTGATGCCCCTGATATCCAAAAAATATATCAATTTATTTCTTGCATATACTAAGTGACCCGGTATCCCCAGCCTTCGGTGGTAGAGAATTCCAAAGGGTGGCTACAGTCTGAGACTAATTGAAGAGTTTTTGAATGGGCAGGCACAGATGTAATGGGCCGAATGCTATCCTTCCGCTCTTTATTTCACACTGACTCGATGAAATGTGTGTCAACGGTGGATTTAAGGGTGGTTGATCGTGGCGGAAACTATGGCATTTCCTGCGACTCTCTTTTTTGCACTGGTCTCTATCTGATCCGCCTCACTGTGGCCCTGTGCACAATAATAAGTCGCGCTATCTCCCGTTGTCAAAGTCCTGATGTCCAAAGCGAAGAGATTATTTGAAACATCTTTGGAAGCAGCGACTCGATCCCTTACCTCAGGATTGTAATCGTTGCTGGATGCAGAGAAGTACCGAACGAGCCATTCCAGCCCCTTCCCGGGCCTATGCCGGTACCAAAGCATGTTGTAGCGCCCGAGGTCGAACCCGCTGGTTTTGCAGGTCAGGGTCAGGGATTGTCCGGGGACCCCACTCTCTGCCTCTGGCTGACTCAGCACCACATCCGACTGGACGCCTATTGAAGCAAAGGAACATTAATATTAGTGAGCTCAATCCGGGTTATATAAATCTCTCCCGGGAGGGATTAACAGCCAAACAGCAGGATTTTATGGAATACCGAGCTACTTACTGGATAGGAAACCCAGAAATAGGCCGAGAGCTATCGCGGGCATCGTGTTTCTAGACCCTGTGTTGAAATAGACAGCCTAGTTAAAGGAATTGGAGGGTTGTTGGACACTGCTCCTCAATCACTTCGGGTTTATCCAATCGGCAGAGGTTTGAAGACACACACCATTGGTTGCCTGCAGTCGACGTCACTGCAAACCCATCCCCCATCAACAGCGAGTGTGGGTCAGCAAATATTCATTGGTAAACCTGGGTGACATGAACAATGTCCCTGATGTTTCCCTTCATAACACTGGCTCGAGCGCAAATCTCATTTCCCGATTGATGTTCCGGGTTATTTCCTTCCAATGTTCCAGCAAGATAGGATTGCACAATTGTATCTCACATCGGATCCAAACCGCTGCGCCGACTCTCTGAAGGAACTATCTTAATAGTCCCACTTCACTGCTTTATTCCACAGGTTCCTATCTGTTCCCCTTCAAACTGTTTATTCAATCCTGTGGTAAAGTTATTACTGAATCAGTAACCCACCTCTCATTCAGGCCGACATTCCAGATCGCAGCAGTCCATGTCCCAATGCAGCAAGACCCGGACAATATCCAGGTTTGGGCTGACAATTGGCAAGTCACATTCGCGCCACACATGTGCCAGGCAATGACCATCTCCAACTGACCAGAATCGAACCATCGCTCCTCGACATTCAATGGAAGTACCATCACTGAATCCCCCACTATCAACATCCTGGGGCTTACCATTGACCAGAAACTGAACTGGACTCGCCATATCAATACTCTGGCTGCAAGAGCAGTTCAGGGTCTAGAAATCCTGCAACGAATAACCCACCTCCTGACTCTCCAAAGCCTGCCCAACATCTACAAGGCGCAAGTCAGGACAGTGATGGAATACTCCCCACTTGCCCGGATTGCTTGGCGAGTGGGCCCTGATTGGTAGAAGCAGCTCCAACTGGTGCACTCTCCATGACAACCTCCCTAACAATCAGAGTCCAGCTTCGAACCAATCAGCACCCCCTTCTCATGCAGCATGTTGACATCGGTATTTTCTTGCCAATTGTCCTGATGGGTGCAGGGCAATAAGATTCGACTAAAAATGCTTCGTTTATGCAGCAATGATCGTAATTAAATCGCAAGAGATGTATGGGGAAAGCGACAGTGATATTATCCTAATGTTAGAGGATCAATCCTCTTTCTTTAATTCGTTCAGGGGATGTGGGCATCTCTGGCTCGGCCAACAGTAATTGCCCACCTCTAATCGCCCCTGTTCAGAGGGCATTTAGGAGCCAGCACTCAACACTATTGAGCCAACACTGTTGCTGTGGGTCTGGTGTCACATGTAGGCCAGACCCGGAAAGGACGGCAGATTTTCTTCCCTAAAAGGGATGAGTGCGACGGATGGGTTTATTATGGCAATTAGGTCATCATTTAGCATTTTAATTCCAGGCTTTATTTATTGAATTGAAATTCGGCCACCTGCCATGATGGGTTTGAACCCGGGTGGCCAGAGCATTAACCTGGTTCTCTGGATTACTAGCCCAGTGACAATGGAACGACACCATCGCCTCAAACCACAGCTCCTCTTCTGTGCTGTGTGAGACCATGAGGCGATGAGCTGCTGTGAGAAATTGATTCATCGGTGTTACACTATGGTGGAAACTGTTGCATTTGCTCTTGTTTCGGTTTTTCTTTTGCGTAGACCTGGGTCTGATCCCTCTCACTGTGCAGCTGTGCACAAAAACAAGTCGCGCTGACTTTCACCGTCAAACTCCTGATTTCCAAAGCGAAGAGACGGTTTGGACGGTCTTTAGAAGCAGTAAGTCGCCATGTCGCCCCCTGGTGGTACCGATTGGTGTCTGCAGCATAGGAGAAACGAGCCAATCCGGCCACTGCCCGGCGCCCTGCTGGTACCAATACATCCAGTGACCGCTAAGGTCGACCCCGCTGATTTTACAGGTCAGGGTCAGGGACTGTCCGGGAAGTCCCGTGTCTACCTCTGGCTGAGTCAACACCACATTAGAGTGGACAAACAAATGCACACACAACCAAAACAAGCATTAATGATGCCCAGCAGCCCAGCTCCCTCTGAGTGGCAACCCGGAGAGGGATGTCGAGCGGAACAGAGGCAGGACAGGGACTGGGGCAATGTCGGGTCACTCACTGGACAGGAAGCCCAGCCACAGGGTGGACAACACTATTGACCACATGCTCCTTGGTTGATGGCTGTCTTAGAATGCCGGGTCTCCCCAACGCCCACCAACACCACCAGTCACTCTCGGGGCAAAGCAGTTGACGGGCTGTTAGGATCCTGATCACCTGGGGGAGTTTTATTGAACTGAGAGATGGGGGCGGGTTTGGAGAACAGAAACCATTGGCTGCATTCAGCCGCCCATCGATTGCAAACAGGCGGCGTTATCGCTCGTATCAAGGCAGACAGAGCGTGTGCAACGTGCCCTCATTGAAACATCAACGCTCCTGGACGGGCTTCAAAAGGTAGACACTGAGAGGTTTTATTCATTATTATTAACCCCCCACCACACCACCCCAACCCATGGGTGGTGTATCTAGAATTAAGGGTTAATGCCCCGGGTCAAAGATGGGTATTTTGGATCTGCTGAGAACACATTTCTTCATTCAGGTTGTGGTGAGACTTTGGAACTGGGCAGCTCAGAGGCTCCAGCAAGTTCCACCGCTGATCATATCTTTCACTTTCTCTCACTCTCCCTCTCATTCTTGTCTCTGTCTCTCTTCCTCCCTTACTCATGATGTATCTTCCAACATCTTTCACTTTCTTTCACTCTCTCTCCATCCTGCTGGTCTCTGTCTCCCTTCCTCCCTGTCCCTAAACCTTTCACTTTCTCTCCCTCTGTCTTTCGCTCGCTCTCTCTCTCTTTATCTCTCTCTCTCTCTTAAGTTTGTCTCTATCTCCCTTCCTCTCTGGCCCTATATATTTCACCTTCTCTCTTGCTCTCTCTCTCTCTCTCTCTCTCTTTAACTCTCCCTCTCTGTTTCATGCTTGCCTTTGCCTCTTCCTCTCTTACGTCATGATGCCTGTCCCTATGACTTTCTCTCTCTCTATCTATCGCTGTCTCCGGCTTCACTCCTGTTGAGTTGGAGCATTCTCTGTCCTGCCAGCTGTTTTCTTGCTACAGGAGGCATTGCGTGTGGAGCACTGTGTCAGACGAGGTGCAGTAGTAGATGGCCCCGTCCTGAAGCTCAGCGTTGAGAAGCTGCAAGGCCAACAGATCCTGATCCCGGTACAGCGACCCTCTGAACCTCTCTTCGAAGCCGTCCCCGTAATGATCTCCGGAGCTGTAAACCCATTCGGGCGCCTGCGCCTCTCTACACCGGTACCAGTGAAACGTGAGCGGCCTCCTATTGCCGAAGAGCCTGCAGAGCAGGACAGCTCCTCCGCCTTCCTCCAGCCGCTCAGTGACTGGCGTCTGCTCCAGCCGGAGTTGGGGCTGAGCGCAATCTACACCTGGGTGACCAATCAGGACAAAGGGTGTGAGAAATGGAGGAGCAAGAAGAGATTTCCAATAGTTAACCACCTACATTCAGAGGAAATATACACTAACTACTGCACCCAGTCACACTGGGATAGGCTGTCCCACTCCTGCCAGTCGAGTACAAAAATAGGGAAGTCTTGCTAAAACTGTACAAGGCACTAGTTAGACCACACCTGGAAATCCGGGAACAGTTTTTGTCCACTTATCAAAGTAAAGATGCATTGGTACTGGAGACATTCCAGAGAAGATTCACTTGGTTGACTCTGGGGACGGAGGGATTTTCTTATGAGGAGAGGTTAAGTAGTTTGGGTCTGTACTTATTGGAGTTTAGAAGAATGAGAGGCGAACTTATTGAAATATATAAGGTTCTTAGGGGGCTTGACAGGGTAGATGCTGAGAGGCTGTTTCTCCTTGTGGGAGAGTCTAGGACCAGAGCGCATAATCTCAGAGTCAGGGGTCGCCCACTTAAAACAGAGATGAGGAGGAATTTCTTCTCTCAGAGGGAAGTCAACCTGAGGAATTCTTTACCGCAGAGGCCTGCAGAGGTGGTTAAGTATATTCACGGCTGAGATAGACAGATAGACAGGAATCAAGGATTATAGTGAAAAGGCAGGAAAGTGGAGTTGAGGATTATCTGATCAGTCACGATCTCATTGAACGGCGGAGCAGAATCGAGGGGCCGAATGCTCTACATCTACGTCCACTTCTCTTATGGTCTTATCGCTGACTAGGGCAGCATTTGTTACCCGTCCCTAATTGCCCGTGAACTGAATGGTTGTGCTTAGCTACTTGTGGGGGGGAGGAGCAGTTAGGAGTCAACCGCATCAAATGTGGGAGGTCTGGAGTCACATGTAGGCCGGTCCGGGTAAGGGCGGCATATTTCCTTCCCTAAAGGAGGCATTAGGGAAGCAGAGGGGATTTTGAGTCAATCGGGGGTAGTGGTAGTAGTTTCATGGTCAATTCAATTCCAATTAAATTCCAATTGAATTGAATTTCTACAACGCAGCGGGGTGGGAGATGAACCCATGTCCTCAGATCATTCGCCTGTGCCTCCGGATGCCCGGCCCGACTGACATTGCAAACTGTGCTACCCACCCCACACCCCCCAACCAGCAACCCAGCACAACAATGAAAAGCGATGGCAGCGTCGAAGCAGGAGAGACTTCTACTCCAATAAAGTGACTCACATAGAAATGAGGAGAAAATTAATGCCGCTATCACTTTAAAGGACATCCTGAGAGCGATCTCAAGCTGCTGGTGTGGCTCCAGCGAGAGAGAACACAAGAAAGAGGTCGTCTGAGAAGATACTGCCCCGGACCGACTCTCCAGCATCTAGCCCCTCTGTGGGTGAGCACATGGAAATGATTTGATTCTCACGCTCCAGCCCCCAAGACGTTGCAGCAAAATCACTCGGTAATTGCACAAAGTGAAAACAATTAAACACACACACACACAAACCCACTTATTGTGACGATTCCGGAAATTGCGAAACAACACCCAGAGTTTGCAATCCGGATGTCTGTCCTTTGCATTCAGACCCTCTTGTGCCGCAGTGACATCCCGAGTCTCTGCAAGAGCGGAGCCGGGCTTGGCAACGAATAGCCCAAATTTGCAACTCACCCGCAGGCTCTGCAAGAGCGGTTCCTGTCTCTGCAAAAGCGGTTCCAGTCTTTTCCAAGAGCGGATCGAGTCTTTTGCAAGAGTGGATCCAGTATTTTGCAGGAGCGGATCCAGTCTTTTTCAAGAGCGGATCCAGTCTTTGGCAAGAGCGGATCGAGTCTTTTGCAAGAGCTGATCCAGTCTTTTGCAAGAGCGGATCCAGCCTTTACAAGAGCGGATCCAGTCTTTACAAGAGCGGATCCAGTTTTTACAAGAGCGGATCCAGTCTTTGCAAGAGCGGATCCAGTCTTTACAAGTGCGAATCCAGCCTTTGCAAGAGCGGATCCAGTCTTTGCAAGAGCGGATCCAGTCTTTGCAAGAGCGGATCCAGCCTTTTCCAAGAGCGGATCCAGTCTTTACAACAGCGGATGTAGCCTTTGCAAGAGCGGATCCAGCGTTTTGCAAGAGCGGATCCAGCCTTTGCAAGAGCGGATCCAGCCTTTTGCAAGAGCGGATCCAGTCTTTGCACGAGCGGATCCAGCCTTTTGCAAGAGCGGATCCACTCTTTTGCCAGAGCGTATCCAGTGTTTTGCAAGAGCGGACTCTGTCTTTTGCAAAAGCGGTCCAGTATTTTGCAAGAACGGATCCATTCTTTTGCAAGGGCGGATCCAGTCTTTTGGAAAATCGGATCCAGTCTTTGCAAGAGCGGATCCAGCGATATGCAAGAGCGGATCCAGTCTTTGCAAGAGCGGATCAAGTCTTTGGAAGACCGGATCCAGCCTTTGCAAGAGCGGAACCAGTCTTTTGGAAAAGCGGATCCACTCTTTGCAAGAGCGGATCCAGTGATATGCAAGAGCGGATCCAGTCTTTGCAAAGAGCGGATCAAGTCTTTGGAAGACCGGATCCAGCCTTTGCAAGAGCGGATCCAGTCTTTGCAAGACCATGATTTATATTTGCTTATAAGGTGCCAAGTATTGAATTGTTACACACATGACAAGGAGCATTCACTTATGAAATGTCATGAAGGGCTATTAACGTGTAAAATGTTACTGGAGTGTTTTATTGACCCTCTGAATCACGGTTGGTTTGACCATCGTAAGTTATCTTTAGGTTTTGGCTTTTGTTTCTGCAGTTTCCCTTTAAGTGGCTGCTTTTAAAATTTGCCCCTGACCTTTGCTCGTTGAATTTATTTGCTCTGACTCGAAGAGAGTTAAATCCGTGGGCAACATCTCCCCCTGCCGGTCGGAATTCGGTACTGCAAGGACATTTCGGCCCTGCAGAAAGCCTGCGCAGGGCTGTGATGGGGGCGGGGGAGAGGATTGTGCCAAACGTTGCGCCGGAATCTCCTCCATTTGCGCCCATTCTGACCGCCCGACCGGCCTTTCCTGGGCTCAGCTAGCGGGTGCTGCATTTGGTTCCGCTTGGGAAAACACTGAGAGCCAAATGTTCACTCCTGCCTCTGTTGGTGGGAGCCAAGGGGAGACATTCTGGACACTCGGCGCTATGAGCAGTCCCTTCTGCCCCACTATTCAATCCTCTCCGCCAAGTTACCCCCATCTGAATCTCCCTTCTCCCCCCCCCCACCTCCCCACATCCCGTCGCCCCCCACCCCATACCAGCCTTGCCCTTTTCGGGTAAGGACGGAAACAATTAGCATTGGTCTGTGGGATTGTGACACGAGAGCGTGGCTGGAATAATCCGGAAAGCAAGAAATCCAGAGTACGTTGTGTCTGCAGGAACTGCTTCGTGGAGGGGAAGCAGCGGTGAAAGTCTAGTGGCACATCCAGTAGCACCTGTGGTCACCGCGCTTATGGATATATCTCTCTGTCTGTTCATCAGGTGATGTATCCTTCTGCCTATTTCTCTGTCCATCATCTGTGCGTCCGTCTCTGCCCAGCTAACACATCTCAGTTTCGTCTTTTAATGTACCAGCCTGTCAGCATGTCCGACAATCAATCAATCAATCAATCTATCTATCTATCTATCTATCTATCTATCTATCTATCTATCTATCTATCTATCTATCTATCTATCTATCTATCTATCTATCTATCTATCTATCTATCTATCTATCTATCTATCTATCTATCTATCTGTCTATCTGTCTGTCTGTCTGTCTGTCTGTCTGTCTGTCTGTCTGTCTGTCTGTCTGTCTGTCTGTCTGTCTATCTATCTATCTATCTATCTATCTATCTATCTATCTGTCTATCTATCTATCTGTCTGTCTGTCTGTCTGTCTGTCTGTCTATCTGTCTGTCTGTCTGTCTGTCTGTCTGTCTGTCTGTCTATCTATCTATCTATCTATCTATCTATCTATTGATCTATCTACCTATCTATTTGTTTATCTGTCTGCCTGTCTCTCCACGTCTCGATGCCACGCTTCTCTGTCAGGCCGCACTCTGACAGTAGGACATTGGACCCCGCAATGCCGGGAGTCCCAGTCTCTCACGGCCTGGGAGCAGCCGCAGTTTATGTACGGGTGGTTGCCCTCAAGGCCCCAGTGTGTGTGTGCGCGGGGTTAAGACGCAGAAGTATTCTCTGCCATCCTCAGCTGTCACCTGCGAAACCGTTAACCTGAAAACTCTGTAGGTTCTGCTCAGAGACGAGGCGAAGCGGTGCCTGGCGAACGCGGCGCTGTCGCTGAAGCCGTCGGTGCAGTGTATCAGGATGTAATGGCGGCCCCAGGGCAGGGCTTCCCGGTACCAGAACAGGCAGGCCCTCTCCACCTCTGTGTAGGAGCAGCTTATGGTCACCGTACCTCCCTGCTCAACGGTCACCTCTGCCTCCGGCTGTTCAAGGAAGAGGATTCAGCGACACTGCCTGAGGGACAGGGAAGAAAGCATTTAGTTGAGGCTCAGGCACTCTGAACGGTAAAATAGGGGTAGCAATGGGGCACTGGTCATGTCAGCAAACGGGTAACTCCAGCTGCGGGGATGTGGGCCTAAAATGCAATTCATTTCAAATTAAATTTAATTCATCAAACATGAATATAAAGCTGAGGGTGACCCAGGACAATTATCACCAACTGTCATAAAATAAAAACCCCATCTGGTTCACTCACTTCCTTTGAGGGAGTGAAGGAAATCTGCCATCTTCACCCAGTCTGGCCTAACATGTATCTCCAGGCTCCCAGCAATGTGGTTGACTCTTAGCGGCCCTTGGCAAATAGTCTAGCAAGCGTGTCAGGGCAAAAGAGGCAATTAGAGATGGGCAACAAATGCTGCCCTTCACCCTCACACTCACATTGCAGGAAAGGATCGATGGTAAATGTCAACAGACAATCGTCCGCTCAGCCAAGGGGCGTTGGCATTTGTATTTCATTGTTTATTGGCGGGCGGGTAAGGCTCGCTTAACTGCTGGACCCCTGTTCCTCCTCCGAACAAAGGTGCCCTTCAGCCGCTGCAGCCCCGTGTGGCCCAGGCTACCCCCACACAGTGCAGGCACGGATGTAGATACAGGATTCAGATCCGGCGACAACATGCCCAAATCTGGATAGTGTGTGTCTCTGGGGTGGGGGTGAATTGGAGATGGTGTCGCTCCCATGCACTCTCTGCTCTTGTCCTCCCAGGTTCGGGCGGTCCGGACTGGGAGGGGCTATCGAAGGAGCCTTGGCGGATTGTCAGAGTTTATGGTGGGAACAGAAAACGCTGCAGCCTCGGTGCGCCTGCGGTGAGTTCACTGGATGCTTAACATGTGAGCGTCAGCCAGAAATAGGAGGAGAGGGAGTTGACCATAGGGTCCACTAGAGCCTCCTCTGTCATTGACCCAGGGCAGGGGCTAAAGTGATTCAGCCTCATCACCACTTTCCTCCCTGCTCCCAGGACTCCCAATTTCCATAGCAGTCACCAATCAGTCTCACTCCCCCTTGGATATATTCAATGGCTCCGCCTGCACAGCCCTCGGGCGTAGAGGACTCTGAAGATTCACCTAGCCCAAATCAAAATGCTGCAGATGCTGGGAACCTGAAATAAAGAGAACAGAAAATGCTGGAGAGACTGGGCAGGTCGGGCAACATCTGTGGAGAGAGGGAGAGAGAGAGAGAGAGACAGAGTTCACGTTTCGGGATCGTTTACTAATCCAATAATTAAATCAACTCCACCTCTATGGAATATTATTATTTCTGTTTCCAGTCAATCCAATAATCCATGAGGAAATGTAGAAGGATTCCTTGGAAGGCAATCAGTGAGAATGTGAAGTGTAACTCACCTGAGAAGACCGCAGTTAGACTGAAGATGATGAATCCTATTCGGACATCCATCTGCACCTTGTCTGTGTGCAAAAGGTACAATAGCGTCTTAAACAAGGGCGCCCCTCTTTATACTGAGGACCAGGGCAGAACCCGGAAGCGCAATGATTGGACTTCCAGCCCAACTAATAATAATAGTAAATAAAACCGCTCAGTGTCTACCTTGTCGAGACCACTCCTGGACGGGCTCGACAAGATAGACACTGAGAGGTTTTATTTATTATTATTAGACCGCCCTCCCCCACACGTGGCTGGAGTATGTAAATGCAGGGTTACGTCCCCGGGACAAAGCTGGGTCATTTTGGATCCTGCTGAGAAGACATTTCTTCATTCAGGTTGTGGTGAAACTTTGGAACTGGGCAGCTCAGAGACTCCTGCAAGTTCCACCGCTGATCATATCTTTCACTTTCTCTCTCTCTCTCTCTCATGCTTGCCTCTGTCTCTCTTCCTCCCTTACTCATGATGTATCTTTCTATATCTTTCACTTGCTTTCACTCTCTCTACCTGCTGTTGGTCTCTGTCTCCCTTCCTCTCTGTCCCTAAACCTTTCACTTCCTCACCCTCTCTCTTTCTCTCTCTCTATTTTTATCTCTCTCTCGCTCTCTCAAGTTTGTCTCTCTCTCTCTTCCTCTCTGGTCCTATATCTTACACTTTCTCGCTTTATCTCTCTCTATCTCTCTCTGTCTCCGGCTTTACTCCGGTTGAGTTGGAGCATTCTCTGTCCTGCCAGCTGTTTTCCTGCTACAAGAGGCATTGGGTGTGGAGCACTGTGTCAGACGAGATGCAGTAGTAGATGGCCACGTCTTGAAACTCAGCGTTGAGAAGCTGCAAGGCCAACAGGTTCTGCTCCCGGTACAGCGACCCTCTGAACCTCTCCTCGAAGCCGTCCCTGTAATGATCTCCGGAGCTGTAAACCCATTCGGGCGCATGCGCCTCTCTCCACCGGTACCAGTGAAACGTGAGCAGCCTCCTATAGCCGAAAAGCGTGCAGAGCAGGACAGCTCCTCCGCCTTCCTCCAGCCGCTCAATGACTGGCGTCTGCTCCAGCCGGAGTTGGGGTTGGGCGCAATCTACACCTGGGTGAACAATCAGGACAAAGGGTGTGAGAAATGGAAGGGCAAGAAGAGATTTCCAATAGTTAATCATCTAAACTCAGAGGGAATATACACTAACTACTGCTCCCAGTCACACTGGGATAGGACGTCCCACTCCTGCCAGTCGAGTACAAAAAGAGGGAAGTCTTGCTAAAACTGTAAAAGGCATTAGTTAGACCACACCTGGAAATCCGGGAACAGTTTTTGTCCACTTATCAAAGTAAAGATGCAATAGTACTGGAGACATTCCAGAGACGATTCCTTTGGTTGACTCTGGGGACGAAGGGATTTTCTTATGAGGAGAGGTTAAGTAGTTTGGGCCTGTACTCATTGGAGTTTAGAAGAATAAGAGGCGAACTTATTGAAATAAATAAGGTTCTTAGGGGGCTTGACAGGGTAGATGCTGAGAGGCTGTTTCTCCTTGTCGGAGCGTCTAGGACCAGAGAGCTTCATCTCAGAGTAAGGGGTCGTCCACTTAAAACAGAGATGAGGAGGAATTAATTCTCTCAGGGGGTAGTCAACCGGAGGAATTCATTACCGCAGAGGCCTGTAGAGGCGGTTAAGTATATTCACGGCTGAGATAGACAGATTTTTTAACCGGGAAGGGAATCAAGGATTATGGGGAAAAGGCAGGAAAGTGCAGTTGAGGATTATCAGATCAGCCACGATCTCATTGAATGGCGGAGCAGACTCGATGGGCCGAATGTTCTACATCTACGTCCACGTCTCTTATGGTCTTATCGCTGACAAGGGCAGCATTTGTTACCCGTCCCTAATTGCCCTTGAACTGAATGGCTGTGTCTGGCTGCCTGTGGGGCGGAGGGCAGTTAGGAGGCAACCGCATTAATTGTGGGAGGTCTGGAGTCACATGTAGGCCGGGTCGGGTAAGGGTGGCAGATTTCTTCCCCAGAGGAGGCATTAGGGAAGCAGAGGGGCTTTTGAGTCAATCGGGGGTAGTGGTAGTAGTTTCATGGTCACTTCAATTCCAATTAAATTCCAATTGAATTGAAATTCTACAATGCAGCGGGGTGGGAGATGAACCCATATCCTCAGATCATTCGCCTGAGCCTCCGGATGACCGGCCCTACTGACATTGCAAACTGTGCTACCCACTGCACAACCCCCAACCAGCAACCCAGCACAACAATGAAAAGCGATGGCAACGTCGAAGCAGGAGAGAATTCTACCCAAATAAAGTGACTCACGTAGAAATGAGGAGAAAATTAATGCCGCTATCACTTTGAAGGACATCCTGAGAGCGATCTCAAGCTGCTGGTGTGATTCCAGCGAGAGAGAACACAAGAAAGAGGACGTCTGAGAAGGTACTGCCCCGGCCCGACTCTCCACCATCCAGCGCCTCTGTGGGTGAGCACATGGAAATGATTTGATGCTCACACTCCAGCCCCCGGGACAATAAACCAAGAGGTTGCATCAAAATCACTTGGCAATTGCACAAAGTGAAAACAAATAAACACACACACACACACACACAAACCCACATATTGAGACGATTCCGGAAATTGCGAGACAACAGCCAGAATTTGCAATCTGGAAGTCTGTCCTTTGCATTCAGACCCTCTTGTGCCGCAGTGAGATACCGAGTCTCCGCAAGAGCGGAGCCGGGCTTGGTAACGTGTAGCCAAAATTTGCAACTCACCCGGAGGCTCTGCAAGAGCGGATCCAGTCTTTTGCAAGAGCGGATCCAGCCTTTTTCCAGAGCGGATCCCGTCTTTTGCAAGAGCGGATCCAGCCTTTTTCCAGAGCAGATCCAGTCTTTTGCAAGAGCGGATCCAGTCTTTTGCAAGAGCGGATCCAGTCTTTTGCAAGAGCGGATCCAACCTTTTGTAAAAGCGGATCCAGTCTTTGCAAGAGCGGATCAAGTCTTTGCAAGAGCGGATCCAGCCTTTGCAGGAGCCGATCCAGTCTTTGCAAGAGCGGATCCAGTCTTTCCAAGAGCGGATCCAGCCTTTACAAGACCATGATTTATATTTGCTTCCAAGGTGCAAAGTATTTAATTGTTAGACACATGACAATGAGCATTCACTTATGAAATGTCATGAAGGGCTATTAACGTGTAAAATGTTACTGGAGTGTTTTATTGACCCTCTGAATCACGGTTGGTTTGACCGTCGTAAATTACCTTTAGGTTTTGACTTTTGTTTCTGCAGTTTCCCTTTAAGTGGCTGCTTTTCAATTTTGCCCCTGACTTTTGCTCATTGAATTTATTTGCTCTGACTCAAGGAGAGTTAAATCTGTGGACAGCAGCTCCACCCGCCGGTCGGGAGTGGGTACTGCAAGGACATTTCGGTCCAGCAGAAAGCCAGCGCCGGGCTGTGAGGGGGGTGGGGGAGAGGATTGTCCCAAACGTTGCGCGGAAACCTCCTCCATTCGCGCCCATTCTGACCGCCCGACCGGCGTTGCACGGGCTCGGCTAGCGGGTGCTGCACTCGGATTCCGCGTGGGAAAAAACTGAGCGCCAAATGCTCACTCCTGCCTCTGTTGTTGTGAGCCAAGGGGAGACATTCTGGACACACGGCGCTATGAGCAGTCCATTCTGCCCCATTATTCCGTCCTCTCCGCCCATTTTCCCCCATCTGAATTTCCCATCTCCCCCCCTCCTTCACACAGAACCCGCCCCCCCCCCCCCCCCCCCCCCCACCCGCCACGCACCCCACAACAGCCCTGCCCTTTTCGGGTAAGGACGGAAACAATTGTCATTCGTCGGTTGGAATGTGACCTGGGAGCGGGGCTGGAATAATCCCAAAAGCATCAGAAATCCAGAGTACGTTGTGTCTGCAGGAACTGCTTGGTGTAGGGGAAGCAGCGGTGAAAGTCTGATCGCACATCCAGTGGCACCTGTGGTCACCGCTCTTATGGATATATCTCTCTGTTTGTTCAACAGGTGATGTATCATTCTGCCTATTTCTCTGTCCATCACCTGTCATCCATCCATCTATCTATCTATCTATCTATCTATCTATCTATCTATCTATCTATCTATCTATCTATCTATCTATCTATCTATCTATCTATCTATCTATCTATCTATCTATCTATCTATCTATCTATCTATCTATCTATCTATCTATCTATCTATCTGTCTATCTGTCCATCTGTCCATCTGTCCGTCTGTCTGTCTGTCTATCTATCTATCAATCTGTCGATCTATCTACCTAACTATCTGCCTATCTGTCTATCTGTCTGCCTGTCTCTCCACCTCTCGATGCCACGCTTCTCCGTCGGCCCGCACTCTGACAGCGCGACATTGGACCCCGCAATGCCGGGATCCCCAGCCTCTCACGTCCTGGGAGCAGCCGCAGTTTATGTACGGGTGGTTGCCCTCAAGGCCCCAGTGTGTGTGTGTGCGCGGGGTTAAGACGCAGAAGTACTCCCCGCGATCCTCAGCTGTCACCTGCGAAACCGTTAACCTGAATACTCTGTAAGTTTTGCTCAGAGACGAGGCGAAGCGGCGCCCGGCGAACGCGGCGCTGTCGCTGAAGCCGTCGGTGCAGTGTATCAGGATGTACTGGCGTCCACAGGGCAGGGCTTCCCGGTACCAGAACAGGCAGGCCCTCTCCACCTCTGTGTAAGAGCAGCTTATGGACACCGTACCTCCCTGCTGAACGGTCATCTCTGCCTCCGGCTGTTCAAGGAACGAGGATTCAGCGACACTGCCTGAGGGACAGGGGAGAAAGCATTTAGTTGAGGTTCAGGCACTGTGAACGGTAAAATAGGGGTAGCAATGGGGCACTGGTCATGTCAGCGAACGAGGATCTCCAGCTGCGGGGATGTGGGTCTAAAATGCAATTCATTTCAAAATAAATTCGATTCATCAACCTTGACTATAAAGCTGAGGATGACCCATGATAATTATCACCAACTGTAATCAAAATAAAAACCCCATCTGAATCACTTAGTTCCTTTGAGGGAGTGAAGGAAATCTGCCATCTTCACCCAGCCTGGCCTAACATGTATCTCCAGGCTCCCAGCAATGTGGTTGACTCTTAGCGGCCCTTGGCAAATAGTCTAGCAAGCGAGTCAGGGTAAAAGGGGCTATTAGAGATGTGCAACAAATGCTGCCCTTCACACTCACACTCATATTGCAGGAAAGGATCGATGGTAAATGTCAACAGGCAATCTTCCGCTCAGCCAAGTGGCGTTGGCATTTGTTTTTCATTGTTTATTGGCGGGATGGTAAAACTGGAATTTACGGCTGCTCCCCTCTTCCCCACCCGGCCAAAGGTGCCCTTCAGCCGCTGCAGCCCCGTGTGACCCAGGCTACCCCCACACAGTCCAGGCACGGAGGTAGATCCAGGATTCAGATCCGGCGACAACATGATCCAATCTGGATAGTGTGTGTCTCTGGGGTGGGGGTGAATTGGAGATGGTGTCGCTCTCATGCACTCTCTGCCCTCATCCTCCCAGGTGCGGGCGGTCCGGACTGGGAGGGGCTATCGAAGGAGCCTTGGCGGATTGTCAGATTTTATGGTCGGAACAGAAAACGCTGCAGCCTCGGTGCGCCTGCGGTGAGTTCACTGGATGTGTAACATGTGAGCGTCAGCCAGAAATAGGAGGAATGGGAGTCGACAATAAGGTCCACTAGAGCCACCTCTGTCATTGACCCAGGGCAGGGGCTAAAATGATTCAGCCTCATCACCACTTTCCTCCCTGCTCCCAGGACTCACAATTTCCATACCAGTCACCACTCAGTCTAACTCTCCGTTGGATATATTCAATGGCTCTGCCTGCACAGCCCTCGGGCGTAGAGGACTCTGAAAATTCACCCAGACCAAATCAAAATACTGCAGCTGCTGGAAACCAGAAATAAAGAGAACAGAAAATGCTGGAGAGACTGGGCAGGTCTGGCAACATCTGTGGAGAGAGGGAGAGAGAGAGAGAGAGAGAGATTTCACGTTTCGGCATCTTTCACAAATCCAATAATTGAATCAACTCCACCTCTAAGTAATATTACTAGTTCAGTTTCCAGTCAATCCAATAATCCATATGGAAGTGTAGAAGGATTCCTTGGAAGTTAATCGGTGAGAATCTGAAGTGTAACTCACCTGAGAAGACCGCAGTTAGACTGAAGATGATGAATCCTATTCGGAAATCCATCTGCACCTTCTCTGTCTGCAAAAGGTACAATAGCGACTGAGACAAGGGCTCCCGTCTTTATACTGAGGACCACGGCTTAACCCGGAAGCGCAATAATTGGACTTCCGGCCCAACTAATAATAATAATAAAGAAATCCACTCGATGTCTACCTTGTCGAGACCACTCCTGGCCGGGAACAACAAGGTAAACACTGTTAGGTTTTATTTATTATTATTAGACCCCCCGCCCCCCACCCTTGGGTGGGGTATCTAGAATGCAGGGTTAATGTCCCGGGACAAAGCTACGTTATTTTGGATCTGCTGAGAAGACATTTTTTCATTCAGGTTGTGGTGAGACTTTGGAACTGGGCAGGTCAGAGACTCCTGCAAGTTCCACCGCTGATCATATCTTTCACTTTCTCTCTCTCTCTCTCTCTCATTCTTGTCTCTGTCTCTCTTCCTCCCTTAATCATGATGTATCTCCCTATATCTTTCACTGTCTTTCGCTCACTCTACCTCCTGTTAGTCTCTGTCTCCCTTCCTCTCTGTCCCTAAACCTTTCACTTTCTCTCCCTCTCTCTTTCTCTCTCTCTCTTTTTATCTCTCTCTCTCTCTTAAGTTTGTCTCTGTCTCCATTCCTCCCTGGCCCTATATCTTTCATTTTCTCTCTCTCTCTCACTCTCTTTTTCTCTCTCTCTGTTTCATGCTTGCCTTTGTCTCTTCCTCTCTTGCCTCATGATGCCTGTCCCTATGACTTTCTCTCTCTCTATCTCTCTCTGTCTCCGGCCTCACTCCTGTTGAATCGGAGCATTCTCTGTCCTGCCAGCTATTTTCTTGCTACAGGAGGCATTGTATGTGGAGCACTGTGTCAGACGAGGTGCAGTAGTAGATGGCCCCGTCCTGAAACTCAGCGTTGAGAAGCTGCAAGGCCAACAGGTTCTGATCCCGGTACAGCCACCCTCTGAACCTCTCTTCGAAGCCATCCCGTAATGATCTCCGGAGCTGTAAACCCATTCGGGCGGCTGCGTCTCTCTACACCGGTACCAGTGAAACGTGAGCGGCCTCCTATTGCCGAGCAGCCTGCAGAGCAGGACAGCTCCTCCGCCTTCCTCCAGCCGCTCAATGACTGGCGTCTGCTCCAGCCGGAGTTGGGGTTGGGTGCAATGTACACCTGGGTGACCAATCAGGACAAAGGGTGTGAGAAATGGAAGGGCAAGAAGAGATTTCCAATAGTTAATCATCTAAATTCAGTGGGAATATACACTAACTGGGGTTCCCAGTCACATTGGGATATGCTGTCCCACTCCTGCACGTAGAGTACAAAAATAGGGAAGTCTTGCTAAAACTGTACAAGGCACTAGTTAGACCACATCTGGATCATCGGGAACAGTTTTTGTCCCCTTATCAAAGTAAAGATGCATTGGTACTGGAGACACTCCAGAGAAGATTCACGTGGTTGACCCTGGGGACGGAGGGATTCTCTTATGAGGAGAGGTTATGTAGGTTGGGCCTGTACTCATTGGACTTTTGAAGAATGAGAGGCGAACTTATTGAAACATATAAGGTTCTTAGGGGCCTTGACATTGTACATGCAGAGAGGCTGTTTCTCCTTGTGGGAGAGTCTAGGACCAAAGGGCATCATCTCAGAGTAAGGACCCATCCACTTAAAACAGAGATGAGGAGGAATTTCTTCTCTCAGAGGGTAGTCAACCTGAGGAATTCTTTACCGCAGAGGCCCGTAGAGCTGGTTAAGTATATTCACGGCTTGGATAGAGAGATTTTTTAATCGGGAAGGGAATCAAGGATTATGGGGAAAAGGAAGGAAAGTGGAGTTGAGGATTATCAGATCAGCCACGATCTCATTGAACGGCGGAGCAGACACGATGGGCCGAATGGTCTACATCTACGTCCACGTCTCTTATGGTCATATCGCCGGCAAGGGCAGCATTTGTTACCCATCCCTAATTGCTCTTGAACTGAATGGTTGTGCTTGGCTACTTCGGGGGTTGAGGGGGGTGGGGGGCAGTTAAGAGGCAACCGCATCGACTGTGGGAGGTCTGGTGTCACATGTAGGCCGGGCCGGGTAAGGGCGGCAGATTTCCTTCCCTAGAGGAGGCATTAGGGAAGCAGAGGGGCTTTTGTCACAATCGGGGTTAGTGGTACTAGTTTCATGGTCACTTCAATTCCAATTAAATTCCAATTGAATTGAAATTCTACAATGCAGCGGGGTGGGAGATGAACCCATGTCCTCAGATCATTCGCCTGAGCCTCCGGATGACCGGCCCTACTGACATTGCAAACTGTGCTACCCACCCCACAACCCAACCAGCAACCGAGCGAAACAATGAAAAGCGATGGCAGCCTCGAAGCAGGAGAGAATTCTACCCAAATAAAGTGACTCACGTAGAAATGAGGAGAAAATTAATGCCGCTATCACTTTGAAGGACATCCTGAGAGCGATCTCAAGCTGCTGGTGTGGCTCCAGCGAGAGAGAACACAAGAAAGAGGTCGTCTGAGAAGGTACTGCCCCGGCCCGACTCTCCACCATCCAGTCCCTCTGTGGGTGAGCACATTGAAATGATTTGATTCTCACGCACCAGCCCCCGGGACAATAAACCAAGAGGGTGCAGCAAAATCACTTGGCAATTGCACAAAGTGAAAACAAATAAACACACACACACACACACACACGGACAAACCCACATATTGTGACGATTCCGGAAATTGCGAGACAACACCCAGAGTTTGTAATCCGGAAGTCTGTCCTTTGCATTCAGACCCTCTTGTGCCGCAGTGAGATTCCGAGTCTGCTCAAGAGCGGAGCCGGGCTTGGCAACGAATGGCAAAAATTTGCAACTCACGCGCAGGCTCGGCAAGAGCGGTCCCTGTCTTTCCAAATGCGGTTCCAGTCTTTTGCAAGAGCGGATCCAGCCTTTTGCCAGAGCAGATCCAGTCTTTTACCAGAGCGGATCCAGTCTTTTGCAAGAGCGGATCCAGTCTTTTGCAAAAGCGGATCCAGTATTTTGCCAGAGCGGATCCATTCTTTTCCAAGAGCGGATCCAGTCTTTTGCCAGAGCGGATCCAGTCTTTTGCAAGAGCGGATCCACTCTTTTGCATGAGGGGATCCAGTCTTTTGCAAAAGCGGAGCCAGTCTTTTGCGAGATCGGACCCAGCCTTTGGAAGATCGGATCCAGTCTTTTTCAGAGCGGATCCAGTCTTTTGCAAGAGCGGATCCAGTCTTTTTCAGAGCGGATCCAGTCTTTTGCAAGAGCGGATCCAGTCTTTTGCAAGTGCGGATTCGGTCGTTTGCCAGAGCGGATCCAGTCCTTTGCAAGAGCGAATCCAGTCCTTTGCAAGAGCGGATCCAGTCTTTTGCAGGAGCGGATCCAGTCTTTTGCAAGAGCGAATGCAGTCTTTTGAGGGCGGATCCAGTCTTTTCGAAAAGCGGATCCAGTCTATTGCAAGAGCCGATCCAGTCATTTGCCAGAGCAGAGCTAATCTTTTGCAAAAGCGGGTCCATTCTTTTGCAAGAGCGGATCCAGTCTTTTGCAAAAGCGGATCCAGCCTTTGTAGGAGCGGATCCAGTCTTTGCAAGAGCGGAACCAGTCTTTGCAACAGCGGATCCAGCCTATGCAAGAGCGGATCCAGTATTTGCAAGACCATGATTTATATTTGCTTATAAGGTGCCAAGTATTTAATTGTTACACACATGACAAGGAGAATTCACTTATGAAGTATCATGAAGGGCTATTAAAGTGTAAAATATTACTGGAGTGTTTTATTGACCCTCTGAATCACGGTTGGTTTCAGCGTCTTAAGTTACCTTTAGGTTTTGACTTTTATTTCTGCAGTTTGCTATTAAGTGGCTGCTTTTCAATTTTGCCCCTGACCTTTGCTCATTGAATTTATTTGCTCTGACTCGAGGAGAGTTAAATCCCTGGGGAACATCTCCACCTGCCGCTCTGAATTGGGTACTGCAAGGACATTTCGGTCCTGCAGAAAACCTGCGCCGGGCTGTGATGGCAGGGGAGAGGATTCTGCCAAACGTTGCGCCGGAATCTCTTCAATTCGCGCCCATTCTGACCGCCCCAACGGCGTTGCACGGGCTCGGCTAGCGGGTGCTGCACTTGGACTCCGCTTGGGAGAACACAGAGCGCCAAATGCTCACTCCTGCCTCTGTTGTTGTGAGCCAAGGGGAGACATTCTGGACACACGGCGCTATGAGCAGTCCATTCTGCCCCACTATGCCATCCTCTCCGCCCATTTACCCCCATCTGAATATCCCTTCTCCCCCCCTCGCTCACCCCCCTCGCACCCCACACCACACCAGCCCTGCCCTTTTCGGGTAAGGACGGAAACAATTGGCATTGGTCGGTTGGAATGTGAACCGGGAGCGAGGCTGGAATAATCCCAAAAGCATCAGAAATCCAGAGTACGTTGTGTCTGCAGGAACTGCTTGGTGTAGGGGAAGCAGCGGTGAAAGTCTAGTGGGACATCCAGTGGCACCTGTGGTCACGGCGCTTATGGATATAAATCTCTGTCTGTTCATCAGGTGATCCATCCTTCTACCTATTTCTCTCTCCGTCACCTGTCATCCATCTATCTATCTATCTATCTATCCATCTATCTATCTATCTATCTATCTATCTATCTATCTATCTATCTATCTATCTATCTATCTATCTATCTATCTATCTATCTATCTATCTATCTATCTATCTATCTATCTATCTATCTATCTATCTATCTATCTATCTATCTATCTATCTATCTGTCTATCTGTCTGTCTGTCTGTCTGTCTGTCTGTCTGTCTGTCTGTCTATCTGTCTGTCTATCTGTCTGTCTGCCTGTCCGTCTGTCTGTCTGTCTGTCTGTCTGTCTGTCTGTCTGTCTGTCTGTCTGTCTATCTATCTATCTATCAATCTGTCGATCTATCTACCTGACTATCTGCCTTTCTGTCTATCTGTCTGCCTGTCTCTCCACCTCTCGATGCCACGCTTCTCCGTCGGCCCGCACTCTGACAGTAGGACATTGGACCCCGCAATGCCGGGAGCCCCAGCCTCTCACGTCCTGGGAGCAGCCGCAGTTTATGTACGGGTGGTTGCCCTCAAGGCCCCTGTGTGTGTGTGCGCGGGGTTAAGACGCAGATCCTCAGCTGTCACCTGCGAAACCGTTAACCTGAATACTCTGTAAGTTTTGCTCAGAGACGAGGCGGAGCGGCGCCTGGCGAACGCGGCGCTGTCGCTGAAGCCGTCGGTGCAGTGTATCAGGATGCACTGGCGGCCACAGGGCTGGACTTCCCGGTACCAGAACAGGCAGGCCCTCTCCACCTCTGTGTAGGAGCAGCTTATTGTCACCGTACCACCCTGCTGAATGGTCATCTCTGCCTCCGGCTGTTCAAGGAACGAGGATTCTGCGACTCCGCCTGAGGGACAGGGAAGAAAGTATTTAGTTGAGGCTCAGGCACTGTGAACGGTAAAATAGGGTAGCAATGGGGCACTGGTCATGTCAGCAAACGAGTAACTCCAGCTGCGGGGATGTGGGTCTAAAATGCAATTCACTTCAAGTTAAATTCAATTCATCAACCTTTAATATAAAACTGAGGATGACCCATGACAACTATCAACAACTGTCATCAAAATAAAAACCCCATCTGGGTTCACTCACTTCCTTTGAGGGAGTGAAAAAATCTGCCATCTTCACCCAATGTGGCCTAACATGTCTCTCCAAGCTCACAGCAATGTGGATGACTCGTAGCGGCCTTTGCCAAATAGTCTAGCAAGCGAGTCAGGGCAAAAGGGGCAATTAGAGATGGGCAACAAATGCTGCCCTTCACATTCACGCTCATATTGCAGGAAAGGATCGATGGTAAATGTCAACAGACAATCGCCCGCTCAGCCAAGGGGCGTTGGCATTTGTTTTTCATTGTTTATTGGCGGGAGGGTAAGGCTGGAATTTACGGCTGGTCCCCTGTTCCTCCCCCGGCCAAAGGGGCCCTTCAGCCGCTGCAGCCCCGTGTGGCCCCGGCTTCCCCCCACACAGTGCAGGCACGGAGGGAGTTCCAGGATTCAGAGCCGGCGACAACATGCCCCAATATGGATAGTGTGTGTCTCTGGCGTGGGGGGCATTGGAGATGGTGGCGCTCCCATGCACCCTCTGCCCTTATCGTCCCAGGTGACGGAGGTGACGACTGGGAGGGTCTATCAAAGGAGCCTTGGCGGAATGTCAGAGTTTATGGTGGGGACAGAAAACGCTGCAGCCTCAGTGCGCCTGCAGTGAGTTCACTGGATGTTTAACATGTGAGTGTCAGACAGAAATAGGAGGAGTGGGAGTTGACCATAGGATCCTCTAGAGCCTCCTCTGTCATTGACACAGGGCAGGGGCTAATCTGATTGAGCCTCATCACCACTTTCCTCCCTGCTCAATTTCCATACCAGTCACCAATCAGTCTAACTCCCCCTTGGATATATTCAAGGGCTCTGCCTGCACAGCCCTCGGGCGTTGAGGACTCTGAAGATTCACCCAGACCAAATCAAAATGCTGCAGATGCTGGGAACCTGAAATAAAAAAGAACAGAAAATGCAGGAGAGGCTGGACAGGTCCGGCAGCATCTGTGGAGAGAGAGAGAGAGAGAAAGAGTTTGATTTCACGTGTCGGGATCTTTCACAAATCCAATACTTAAATCAACTCCGTCGCTATGTAACATTAATATTTCTGTTTCAAGTCAATCCAATAAACCATGTGGAAGTGAAGAAGGATTCCTTGGAAGTTAATCGGTGAGAATCCGGAGTCTAACTCACCTGAGAAGACCGCAGTTAGACTGAAGATGATGAATCCTATTCGGACATCCATCTGCACCTACTCTCTGTGTAAAAGTTACAATAGCGACTTCAACAAGGGCGCACCTCTTTATACTGAGGACCAGGGCAGAACCCGGAAGCGCAATGATTGGACTTCCAGCCCAACTAATAATAATAATAAATAAAACCTCTCAGTGTCTACCTTATCGAGCTCCCTCCTGGACGGGCTGGACAATGTAGACACTGAGAGGTTTATTTATTATTATTATACTCCGCACCCCGACCCTTGAATGGGGTATCTAGGATAGAGGGTTAATGCCCCGGGACAAAGATGGGTCAATTTGAATCTGCTGAGAAGACATGTCTTCATTCAGGTTGTGGTGAGACTTTGGAACTGGGCAGCTCAGAGACTCCTGCAAGTTCCACCGCTGATCATATCTTTCACTTTCTCTCCCTCTCTCTCTCATTCTTGTCTCTGTCTCTCTTCCTCCCTTACTCATGATGTATCTTACTATATCTTTCACTTTCTTTCACTCTCTCTCCCTCCTGCTGGTCTCTGTCTCCCTTCCTCTCTGTCCCTAAACCTTTCACTTTCTCTCCCTCTCTCTTTCTCTCTCTCTCTCTCTTTATCTTTCTCTCTCAAGTTCGTCTCTGTCTCCCTTCCTCCCTGGCCCTATATCTTTCAATTTGTCTCTTTCTCTCTCTCTCTCTCTTTCTCTATCTCTCTGCTTCATGCTTGCCTTTGCCTCTTCCTCTCTTACCTCATGATGCCTGTCCCTATGACTTTCTCTCCCTCTATCTCTCTCTCTCTCCGGCTTCACTCCTGTTGAGTTGGAGCATTCTCTGTCCTGCCAGCTGTTTTCTTGCTACAGGAGGCATTGTGTGTGGAGCACTGTGTCAGACGAGGTGCAGTAGTAGATGGCCCCGTCCTGAAGCCCAGCGTTGAGAAGCTGCAAGGCCAACAGGTTCTGATCCCGGTACAGCGACCCTCTGAATCTCTCTTCGAAGCCGTCCCCGTAATGATCTCCGGAACTGTAAACCCATTCGGGCGCATGCGCCTCTCTACACCGGCACCTGTGAAACGTGAGCGGCCTCCTATTGCCGAACAGCCTGCAGAGCAGGACAGCTCCTCCGCCTTCCTCCAGCCGCTCAATGACTGGCGTCTGTTCCAGCCGGAGTTGGGGTTGAGCGCAATCTACACCTGGGTGACCAATCAGGACAAAGGGTGTGAGAAATAGAAGGGCAAGAAGAGATTTCCAATAGTTAATCACCTAAACTCAGTGGGAATATAGACTACCTGGTGCTCCCAGTCACACTGGGATAGGCTGTCCCAATCCTGCCAGTCGAGTACAGAAATAGGGATGTCTTGCTAAAACTGTACAAGGCACTAGTTAGAGCACATCTGGATCACCGGGTACAATTTTTGTCCCCTTATCAAAGTAAAGTTGCATTGGTACTGTGGACATTCCAGAGAAGATTCACTTGGTTGACTCTGGGGACGGAGGGATTTTCTCATGAGGAGAGGTTAAGTAGGTTGGGCCTGTACTCATTGGAGTTTAGAAAAATGAGAGGTGAACTTATTGAAACATATAAGGTTCATAGGGGGCTTGACATGGTAGCTGCTGAGAGGCTGTTTCTCCTTGTGGGAGAGTCTAAGACCAGAGGGAATAATCTCAGAGTAAGGAGTCGTCCACTTAAAACAGAGATGAGGAGGAATTAATTCTCTCAGGGGGTAGTCAACCGGAGGAATTCATTACCGCAGAGGCCTGTAGAGGCGGTTAAGTATATTCACGGCTGAAATAGACAGATTTTTTAATCGGGATGGGAATCAAGGGTTATAGGGAAAAGGCAGGGAAGTGGAGTTGACGATTATCAGATCAGCCACGATCTGATTGAACGGCGGAGCAGACTCGATGGGCCGAATGTTCTACATCTACGTCCACGTCTCTTATGGTCTTATCGCTGACAAGGGCAGCATTTGTTATCCGTCCCTAATTGCTCTTGAACTGAATGTCTGTGCTTGGCTACTTCTGGGGCGGAGGGCAGTTAAGAAGCAACCGCATCGACTGTGGGAGGTCCGGAGTCACATGTAGGCCGGGCCCGGTAAGGGCGGCAGATTTCCTTCCCTAAGGGAGGCATTAGGGAAGCAGTGGGGCTTTTGGGACAATCGGTGGTAGTGGTAGTAGTTTCATGGTCAATTCAATTCCAATTAAATTCTAATTGAATTGAAATTCTACAATGCAGCGGGGTGGGAGGTGAACCCATGTCCTCAGATCATTCGCCTGAGCCTCCGGATGACCGGCCCTACTGACATTGCAAACTGCGCTACCCACCCCACACCCCCCAAACTGCAACACAACACAACAATGAAAAGCGATGGCACCGTCGAAGCAGGAGAGGCTTCTACCCAAATAAAGTGACTCACGTAGAAATGAGGAGAAAATTAATGCCGCTATCACTTTGAAGGACATCCTGAGAGCGATCTCAAGCTGCTGGTATGGCTCCAGCGAGAGAGAACACAAGAAAGAGGTCGTGTGAGAAGGTACTGCCCCGGCCCGACTCTCCAGCATCCAGCCCCTCTGTGGGTGAGCACATGGAAATGATTTGATTCTCACGCTCCAGCCCCCAAGACGTTGCAGCAAAATCACTTGGTAATTGCACAAAGTGAAAACAATTAAACACACACACACACACACACACACAAACCCACATATTGTGACGATTCCGGAAATTGCGAAACAACACCCAGAGTTTGCAATCCGGAAGTCTGTCCTTTGCATTCAGACCCTCTTGTGCCGCAGTGACATCCCGAGTCTCTGCAAGAGCGGAGCCGGGCTTGGCAACGAATAGCCCAAATTTGCAACTCACCCGCAGGCTCTGCAAGAGCGGTCCCTGTCTCTGCAAAAGCGGTTCCAGTCTTTCCCAAGAGCGGATCGAGTCTTTTGCAAGAGCGGATACAACCTTTGGAAGAGTGGATCCAGTATTTTGCAGGAGCGGATCCAGTCTTTACAAGAGCGGATCCAGTCTTTACAAGAGCGGATCCAGTCTTTACAAGAGCGTATCCAGTCTTTACAAGAGCGGACCCAGTCTTTACAAGAGCGGATCCAGTCTTTACAAGAGCGGATCCAGCCTTTGCAAGAGCGGATCCAGCCTTTGCAAGAGCGGATCCAGTCTTTGCAAGAGCGGATCCAGTCTTTGCAAGAGCGGATCCAGCCTTTTCCAAGAGCGGATCCAGTCTTTACAACAGCGGATGTAGCCTTTGCAAGAGCGGATCCAGCGTTTTGCAAGAGCGGATCCAGTCTTTGCAAGAGCGGATCCAGTCTTTTGCAAGAGCGGATCCAGCATTTTGCAAGAACGGATCCAGTCTTTGCACGAGCGGATCCAGCCTTTTGCAAGAGCGGATCCAGTCTTTGCACGAGCGGATCCAGCCTTTTGCAAGAGCGGATCCAGTGTTTTGCAAGAGCGGACTCTGTCTTTTGCGAAAGCGGACTCTGTCTTTTGCAAAAGCTGTCCAGTATTTTGCAAGAACGGATCCATTCTTTTGCAAGGGCGGATCCAGTCTTTTGGAAAAGCGGATCCAGTCTTTGCAAGAGCGGATCCAGCGATATGCAAGAGCGGATCCAGTCTTTGCAAGAGCGGATCAAGTCTTTGGAAGACCGGATCCAGCCTTTGCAAGAGCGGAACCAGTCTTTTGGAAAAGCGGATCCACTCTTTGCAAGAGCGGATCCAGTGATATGCAAGAGCGGATCCAGTCTTTGCAAAGAGCGGATCAAGTCTTTGGAAGACCGGATCCAGCCTTTGCAAGAGCGGATCCAGTCTTTGCTAGACCATGATTTATATTTGCTTATAAGGTGCCAAGTATTGAATTGTTACACACATGACAAGGAGCATTCACTTATGAAGTGTTATGAAGGGCTATTAACGTATAAAATGTTACTGGAGTGTTTTATTGAGCCACTGAATCACGGTTGGTTTGACCGTCGTAAGTTACTTTTAGGTTTTGGCTTTTGTTTCTGCAGTTTCCCTTTAAGTGGCTGCTTTTAAATTTTGCCCCTGACCTTTGCTCGTTGAATTTATTTGCTTTGACTCGAAGAGAGTTGAATCCGTGGCAAACATCTCCGCCTGCCGGTCGGAATTCGGTACTGCAAAGACATTTCGGCCCTGCAGAAAGCCTGCGCAGGGCTGTGATGGGGGCGGGGGAGAGGATTGTGCCAAACGTTGCGCCGGAATCTCCTCCATTTGCGCCCATTCTGACCGCCCGATCGGCCTTTCCCGGGCTCAGCTAGCGGGTGCTGCACTTGGATTCCGCTTGGGAAAACAGTGAGAGCCAAATGTTCAATCCTGCCTCTGTTGTTGTGCGCCAAGGGGAGACATTCTGGACGCTCGGCGCTATGAGCACTCCATTCTGCCCCACTATTCCATCCTCTCCGCCAATTTACCCCCATTTGAATCTCCCTTCTCCCCCCCCCCACCTCCCACATCCCGTCGCCCCCCACCCCACACCAGCCCTGCCCCTTTCGGGTAAGGACGGAAACAATTAGCATTGGTCTGTGGGATTGTGACACGAGAGCGGGGCTGGAATAATCCGGAAAGCAAGAAATCCAGAGTACGTTGTGTCTGCAGGAACTGCTTGGTGGAGGGGAAGCAGCGGTGAAAGTGTAGTTGCACATCCAGTGGCACCTGTGGTCAACGCACTTATGGATATATCTCTCTGTCTGTTCATGAGGTGATGTATCCTTCTGCCTATTTCTCTGTCCATCACCTGTGCGTCCGTGACTGCCCAGCTAACACATCTCAGTTTCGTCTTTTAATGTACCAGTCTGTCAGCATGTTCAACAATTTATCTATCTATCTATCTATCTATCTATCTATCTATCTATCTATCTATCTATCTATCTATCTATCTATCTATCTATCTATCTATCTATCTATCTATCTATCTATCTATCTATCTATCTATCTATCTATCTATCTATCTATCTATCTATCTATCTATCTATCTATCTATCTATCTATCTATCTATCTATCTATCTATCTATCTATCTATCTATCTATCTATCTATCTATCTATCTATCTATCTATCTATCTATCTATCTATCTATCTATCTATCTATCTATCTATCTATCTATCTATCTATCTATCTATCTATCTATCTATCTATCTATCTATCTATCTATCTATCTATCTATCTATCTATCTATCTATCTATCTATCTATCTATCTATCTATCTATCTATCTATCTATCTATCTATCTATCTATCTATCTATCTATCTATCTATCTATCTATCTATCTATCTATCTATCTATCTATCTATCTATCTATCTATCTATCTATCTATCTATCTATCTATCTATCTATCTATCTATCTATCTATCTATCTATCTATCTATCTATCTATCTATCTATCTATCTCTCTATCTGGCTATCTATCTATCTATCTATCTATCTATCTATCTATCTATCTATCTATCTATCTATCTATCTATCTATCTATCTATCTATCTATCTATCTATCTATCTATCTATCTATCTATCTATCTATCTATCTATCTATCTATCTATCTATCTATCTATCTATCTATCTATCTATCTATCTGTCTATCTATCTGTCTATCTATCTGTCTGTCTGTCTGTCTGTCTGTCTGTCTGTCTGTCTGTCTATCTATCTATCTATCTGTCTATTGATCTATCTACCTATCTATTTGTTTATCTGTCTGCCTGTCTCTCCACGTCTCGATGCCACGCTTCTCTGTCAGGCCGCACTCTGACAGTAGGACATTGGACCCCGCAATGCCGGGAGTCCCAGTCTCTCACGGCCTGGGAGCAGCCGCAGTTTATGTACGGGTGGTTGCCCTCAAGGCCCCAGTGTGTGTGTGCGCGGGGTTAAGACGCAGAAGTATTCTCTTCCATCCTCAGCTGTCACCTGCGAAACCGTTAACCTGAAAACTCTGTAGGTTCTGCTCAGAGACGAGGCGAAGCAGTGCCTGGCGAACGCGGCGCTGTCGCTGAAGCCGTCGGTGCAGTGTATCAGGATGTACTGGCGGCCCCAGGGCAGGGCTTCCTGGTACCAGAACAGGCAGGCCCTCTCCACCTCTGTGTAGGAGCAGCTTATGGACACCGTACCTCCCTGCTCAACGGTCACCTCTGCCTCCGGCTGTTCAAGGAAGAGGATTCAGCGACACTGCCTGAGGGACAGGGAAGAAAGCATTTAGTTGAGGCTCAGGCACTCTGAACGGTAAAATAGGGGTAGCAATGGGGCACTGGTCATGTCAGCAAACGGGTAACTCCAGCTTCGGGGATGTGGGCCTAAAATGCAATTCATTTCAAATTAAATTCAGTTCATCAACCTTGAATATAAAGCTGAGGGTGACCCATGATAATCATCACCAACTGTCATCACAATGAAAACCCCACCTGGTTCATTCACTTCCTTTGAGGGAGTGAAGGAAATCTGCCATCTTCACCCAGTCTGGCCTAACATGTATCTCCAGGCTCCCAGCAATGTGGTTGACTCTTAGCGGCCCTTGCCAAATAGTCTAGCAAGCGAGTCAGGGTAAAAGGGGCAATTAGAGATGGGCAACATATGCTGCCCTTCACACTCACGCTCACATTGCAGGAAAGGATCGATGGTAAATGTCAACAGACAATCGCCCGCTCAGCCAAGGGGCGTTGGCGTTTGTTTTTCATTGTTTATTGGCGGGCGCGTAAGGCTGGAATTTACTGCTGGTCCCCTCTTCCTCCTTCCGACAAAGGTGCCCTTCAGCCGCTGCAACCCCATTTAGCCCAGGTTTCCCCCCTTCAGTGCAGGCAAGGAGGGAGTTGCAGCATTCAGATCCGGCGACAACATGCCCCAATCTGGATACTGTGTTTCTCTGGGGTCGGGGGAATTGGAGATGGTGGCGCTCCCATGTACCCTCTGCCCTTATCCTCCCAGGTGCGGGAGGTCAGGACTGGGCGGAGCTATCGAAGGATCCTTGGCGAATTGTCAGAGTTTATGGTGGGAACAGAAAACGCTGCAGCCTCGGTGCGCCTGCGGTGATTTCACTGAATGTTTAACATGTGAGCGTCAGCCAGAAATAGGAGGAGTGGGAGTTGACCATAGGATCCTCTAGAGCCTCCTCTGTCATTGACACAGGGCAGGGGCTAATCTGATTGAGCCTCATCACCACTTTCCTACCGGCTCCCAGGACTCACAATTTCCATACCAGCCACCAATCAGTCTAACTCCCCCTTGGATATATTCAATGGCTCTGCCTGCACAGCCCTCGGCCGTTGAGGACTCTGAAGATTCACCCAGACCAAATCAAAATGCTGCAGATGTTGGGAGCCTGAAATAAAGAGAACAGAAAATGCAGGAGAGGCTGGACAGGTCTGGCAACATCTGTGGAGAGAGGGAGAGAGAGAGAGAGAGAGACAGATTTCACGTGTCGGGAACTTTTACAAATCCAATACATAAAGCAACTCCGTCGCTATGTAACATTAATATTTCTGTTTCCAGTCAATCCAATAAACCATGTGGAAATGTAGAAGGATTCCTTGGAAGTTAATCGGTGAGAATCCGGAGTCTAACTCAACTGAGAATACCGCAGTTAGACAGAAGATGATGAATCCTATTCGGACATCCATCTGCACCTAATCTCTGTGCAAAAGGTACAATAGCGACTTAAACAAGGTCGCCCCTCTTTATACTGAGGACCAGGGCAGAACCCGGAAGCGCAATGGTTGGACTTTCAGCCCAACTATTAATAATAATAAATAAAACCGCTCGGTGTCTACCTTATCGAGCCCACACCTGGAGGGGATCAACATGGTAGATACTGAGAAGTTTTATTTACTATTATAACACCTCCCCCCACCCCCCCCACACACTGCACTTGGCTGGGGTACCTAGAATAGAGGGCTAATGCCCCGGGACTAAGCTGGGTCATTTTGGATCTGCTGAGAAGACATTTCTTCATTCAGGTTGTGGTGAGACTTTGGAACTGGGCAGCTCAGAGACTCCTGCAAGTTCCAGCGCTGATCATATCCTTCGCTTTCTATCTCTCTCTCTCATTCTTGTCTGTGTCTCTCTTCCTCCCTTACTCATGATGTATCTTCCTATATCTTTCACTTTCTTTCACTCTCTCTACCTCCTGTTGGTCTCTGTCTCCCTTCCTCTCTGTCCCTAAACCTTTCACTTTCTCTCCCTCTCTCTTTCTCTCTCTCTCTCTTTATCTCTCTTTGTCAAGGTTGTCTCTGTCTTCCTTCCTCTATCTCCCTAAACCTTTCACTTTCTCTCCCTCTCTCTTTCTCTCTCTCTCTCTCTTGATCTCTCTTTGTCAAGTTTGTCTCTGTCTCCCTTCTTCTCTGTCCCTAAACCTTTCACTTTCTCACCCTCTCTCTTTCACTCTCTCTCTCTTTATCTCTCTCTCTCAAGTTTGTTTCTATCTCACTTCCTCTCTGGCCCAAAATCTTTCAATTTCTCTCTTTCTCTCTCGCTCTCTCTTTCTCTCTATCTCTCTCTTTTCATGAGTGCCTTTGTCTCTTCCTCTCTTACCTCATGATGCCTGTCCCTGATTTTCTCTCTATCCATCTCTCTCGGTCTCCGGCTTTACTCCTGTTGAGTCGAAGCATTCTCTGTCCTGCCAGCTGTTTTCTGGATACAGGAGGCATTGTGTCTCACGCTCCAGCCCCCGCGACAACAAACCAAGAGGTTGCAGCAAGATAACTTGGCAATTGCATAAAGTGAATACAAATAAACACACACACACACAAACCCACATATTGTGACGATTCCGGAAATTGCGAAACAACACCCAGAGTTAGCAATCCGCAAGTCTGTCCTTTGCATTCGGACCCTCTTGTGCCGCAGTGAGATACCGAGTCTGCTCAAGAGCGGAGCCGGGCATGGCAACGAATAGCCAAAATTTGCAACTCACCCACAGGCTCAGCAAGAGCGGTCACTGTCTTTCCAAAACACGTTCCAGCCTTTGGAAGAGCGGATCCAGTCTTTTGCCAGAGCGGATCCAGTCTTTGCAAGAGCGGATCGAATCGTTGCAAGAGCGGATTTATTCTTTTGCAAGAGCGGATCCAGTCATTTGCAAGAGCGGATCGAGTCTTTTGGAAAAGCGGATCGAGTCTTTACAAAATCGGATCCAGTCTTTGCAAGAGCGGATTTATTCTTTTGCAAGAGCGGATCCAGTCTTTTGGAAAAGCGGATCGAGTCTTTTGGAAAAGCGGATCGAGTCTTTGCATGATCGGATCCAGTCTTTGCAAGAGCGGATCCAGTCTTTCCAAGAGCGGATCCAGCCTTTTGCAAGAGCGGATCCAGACCTTCCAAGAGCGCATCCAGCCTTTTGCAAGAGCGGATCCAGTCTTTTCAATAGCGGATCCTGTCTTTTGCAAGAGCGGATCCTGTCTTTTGGAAAAACGAATCTAGTCTTTGCAAGAGCGGATCCAGACTTTGCAGGAGCGGAACCAGTCTTTTCAAGAACGGATCGAGCATTTTGCAAGAGCGGATCGACTCTTCTGCAATAGAGGATCCAGTCCTTGCAAGAGCGGATCCAGTCTTTGCAGGAGCGGATCCAGTAAATTTGCAAGAGCGGATCCAGTCTTTTGCTAGAGCGGATCGACTCTTCTGCAATAGCGGATTCAGTCCTTACAAGAGCGGATCCAGTCTTTGCAAGACCATGATATATATTTGCTTATAAGATGCCAAGTATTTAATTGTTACACACATGACAAGGCGCATTCACTAATGAAGTCTCATGAAGGGCTATTAACGTGTAAAATGTTACTTGAGTGTTTTATTGACCCTCTGAATCATGTTTGTTTTCACCGTCGTAAGTTACCTTTAGGCTTTGACTTTCTTTTCTGCTGTTTCCCTTTAAGTGGCTGCTTTTCAATTTTGCCCCTGACCTTTGCTCGTTAAATTTATTTGCTCGGACTCGAGGAGAGTTAAATCCCTGGGCAACATCTCCACCTGCCGCTCCGAATTGGGTACTGCAAGGACATTTCGGTCCTGCAGAAAGCCTGCGTCGAGCTGTGATGGGGACGGGGAGAGGATTGTGCCAAACGTTGCGACGGAATCTCCTCCATTCGCGGCCATTCTGACCGCCCCAATGGCGTTACATGGGCTCAGCTAGCGGGTGCTGCACTTGTATTCCGCTTGGGAGAACACTGAGCGCCAAATGTTCACTCCTGACTCTGTTGTTGTGAGCCAAGGGGAGACATTCTGGACACTCGGCGGCTAGGAGCAGTCCATTCTGCCCCACTATTCCATCCTCTCCGCCCATTTTCCCCCATCTGAATCTCCCTTCTCCCCCCCCCCCCCCCACCACCCCCCCCCCCCCCCCCTCCCTCCCACACGGCGTCGCCCCCCACCCCACACCAGCCCTGCCCTTTTCGGGTAAGGACGGAAACAATTGGAAGTGGTCGGTGGGAATGTGACCCGGGAGCGAGGCTGGAATAATCCCAAAACCATCAGAAATCCAGAGTACGTTGTGTCTGCAGGAACTGCTTGGTGTAGGGGAAGCAGCGGTGAAAGTCTAGTGGCACATCCAGTGGCACCTGTGGTCACCGCGCTTTTGGATATATCTCTCTGTCTGTTCAACAGGTGCTGTATCCTTCTGCCTATTTCTCTGTCCATCTCCTGTGTTTCCGTCTCTGTCCAGTTAAGACATCTCTGATTCGTCTTTTAATGTACGAGCCTATCAGCATGTCTCTCTGTCTCTCTATCTATCTATCTATCTATCTATCTATCTATCTATCTATCTATCTATCTATCTATCTATCTATCTATCTATCTATCTATCTATCTATCTATCTATCTATCTATCTATCTATCTATCTATCTATCTATCTATCTATCTATCTATCTATCTATCTATCTATCTATCTATCTATCTATCTATCTATCTATCTATCTATCTATCTATCTATCTATCTATCTATCTATCTATCTATCTATCTATCTATCTATCTATCTATCTATCTATCTATCTATCTATCTATCTATCTATCTATCTATCTATCTATCTATCTATCTATCTATCTATCTATCTATCTATCTATCTATCTGTCTATCTATCTCTCTGTCTATCTATCTCTCTGTCTATCTATCTCTCTGTCTATCTATCTCTCTGTCTATCTATCTCTCTGTCTATCTATCTCTCTGTCTATCTCGCTATCTCTCTGTCTATCTATCTCGCTATCTCTCTGTCTATCTATCTGTCTATCTATCTATCTATCTATCTATCTATCTATCTATCTATCTATCTATCTATCTATCTATCTATCTATCTATCTATCTATCTATCTATCTATCTATCTATCTATCTATCTATCTATCTATCTATCTATCTATCTATCTATCTATCTATCTATCTATCTATCTATCTATCTATCTATCTATCTATCTATCTATCTATCTATCTATCTATCTATCTATCTATCTATCTATCTATCTATCTATCTATCTATCTATCTATCTATCTATCTATCTATCTATCTATCTATCTATCTATCTATCTATCTATCTATCTATCTATCTATCTATCTATCTATCTCTCTATCTCTCTGTCTCTCTATCTCTCTGTCTATCTATCTCTCTGTCGATCTATCTCTCTGTCGATCTATCTCTCTGTCTATCTATCTCTCTGTCTATCTATCTCTCTGTCTATCTATCTACCTGTCTATCTGTCTATCTATCTATCTGTCTATCTATCTATCTGTCTATCTATCTATCTGTCTATCTATCTATCTGTCTATCTATCTATCTGTCTATCTATCTATCTGTCTATCTATCTATCTATCTATCTATCTATCTATCTATCTATCTATCTATCTATCTATCTATCTATCTATCTATCTATCTATCTATCTATCTATCTATCTATCTATCTATCTATCTATCTATCTATCTATCTATCTATCTATCTTTCTATCTATCTATCTATCTATCTATCTATCTATCTATCTATCTATCTATCTATCTATCTATCTATCTATCTATCTATCTATCTATCTATCTATCTATCGATCTATCTATCTATTTATCTATCTTTCTATCTATCTATCTATCTATCTATCTATCTATCTATCGATCTATCTAACTATCTATCAATCTGTCGATTTATTTACCCAACTATCTGTCTATCTGTCTGCCTGTCTCTCCACGTCCCGATGCCACGCTTCTCCGTCGGCCTGCACACTGACACCGGGAAATTGGACCCCGCAATGCCGGGAGCCCGATTCTCTCACGGCCTGGGAGCAGCCGCAGTTTATGTACGGGTGGTTGCCCTCATGGCCCCAGTGTGTGTTTGCGCGGGCTTTAGACGCAGAAGTATTCTCTGCCATCCTCAGCTGTCACCTGCGAAACCTTTAATCTGAAAACTCTGTAGGTTCAGCTCAGAGCCGAGGCGAAGCGGTGCCTGGCGAACGCGGCGCTTTCGCTGAAGCCGTCGGTGCAGCGTATCAGGATGTACTGGCGGCCCCAGGGCAGGGCTTCCCGGTACCAGAACAGGCAGACCCTCTCCACCTCTGTGTAGGAGCAGCTTATGGTCACCGTACCACCCTGCTCAACGGTCACCTCTGCCTCCGGCTGTTCAAGGAACGAGGATTCAGCGACACCGCCTGAGGGACAGGGAAGAAAGCATTTAGTTGAGGCTCAGGCACTCTGAACGGTAAAATAGGGGTAGCAATGGGGCACTGGTCATGTCAGCAAACGAGTAACTCCAGCTGCGGGGATGTGGGCCTAAAATGCAATTCATTTCAAATTAAATTCAATTCATCAACCTTGAATATAAAGCTGAGGGTGACCCATGATAATCATCACCAACTGTCATCAAAATAAAAACCCCATCTGATTCACTCACTTCCTTTGAGGGAGTGAAGGAAATCTGCCATCTTCACCCAGTCTGGCCTAACATGTATCTCCAGGCTCCCAGCAATGTGGTTGACTCTTAGCGGCCCTTGCCAAATAGTCTAGCAAGCGAGTCAGGGCAAAAGAGGCAATTAGAGATGGGCAACAAATGCTGCCTTTCACCCTCACACTCACATTGCAGGAAAGGATCGATGGTAAATGTCAACAGACAATCGCCCGCTCAGCCAAGGGGCGTTGGCATTTGTAGTTCATTGTTTATTGGCGGGCGGTAAGGCTGGCATTTACTGCTGGACCCTTTTCCTCCTCCGGCCAAAGATGCCCTTCAGCCGCTGCAGCCCCGTGTGGCCCAGGCTACCCCCACACAGTGCAGGCACGGAGGGAGTTCCAGGATTCAGATCCGGAGACAACATGCCCCAATCTGGATAGTGTGTGTCTCTGGGGTTGGGGTGAATTGGAAATGGTGTCGCTCCCATGCACCCTCTGCCCTTATCCTCACAGGTGACGGAGGTCATGAATTGGAAGGGCTATCGAAGGAGCCTTGGCGGATTGGCAGAGTTTATGGTGGGAACAGAAAACGCTGCAGCCTCGGTGCGCCTGCGGTGAGTTCACTGGATGTTTAACATGTGAGCGTCAGCCAGAAATAGGAGGAGTGGGAGTTGACCATCGGGTCCACTAGAGCCTCCTCTGTCATTGACCCAGGGCAGGGGCTAATCTGATTGATCCTCATCACCACTATATTCCCTGCTCCCAGGACTCCCAATTTCCATACCAGTCACCAATCAGTCTAACTCCCGCTTGGATATATTCAATGGCTCTGCCTGCACAGCCCTCGGGCGTTGAGGACTCTGAAGATTCACCTAGCCCAAATCAAAATGCTTCAGATGCTGGAAACCAGAAATAAAGAGAACAGAAAATGCAGGAGAGACTGGGCAGGTCCGGCAGCATCTGTGGAGAGAGGGAGAGAGAGAGAGAGAGATTGATTTCACGTTTCGGCATCTTTTACCATTCCAATAATTGAATCAACTCCACCTCTATGTAATATTAATATTTCTGTTTCAAGTCAATCCAATAATCCATGTGGAAATGTAGAAGGATTCCTTGGAAGTTAATCGGTGAGAATCCGAAGTGTAACTCACCTGAGAAGACCGCAGTTAGTTAGACTGAAGATGACGAATCCTATTCGGACATCCATCTGCACCTTCTCTGTGAGCAAAAGGTACAATAGCGACTTAAACAAGGGCGCCCCTCTTTATACTGAGGACCAGGGCAGAACCCGGAAGCGCAATGATTGGACTTCCAGCCCAACTAGGAACTTTTAAAACAAAGTCTTGTTATAGACCGGGTGTTCCCTCAACTTAACTGAATAAGCGTGGAGTCAGCCAAGGGGTCAAAGACCACGAAACTGCTTTCGGAACAACATTCCGAAACACCAGCTTTCTGAACTGAAGGTAACAATGACAGGGACAATTCTGATTCATGCCGCCAGGTGGCGGCAAACCCTCAGTAACTGCTGAGATTGCACATGCGGTGTTTCAAAATGTCCAAGTGCCTTTAAGATGTATGAACTTTTTAATCAGGTTCACATAATTATTACCACCTTCTCCACTTGGCGTACTCCTGTTTGCACTGCAGGCTGATGCACCAGAGCAATTATTCCTTGTCCTCTTGTCTATGAAGCAGCGCTAAACTGGTGGAAATGGTTCCAGGAAAGGGGCTGGAGATTGTTCTGGGGAAATGGGAACTGGCGAGGAGCCAGTTCAGCCCCCACAACGTTAATGGAATCATCAGGGAGAGGGTCAGCATTCAAAGGGAACGATTTCAGATGCTCTTTAGGTGGATTGTGCTTGTTTAACTTTGCCCAGCCAGGAATGTATTCACATGTCAGTGTCTGAACTTCTTTTGTTTGTGAAAAATACACTTTATTCATAAAATATATCTGAGAGAACATTGCAAAACATTCCTGAATGGCCATCAAAAAAAGTGCAATCAGATTCAACTTTTACGCAGGGATCACCAAGTGCTTCAATACAATCAACGAATATGACAGTCATTTCCACATGGTCATTACAGACAGTCAGACAATACAATGGGATTGGAGTTATCAGTGTGTGATACCCGCTGTGATAAACAGCCCTCAGCAGACAGCAGCTGTGAGCCAGGAAGCTGCAGCAGTTACTGCTCGAGGCTGTCAGTCGGTTCCCAACATTGTGAGACTCAGAATAAGTAATAACCATGGCCGGTATAGGTGCAGGTTAGAGGGACATATTCTCCCTCTGTCTGTGTGAGTGAGGATTCCCGATGCGTAACAGAATCTCCATCGCTCAGACCTGGAACACAAGGTTAAAGAAAGCGGGAATCAGCGATTCAAACCTTCAACTGGAATGAACGAGCATCATTGGGACAAGAGAACAGGTTATTGGGCACAACTGGTATCTGTGGGTGTTTACAATCGTCAGGAGCGCCTTCCATCACCCTTCATTCAGTCTCCCAACATGTCCTCCGCTTCATTCCCCCATCACCTGTCCAATTATATCAAGGACACTATTCGCCCGAAACCCTCTTTGTGAAGGTGAATTCAACATTCTAAGCATTCCCTGGGGACAACCCTCTCCTGAATTCCCCATTGGATATTTTTCCCACTCTTGTATTTGTGCCCCGCTGCTTTATAATCCGTGACATGTGGAAAGATTTTCCATTTCAATCCTATCAAACCCCTTCATCCATTTACAGATCTTTCTCAGCTTGTTCCTCGGACCACACCTAACTGGGGAGAGCAACCCCACACTCTCCAATTATTTCTCCTCGATGTTGCCCCCTCAATTCTGGCCTCGCCCTGGTAAATATCTTCCCCGCAATTTCTTCTGGTCTTTTATCTGCTTTTGGTAACACTGTAAATGTGGTCCAACAACGGGTCGATAAAAGGATATCATCCACTCTCTGCTTTTCACATTGGTTCATGCAGAAATTAAGATTAATTTTATAAATGTTTCATCTTCTTACCCACAATGAATGTCCCCCAGACCACAGCGATAAGGGAGAGCCACATTGCTGCTGCTCCAGAATCCCAGGGACGTCTCTGTGTCTCAGAGAGCTGCAGAATATCCAACACCATTTCCCTACTAACACTGATTTCATTCAGTCACTCCCTCTCACTAAACCATGCGTTCCCCAACATTTCTGTGATTTGTGTCCTCCTTTGTGAAGACAGAACCAACGTGTGTGTTTAGTTGGTCAGCCATTGTACATAGGTCGCGCCTCGATCAGTATTGTCCCAAGATGCTTCACAGGGCCCTTGTCATGAATAATTTAACCCCGAGTCACAGGAGAGTTTAGGGGCAAATGCCCAAACGTTTGGTCAAACGGCATTTATTTCAGCAAGTGCCTCAATTGAGGAAAGGGAAGTATTAAGACGGCGATGTTTAGGGAAGGAATTCCAGAGTCGTTGCCCAGGCAGTTGAAGGCATGGCCAATGGTGAAATAATTAAAATTGGAGATGGTAAGGAAGCCAGGATCACACGAGACACGAGGTGAGGGAGAGGAACAGAGAGTGACAGAGAGACGGGGGGGGAGGGGGGGTGTAGTTGGGGGGAGAAAGCGAGAGAGAGAGAGAGAGACAGAGAGAAAGTGAGAGAGAGAGAGAAAATGATGGGGCGAGAGGGAGAGGGATAGAGAGCGATAGAGTGTTGGGGTGTCAGAGAGAGACGGGGTGAGAGGGATGTAAGGGTCGAGGAGGAGAGAGACAGATAGACTGGGCAAGAGAAATAAAGAGGTGGGGTGCGAGAGAGAGACTGGGCAAGAGAGAGAGAGACAGGGCGATAGAGTGCAAAAGAGTTGGAGCGAGAGGGAAAGATTCAGATGGATAAGAGAGAGAAAATGGATGGGGTGAGAGAGAGACATGGGGACAGAGAGAGAGAGTGAGTGATGGGTTGAGATTGGAAAAAAAGATGGGGTGAGGGAGGGAGTCAGAGTGACAGTCAAAAGAAGCAAAAGAGATAGGGAGAGAGAGAGAGAGAGAGATGGGGAAACTGAGCAAGATGGGTAAATAGAAAGAGATCCCTTCTCCACCTTTAAAATGGAGGGAGGTTCGTTCTCCATCCTGAAAATCGAGGGAGATCCCTTCTCCATCTTTAAAGTAGAGGGGGATCCCTACTCAATAGTTAAAATTGAGGGAAATCCCTTCTCCATCTTTAAAATAGAGGGGGGTCCCTGGTACATCATTGAAATGGAGGGAGAAGCGAAGTGTGAGTGAGTGAGGGACAGTGTGAGAGTGAGAGGGAGTGTGTCAGAGAGCGTGAACCAGAATTTTTGTGTGACTGTTTTTGTGAGCGTGTGTGTGTGAAAGAGTTTGTGTGGGAATGTGAGAGTGTGAGCGAGTCTGAGAAATGGAGGGTGATCCCTTTTCCATCTTTAAAATGGAGGGAGATGACTTCCCCGTCTTTAAAATAGAGGGAAATCTCTTCCCCCTATTTAAAATGGAAGGAGATCCATTTTCCTTCTTTAAAATAGAGGGAGATTCCGTTCCCATCTATAAAATGGAGGGAGATCACTTCTCCGCCTTTGAAATGGAGAGAGAAGTGAAATGTGAGTGATTGAGGGCCAGAGTATGAGAGGGAGTGAGTGAGCGAATGAGTGAGTGAGTGAATGAATATACCTGTGTGTGTGAGAGAGAGAGAGAGATGTGCATATGTATGTGTGTGTGTGTGTGTGAAAGAGAGAATATATCTGTGTGAGTGTGACTGTTTGTGATGGTATATGTGTGTGTTTCTGAGTGTCTGAGAAAGTATATATCTTTGCAAGTGTGTGTATATGAGAGAGAGAGATAATTATGTTTGTGTGTGTGAGAGAGGGAGAAAATATCTGTGAGTGTGACTGTGTGTGAGAGGTAATGTGGGTTTGGGCGTCTATGTATGAGAAAGTATAAATCCTTATGTGCCTGTGTATGAGAAAGAATGTTTGTGTTTGAGTGTGAGATAAAATATAACTGTGTGTCTGTGCGTGCTTGTGTGGTGCGTGTGTGTGAGAGAATTTTTGTGTGTGTGTTTGTCTGTGTGTGTGAAAGAAAGAATATATCTGTGCAATTCTGTATTTGTGTGTGTGTGAGTGAGAGAGATGAGAAAGGGAGAATCCGTGTGTGTGTGTGAGAGAGAGAGAGAGAGGAAGAATATATCTGTAAGTGTGACGTTGTGTGTTTGAGGGTATGTATATGTGTATGTGTGTGCTCGTGTGCATATGTGTGTGTGATTGTGTGCGAGAGAGGGAGAAAATGTGTGTGTTTGTGTGTGTGTTTGTTGGTGTCAGAGAGAGAATATATCTGTGTGAGTGTGAATGTGTGTGTGTTTATGTATGAGAAAGAATATATCTGTCTGGGTATGTTTGCGTAAGAGAGAGAGAATGTGTGTTTGTGTGTGAGAAAGCATATGTCTGTGTGAGTGTGCCCTCTGAACGGGCGTGTGTGTGAGAGAGAGAAAGAGGGAGAGAGAGGATGTGTATGTATGTTTACGAGATGGAGAATAAACGTTTGTGAGTGTAACTGTGTGAGTGTGAGTGTGTTTGTCTGTGTGTGCGAGGGAGAGAGAGAATTAGCCCCTGTAAGAGAGAGAATGTGTGTGTGTGTGAGGCACAATATATCTGTGAGTGTGAATGTGAGTGTGTGAGGGTTTGTGTGCACCTGCTTATGAGATAGAATATATCTGTGTGTGTCTGCGTTTGTGTGAAAGAAAATATATCTGTGTGAGTGTGCCCGCGTGTGTGTGAGAGAGAAAATATGTGTGTGCGAGTGTGTGACTGTGTTTGATGGTGTTTGTATGTGTGATAGAGAGAGAATGTGTGTGTATGTGTGTGAGGGAGAATATACCTTTGTGAATGTGACTGTGCGTCTGTGTGTCTGTGTGTGTGTCTGTGTGCGCGTATGACTGAGAAAGAATTTATCTGTGTGAGCGTGTGTGTCAGAGGGAATGTGTGTGAGAGAGTGAATGTGTGTGTACATATATGTGTGAGGGAGAATATATCTGTGATTGTGACTGTGTGTGTGTGTGTGTCAGAATCACACACAGACTCACAAACACCTTTGGCAATCGACCATCTGCAGGATATTATCAGAATTACACACACACTCACAAACCATTGACAATCTACCCTCTGCTGAACACTATCAGAATTACACACACACTCACACACCTTTACCAATCTACCCTCTGCTGGACACTATCAGAATTACACACACACAGAGACAATTTTAGCAATCTACCCTCTGCTGAACACTATCAGAATTACACACACACACACACACAAACACACACACACACACACACACACACACACTTTTAGCAATCTACCCTCTGGATGCTGTCAGAATTAAACACAGACTCACACACATCTTCAGAAATCTACACCAGAGCATTGCCTAGGGTCTCTGAATTATGAGCCAAGTGGCAATGGAACTACGCCATCGCCTCCCGCACCCTTCCTCTTCTGCACAGAATAAGACTATGAGGCTATGAGCTGTTGTGAGAAATAGATTCATTGGTGTTTCACGATGGCGGAAACCGTTGCATACGCGCTTGTTTCGGGTTTCTTGTACAGGCCTGGGCCTGATCCCTCTCAATGTGCAGCTGTGTACAATAATAAGTCGCTCTGCATTTCACCGTGAAAATCCTGATTTCCAAAGCGAAGAGACGGTTTGGAAGGTCTTTGGAAGCAGTAAGTCGCCTGGTGGTACCGGTTGGTATCTTCAGCATAGTAGGCAACCAGCCAATCCGGCCTCTGCCCGGCACCCTGCCGGTACCATTACATCCAGTGGCCGCTGAGATCGAACCGCTGGTTTTATTGGTCAGGGTCAGGGACTGTCCGGGGAGCGCCGTCTCTCAAACACTACCCAACACAAACACATGCACCGACCTCCCAGTTCATTCCTGTGGGGAAAGGAAGGCGGCAGCACAACTGGCAAAAAGAAAAGCTCCCCCCTCCCCCACCCCTGTACATCAGAGTATTGTGGGAGGGGCTTTCACATCCGGATCACAATCCAAATGCAGAGTCAGAAAATTGCAGCCTCCTTTTATAAACCTGTCTCTTATTCACACAACACTTTGCCAGCGACCCGGGAACCGTGCGGCTCATCAATAATCTCAACAACACTACAACAATTCACTGTGCAAATCAACTCGATCCCCGAAAGTATTTAGTCCAGCTCTGAGGTCCTGTCTCCCAGTGCAGTCCAGGGCTGCATTCGCCAGCTCCCCGTCATATAAACCCTCAGCTCCAGGCAGCAGAACAATGGGAATCCTCTTTGTTTTCACCCTGTGTGTCTGTTTACCCTGTGAGTACCGATCAAACAAAGCGACATTGTGTGGATTTAATATAAAGCTGCCCGAGTCTATCCCAATTACAGACATTGTCTGGGGTTTTAACCCAGTTCTGTAGTTCGGCTCCAAGGGTCCATTAATCTCTCTCTGTTCAATTTCCAGGCTCTTTCAGTCAGTCAGTGGTGCAGACCCCGGCAGCGGTGACCAGGAAGGAGTGTCAGTCTCTCACGATCACCTGTGTTTTCTATGGTGGTTTATTCGCTCGTCCTTTGACGGGCGGGTATTTCTTCAGACAAACCCAGACCGGGACAGAGTGGGAGCGGATCTCCAGCGGGGGGAGATTTGTTGTGTCGGTGAATAAAGCAGAAAAGACATTTTGGCTGGAAATTCGGGATGTGAGAGTTGAAGACACCGCCACCTATTACTGTAAAGCTGAGTATGACACACACACAGTGATGGGCCTCGGCTTCCCGCGATACAAAAACTCTCACTGCAGATTATCACAGAAACAAATGAAAAACCGGAGTTAATCTGCAGTTAAACCCCCACAGTTCCGCCTCACACCGTCTGCCCCACAGTCTAGTTTATAATGAGATTAGATTATTGCCGTTAACATCTTGAGTTTTATAAGTGCCGAGTGTGTGCGGATGCTGATGTCTTCCTGAGATTGGTGTCAGTGAATGGGGATTGAGAATAACTGATCCCAGTAACAAACCCCTAACACTAGATGTGACCCCGGTCTTACAGGTGGAACAGGGAACCGCAGTCCCCGCTGTTTAACTAATGTCCCCACATCTCACCAAGTAAGCGGGGGATTTTATACTGACTTGTAACACTGTGTGGGTGGATGGGGAAAGTCACAGTGGGAGAGACCTGAGTAAATACCTCACCACGATCACAATATAAATTCTCCGGGCCCGGATAGTGAATTGTCGGGTTGATGTAATTTTCGCTGTTATCTGGTTACATTTCATTGTAATTTCCATCATCCAGTTATCTTTCTTTGATATTTTTCTCGGTTTATATGAAGCGTATATCTCGTTCCGGGGATCATTTACTCAGAGCTCAGGGCCTCACAAAGAACACTTTGACTGGACAGAGACTTGGAAACATTCAATATTGTTTATTTATTTAAATCTAATGAATAATTGGGCAGTTTCTACTGTCTGATGATGATTTCCCGGCAAGTCGAGGTGTCGGTGGTTGTTGTACCGGGAAGACTGAGAGCGGTGTCACTGTGGTGGGAGACTAAATATCCGGATGGATCCGGGACGGTGGTGACTGTCACAGCCGGTAAGTAGCTCCAAAACCCTCCGGTTGCAGCCTGTCCCGGGTAATGTTCACCGTCATTTTATTATTGAGATTAGTTTAGTTTAGGTGGGATGTGGGAGTTCTCAGAATCTGGGCCAGTATTGGTTTAACGGGCACATCGGGGACAACAACAACATCACGGACTCTCACACTCTGAGTCGCTTTTAATGAGCGGAGATTATCGACAATCCGGACTCCACTCCCGGTGTTAACTGTGACCGAGGGAGCTCTGTCTGTCCCTTAGAGCCCGGGAGCGGGGTCACAGAGCTCTCTCCTGGGCAGCAGATTGCAGTCCGAGCCGCGCAATGCGAATGAGGCACCGGGTGAATAAACTCAACTTAACTGCGGCCAATTCGGATACCTGCAGCGGCTCGTTCAATAACTGACCCGGGAGAAAAACGGGAGAGTGATACAAGGGACTTCAGATATAAGACACCCTGATGTGGGTCCAGGTGGAATTTTATTATTGGACAATCAGTGACTGAAATTAGTGACATTGTCCCCGCCATTTCTTTCAATTGTCCTCATAAAACCAATCACTTTCCTCCGTTTCCACCCTCAGACCGAAATGTGAAAGTTTAGAACTGCAGACACTTCTCTATATTGAATGTAAATGTTTGAGAGATGGGATTGCTGTAATTTATCTGTATCACTGATTACTGTGAATTGAAACAACACAGAGTAGGGAGAGTGTGAGGATGATGTATTAATCTTATAAAGGAGAACAGGGACATAAGGGAACAAGCACAAACTAGGAGAATGCTCATTTAGAACCAGCAAGAAAAAAATAATCGAAAGGGAGAGAAGGATTGGATGATTTCTGGGCGCATTTCAAAGTACAATCCGACTCGGTGTTGGGGGAGGTTTATGGAGGGAAGGACTGAAATGGACTCCAGTCCGGAATGCTGTGTAAAGTTTTGTTCCCCTTACAGAAGGGATATCAATCTGCATTGGAAGGAATGCAGCAAAGGTTCATCAGTCTGAATCCTGAAATGAAGGGATTGTCGAATGGGAAGAGATTTAGTCGTCTCGGTCTATATTTCCTAGAGTTTAGAAGAATGAGAGGCGATCTCATGAAAACATATAATATACTGAAGGGCTTTGACAGGGCAGATTTTGGGCCGGAGTTTCCCCAGACTGAGTAGTATAGAACTCGGGGTCACAGCGTCAGAATAAAGAGTCATCTGAGAAGGAAAAAATATCTTCAGCAGAACCATTGTTGTGAATCTGTGGCATTCTGTAACTCAGAGAGCTGTGGGTGTTCATAATCTGAGTGCATTGAAGAGAATATTAGCCAGTTTTTCGGATACTAAAAGTATCAGGGAAATGGGGAGAGTGCGGGAATGTGATGTTGTGGTTGTAAATCAGCCAGGATATTACTGAATGGCTGAGCAGGTTTGAAGGGTGATATCGGGGCTCCTGTTTCTATTGATTGGATTCTTTGCCTTGATTTCTTACACTCCTGAGTAAAGAAATGAGCAACAATCCACATCTCTCTGGGAAGATTGAACAGGCTGGGTCTCTTTTGTCTGGAAAACAGAATCACGGGGAATATCCATAGAAATCGTTTCAATAGTGAACAGTTTTAGGCTGGACAAATTGAGTCTAAAGCAATAGCCGTTAACATATGACTGTAACTAACAGAACGAATAAAACATTTAAGACAAATGCATTGAAACCAAGGCAGATCAGATTGTGGAACTTGCTGCCTCAGGGAGTGGTTGGAGATAGTGTTGATATATTTAGTGGAACACTTGAAAATACAGGAGGGAGAACGGAACAGACCAACACAGGGAGCTGGGTGGAAATGGTCAATTAGATTTCGGGTGGGGTCAGGCTGGAATTGATTATATACACAGGCTGAATGACCCATTCCTCTTCCTCATTCTTCTTCCTCCATAATGTAAAATTGAGAGAAAACTCCGCCCAGTGAACCCGGGAGAGGATCAGTCAATGAGCGGAAAGCGTTGAAATTGTCAGAGAGCCGAAAGAGGCAGTTCCCAGTGAGTAACAGTAAAACCACTGAGGAAATTGAACAGACTGAGCCCAGTCGACAACTTAAAGACTTTGGGCCAAGTTACCACGATTGCAAAAAGTGCAAACAGCACAAAGAAATAAAAGGAACGTGAAATTAAAGAAATAAAATGAAATTAATTGCACATATTTCAAATCAAGCTGAACTGGAGAAAATAGGACACTATTGATAGAACATAGAGAAATTGCGCAGAAGGCAGATAGAAATTCCCGAGTAGTTTTAAACCGCAGGAAATGATAGACCTTTGACCACTGATGCTCACTCTCGGTTTTGCCCAATCGGTGCTGATGATTCCCATCAGTTTGTGTTGGATCTTGCTGTGCACAGTCATTCCTCTTCCGCATTCTTCTTCCTCGATAATGTAAAATTGAGAGAAAACTCCACCCAGTGAACCCGGGAGAGGATCAGTCATTGAGTGGAAAGCGTTGAAATTGTCAGAGAGCCAGAAGAGGCAGTTCCCAGTTCATGCAACACAGCTGCGTTTCTCTCGAACAAACATGTTTTTTTTTGGAAGCTGATAGCCTCGCTGAACATAAAATACACCCTCGTGTTTGTGTCTCACCAAGGAAAATAGAAACGGGAATGTAATATAATTAATGGAATCATACGGCATGGAATGATGACATTCGGTCCCTCGTGTAGGCGCTGACCCTTTAAAAGCGCAATTCAATTGTTCCCACTGCCCATGAATTTTCTCCACAGCTCTATATTTGTATTTACATTTCCAGTATAGATCCATTACCCGTTTGAAAGTTACAATGGAACCTGTACCCAACACCAATTCAGACAGTGCAGTCCTAATCGGAAGAGTTCGCCATGTAAAATAAGATATCACCTCCTTCCCCACTGGATCATATTTTCATAAGAGTGAACACGGTTCAAACAGGCTTCCAGCAAGTAAAATTACTGCAAAAAGCAGAGCTATTCACGCGATTGACATATTCACCTGGACAAACAGTGGTTGAACAAAAATAAAATGTTCTTATTCTACATCCTCCAGATTCCAGTTCCATAATTTCCAGGAATCCGCCTGAACAAACCTCTGCTGCCGGTGACACCGTTACATTAAGATGTGAATATTCAGGGTTCTGTCCGTTCACAGTACACTGGTATCGTCAGTCCCCAGGACAGGCTCCGGAATATCTGCTTCAGAGACACACTTCAGGAGAGGAGAATAAAGAAAAGGCTGCCGGGGGGAGAATTTCTGCTTCTATCGATTCTGCCGAGAAAATCAGCCGGTTAGATATCTCCAAACTACAACTGAGCGACTCCGCTGTGTATTACTGTGACCTGAGTCGCCGCACAGCACAGTGAAACAGAGCAGGGAGAGAGCCGTACAAAAACCTCAACATGGTGGGATTACAGACACACAGTGATACAGAGCACGGAGAGAGCTGTACAAAAACCTGAACATGGTGGGATTACAGACACACAGTGATACAGAGCATGGAGAGAACTGTACAAAACCTGAACATGGTGCTTGCACACGAACAGGTGAGTGACCTCATCCTGAGTGAGGCACGGCCAGAGTCAGTGTGGGTACTGGCAATTTGGTGCACAGTGGGAATTGAACTGGTAAGTCCTTCTCTTTAAGTTCTCTTAATTTTTGTAACTACAGTGGTCTAGTTAAAGGGTTGGTAAGAGAGCTGATGCAACTGACGGTGTGACAGTTATCTGTCAATCACCTGATGCCTGATTAGGGACTTAATAGGTGTTGATTAGTATTTGAAGCATAACTAGTGTGAGTCATCTCAGCTCATCTCAGCTCTAATTAAGAAAGAGACAATTAAAAGCACACTACAGTGTGCTTGCACAAGAGCAGGGGAGAGACCTCATCCTGAGGGAGACACAGCCAGAGTGTGTGTGGCTATTGGCAATTTGGAACAGTGCGAATTCGGCTCAGAGGGGAGGAGGTGCTCTCTGCATTTTATCTTTGCTATCCAATTTATTAAATCTTCTGAGTGTGGCCTTGCCCTGCTGCAGCAGTAGAGGCTACAAGGGAAAGGAATGACTGGTAAGTAGTGGATAAGGTCGGGATGTATTTACAACTTTAATCGCTTGTAGTTTAAGGACTTTTTGTGGTTTGTAGTTTGTATAATCTGTAGTAACGAGGATCAGGAAAGAAGGGCCCGAGGGTAATTGATTTAAAAGGTTTAATTTAAAGGGATATAACATGGCAAGAGAGCTCAATGCCGTCATGTGCTCCTCGTTCTCCATGTAGGAAACCGGCAACATTTCCAGTGCCCAGAACCAGCATGTGTGCAGAAATTGTGTCCAGCTGCAGCTCCTGGAATCTTGGGTTTCAGAGCTGAAACGGCGGCTGGGGACACTGTGGAGCACCTGCGAGTCTGAGAGCATCGTGGACAGCACGTTTACAGAGGTGGTCACACAGCAGCTGAAGGGACTTGAGGAAGGAAGGGAATGGGTAGTCCCAGGTAATCCAAGAGCAACAGGCAGGGAGTTGAGGAGCCCCCTGGGGTCCCGTTCGCAAATTGGTATTCCATTTTGGAGGCTGATGAAGGCGCTGCTTCCTCCAGGGAGTGCAAACAGAACCAAGCTTCTGACACCACAAGCAGCCTGTCTGTACAGGAGGGGAGGAAGAGAGGATGAACAATAGTAATAGGGGATTCTATAGTCAGGGGGACAGATAGGCGCTATTGTGGCCGTCAACGTGTCTCTAGGACGGTGTGTTGCCTCCCTGGTGCCAGCCTCCGGAATGTCACTGAACGCCTGCATGGCATCCTGAAAGGGGAGGGGGATAAATTAGAGGTCATGGTACATGTTGGTACCAATAACTTAGGTAGAAAGGGCGACGATGTCTTGCATCAAGAAATCAGGGAGTTAGGCAGTAGACTAAAAAGCAGGATCTCTCAGGTTGTAATCTCTGGGTTACTCCCAGTGCCACGTGCTAACAAGACCAGGAATAGGAGAATAGCGCAGATAAATACGTGGCTTAAGAGTTCGTGCAGGAGGGAGGGTTTTAGATTCCTGGAACACTGGGAATGTTTCTGGGGAAAGTGGACCTTTACAAGCCGGATGGTCTACATCTGAACCATAGCGGAACTAACCTCCTTGCGGGCGGGTTTGCCAGTGCTGTTGGAAGTACTTTAAACTAATTCGGCAGGGGGAGGGGACACACAATGTTAGAAGAATAGGCACGCATCAGAATAAGTAATACATTCAAGTCAGAGGGAGAACCACTGCATTAAGCTTCAAGGGAGTAAGGCAAGGCTGGATGGCCTCTACTTTAATGCCAGGAATATTACAGGTAAAACAGAAGACTTAAGGGCGAGGGTTGACACGAGGAATTCTGATTTGGTAGCCATCATTGAGACGTGGTTGAGGGAGAGTCAGGATTGGCAGCTCAACATTCCGGGATATAGGATCTTCAGGCGAGACAGGGGTGAGGGCAAAAGAGGAGGAGGCGTTGCATTATTAGTTAAAGAGTCTGTTACTGCAGTGAGGAGAGATGCTATCTTGGAGAGGACATCGAATGAAGATTTGTGGGTAGAGTTTAGGAATAAAAAAGGGGCAACCACATTATTAGATGTTTCTTATAGGCCCCCAGATAGTCAGCGGGATATTGAGGAGCAAATATGTGCGCAAATTGCGGAAGTATGTAAAAACAATAACAATAGGATAATTATATTAAGTGATTTCAACTTTCACAACATTAATTGGGATAGACAGAGTGTTAAGGGCTTGGATGGAGTGGATTTCTTGAAATGTGTACAGGAGAGCTGTTTAGGTCAATATGTAGAGGGTCCAACAAGGGACGGCGCAGTGCTGGACCTAATTCTGGGGAATGAATCCGGACAGGTGGCTGAGGTGGTGGTGGGGGAGCATTTTATTGATAGCGACCGCAACATGGTACAATTCAAGCTTGTTATGGACAAAGAAAGAGAAATAGTGTCGGGTTGGTCGCTTGGGATAGTGACCTTCATAAAGAGATGTGCTTCCCCTCACTCCCTCCCCGGAGCGGAAGAAGCTGATCGTCTTCAGAGAACTAATCGGTTCAGACGTGAACTCTGGAAGAAATGAGCAGCGGCCCAGCAACCCGCCTCCTTCTATCCGGTGAACAGTATCAATTTCCAGCCAGTTAGGAGCGGGAAAAATAAACACGTGATGTAGACCTTGCATATCCATCATTGACTTTAATCAGTCAACATTTTTATCTCTTCACCCGGTTCCTTTCTTCTGTTGTGAGTTGTGTCCCGTTTTCGTATTGACATTCTCATAGCAAACATGTGTTCTGTTGCACAGCTAAAGCTATTATCCGTCATTCTGGAGATGCAAACAAGTAGCCACAGGACAGTGACCCAATGACCCAGAGAAAATTTTACACTATTAATCTCGTTGTTCCAGTGTTGCATATCCTGAATATTCTTCCATTTCGATGTCTCTCGGCCCGTGTGCTTTAATCTCCCGCTTAGAAAACAGCCCAGGACGGGGTTTCGTTGCAGATTGACTGCAGCTACGAGTTGTCCGACTTCTACGTGATGCATTGGTACAGACAGAAATCCGGTCAGGGACTGGAGTGGATTATAAGGCAGATATCGACTGGCAAAGAGAGGAGCGGACGATTTGAGCCGAATCTTTCCGAGTCGCAGAAACGCGGCCAATTTGCTCATTGCAGACACGGGGAACGCCGATGCCGCGGTTTATTACTGTGCGGCTAAGCCCCACACCTAGACAAAACGCGGCAGTCACTGTAAAAAAACCTCGCTTCCGGTTACAGTTCCGGGATTGCGGCAGCAATCTCTCTGATAGAACATGGCGAGCCAGGAGGCTCAGAGCATGAACAGCTAACGGGAGAGACGGGCCGGGCTGCCGCGGGTTGTCTAGTGGATCCTAATGGAGAGGATATTTCATCAGAGATACTGACGGTCACGGCAGAGAGTGTCGGACTGAGGGGGCAGTTAGTCAGTGCGGTCTTTGCTACGTGGGGAGCCTCCTTGTCTGATTGTGTCCCAGGGAACCGAGAGAGATCCTGAATGCTTAATTTGTGCCGTTGTGTGACGATTCTTAAAGAACATTAATATAATTAAACAGTAAAACCCGCCCTTTAACTGAAATGTCCGCAATGTGGGCATATTCACTCTGCTCGCAAATTGTGGCCAAATAGTTATTTAAAAGAATGCGCCTGCGATTGTCCTCCGGGTGATATTTTCCCCTCCTCTCTTGTGACTCGCAGCAGAAAGTTAACCAAATTCGACACACAAACAGAAAATGCTGGAAATACAACCAGAAACAGAGTGAAGGTTCCAGTCTGTGACCTTTCACCAGAAATCTGCAACTCCTCAAACTGAGTTCAGATGAAATGTCACGGACATGAAACCTTTTTTCTGATTCGCTCTGCATCGATGCTTTCTGACCTGCCATAATTTTCTGTTATTATAACCCAACAGTATTTGCAATGGAGCATAATAGCTGATCATTCGGCTCCTTTCTGATGGCAGAGCCCTATCAAGGGAGAATCAGTAGCCATTCTCATTTCTAAATAGCTCTGCGTCATGAGTCACTTGCAGGACAAACCATTTGTGAGACTGGTGGGATTTCATGACAATTGGCAACGATTTACTATTGTACAAATAACTCCAGGTTTTTATTGAATTGAAATTCCACGAATTGATGTTGTGTAATTCGAACCAGGGATATCATTCTGTGGTGTTCGATTGGTGTGCAGTGACAATACCCCTTCGCCACTTCCTCTCCCTTCACCGAGTAAGAAGCAGAAAGGTTGAGGTGTGTGTTTGATTCCGGAAGTGCCCAGCAATGCGTAGATTGCTAAAGGCGCGTGTGTGTGTGTGTGCGCGCGCGCGCGTGTGTGTGTGCGTGTGTGGGTGTCACATTCCTGAAGTGCCCACCGGAGGGCTGATTTCTAAAGGTGTGTGTGCTGCGTGTGCCTGTGTGTTTGTGTGTTTGTTTGTTTGTGCGTGTGTGTGTATGTATGTCTGTGTATGTGTGTGCGCGTGCGTATGTATGTGTGTGTGTGTGTGTGTATATGTGTCTGTATGTGTGTATTATGACATTGTCCAGCAGAGGGTAGATTGCTGACGTTACGTTTGTGGCTGTGTGATTCCGGCAGTATTCAGCAGAGGGCAGATTGAAAAATTTTGTGTGTGTGTGTGCGTGTGTGTATGTGTGATTCCAGCAGTGCCCAGCAGACGGAAGATTTCCAAAGGTGTGTGTGTGCGTGATTATGACAGCGTCCAGCAGAGGGTAGGTTGCTAAAGCGTATATGTGTGTGCGTATGTGTGTGTTTCTGTGTTTCTAAGTATGTGTGTGATTCTGACTGTCAAGCAGAGGGTGGATTACTGACGCTGTGCGTGTGTGTGTGTGTGTGTGCGTGTGTGTAAGAGAGAGAGAGAGATTCCGGCATTGTCCACTAGAGGGCAGATAATAATGTTGTGCGTGTGTGTCTGTGTATGTATGTGTGTTTGCATGAGTGTGTGCTTGTGTGTGTTTGTGTGTTTGTGTGTGATTGCGTCAACGTCCAGCAGATGGAAGATTGGTAAAAGTGTGTGTGTGTGTCTGTGTGCATGTAGTTATGACAATGTCCAGCAGAGGGTAGATTGCTAAAGGTGTGTGTTTGAATGTGTGTGTGTATGCGTGTGTGTGTCTGTGATTTTGGCAGTGGCCAGCAGAGGGTAAATTGTGAAAGGTGTGTGCATGTGTGTGTGTGTGTGTGTGTGTGTGAGAGAGAGAGAGGTTCCAGCAGTGTCCAGCAGAGGGTAGATTGCTAAAGATGTGTGTGTGTGTTTGTGTGTGTGTGTGTGTATGTGATCGCGGCAGTGTCCATCAGAGGGTAGATAGCTAAAGGTGTGTGTGTGTGTGTGTGTGTGTGTGTGTGTGTGTGTCTGTGTGTGTGAGAGATTCCGGCAGTGTCCAGCAGAAGGTAGATTGCTAAAATTGCGTGTGTGAGATTATGACACCATACAGCAGAGGGTAGATTGCTTAAGGTGTGTGCGTGTGTGTGATTATCACAGTGTCCCGCAGAGCTAAAACTTTGTGTGTGTGAGTGCGCGTGTGTTTGTGTATGTGATTCCGGCAGTGTCCATCAGAGGGTAGATTGCAAAAGGTGTGTGTGTGTGTGTGTGTCTGTGTGTGATTGCGGCAGTGTCCAGCAGAGGGTAGATTGTAAAAGGTAAGTGTGTGTGATTATGACACTGTACAGCCGAGGGTAGATTGCTTAAGGTGTGTGTGTGTGTGTGATTGTGTGAGATTCCGGCAGTGTCCAGCAGAAGGTAGATTGTCTAAATGTGTGTGTGTTTGTGTGTGTGTGATTATGAAAGTGACCAGCAGTGGTTAGATTGCTTAAGGTGTGTGTGTGTGTGTGTGTGTGTGTGTGTGTGAGAGAGAGATAATGACAGTGTCCAGCAGAGGGTAGATAGCTAAAGTTGTGTGTGAGTGTGTGTGTGTGTGTGTGTGTCTGCGCCCGAGCGCGGCGTGTGTGTGTGATTCCGGCAGTGTCCAGCACAGCAGCAAATGGCGATGTCGAATTGAAGGGCCGCATTAATATTAAGGGAACCCTTTCGTTTTCTTCGTGTAAAACAGCAGACGCCATGACTGGGACATGTGGAAACATGTACCCCATCACCGAGCGCCAATACTCAGTGAACATCTCAGAGCTTCCAAGCGATAGTGGAGGTGGTGAAACAGAATTGACGGAGGTTGGCGAGTAACCACAGTGCAGTGATATCAAGGGCAATTCACAACCCCTTAATTCTGAATGTTGTTCAGAACCTGAATCTTCGCCATTTCTTCCTGAAAGACAAAGATAGAATATTTCAATAGTTAGGGACTAACCCTGGAAGACACGCTGACTCTTCAAACCTGGATCACAGTGTTCAGCAATATCAATTCTCTAAATAACCTGGATTTCCAAGTATAATGATGACCACTGAATCATTACCGGTTGCCGTTAATAAACCCACCTGCTTCACTAATGTGCTTCAGGGAGGGAAATCTGCCGCCCTTACCTGGTCTTGCCTACATCTGACTCCAGGCCCACATTAATGCGGTTGACTCTTAAATGCCCCTGAACAAGGGCAATTAGAGCAGGGCAATAAAGGCTGACCAACCAGCGACGCCCACATCACATGAAAGAAAAAAACAAATGTTTAAAACAAGCATTTTTTCCCTGTCTATCGGTGCGAAGTTTCCCCCCGTGCAGTGGCCAATAAACAGCAGGCATTAGAATCGATCAAAGATAATCAGCACAGCTCAGAGACAAGATAAACACAACAGGGGTTCCATTCCAATCCCACACGATGCAATAATCGAAAAACCACAAATGATGCAAATCTGAAATAAAAGAACAGAAAATTCTGGAAAAGTAAAGGTTAGCCGGTTAGGATGCCTCTCAGTGGAAAGAGAATCAGACCTATTTTTTCAGATCGGTAAAATTTTATCCGAACTGGAAATGCTGCATTTGAAATAAGTTTTGGTCAATGGTTTGGTGGGACAAGGGGTTTCATTGTACGGGGTCCGGTTAATCTTTGCAGCCAGTGTGGTGTTCATGGCTCAAGGACACTGCGGTGTTGGCGGAGGGTAGTTCCCGGGGATATTTAAAGTAAACCTTGTGATTTCCTTTTGCGAATCAGCAGATGCCTGTCCGGGGCCACACGAACCTGGCAACAATCGCCGGAATATTGGGATAAGAGCGGGACAGGGTGTTCTCCTGGTGTCCTGGGACCACATTCCACCTTAAACAAACACCACCCAATACAAACACATGCACCAACCTCCCAGTTCATCACTGCGGGGAAAGGAAGGCGGCAGCACAACTGGCAGAAAGAAAAGCTCCCCTCCCCCACCCCTGTACACCAGAGTATTGTGGGAGGGGCTTTCACATCCGGATCACAATCCAAATGTAGAGTCAGAAAATTGCAGCCTCCTTTTATAAACCTGTCTCTTATTCACACAACACTTAGCCAGAGACCCGGGAGCCGTGCGACCCATCAATGATCTCAGCGAAACTGCCCTGTGCAAATCAACTCGATCCCCCGAAATTATTTCAGTCCAGCTCTCAGGTCCTTTCTCCCAGTGAAGTCCAGGGCTGCAGTCTCCAGCTTCCCCGTCATATAAACCCTCAGCTCCAGGCAGCAGAACGATGGGAATCCTCTTTGTTTTCACCCTGTGTGTCTGTTTACCCCGTGAGTACCGATCAAACAAACCGACATTGTGTGGATTTAATATAAAGCTGCCCGAGTCCATCCCAATTACAGACACTGTCTGGGGTTTTAACCCAGTTCCGTAGTTCGGCTCCAAGGGTCCATTAATCTCTCTCTGTTTAAATTCCAGGCTCTTTCAGTCAGTCAGTGACACAGACCCCGGCAGCGGTGACCAGGAAGGAGTGTCAGTCTCTCACCATCACCTGTGTTTTCTATGGTGGTTTTAACGCTCGTCGTTTTACGGGCGGGACTTTCTTCAAACAAACCCAGACCGGGACAGAGCGGGAGCGGATCTCCAGCGGGGGGAGATTTGTTGTGTCGGTGAATAAAGCAGGAAATTCATTTTCGCTGGAAATTCGAGGCGTGAGAGTTGAAGACACCGCCACCTATTACTGTAAAGCTCAATACGAGTACAACACACAGTGATGGGCCTCGGCTTCCCGTGATACAAAAACTCTCACTGCAGATTATCACAGAAACAAATGAAAAAGAGGAGTTAATCTGCAGTTAGACCCTCACAGTACCGCCTCACACCGTCTGCCCCACAGTCTAGTTTATAATGAGATTGGAGTATTGCCGTTAACATCTTGAGTTTTACAAATGCCGAGTGTGTGCGGATGGTAATGTCTTTCCCGGGACTGGTGTCAGTGAATGGGGTTTGGAAATGACTGATCCCAGTTACAAACCCCTAACACCAGATGTGACCCCGGTCTAATAGCTGGAATCGGGAACCGCAGTTCCCGCTGTTTGACTAATGTTCCCACGTCTCACCAAGTACCCGGGGGGTTTTATACTGACTTGTAACACTGTGTTATTTTGGGACACTCACAGTGGGAGAGACCCGAGCAAATACTTCTGTCCGATCACAATATAAATTCTCGGGGCCCAGATAATGAATTGTCGGGTTCATGTTATTGTAGCTGGAATCTGGTTAAATTTCATTGTAATTTCCACCATTCAGTTATCTTTCTTTGATATTTTTCTCGGTTTATATGAAGCGAACATCACGTTCCCGGGACCATTTACTCGGAGCTCAGGGCCTCACAAAGAACAGTTTGAACCGACAGAGACATTGAAACATTAAATATTTTTTTATTCATTTAAACCCGCTGAATAATTGGGTAGTTTCTACTGTCTAATGATGATTTGCCGGCAGGTTGAGGTGTCGGTGGTTGTTGTACCGGGGAGACTGAGAGCGGTGTCACTGTGGTGGGATACTTACTATGCGGATGGATCCGGGACGGTGGTGACTGTCACAGCCGGTAAGTGACTCCAAACCCCTCCGGGTTACAGCCCGTCCCGGGTAATGTTCACCGTCAGTTTATTATTGGTATCAGTGGAGTTTGGGTGGGATGTGGGAGTTGACGGAATCTGGACCATTATTGGTTTAACGGGCACATCGGGGACAACAACAACATCCCGGACTCTCACACTCTGAATCGCTTTTAATGAGCGGAGATTGTCGACACTCCGGACTCCAGTCCCGGTGTTAACTGTGACCGAGGGAGCTCTGTCTGTCCCTTGGAGCCCGGGAGCGGGGTCACAGAGCTCTCTCCTGGGCAGCAGATTGCAGTCCGAGCCGCGCAATGTGAATGAGGCACCGGGTGAATAAACTCAACACAACTGAGGCCAGTTCGGATACCTGCAGAGGCTCGTTCAATACCTGACCCGGGAAAGAAACGGGAGCGTGACAAAACGGACTTCAGATATAAGAGATCCTGATGTAGGTCCAGATGCAATTTTATTATTGGACTATCAGTGACTGAAATTAGTGACATTGCCGCCCCATTTCTTTCAATTGTCTTCATAGAACCAATCACTTTCCTCCGTTTCCACCCTCAGACCGAAATGTGAAAGTTTGGAACTGCAGTCACTTCTCTATATTGAATGTAAATGTTTGAGAGATGGGATTGCTGTAATTTATCTGTATCACTGATTACTGTGAATTGAAACGGCACAGTGCAGTGAGAGAGTGAGGATGATGTATTAATCTTATAAAGGAGAACAGGGACATAAGGGAACAATTATAAACTAGGAGAATGCTCATTTAGAAACAGCAAGAAAAAAATAATCGAAAGGGAGAGAAGGATTGGATGATTTCTGGGCGCATTTCAAAGTAAAATCCGACTCGGTGTTGGGGGAGGTTTATGGAGGGAAGGACTGAAATGGACTCCAGTCCGGAATGCTGTGTAAAGTTTTGTTCCCCTTACAGAAGGGATATCAATCTACATTGGCAGGAATGCAGCAAAGATTCATCAGTCTGATTCCTGAGATGAAGGGATTCTCCAATGTGAAGAAATTTGGTCGTCTCGGTCTATATTTCCTAGGGTTTAGAAGAATGAGAGGCGATCTCATGAAAACATATAATATACTGAAGGGCTTTGACAGGGCAGATTTTGGGCCGGAGTTTCCCCAGACTGAGTAGTATAGAACTCGGGGTTACAGCTTCAGATCAAAGAGTCATCTGAGAAGGAAAAAATATCTTCAGTACAACCATTGTTGTGAATCTGTGGCATTCCGTAACTCAGAGAGTTGTGGATGTTCATAATCTGTGTGCATTCAAGAGAATATTCGCCAGGTTATCGGACACTAAAGGGATCAGGGATATGGGGAGAGTGCGGGAATGTGACGTTGAGGTTGTAAATAAGCCAGGATATTACTGAATGGCTGAGCAGGTTTGAAAGGTGACCTGGCGGCTCCTGTTACTATAGATTGGATTCTCTGCCTTGATTTCTTACATTCCTGAGGGAAGAAATCAGCAAGAATCCACATCTCTCTGGGAAGATTGAACAGGCTGGGTCTCTTTTTTCTGGAAAACAGAACCGCGAGGAGAATCCATAGAAATCTTTTCAATAATGAACAGTTTTAGTCAGGACAAATTGAGTCTAAAGCAATAGCCGTTAACATATGACAGTAACTAACAGAACGAATAAAACATTTAAGACAAATGCATTGAAACCAAGGCAGATCAGAATGTGGAACTTGCTGCCTCAGGGAATGGATGGAGATATTGTTGATATATTTAGAGGAACACTTGAAAACACAGGAGGGAGAACGGAACAGACCAACACAGGGAGCTGGGTGGAAATGTACATTTAGATTTCGGGCGGGGTAAGGCTGGAATTGATTATATACACAGGCTGAATGGTCCATTCCACTTCCGCATTCTTCTTCCTCGATAATGTAAAACTGAGAGAAAACTCCACCCAGAGAACCCGGTAAAGAATCAGTCAATGAGCGGAAAGCGTTGAAATTGTCAGAGAGCCAGAAGAGGCAGTTCCCAGTGAGTAACAATAAAACCAATGAGGAAATTGAACAGACTGAGCCCAATCGACAACTTAGAGACTTTGGGGCAAGTTCGCACGATTGGAAAAAGCGCAAACAGCACGAAGAAAATGTGAAATAAAGGGAATGTGATATTAAAGAAATAAAATGAAATTAATTGCACATATTTGAAATTAAGATGAACTGGAGAAAATAGGACACCATTGATAGAACATAGAGAAATAGAGCAAAAGGCAGATAGAAATTCGCGTGTAGTTTTAAACCGCAGGAAATGATTGACCATTAACCACTGGTGCTCACTCTCTGTTTTGCCCAATCGGTGCTGATTATTACCATCAGTTTGTGTTGGATCTTGCTGTGTGCAGTGATGCCACACAGCTGTGTTCCTCTCCAACAAACATGTTTTTTGTTGGAAGCTGATAGCCTCGCTGAACATCTAATGATCCCTAGTGTTTGTGTCTCACCACGGAAAATGGAAACGGGAATGTAATATAATTAATGGAATCATACGGCACGGAATGATGACAATCGGCCCCTCGTGTAGGCGATGACCCTTTAAAAGCGCAATTCAATTGTTCCCACTGCCCATGAATTTTCTCCATCGGTCCATATTTTTATTTACATTTCCAGTATAGATCCATTACCCGTTTGAAAGTTACAATGGAACCTGTACCCAACACCAATTCAGGCAGTGCAGTCCTAATCGGAAGAGTTCGCCATGTAAAATAAGATATCACCTCCTTCCCCACTGGATCATATTTTCATAAGAGTGAACACGGTTCCAACAGGCTTCCAGCAAGTAAAATTACTGCAAAAAGCAGAGCTATTCACGCGATTGACATATTCACCTGGACAAACAGTGGCTGAACAAAAATAAAATGTTCTTATTCTACATCCTCCAGATTCCAGTTCCATAATTTCCAGGAATCCGCCTGTACAAACCTCTCCTGCCGGTCACACCGTTACTTTAAGATGTGAATATTCTGGGTTCTGTCAGTACACGGTACAGTGGTATCGTCAGTCCCCCGGCCAGGCTCCAGAATATCTGCTTCAGAGACACACTTCAGGAGAGGAAAATAAAGAAAAGGCTGCCGGGGGGAGAATTTCTGCTTCTATCGATTCTGCCGAGAAAATCAGCCGGTTAGATATCTCCAAACTACAACTGAGCGACTCCGCTGTGTATTACTGTGACCTGAGTCGCCGCACAGCACAGTGAAACAGAGCAGGGAGAGAGCCGTACAAAAACCTCAACATGGTGGGATTACAGACACACAGTGATACAGAGCACGGAGAGAGCTGTACAAAAACCTGAACATGGTGGGATTACAGACACACAGTGATACAGAGCATGGAGAGAACTGTACAAAACCTGAACATGGTGCTTGCACACGAACAGGTGAGTGACCTCATCCTGAGTGAGGCACGGCCAGAGTCAGTGTGGGTACTGGCAATTTGGTGCACAGTGGGAATTGAACTGGTAAGTCCTTCTCTTTAAGTTCTCTTAATTTTTGTAACTACAGTGGTCTAGTTAAAGGGTTGGTAAGAGAGCTGATGCAACTGACGGTGTGACAGTTATCTGTCAATCACCTGATGCCTGATTAGGGACTTAATAGGTGTTGATTAGTATTTGAAGCATAACTAGTGTGAGTCATCTCAGCTCAGCTCAGCTCTAATTAAGAAAGAGACAATTAAAAGCACACTACAGTGTGCTTGCACAAGAGCAGGGGAGAGACCTCATCCTGAGGGAGACACAGCCAGAGTGAGTGTGGCTATTGGCAATTTGGAACAGTGGGAATTCGGCTCAGAGGGGAGGAGGTGCTCTCTGCATTTTATCTTTGCTATCCAATTTATTAAATCTTCTGAGTGTGGCCTTGCCCTGCTGCAGCAGTAGAGGCTACAAGGGAAAGGAATGACTGGTAAGTAGTGGATAAGGTCGGGATGTATTTACAACTTTAATCGCTTGTAGTTTAAGGACTTTTTGTGCTTTGTAGTTTGTATAATCTGTAGTAACGAGGATCAGGAAAGAAGGGCCGGAGGGTAATTGATTTAAAAGGTTTAATTTAAAGGGATATAACATGGCAAGAGAGCTCAAAGCCGTCATGTGCTCCTCGTTCTCCATGTAGGAAACCGGCAACATTTCCTGTGCCCAGAACCAGCATGTGTGCAGAAATTGTGTCCAGCTGCAGCTCCTGGAATCTTGGGTTTCAGAGCTGAAACGGCGGCTGGGGACACTGTGGAGCATCTGCGAGTCTGAGAGCATCGTGGACAGCACGTTTACAGAGGTGGTCACACAGCAGCTGAAGGGACTTGAGGAAGGAAGGGAATGGGTAGTCCCAGGTAATCCAAGAGCAACAGGCAGGGAGTTGAGGAGCCCCCTGGGGTCCCGTTCGCAAATTGGTATTCCATTTTGGAGGCTGATGAAGGCGCTGCTTCCTCCAGGGAGTGCAAACAGAACCAAGCTTCTGACACCACAAGCAGCCTGTCTGTACAGGAGGGGAGGAAGAGAGGATGAACAATAGTAATAGGGGATTCTATAGTCAGGGGGACAGATAGGCGCTATTGTGGCCGTCAACGTGTCTCTAGGACGGTGTGTTGCCTCCCTGGTGCCAGCCTCCGGAATGTCACTGAACGCCTGCATGGCATCCTGAAAGGGGAGGGGGATAAATTAGAGGTCATGGTACATGTTGGTACCAATAACTTAGGTAGAAAGGGCGACGATGTCTTGCATCAAGAAATCAGGGAGTTAGGCAGTAGACTAAAAAGCAGGATCTCTCAGGTTGTAATCTCTGGGTTACTCCCAGTGCCACGTGCTAACAAGACCAGGAATAGGAGAATAGCGCAGATAAATACGTGGCTTAAGAGTTCGTGCAGGAGGGAGGGTTTTAGATTCCTGGAACACTGGGAATGTTTCTGGGGAAAGTGGACCTTTACAAGCCGGATGGTCTACATCTGAACCATAGCGGAACTAACCTCCTTGCGGGCGGGTTTGCCAGTGCTGTTGGAAGTACTTTAAACTAATTCGGCAGGGGGAGGGGACACACAATGTTAGAAGAATAGGCACGCATCAGAATAAGTAATACATTCAAGTCAGAGGGAGAACCACTGCATTAAGCTTCAAGGGAGTAAGGCAAGGCTGGATGGCCTCTACTTTAATGCCAGGAATATTACAAGTAAAACAGAAGACTTAAGGGCGAGGGTTGACACGAGGAATTCTGATTTGGTAGCCATCATTGAGACGTGGTTGAGGGAGAGTCAGGATTGGCAGCTCAACATTCCGGGATATAGGATCTTCAGGCGAGACAGGGGTGAGGGCAAAAGAGGAGGAGGCGTTGCATTATTAGTTAAAGAGTCGGTTACTGCAGTGAGGAGAGATGCTATCTTGGAGAGGACATCGAATGAAGATTTGTGGGTAGAGTTTAGGAATAAAAAAGGGGCAACCACATTATTAGATGTTTCTTATAGGCCCCCAGATAGTCAGCGGGATATTGAGGAGCAAATATGTGCGCAAATTGCGGAAGTATGTAAAAACAATAACAATAGGATAATTATATTAAGTGATTTCAACTTTCACAACATTAATTGGGATAGACAGAGTGTTAAGGGCTTGGATGGAGTGGATTTCTTGAAACGTGTACACGAGAGCTTTTTAGGTCTATATGTAGAGGGTCCAACAAGGGACGGTGCAGTGCTGGACCTAATTCTGGGGAATGAATCCGGACAGGTGGCTGAGGTGGTGGTGGGGGAGCATTTTAGTGATAGCGACCGCAACATGGTACAATTCAAGCAAGTTATGGGCAAAGAGAAATAGTGCCGGGTTGGTCGCTTAGGATAGTGACCCTTATAAAGAGATGTGCTTCCCCTCACTCCCTCCCCGGAGCGGAAGAAGTTGATCGTCTTCAGAGAACGAATCGGTTCAGACGTGAACTCTGGAAGAAATGAACAGCGGCCCAACAACCCGCCTCCTAATATCCGGTGAACAATATCAATTTCCAGCCCATTAGGAGCGGGGAAAATAAACACGTGACGTAGACCTTGTATATCCATCATTGACTTTAATCAGTCAATATTTTTATCTCTTCACCCGGTTCCTTTCTTCTGTTGTGAGTTTTGTCCCGTTTTCGTATTGACATTCTCATAGCAAACATGTGTTCTGTTGCACAGCTAAAGCTATTATCCGTCATTCAGGCGATGCAAACAAGTAGCCACAGGACAGTGACCCAATGACCCAGAGAAAATTTTACACTATTAATCTCGTTGTTCCAGTGTTGCATATCCTGAATATTTTTCCATTTCGATGTCTCTCGGCCCGTGTGCTTTAATCTCCCGCTTAGAAAACAGCCCAGAGCGGGGATTCGGTGCAGATGGACTGCAGCTACGAGTTGTCCGACTTCTACGTGATGCATTGGTACAGACAGAAATCCGGTCAGGGACTGGAGTGGATTATAAGGCAGATATCGACTGGCAAAGGGAGAAGCCGGCGATTTGAACCGAATCTTTCCGAGTCGGAGAAACGCGGCCAATTTGCTCATTGCAGACACGGGGAACGCCGATGCCGCGGTTTATTACTGTGCGGCTGAGCCCCACACTGAGACAAAACGCGGCAGTCACTGTACAAAAACCTCGCTCCTGGTTACAGTTCCGGGAGAGCTGCAGCAATCTCTCTGATAGCACAAGGCGGGCCAGGAGGCTCAGAGCATGAACAGCTAACGGGAGAGACGGGCCGGGCTGCCGCGGGTTGTCTAGTAAATCCTAATCGAGAGGATCTTTCATCAGAGATACTGACGGTCACGGCAGAGAGTGTCGGACTGAGGGGGCAGTTAGTCAGTGCGGACTTTGCTACGTGGGGAGCATCATTGTCTGATTGTGTCCCAGGGAACCGAGAGAGATCCTGAGTGTTTAATTTGTGCCGTTGTGTGACGATTCTTAAAGAACATTAATATAATTAAACAGTAAAACCCGCCCTTTAACTGAAATGTCCGCAATGTGGGCATATTCACTCTGGTCGCAAATTGTGGCCAAATAGTTATTTAAAAGAATGCGCCTGCGATTGTCCTCCGGGTGATATTTTCCCCTCCTCTCTTGTGACTCGCAGCAGAAAGTTAACCAAATTCGACACACAAACAGAAAATGCTGGAAATACACCCAGAAACAGAGTGAAGGTTCCAGTCTGTGACCTTTCACCAGAAATCTGCAACTCCTCAAACTGAGTTCAGATGAAATGTCACGGACATGAAACCTTTTTTCTGATTCGCTCTGCATCGATGCTTTCTGACCTGCCATAATTTTCTGTTATTATAACCCAACATTATTTGCAATGGAGCATAATAGCTGATAATTCGGCTCCTTTCTGATGGCAGAGCCCTATCAAGGGAGAATGCGTAGCCATTCTCATTTCTAAATAGCTCTGCGTCATGAGTCACTTGCAGGACAAACCATTTGTGAGACTGGTGGGATTTCATGACAATTGGCAACGATTTACTATTGTACAAATAACTCCAGGTTTTTATTGAATTGAAATTCCACGAATTGATGTTGTGTAATTCGAACCAGGGATATCATTCTGTGGTGTTCGATTGGTGTGCAGTGACAATACCCCTTCGCCACTTCCTCCCCCTTCACCGAGTAAGAAGCAGAAAGGTTGAGGTGTGTGTTTGATTCCGTAAGTGCCCAGCAATGCGTAGATTGCTAAAGGCGCGTGTGTGTGTGCGCGCGCGCGCGCGTGTGTGTGTGCGTGTGTGGGTGTCACATTCCTGAAGTGCCCACCGGAGGGCTGATTTCTAAAGGTGTGTGTGCTGCGTGTGCCTGTGTGTTTGTGTGTTTGTTTGTTTGTGCGTGTGTGTGTATGTATGTCTGTGTATGTGTGTGCGCGTGCGTATGTATGTGTGTGTGCGTGTGTGTATATGTGTATGTGTGTGTGTATTATGACATTGTCCAGCAGAGGGTAGATTGCTGACGTTATGTTTGTGGCTGTGTGATTCCGGCAGTATTCAGCAGAGGGCAGATTGAAAAATTTTGTGTGTGTGTGTGCGTGTGTGTATGTGTGATTCCAGCAGTGCCCAGCAGACGGAAGATTTCCAAAGGTGTGTGTGTGCGTGATTATGACAGCGTCCAGCAGAGGGTAGGTTGCTAAAGCGTATATGTGTGTGCGTATGTGTGTGTTTCTGTGTTTCTAAGTATGTGTGTGATTCTGACTGTCAAGCAGAGGGTGGATTACTGACGCTGTGCGTGTGTGTGTGTGTGTGTGTGCGTGTGTGTAAGAGAGAGAGAGAGATTCCGGCATTGTCCACTAGAGGGCAGATAATAATGTTGTGCGTGTGTGTCTGTGTATGTATGTGTGTTTGCATGAGTGTGTGCTTGTGTGTGTTTGTGTGTTTGTGTGTGATTGCGTCAACGTCCAGCAGATGGAAGATTGGTAAAAGTGTGTGTGTGTGTCTGTGTGCATGTGGTTATGACAATGTCCAGGAGAGGGTAGATTGCTAAAGGTGTGTGTTTGAATGTGTGTGTGTATGCGTGTGTGTGTCTGTGATTTTGGCAGTGGCCAGCAGAGGGTAAATTGTGAAAGGTGTGTGCATGTGTGTGTGTGTGTGTGTGTGTGTGTGTGAGAGAGAGAGAGAGGTTCCAGCAGTGTCCAGCAGAGGGTAGATTGCTAAAGATGTGTGTGTGTGTTTGTGTGTGTGTGTGTGTATGTGATCGCGGCAGTGTCCATCAGAGGGTAGATTGCTAAAGGTGTGTGTGTGTGTGTGTGTGTGTGTCTGTGTGTGTGTCTGTGTGTGTGAGAGATTCCGGCAGTGTCCAGCAGAAGGTAGATTGCTAAAATTGCGTGTGTGAGATTATGACACCATACAGCAGAGGGTAGATTGCTTAAGGTGTGTGCGTGTGTGTGATTATCACAGTGTCCCGCAGAGCTAAAACTTTGTGTGTGTGAGTGCGTGTGTGTGTGTATGTGATTCCGGCAGTGTCCATCAGAGGGTAGATTGCAAAAGGTGTGTGTGTGTGTGTGTGTCTGTGTGTGATTGCGGCAGTGTCCAGCAGAGGGTAGATTGTAAAAGGTAAGTGTGTGTGATTATGACACTGTACAGCCGAGGGTAGATTGCTTAAGGTGTGTGTGTGTGTGTGATTATGTGAGATTCCGGCAGTGTCCAGCAGAAGGTAGATTGTCTAAATGTGTGTGTGTTTGTGTGTGTGTGATTATGAAAGTGACCAGCAGTGGTTAGATTGCTTAAGGTGTGTGTGTGTATGTGTGTGTGTGTGTGTGTGTGTGTGTGAGAGAGATAATGACAGTGTCCAGCAGAGGGTAGATAACTAAAGTTGTGTGTGAGTGTGTGTGTGTGTGTCTGCGCCCGAACGCGGCGTGTGTGTGTGATTCCGGCAGTGTCCAGCACAGCAGCAAATGGCGATGTCGAATTGAAGGGCCGCATCAATATTAAGGGAACCCTTTCGTTTTCTTCGTGTAAAACAGCAGACGCCATGACTGGGACATGTGGAAACATGTACCCCATCACCGAGCGCCAATACTCAGTGAACATCTCAGAGCTTCCAAGCGATAGTGGAGGTGGTGAAACAGAATTGACGGAGGTTGGCGAGTAACCACAGTGCAGTGATATCAAGGGCAATTCACAACCCCTTAATTCTGAATGTTGTTCAGAACCTGAATCTTCGCCATTTCTTCCTGAAAGACAAAGATAGAATATTTCAATAGTTAGGGACTAACCCTGGAAGACACGCTGACTCTCCAAACCTGGATCACAGTGTTCAGCAATATCAATTCTCTAAATAACCTGGATTTCCAAGTATAATGATGACCACTGAATCATTACCGGTTGCCGTTAATAAACCCACCTGCTTCACTAATGTGCTTCAGGGAGGGAAATCTGCCGCCCTTACCTGGTCTTGCCTACATCTGACTCCAGGCCCACATTAATGCGGTTGACTCTTAAATGCCCCTGAACAAGGGCAATTAGAGCAGGGCAATAAAGGCTGAACAACCAGCGACGCCCACATCACATGAAAGAAAAAAACAAATGTTTAAAACAAGCATTTTTCCCTGTCTATCGGTGCGAAGTTTCCCCCCGTGCAGTGGCCAATAAACAGCAGGCATTAGAATCGATCAAAGATAATCAGCACAGCTCAGAGACAAGATAAACACAACAGGGGTTCCATTCCAATCCCACACGATGCAATAATCGAAAAACCACAAATGATGCAAATCTGAAATAAAAGAACAGAAAATTCTGGAAAAGTAAAGGTTAGCCGGTTAGGATGCCTCTCAGTGGAAGGAGAATCAGACCTATTTTTTCAGATCGGTAAAATTTTATCCGAACTGGAAATGCTGCATTTGAAATAAGTTTTGGTCAATGGTTTGGTGGGACAAGGGGTTTCATTGTACGGGGTCCGGTTAATCTTTGCAGCCAGTGTGGTGTTCATGGCTCAAGGACACTGCGGTGTTGGCGGAGGGTAGTTCCCGGGGATATTTAAAGTAAACCTTGTGATTTCCTTTTGCGAATCAGCAGATGCCTGTCCGGGGCCACACGAACCTGGCAACAATCGCCGGAATATTGGGATAAGAGCGGGACAGGGTGTTCTCCTGGTGTCCTGGGACCACATTCCACCTTAAACAAACACCACCCAATACAAACACATGCACCAACCTCCCAGTTCATCACTGCGGGGAAAGGAAGGCGGCAGCACAACTGGCAGAAAGAAAAGCTCCCCTCCCCCACCCCTGTACACCAGAGTATTGTGGGAGGGGCTTTCACATCCGGATCACAATCCAAATGTAGAGTCAGAAAATTGCAGCCTCCTTTTATAAACCTGTCTCTTATTCACACAACACTTAGCCAGAGACCCGGGAAACGTGCGACCCATCAATGATCTCAGCGAAACTGCCCTTTGCAAATCAACTCGATCCCCCTAAATTATTTCAGTCCAGCTCTCAGGTCCTTTCTCCCAGTGAAGTCCAGGGCTGCAGTCTCCAGCTTCCCCGTCATATAAACCCTCAGCTCCAGGCAGCAGAACGATGGGAATCCTCCTTGTTTTCACCCTGTGTGTCTGTTTACCCCGTGAGTACCGATCAAACAAACCGACATTGTGTGGATTTAATATAAAGCTGCCCGAGTCCATCCCAATTACAGACACTGTCTGGGGTTTTAACCCAGTTCCGTAGTTCGGCTCCAAGGGTCCATTAATCTCTCTCTGTTTAAATTCCAGGCTCTTTCAGTCAGTCAGTGACACAGACCCCGGCAGCGGTGACCAGGAAGGAGTGTCAGTCTCTCACCATCACCTGTGTTTTCTATGGTGGTTTTAACGCTCGTCGTTTTACGGGCGGGACTTTCTTCAAACAAACCCAGACCGGGACAGAGCGGGAGCGGATCTCCAGCGGAGGGAGATTTGTTGTGTCGGTGAATAAAGCAGGAAATTCATTTTCGCTGGAAATTGGAGGCGTGAGGGTTGAAGACACCGCCACCTATTACTGTAAAGCTCAATACGAGTACAACACACAGTGATGGGCCTCGGCTTCCCGTGATACAAAAACTCTCACTGCAGATTATCACAGAAACAAATGAAAAAGAGGAGTTAATCTGCAGTTAGACCCTCACAGTACCGCCTCACACCGTCTGCCCCACAGTCTAGTTTATAATGAGATTGGATTATTGCCGTTAACATCTTGAGTTTTACAAATGCCGAGTGTGTGCGGATGGTAATGTCTTTCCCGGGATTGGTGTCAGTGAATGGGGTTTGGGAATGACTGATCCCAGTTACAAACCCCTAACACCAGATGTGACCCCGGTCTAACAGCTGGAATCGGGAACCGCAGTTCCCGCTGTTTGACTAATGTTCCCACATCTCACCAAGTACCCGGGGGGTTTTATACTGACTTGTAACACTGTGTTATTTTGGGACACTCACAGTGGGAGAGACCCGAGCAAATACTTCTGTCCGATCACAATATAAATTCTCGGGGCCCAGATAATGAATTGTCGGGTTCATGTTATTGTAGCTGGAATCTGGTTAAATTTCATTGTAATTTCCACCATTCAGTTATCTTTCTTTGATATTTTTCTCGGTTTATATGAAGCGAACATCACGTTCCCGGGACCATTTACTCGGAGCTCAGGGCCTCACAAAGAACAGTTTGAACCGACAGAGACATTGAAACATTAAATATTTTTTTATTCATTTAAACCCGCTGAATAATTGGGTAGTTTCTACTGTCTAATGATGATTTGCCGGCAGGTTGAGGTGTCGGTGGTTGTTGTACCGGGGAGACTGAGAGCGGTGTCACTGTGGTGGGATACTTACTATGCGGATGGATCCGGGACGGTGGTGACTGTCACAGCCGGTAAGTGACTCCAAACCCCTCCGGGTTACAGCCCGTCCCGGGTAATGTTCCCCGTCAGTTTATTATTGGTATCAGTGGAGTTTGGGTGGGATGTGGGAGTTGACGGAATCTGGACCATTATTGGTTTAACGGGCACATCGGGGACAACAACAACATCACGGACTCTCACACTCTGAATCGCTTTTAATGAGCGGAGATTGTCGACACTCCGGACTCCAGTCCCGGTGTTAACTGTGACCGAGGGAGCTCTGTCTGTCCCTTGGAGCCCGGGAGCGGGGTCACAGAGCTCTCTCCTGGGCAGCAGATTGCAGTCCGAGCCGCGCAATGTGAATGAGGCACCGGGTGAATAAACTCAACACAACTGAGGCCAGTTCGGATACCTGCAGAGGCTCGTTCAATACCTGACCCGGGAAAGAAACGGGAGCGTGACAAAACGGACTTCAGATATAAGAGATCCTGATGTAGGTCCAGATGCAATTTTATTATTGGACTATCAGTGACTGAAATTAGTGACATTGCCGCCCCATTTCTTTCAATTGTCTTCATAGAACCAATCACTTTCCTCCGTTTCCACCCTCAGACCGAAATGTGAAAGTTTGGAACTGCAGTCACTTCTCTATATTGAATGTAAATGTTTGAGAGATGGGATTGCTGTAATTTATCTGTATCACTGATTACTGTGAATTGAAACGGCACAGTGCAGTGAGAGAGTGAGGATGATGTATTAATCTTATAAAGGAGAACAGGGACATAAGGGAACAATTATAAACTAGGAGAATGCTCATTTAGAAACAGCAAGAAAAAAATAATCGAAAGGGAGAGAAGGATTGGATGATTTCTGGGCGCCTTTCAAAGTAAAATCCGACTCGGTGTTGGGGGAGGTTTATGGAGGGAAGGACTGAAATGGACTCCAGTCCGGAATGCTGTGTAAAGTTTTGTTCCCCTTACAGAAGGGATATCAATCTACATTGGCAGGAATGCAGCAAAGATTCATCAGTCTGATTCCTGAGATGAAGGGATTCTCCAATGTGAAGAAATTTGGTCGTCTCGGTCTATATTTCCTAGGGTTTAGAAGAATGAGAGGCGATCTCATGAAAACATATAATATACTGAAGGGCTTTGACAGGGCAGATTTTGGGCCGGAGTTTCCCCAGACTGAGTAGTATAGAACTCGGTGTTACAGCTTCAGATCAAAGAGTCATCTGAGAAGGAAAAAATATCTTCAGTACAACCATTGTTGTGAATCTGTGGCATTCCGTAACTCAGAGAGTTGTGGATGTTCATAATCTGTGTGCATTCAAGAGAATATTCGCCAGGTTATCGGACACTAAAGGGATCAGGGATATGGGGAGAGTGCGGGAATGTGACGTTGAGGTTGTAAATAAGCCAGGATATTACTGAATGGCTGAGCAGGTTTGAAAGGTGACCTGGCGGCTCCTGTTACTATTGATTGGATTCTCTGCCTTGATTTCTTACATTCCTGAGGGAAGAAATCAGCAAGAATCCACATCTCTCTGGGAAGATTGAACAGGCTGGGTCTCTTTTTTCTGGAAAACAGAACCGCGAGGAGAATCCATAGAAATCTTTTCAATAATGAACAGTTTTAGTCAGGACAAATTGAGTCTAAAGCAATAGCCGTTAACATATGACAGTAACTAACAGAACGAATAAAACATTTAAGACAAATGCATTGAAACCAAGGCAGATCAGAATGTGGAACTTCCTGCCTCAGGGAATGGATGGAGATATTGTTGATATATTTAGAGGAACACTTGAAAACACAGGAGGGAGAACGGAACAGACCAACACAGGGAGCTGGGTGGAAATGTACAATTAGATTTCGGGCGGGGTAAGGCTGGAATTGATTATATACACAGGCTGAATGGCCCATTCCACTTCCGCATTCTTCTTCCTCGATAATGTAAAACTGAGAGAAAACTCCACCCAGAGAACCCGGTAAAGAATCAGTCAATGAGCGGAAAGCGTTGAAATTGTCAGAGAGCCAGAAGAGGCAGTTCCCAGTGAGTAACAATAAAACCAATGAGGAAATTGAACAGACTGAGCCCAATCGACAACTTAGAGACTTTGGGGCAAGTTCGCACGATTGGAAAAAGCGCAAACAGCACGAAGAAAATGTGAAATAAAGGGAATGTGATATTAAAGAAATAAAATGAAATTAATTGCACATATTTGAAATTAAGCTGAACTGGAGAAAATAGGACACCATTGATAGAACATAGAGAAATAGAGCAAAAGGCAGATAGAAATTCGCGTGTAGTTTTAAACCGCAGGAAATGATTGACCATTAACCACTGGTGCTCACTCTCTGTTTTGCCCAATCGGTGCTGATTATTACCATCAGTTTGTGTTGGATCTTGCTGTGTGCAGTGATGCCACACAGCTGTGTTCCTCTCCAACAAACATGTTTTTTGTTGGAAGCTGATAGCCTCGCTGAACATCTAATGATCCCTAGTGTTTGTGTCTCACCACGGAAAATGGAAACGGGAATGTAATATAATTAATGGAATCATACGGCACGGAATGATGACAATCGGCCCCTCGTGTAGGCGATGACCCTTTAAAAGCGCAATTCAATTGTTCCCACTCCCCATGAATTTTCTCCATCGGTCCATATTTTTATTTACATTTCCAGTATAGATCCATTACCCGTTTGAAAGTTACAATGGAACCTGTACCCAACACAAATTCAGACAGTGCAGTCCTAATCGGAAGAGTTCGCCATGTAAAATAGGATATCACGGTTCCAACAGGCTTCCAGCAAGTAAAGTTACTGCAAAAAGCAGAGCTATTCACGCGATTGACATATTCACCTGGACAAACAGTGGCTGAACAAAAATAAAATGTTCTTATTCTACATCCTCCAGATTCCAGTTCCATAATTTCCAGGAATCCGCCTGTACAAACCTCTCCTGCCGGTCACACCGTTACTTTAAGATGTGAATATTCTGGGTTCTGTCAGTACACGGTACAGTGGTATCGTCAGTCCCCCGGCCAGGCTCCAGAATATCTGCTTCAGAGACACACTTCAGGAGAGGAAAATAAAGAAAAGGCTGCCGGGGGGAGAATTTCTGCTTCTATCGATTCTGCCGAGAAAATCAGCCGGTTAGATATCTCCAAACTACAACTGAGCGACTCCGCTGTGTATTACTGTGACCTGAGTCGCCGCACAGCACAGTGAAACAGAGCAGGGAGAGAGCCGTACAAAAACCTCAACATGGTGGGATTACAGACACACAGTGATACAGAGCACGGAGAGAGCTGTACAAAAACCTGAACATGGTGGGATTACAGACACACAGTGATACAGAGCATGGAGAGAACTGTACAAAACCTGAACATGGTGCTTGCACACGAACAGGTGAGTGACCTCATCCTGAGTGAGGCACGGCCAGAGTCAGTGTGGGTACTGGCAATTTGGTGCACAGTGGGAATTGAACTGGTAAGTCCTTCTCTTTAAGTTCTCTTAATTTTTGTAACTACAGTGGTCTAGTTAAAGGGTTGGTAAGAGAGCTGATGCAACTGACGGTGTGACAGTTATCTGTCAATCACCTGATGCCTGATTAGGGACTTAATAGGTGTTGATTAGTATTTGAAGCATAACTAGTGTGAGTCATCTCAGCTCAGCTCAGCTCTAATTAAGAAAGAGACAATTAAAAGCACACTACAGTGTGCTTGCACAAGAGCAGGGGAGAGACCTCATCCTGAGGGAGACACAGCCAGAGTGAGTGTGGCTATTGGCAATTTGGAACAGTGGGAATTCGGCTCAGAGGGGAGGAGGTGCTCTCTGCATTTTATCTTTGCTATCCAATTTATTAAATCTTCTGAGTGTGGCCTTGCCCTGCTGCAGCAGTAGAGGCTACAAGGGAAAGGAATGACTGGTAAGTAGTGGATAAGGTCGGGATGTATTTACAACTTTAATCGCTTGTAGTTTAAGGACTTTTTGTGGTTTGTAGTTTGTATAATCTGTAGTAACGAGGATCAGGAAAGAAGGGCCCGAGGGTAATTGATTTAAAAGGTTTAATTTAAAGGGATATAACATGGCAAGAGAGCTCAATGCCGTCATGTGCTCCTCGTTCTCCATGTAGGAAACCGGCAACATTTCCAGTGCCCAGAACCAGCATGTGTGCAGAAATTGTGTCCAGCTGCAGCTCCTGGAATCTTGGGTTTCAGAGCTGAAACGGCGGCTGGAGACACTGTGGAGCACCTGCGAGTCTGAGAGCATCGTGGACAGCACGTTTACAGAGGTGGTCACACAGCAGCTGAAGGGACTTGAGGAAGGAAGGGAATGGGTAGTCCCAGGTAATCCAAGAGCAACAGGCAGGGAGTTGAGGAGCCCCCTGGGGTCCCGTTCGCAAATTGGTATTCCATTTTGGAGGCTGATGAAGGCGCTGCTTCCTCCAGGGAGTGCAAACAGAACCAAGCTTCTGACACCACAAGCAGCCTGTCTGTACAGGAGGGGAGGAAGAGAGGATGAACAATAGTAATAGGGGATTCTATAGTCAGGGGGACAGATAGGCGCTATTGTGGCCGTCAACGTGTCTCTAGGACGGTGTGTTGCCTCCCTGGTGCCAGCCTCCGGAATGTCACTGAACGCCTGCATGGCATCCTGAAAGGGGAGGGGGATAAATTAGAGGTCATGGTACATGTTGGTACCAATAACTTAGGTAGAAAGGGCGACGATGTCTTGCATCAAGAAATCAGGGAGTTAGGCAGTAGACTAAAAAGCAGGATCTCTCAGGTTGTAATCTCTGGGTTACTCCCAGTGCCACGTGCTAACAAGACCAGGAATAGGAGAATAGCGCAGATAAATACGTGGCTTAAGAGTTCGTGCAGGAGGGAGGGTTTTAGATTCCTGGAACACTGGGGATGTTTCTGGGGAAAGTGGACCTGTACAAGCGGGATGGTCTACATCTGAACCATAGCGGAACTAACCTCCTTGCGGGCGGGTTTGCCAGTGCTGTTGGAAGTACTTTAAACTAATTCGGCAGGGGGAGGGGACACACAATGTTAGAAGAATAGGCACGCATTAGAATAAGTAATACATTCAAGTCAGAGGGAGAACCACTGCATTAAGCTTCAATGGAGTAAGGCAAGGCTGGATGGCCTCTACTTTAATGCCAGGAATATTACAGGTAAAACAGAAGACTTAAGGGCGAGGGTTGACACGAGGAATTCTGATTTGGTAGCCATCATTGAGACGTGGTTGAGGGAGAGTCAGGATTGGCAGCTCAACATTCCGGGATATAGGATCTTCAGGCGAGACAGGGGTGAGGGCAAAAGAGGAGGAGGCGTTGCATTATTCGTTAAAGAGTCGGTTACTGCAGTGAGGAGAGATGCTATCTTGGAGAGGACATCGAATGAAGATTTGTGGGTAGAGTTTAGGAATAAAAAAGGGGCAACCACATTATTAGATGTTTCTTATAGGCCCCCAGATAGTCAGCGGGATATTGAGGAGCAAATATGTGCGCAAATTGCGGAAGTATGTAAAAACAATAACAATAGGATAATTATATTAAGTGATTTCAACTTTCACAACATTAATTGGGATAGACAGAGTGTTAAGGGCTTGGATGGAGTGGATTTCTTGAAATGTGTACTGGAGAGCTTTTTAGGTCAATATGTAGAGGGTCCAACAAGGGACGGCGCAGTGCTGGACCTAATTCTGGGGAATGAATCGTCTTCAGAGAACTAATCGGTTCAGACGTGAACTCTGGAATAAATGAGCAGCGGCCCAGCAACCCGCCTCCTTCTATCCGGTGAACAATATCAATTTCCAGCCAATTAGGAGCGGGAAAAATAAACACGTGATGTAGACCTTGCATATCCATCATTGACTTTAATCAGTCAACATTTTTATCTCTTCACCCGGTTCCTTTCTTCTGTTGTGAGTTGTGTCCCGTTTTCGTATTGACATTCTCATAGCAAACATGTGTTCTGTTGCACAGCTAAAGCTATTATCCGTCATTCAGGCGATGCAAACAAGTAGCCACAGGACAGTGACCCAATGACCCAGAGAAAGTTTTTCATTATTAATCTCGTTGTTCCAGTGTTTCAAACCCTGAATATTTTTCCAGTTCGATGTCTCTCGGCCCGTGTGCTTCAATCTCCCGCTTAGAAAACAGCCCAGGACGGGGTTTCGTTGCAGATTGACTGCAGCTACGAGTTGTCCGACTTCTACGTGATGCATTGGTGTAAGACAGAAATCCGGTCAGGGACTGGAGCGGATTATAAGGCGTATATCGACTGGCAAAGAGAGGAGCGGACGATTTGAGCCGAATCTTTCCGAGTCGCAGAAACGCGGCGAATTTGCTCATTGCAGACACGGGGAACGCCGATGCCGCGGTTTATTACTGTGCGGCTAAGCCCCACACCTAGACAAAACGCGGCAGTCACTGTACAAAAACCTCGCTCCTGGTTACAGTTCCGGGATTGCGGCAGCAATCTCTCTGATAGAACATGGCGAGCCAGGAGGCTCAGAGCGTGAACAGCTAACGGGAGAGACGGGCAGGGCTGCCGCGGGTTGTCTCGTGGATCCTAATGGAGAGGATATTTCATCAGAGATACTGATAGTCACGGCAGAGAGTGTCGGACTGAGGGAGCAGTTAGTCAGTGCGGTCTTTGCTACGTGGGGAGCCTCCTTGTCTGATTGTGTCCCAGGGAACCGAGAGAGATCCTGAGTGTTTAATTTGTGCCGTTGTGTGACGATTCTTAAAGAACATTAATATAATTATACAATAAAACCCGCCCTTTAACTGAAATGTCCGCAATGTGGGCATATTCACTCTGGTCGCAAGTTGTGGCCAAATAGTTATTTAAAAGAATGCGCCTGCGATTGTCCTCCGGGTGATATTTCCCTCTCCCCTCTTGTGACTCGCAGCAGAAAGTTAACCAAATTCGACACACAAACAGAAAATGCTGGAAATACAACCAGAAACAGAGTGAAGATTCCAGTCTGTGAACTTTCACCAGAAATCTGCAACTCCTCAAACTGAGTTCAGATGAAATGTCACGGACATGAACCCTTTTTTCTGATTCGCTCTGCATCGATGCTTTCTGACCTGCCATAATTTTCTGTTATTATAACCCGACAGCATTTGCAATGGAGCATAATAGGTGATCATTCGGCTCCTTTCTGATGGCAGAGCCCAATCAAGGGAGAATCAGTAGCCATTCTCATTTCTAAATAGCTCTGCGTCATGAGTCACTTTCAGGACAAACCATTTGTGAGACTGGTGGGATTTCATAACAATTGGCAACGATTTACTATTGTTCAAATAACTCCAGGTTTTTATTGAATTGAAATTCCACTATTCGATGTGGTGGAATTCGAACCAGGGATATCATTCTGTGGTGTTCGATTGGTGTGCAGTGACAATACCCCTTCGCCACTTCCTCCCCCTTCACCGAGTAAGACGCAGAAAGGTTGAGGTGTGTGTGTGATTCCGGAAGTGCCCAGCGATGCGTAGATTGCTAAAGGCGCGTGTGTGTGTGTGTGTGTGCGTGCGTGGCTGTGACATTCCTGAAGTGCCCACCGGAGGGCTGATTTCTAAAGGTGTGTGTGTGCGTGTGCTTGTGTGTGTGTGTGTGTGTTTGTTTGTTTGTGCGTGTGTGTGCATGTATGTCTGTGTATGTGTGTGCGCGTGCGTATGTATGTTTGTGTGTGTGTGTGTTTGCGTGTGTGTATTATGACATTGTCCAGCAGAGGGTAGATTGCTGACGTTATGTTTGTGGTTGTGTGATTCCGGCAGTATTCAGCAGAGGGCAGATTGAAAAATTGTGTGTGTGTGTGTGTGTGTGTGTGCGTGTGTGTATGTGTGATTCCAGCAGTGCCCAGCAGACTGAAGATTTCCAAAGGTGTATGTGTGCGTGATTATGACAGTGTCCAGCAGAGGGTAGGTTGCTAAAGCGTATGTGTGTGTGTGTATGTGTGTGTGTGTCTGTGTTTCTGTGTATGTGTGTGATTGTGACTGTCAAGCAGAGGGTGGATTGCTGGCGCTGTGTTCGTGTGTGTGTCTGTGTGTGTGTGTGTGTGTGAGAGAGAGAGATTCCGGCAGTGTCCACTAGAGGGCAGATGATAAAGTTGTGCGTGTGTGTCTGAGTATGTATGTGTGTTTGAGTGAGTGTGTGCTTGTGTGTGTATGTATGTATGTGTGTGATTATGTCAGCGTCCAGCAGATGGTAGATTGGTAAAAATGTGTGTGTGCATGTGGTTATGGCAATGTCCAGCAGAGCATTGATTGCTAAAGGTGTGTGTTTGAGTGTGTGAGTGTGCGCGTGTGTATGTCTGTGACTCTGGCAGTGGCCAGCAGAGGGTAAATTGTGAAAGGTGTGTGCATGTGTGTGTGTGTGTGAGAGAGAGAGAGAGAGAGATAACAAGAAGTGTTCAGCAGAGGGTAGATTGCTAAAGGTGTTTGTGTGTGTGTTTGTGTGTGTGTGTGTGTCATTATGACAGTGTCCAGCAGAGGATAGATTGCTAAAGGTGTGCGTGTGTGTGTGTGAGTGATTCCGGCAATGTCCAGCACAGCAGCAAACCGCGATGTCGAATTGAACGGCCGCATCAATATTAAGGGAACCGTTTCGTTTTCTTCGTGTAAAACAGCAGACGCCATGACTGGGAAATGTGGAAACATGTACCCCATCACCAAGCTCCAATACTCAGTGAACATCTCAGAGCTTCCAAGCGATAGTGGAGGTGGTGAAACAGAATTGCCGAAGGTTGGCGAGTAAACACAGTGCAGTGATATCCAGGGCAATTCACAACCTCTTCATTCTGAAAGTTGTTCAGAACCTGAATCTTCGCCATTTCTTCCTGAATTACAAAGGTAGAATATTTCAAAAATCAGGGATGAAGAGTTTCTGCAGGTATTTAAAGAATGAAATAGTGATTAAAGCTCGTGTTAGTCTTCTTGGGAGTGTGCTTCGGGAATTGATAATAGAAGGCAAGGAAATCGCAGAGGCGTTGTACAGTTATTTTGTGTCTGTCTTCACTGCGGAACACTGAGAAAACTTTCCAAGGACACTTGAAAATCAAGAGGTGAACCGGAAGGAGGAACTTAAAACACTTCTCTTGACTCTATTTAGATTTCATTGGGTCCTGTCTTTGTTCCGGCTGCTCTAAACCAGTTCCTTGTTGCACTCGACGTCATTTCTGGCTCTTTTACTCCAGGCCTCGCCTCAGTGATTACTGAATTAGACCCTGTATTTATTTATATCACACTAGGCCCTGTCTTTGTTAAAGCTATTCCAGACCATATCCCTATTTATATTAAATACGTTTATAGTGCACTACACATGTACATGTTTATGTTAAACAGCGTTTTACACTCTGTAGTAGCCTTAAAGCCGCATTTTAATTACACTAAAAAAGACTGTCACCAATTGGCCGGACATGCAGAAAAAATTGTGATTTTATCCGCTGTAGGCCAAATCATCCGCCATGTCTGTGTGACGGGCTGTCGGCCCTATATGTGTGATCTACTGTTGTTTCAATGTCCCTTTCGCCCTTTAATGGTCTTTCCGCCCCTGCCCGCAATGCTGCGCAGCATTTTCCCTAACACCGCAGTCAGGTTTGTGAAGTCTTTGACCTCGGCCTTGTCACAGGGCTTATTTGGGCGAATGTTGCTGTTGCTGGGTAAGAGGTAATTCTTAACCCTCCGCCAAGTCACTCAGCATCGTGAGTTGGAAACATATCGCCGTTCCTCTGCTGTCACTGGGTCAAAGTCCTGCAACTGCCTCCCGAACAGCACTGTGGGTGCTCTTACACGACAGGGACTGCAGTGGTTCAAGAAGGCAGCTCACCGCCACCTTCTCAAGGGCAACTAGGGATGGGCAATAATTACTGGCCCAGCCAGCGCAGTCCACGTTGCGTAAACGAATAAAAATAACCCATTTTTGGGAACAGAAAGTGGTGACAGTGAACTTTAAAGCAAGCTCCAAGCACAGTCTTTCCCCAAAGTCCATTGTCCTTCCGAGTGTCGATTCAATCTGTGTCGGTTCAACCGGAAATTCTGAATGACCCCAACTTGGAAATCAAACATGGCTGACATGGAGCATCATTTTATATGTACCCCGCCGCAGGGCTGGTGTGGGAAGCATTTGGTTAAATGACGGGGGGAGTTTGTTCTTTGTGTTAATTCACGTCTGCTCTGCCGATGGCCGATTTTCTGCAGTTGCTTCGACCTGAGCTGTTTTCTTGTTAGCTTTGTTTGTGGTGATTTACCATTGCCTTCCACGCGCAGGAGCAGGCAGGCCACAAGCCTCCCTCAGCCAGAACGCGAATAGAACCAGTGCTGTTGCATTTTTCCGAACCACAGGCTCGCAATCCAGCGAACTGAACTAACCAGGCATAATTAGTTTATGTGCATGTTGTGCAGACCTGCCAGGATATTGGTAATGTCACTGGGCTACTTCATATTATAACCTGTCCCCAGTTGATGCTCCAGGGTAGGTGCCGGGCCTGAGACGCCGACCTTCAGGTCAGAAGTCTAACTGAGGTCCCGCCAGCCCGTTCAGGGCGGTGTTAAGCAATCTCCGGAATACTGGGAAGAGAGCGGGGCGGGGGGATCTGCTGGTGTCCTGGGCCCACATTCCACCTTAAACAAACACCAGCCAATACAAACACATGCACCGACCTCCCAGTTCATCACTGCGGGGAAAGGAAGGCGGCATACAACTGGCAGAAAGAAAAGCTCCCCTCCCCCACCACCGTACTGCAGAGTATTGTGGGAAGGGCTTTCACATCCGGATCACAATCCAAATGTAGAGTCAGAAAATTGCAGCCTCCTTTCATAAAACTGTCTCTTATTCACACAACACTTAGCCACCGATCCGGGAACCGTGCGGCAAATCATTGAATCTCAGCGGAACTGCCCTGTGCAAATCAACTCGAACCCCCTAAAGTATTTCAGTCCAGCTCTCAGGTCCGGTCTCCCAGTGCAGTCCAGGGCTGCAGTCTCCAGCTCCCCGTCATATAAACCCTCAGCTCCAGGCACCTGAACGATGGGAATCCTCCTTCTTTTCACCTTGTGTGTCTGTTTACCCCGTGAGTACCGATCAAACAAACCGATATTGTGTGGATTTAATATAAAGCTGTCCCAGCCCATCCCACTTACAGACACTGTCTGGGGGTTTAACCCCGCTCTGTAGTTCGGCTCTAATGGTCAATTAAACTCTCTCTGTTTAATTTCCAGGCTCTTTCAGTCAGTCAGTGGTACAAACCCCGGCAGTGGTGACCAGGAAGGAGTGTCAGTCTCTCACCATCACCTGTGTTTTCTATGGTGATTTCTTCGCTCGTCCTTTGACGGGCGGGGCTTTCTTCAGACAAACACAGACCGGGACAGAGAGGGAGCGGATCTCCAGCGGGGGGAGATTTGTTGTGTCGGTGAATAAAGCAGAAAAGATATTTTCGCTGGAAATTCGGGAAGAGAGATATGAAGATACCGCCACCTATTACTGTAAAGCTCAGTACTGTAACTACACACAGTGATGGGCCTCGGCTTCCCGCGGTACAAAAACTCTCACTGCAGATTATCACAGAAACAAATGAAAAAGCGGAGTTAATCTGCAGTTAAACCCCCATCAGTTCCGCCTCACACCTTCTGCCCCACAGTCTAGTTAATAATGAGATTGGGTTATTGCCGTTAACATAACTGCCGAATGTGTGCGGATGGTGATGTCTTTCCCGAGACTGGTCTCAGTGAATGGGGATTGGGAATGACTGAGCCCAGTTACAAACCCCCAACACCTGATGCGATCCTGGCCTAACACCTGGAACCGGGAACCGCAGTCCCCGCTGTTTAACTAATGTCCCCACATCTCACCAAGTATCCGGTGGAGTTTATACTGACTTGTAACACTGTGTGGGTGGATGGGGAGGTCACAGTGGGAGAGACCTGAGCAAATACCTTTCTACCATAAGAATATAATTTCTCCGGGCCCGGATAGTGAATTGTCGGGTTGATGTAATTTTCGCTGTAATCTGGTGACATTTCATTGTAATTTCCACCATTCAGTTATCATTCTTTGATAGTTTTCTCGGTTTATATGAAGCGAACATCTCTTTCCCGGGACCATTTACTCAGAGCTCAGGGCGTCACAAAGAACAGTTTGAACCGACAGAGAATTTGAAACATTGAATATTGTTTATGGATTTAAACCCGCTGAATAATTGGGAAGCTTATACTGCCTGATGATGATTTGCCGCCAGGTTGATGTGTCGGTGGTGCTTGTGCTAGGTAGACTGAGAGCGGTGTCACTGTGGTGGTATCCTGATAATGCGGATGGACCCGGGACGGTGATGACTGTCACAGCCGGTAAGTGACACCAAAACTCGCCGGGTTATAACCTGCCCTGGGTAATGTTCACCGTCAGTTTATTGTTGATATCAGTGGAGTTTGGGCAGGATGTGCGATTTGACGGAATCTGGACCATTATTGGTTTAACGGGCACATCGGGGACAACATTAACACCACGGACTCTCACACTCTGAATCGCTTTTAATGAGCAGAGATTGTCGACAATCCGGAATCCACTCCCGGTGTTAACTGTGACCGAGGGAGCTCTGTCTGTCACTTAGAGCCCGGGAGCGGGGTCACAGAGCTCTCTCCTGGGCAGCAGATTGCAGTCCGAGCCGCGCAATGTGAATGAGGTACCGGGTGAATAAACTCAGCACAACTGAGGCCAGTTCGGATACCTGCAGCGGCTCGTTCAATACCTGACCCGGGAGAAAAACGGGACAGTGACACAACGGACTCCAGGTATAAGAAATCCTGATGTGGGTCCAGATGGAATTTTATTATTGGACAATCAGTGACTGAAATTAGTGACATTGTCCCCGCCATTGCTTTCAATTGTCTTCAAATTACCAATCACTTTCCTCCTTTTCCGACCTCAGATAGAATAGTGGAAGTCTGGAACTGCAGACACTTCTCTATATTGAATGTTGATACTTGAGGGATGGGATTGCTGTAATTTATCTGAATCCCTGATTACTGTGAATTGAAACAACACAGTGCAGTGAGAGAGTGAGGATGATGCATTCATTTTATAAAGGAGAACAGGAACTTTAGGAAACAATTATAAACTGGGGGAATGTTCATTTAGTATCAGCAAGAAATACTTCATCGCAAGGGAGAGAATGGTTGGGTGATTTCTGGGCACCTTTCAAAGTGCAATCCGACCCCCTGGTTGGTGAGGTTTATGGAGGGAGGGACTGAAATGGACTCTGGCCCGGAATGCTGTGGAATGTTTTGTTCTCCTTACAGAAGAGAGATCAATCTGCATTGGAAGGAGTGCAACAAAGGTTCATCAGACTGATTTCTGAGACGAAGGCATTGGTCAATGAGCAGAGATTGAATAGTAGAGCTCTACATTTCCTAGAGTTTAGAAGACTGAGAGGTGATCATGACAAGGCAGATTCTGGGTCGCTGATTCCCCAGGCTGAGCAGTATATATAACTCGGGGTCAGAGTTTCAGAATAAAGGGTCATCCCTTGGAACTGAGAAGGAAAAAATGTATTCAGTGGAACCATTGTTATGAATCTGCAGCATTCTGTAACTCAGAGAGCGGTGGATGTTCAGTATCTGTGTGTTTGTAAGGCAATATTCAATAGATTTGCGGACACTAAAGGGATCAGGGATATGGGGAGAGTGCCGGAATGCGACGTTGAGGTTGTAAATCAGCCAGGATATTACTGAATGGCTGAGCAGGTTTGAAAGGTGATCTGGCGGCTCCTGTTTCTATTGATTGGATTCTCTGCTTTGACTTATTGCACTCCTGAGTAAATAAATCAGCAACAATCCACATGTCTCTGGGAAGGTTGAACAGGCTGAATCTCTTTTCTTCTGGAAAATAGAGAACCACGAGCTTCCATGAAGATTTAATAGATTTTTTTTTAAATAATGAACGGCTTTAATGTGGAGAAATTGTTTATTTGTGGCTGAGTCCAGGGCAATGGGCCATCAACATATGACAGTCAATAAAGAACAAATAAAAAACATTAAGACAAATAAATGTAAACAAAAAAAAATCAGCATGTGGAACTTGCTGCCGCATGGAATGGTTGGAGCAGGCAATATTGATGTATTTATTGAAACACTTGAAAATACAGGAGGGAGAAGGGAACAGACCGGCAGGGGGAGCTGGAGGGAAATGGTCAATTCGATTTCGGGCGGGGTCAGGTTGGAATGGATTATCAACACAGGTTGTATGGCCCATTCTTCATCCGCATTCTTCTTCCTTTAAAGTGCGAAATTCAGAGAAAGCTCCGCCCAGAGAACGCGGAGAGAATCAGTAAATGGGCGGAAAGAACTGAAATTGTCAGAGAGCCGGAAGAGGCAGTTCCCAGTGAGTCACAGTAAAACCACAGCGGAAACTGAACAGACTGAACCCAACCGACAACTGGGATGCTTTGGGACAATTTCCCACGATTGGAAGAACCACAAAAAGCAGAAAGTAAATGTGAAATAAAGGGAATGTGAAATAAAAGAAATAAAATGGAATTATATGTCAAGTGAGCTCAACTGCAGAAAATTAGACTCTTTTGAAAGAACATAGAGAAACAGAGCAAAAGGCAGATAAAAATTCCACAGCAGTTTGAAACCGCAGTGAATGATTAGCTTTTGACCACTGACGTTCACTCTCTGTTTGGCCAAATCAGTGCTGATGAATTCCATCAGCTTGTGTTGGATCTTGCTGTGCGCAGTGATTCCACACAGCTGTGTTCATCTCCGGCACATATTGTTTTTGGAAACTGGCTCCTCGCTGATCATAAAATGTTCCCTCGGGTTTGTCTCTCACCCAGGAAAATTGAAACGGGATTGAAATTTAATTCATTGAATTATCCAGCACGGAAGGATGACATTCGGCCCATCGTGTAGGCGCTGACCCTTTAAAAGTGCAATCCCATTGTTCCCACTGCCCATGAATTTTCTCCATAGCTCTGTATTTTTATTTACATTTCCAGCACAGACCCATTACCCGTTTGAAAGTTACAATGGAATCTGTTCCCAAGACCAATTCAGACCAAGTGCAGCACCGATCGGAAGAATTCGCCCTGTAAAATAAAATATCACCTCATTCCCCACTTGATCATATTTTCATAACAGTGAACACGGTTCAAACAAGCTTCCAGCAAATAAAATTACTGCAAGAAGCAGAGCTATTCACGCGATTCAATTCACCTGGACAAACAGTGTCTAAACAAAAAGATAATGTTCATTTTTTTTATCCTCCAGATTCCCGTTCCATAATTTCCCGGAATCCACCTCTACAAAACTCCGCTGCCGGTGACACCGTTACTTTAAGCTGTGGATATTCGGGGTTCTGCACAGTGCACTGGTGCCGTCATTCCCCAAGGACAGGCTTGGGAATACCTGCTCCAGTGACACACCTCAGAAGAGGAGAATAAAGAAAACGCAGCCGGGGGGAAGAATTTCTGCTTCTATCGATCCTGCCGAGAAGATCATCCGGTTAAGAATCTCCAAACTGCAACTGAGCGACTCCGCTGTGTATTACTGTGCACTGAGTCGTCGCACAGCACAGTGATACAGAGCACGGTGAGAGCTGTACAAAAACCTGAACACAGTGGCATTACAGACACACAGTGATATGGGCACGGAAGGAGTTCAAATTCTTGTACTTTTTCTGTATTAAGTTGAAAGGAACACACACACACACACACACACATACACGCGCACAGAGAGAGAAGAGCGGTGGGAAAGGGAATCACCTAATCTCCACGAATGTATTTACAATTGACCTTGTAATTTTGTAGCACAGAATAAAGCCGTTAAACCCATCAGGTTCGCACGTTCCTTCCGGCTCCCCAGAGCCTTTAATATTTTTATATTTCGAGCTGCCTACAATACTCCTGCTAAAATAATTCATTCAATTATCCGTTCTTCAAAAAGCGATGTGGACTATTTGGGCATAAATGGTTGAAGGTGGCCTGACAGCCTAAGAAAATGCTCCTAAAACATCCGGAATCATCGGCTTCATAACAGTGGCATAGAGTCCAAAAGAAGGAAGCGCTAATGATCCCCTGGAAAGCACTGGTTCCCCCTCAACTGGAGCATTGTGTCCACTTCCGGGCATCGCACTTCAGGAAGGGAGTGAATGGTTTAGAAAGGGCGCAGATAAGTTTCCCAGGATCGGTCATGGGATGCAGAACTTCAGATTGGGGAAACTGGGCTTGTTCTCCATGGAGAATGGGAGGTTCAGGGGATGTTTGATAGAGGTGTTCAAAATCATGAGAGTGTGGCCAGAGTAGATAGAAACAAACTGTTTCTATTGGCGAAAGAGTAGGGAGCAAGAACAGGAGGTTGGGTTTAGATTCATTTCCTTGGTGAATGGGTCGTGGAAGGCAGCGGCTCCGGCAATTCACTGCGGCTGGGAAAGCTCCTTATCTGTGGCACAGAGAGTGGGGGCGGCACATTGTCCGCACATTCGCGACTGTACAAATCCATCATTTCGATCTATTAAGAACGAATGCTTACTTCGAAGTCACTTTTCGTATTAATCGAGTCTTATCCACATACACGTTAGATATGCACAGCCTGCTGTCTCACACACACAGGGCTAACGGTGCGTGACAGAAACCTGGCCACTGGTTTACAATGGCTCAGGGCAAAATCTTCTCTTCACGACACCTGCACGGTGATTGGCTGTTTCTCCCATTGATTCGGGTCGGGGGGTCACGGAGTGTCTTTAAATCACCGCCCAGAATATCAAGTTAAGATTGAGAGCGAGAGACTTCAGTCCCATACTCGTGTTCTGGAGGAATCTACATAGGCATGAGGACAGATACGGCCCTCGTGGACTGGGCAGGAAGACTACGAGGTAGGACAGTTGATGAACAGTGACAGATATTTAAGGAGATATTCAATTCCTCCCAAGTAAAATATATTCCAAATAGGAAGAAAGATCTTAAGAGGGGAGGAAAAGCATCCATGGCTTAAGAAGGGAGGTAAATATAACATAAAGGCAAAAACCAAGACATAACAAATTGCAAAGGTCAGTGGCAGGCTGGAAGATTGGGAAACTTTTTAAAGATCAACAAAAGCTTACTAAAAAAAGGTAAAAAGAGCAAAGGTAAATTATGAAATAAAACTTGTGCAAAATATAAAAACTGACAGCTTCTACAAGTATATGAAAGGAAAGAGAGCAGCTGAAGCGAATGTTGGTCCCTTGGAGGATGAGACTGGGGAGTTAATAGTGGGGAATGCAGAAATGGCAGAGACGCTTAATCAATATTTTGCCTCAGTTTTCACGGTGGAGGACACTAGTCCCACCCCTCTAGTAACAGGTCGTGCAGAGGGTATAGAGAAGGAGGAACTTAGAAAAGTCACCCTCTATAGAGAAAAAGAACTGAGCAAACGATTGAGGTTAAAGGGTGACAAGTCCCCAGGACCTGATTGCCTACATCCTAGGGTCTTAAAGGAAGTGGCAGCGGAGAGAGTGGATGCATTGGTTATAATATTCCAAAATTACATGGATTCTGGAAAGGTTCAAGTGGATTGGAAAAATGCTAATATAACGCCCTTATTAAAAAAGGGGGAGGCAGAAAGTAGGAAACTATAGATCAGTTAGTTTAACATTGTCGTTGGGAAATTGTTGGAATCCATTATTAAGGAAGTAGTAATGGAGGACTTGGAAAGTCATAATTCAATCCATCAGAGTCAGCATGGTTTTATGAAGAGTAAATCGTGTTTGACTAATTTTCTAGAGTTCCTTGAAGATGTGACAAGCAAAGTGGATAACGGGGATCCTGTAGATGTAGTGTATCTGGACTTCCAAAAGGCCTTTGATAAGTTGCCACACAAAAGATTAATACACAAGGTAAGATCACACAGAGTTAGGGCTAAAATATTAGCTTGGATAGAGGATTGGCTAGCCAACAGAAAGCAGAGAGTCGGGATAAATGGGTCTTTTTCTGGATGGCAAGCTGTAACTAGTGGGGTTTGGTCCTTGGGCCCCGACTATTTGCAATCTATATCAATGACTTGGATTCAGGGATAGAAGGTACTATAGCTAAATTTGCAGATGACACCAAAATTGGTGGGAAAGTAAGTTGCAATGAAGAAATAAGAAATTTACAAATGGATTTGGATGGGTTAGGTGAATGGGCCCAAATTTGGCAGATGGAGTTTAACGTGGATAAGTCTGAGGTTATCCATTTTGGCCAGAAGAATTAGAGGGCGACTTATTATTCAAATGGAGGGAAACTTCAGAATGCTTCAGCGCAGAGGGATCTGGGTGTCCTCGTGCATGAATCACTGAAAGCTAGCATGCAGGTTCAGCAGATAATAAGGAAGGCAAATGGAATTTTGGCATTGATTGCTAAAGGAATAGAGTATAGAAATAGGGAAGTGTTGTTTCAACTGTACAAGGCATTGGTGAGACTGCACCTGGAGCACTGTGCACAGTGTTGCTCCCCTTGCTTGAGGAAGGATGTTGTTGCATTGGAGGCGGTTCAGAGGTGGTTCACTAGATTGATTCCAGAGATGCGGGGCTTGTCTTATGAGGAGCGATAGAGCAGTTTTGGCCTATACTCGCTAGAGTTTAGACGTATGAGAGGATATCTAATTAAGGTGTATAAGGTGCTAAAGGGTACAGACAAAGTAGACGTGGGGCGAATATTTCCCCTTGTGGGGCATTCCAGAACGAGAGGCCATAGTCTTAAGCAAAGGGGTGGCAGATTTAAATCAGAGACGAGGAAGAATTACTTTTCTCAAAGGGCCGTGAATCTGTGGAACTCTTTACCTCAGGGTGCAGTGGATGCTGGGACCCTGAATAAATTTAAAGAGGAGATAGACAGATTTTTAATTAGTAACGGGTTGAAAGGTTATGGGGAGAGGGCGGGAAATTGGAGTTGAGGCCGAAATGAGGTCAGCCATGATCGTATTGAATGGTGAGGCCCGAGGGGCTGAATTGCTTACTCCTGTTCATGGTTCTCATGTTCTTATGTTCTAATGTGAACAATTCACTGGAGCAGAAGGCTCCTGAAATATCCTGATCCTCAATGGTGGGGGAGGCCAGAGCCTCAGAGCAAAAGATAAGTCCGAACCATTTGTTCCAAACTTCAGCCAGAAATGCCGAGCGGATGTTCCATCTCTGCCTCCTCCAGAGGTCCCCAGCATCACAGCTGCCAGTCTTCAGCCACTTCGATTCACTCCACGTGATGTTGAGAAACGGCTGAAGGCACCGGATACTGCAAAGGCTGTGGCCCCTGACATATTCGGCAACATTACTGAAGACCTGTGCTCCAGAGCTTGCCGTGCTCCTAGCCAAGCTGCTGCAGTACAGCTACAACACTGGCATCGACCCAGCAATGTGGAAAATTGCCAGGCAGGAATATTCCAACCCGGCAAATTACTGCCTCATCAGTCTACTCTCGATTATCAGTAAAGTAATGGAAGGGGTCATCAACAGTGCTGTCATGCAGCACTTCCTTCGCAATAACCTGCTCACTGACGCCCAGTTTGGTTTCCACCAGGGCCATTCAGCTCCTGTCCTCATTACAGCCTTGTTTGAATCATGGACAAAAGGGCTGAACTCTCAAGGTGAGGTCGGAGGGACAGCCCTTCTCACCAAGACCGATTTTTACAGAGTGTGGCAACAACGGGCCCTAGCAAAACTGGAGTCAATGGGAATAAGGGGAAAAACTCCGATGGTTGGAGTCATACCTAGCACAAAGGAAAATGGTTGTGGTTGTTGGAGATCAGTCATCTCGGCTCCAGGGCATCACTGCAGGAGTTCCTCAGGGTAGTGTTCTAGACCCAACCATCTACAGCTGCTTCATCAATGACCTCCCTTCCATAATAACGTCAGAAGTGGCGATGTTCGCTGATGCTTGCAGAATGTTCAGCACCATTCACGACTCCTCAGGTAGTGAAGCAGTCCATGTCCATGGCCTGGACAACATCCAGTCTTGGCTGACCAATGCTGATGACTTGTCCTCCAGAAGTAACATACGCGCCACACAAGTGCCAGGCAACCACCATCTCTAACAAGAGACAGTCTAATCATCGCCCTTTGATGTTCAATATCATTACCATCACTGAATCCAACACTATCAGCATCCTGGGGGGTTACCATTAACCAGAAACTGAACTGAACTAACCACCTGTGGCTAAAAGAGCAATTCAGTGGCCGGGAATCCAGCGGCGAGTAACTCACCTCTTGAATCCACAAACCTGTCCACAATCTACAAGGCACAATTCAGGAGTGTGATGGAATATTCTGCACTTGTTTGGATGAGTGCAGTTCCAACAGCGCTCAACCAGACTGACACCATCCAGGACCCAGCAGCCCTCTCGATTGGCACCCCATCCATACACATTCACTCTCTCCACCACCGACACACAGTAGCAGCAGTGTGTACCATCTACAAGATGCGCTGCAGGAATTCACCAAGGTTCCTTAGGCATCACCTCCTAAATGCACGACCACTACCATCTAGAAGTGCAAGGGCAGCAGATAGATGGGAACCCCACCACCTGGAGGTTCTCCTCCAGGTCACTCACCATCCTAACTTGGAAATATATCTCAATTCATTCACTGTCGCTGAGTCAAATTCCTGGAACTCCCTCCCCAACAACGCAGTGGGTGTACCTACACCACATGGACTGCAGCGGTTCAAGAAGGCAGCTCACCACCACCTCCGCAAGGGCAATTAAGGAACGTAAATAAATGCTGGTCGAGCCAATGAAACCCTCATTGCTTGAATGAATTAAAATAAAAACAGTGTTAAGCGCGTTTGGTACTTAACTAATTTGCTTGAGTTATTTGACGAGGTAGCGGAGAGGTTTGATGAGGTGAATGTGGTTCATGTGGCATACATGGACTTCGATTAAGTGCCATATAAAAGTCTTGACAACAAAGTTAGAGCCCGTGGAATAAAAGGGGCAGTCGGAGCATGGATGCGAAATTATCTGAGCAGCAGGAAACATCGCGGTGAACGGCTGTTCCTCGGGCTGGAAGAAGGAAAACAGTTGGATTCCCTAGGGATCGGCGTTGGGATCTTTACTTTTTCAATTTATATCAATGATCTAGCTTTGAGTTCACAGGGAACAATTTCAAAATTTGCGGATGACACCAAATTTGGATCTATTGCAAACTATGAAGAAATAATGAGAAGCTTCAAAAGCACATGGACAGACTGTGCAACGGGCGGTCAAATGGCACGTGCAAGTTATTGCAGATAAGGATGAACTGATTAATTTCAGTGCTAAAAGCGAAAAGAAGCAATATGAAATCAAGAGTTCAATTGCAAAGGGGATGCAGGAGCAGAGGAGCCTTTGGGCCTATGTGCATAAACAATTGAATAGCGCAGGGCAGGTTGAGAAAAAGGTTCCTAAATATGCAGCATACCGGGCTTTAGAAATAGGATATAGACAATACAAACAAGGAAATTATGATAAATCTTTGCAAAAGACGTGGCCTCAGCTGGAGTATTATGTATCATTTTGGCCATCGCACTTTCGGATGGAAGTGAAGGCATGCGAGAGGGCGCAGGACACACTCATGGGAATGATGCCAGTGAATTTCAGATACGTGGATAGTTTTTCTCTACTGAGAAGGGAAAATTAAGTGGAGATTTCATAGATTTGTTAGGTGTGCAAATGATGCGGGAAATGGTCAATATATGTAGGGAAGGATTGAGGATGAGAAGACCCCGATACAAGGCGATTGGCAAAAGATGAAACAGTGACATGATGGAAATATTTTTCCATGGACTGAGTAATTCACATCTGGAATGCACAGCCTGAGTGTGCGGCGGCAGCAGATCCAATCGTGGCTTTCAATAGGGAATTCAATAAAAACCTGAAGAGCAAAACATTGCAGAGCTCGAGAGAAAAGACGGATAGTGGGGCTGGGTGAGTTGCACTTAAAATGGGCTAGCACGGAAAATACGGGGTGAATTGCCACTATCTGAGATGTAATCATCCAACGATTCAGTGATATAATAATTCAATATATTTTCTGCTTGAGAAACAAAAAAATCCTTAAATAGGAAGGAAGTGAGAAAATGGAAGAACTGAAGGAATGCCTTTAACAGGATAAATGGACAGGAAACACGAACTTTACTCTTTCATGGCACGTGGGCGTCGCTAGCAAGGCCGGCATTTGTTGCCTATCCCTAATTGCACTTGAATTGAGTGGCTTGCTGGGACATTTGAGAGGGAGTTTTAGAGTCAACCATATTGCTGTGGCTCTGCCCTGCCCCTGATTCAATGGTGGAATCGACCAATCATGGTGCTGTGACTGATGGAAAGTGTTGGGGAGCCGTCGATTCCCATGGGAAAACTTCCATTAGCTTTGTGAAACGTGCATTTAACAATGTTTGTGGGTCGTTCACGCTTCATAAGTGCGGCCGTTTATTTAGATAGGAAGGCCTTATTTTAACAGGGAGCACTGTCGAGGTGCGCATATTCTCACCCAGTGCAGCGCGGCCCTTGAACACATAGGGGCCTTTCCCAGCTGCGGTAATTGTGGGAGATGCTGACCTCCATGGAAAGATCATTGGTAGGTTGAATCCAAACCCAAACTCCCCCTCAGCTGGGAGTTCCCGGTCACTTGGTGCAAGAGACTGCGGGTTCTCTTGGGCGGAGGGAGTTTCTCGTTCGATTCTAGCCCGAGTCCTGGAAATCGCAGGAGATGGTGAAGGTCTCTACGGATTGAACAAAAAAAAGGGAAATAAACGAATTGGCTGATACCTGAGGAAAAAGGCGGCAATACATTTACCCTAAATTATGAATTGGTCCATAATCAATGTTTCCAGGAAAAGGGAGATGAGAATGTGGAATAATTTCATGAACGATATTTGAAGACGAATTGCACAGGAGAGGATATTAAGAATGATCCATGTGTCTGCAATCCCACCATGTTCAGGTTTTTGTACAGCTAACTCCGTGCTCTGTATCACTGTGTGTCTGCAATCCCACCATGTTCAGGTTTTTGTACAGCTCTCTCCGTGCTCTGTATCACTGTGCTGTGCGCCGAGTTAGGTGACAGTAATACACAGCGGAGTCGCTCAGTTGTAGTTTGGAGATATTTAACCGGCTGATTTTCTCGGCACGATCGATAGAAGCAGAAATTCTTCCCCCGGCAGCGTTTTCTTTATTCACCTCTCCTGAAGTGTGCCTCTGCAGCAGATATTCCGGAGCCTGTCCTGGGGACTGACGGTACCAGTGTACTGTGTACTGACAGAACCCTGAATATTTACATCTTAAAGTAACGGTGTCACCGGCAGCAGAGGTTTGTAGAGGCGGACTCCAGGATATCAGGAACCTTGGATCTGGAAGTTGAAAAATGGACATTATGTGTTTGTTTTGCTACTGCTGACATGGGAGATTTGTCTATCGCGCGAACAGCTTTGTGTTTTTTTTTATATTGATTTGAAGCCTATTCGAACGCTGCTCATTGTTACTGAAATATGATCAACTGGGGAATGAGGTGATATTTTGTCTTCAGAGCGAATTCCTCCGATCAGGACTTCACTATCTGAATGGGTTTTGGGAATAGATTCAATAGTAACTTTCAAACGGGTAATGGATCTGTTCTAAAACTGAAAAAATGCAGTACTATGGGGAATATGCATGAGTGGAGGGAACAATTGGATTACACTTTTAAAGGGACAGCACCTACACGATGGGCCGGATGTCATCCTTCCGCGCTGTATCGTTCTATGATGTATATTAAATTTGTTTTTTTTTCCCCGGTGAGAGACGTTCCCGAGGGAACATTTTATTAACAGTGACACAGCCACTTTCCAAAATGTATTTATCCGACAGTAACGTAGCTACTTTGCATCACTGCGCACAGCAAGATCCATCAGAAAGCGATTGCAATTGGTCAGCACCAATCGGGTCAAACAGATGGTGAATGTCGATGGAGAAATGTCACCCATTAACTTCAGTTTAACACTTCTCAGGAGTTTCCATCTGCCTTTGGGCCTTTTAGACTATTTTCTTTGGTCAATGTAGTTTTTTCCCCATTTCTCTTTTATTTGACATATTTAAAGTTAGTTTCATTTCATTTCTACATTTACTTTGTCCCGTTTGTGCTTCTTGCCATCGTGGGAACTTGTCCCAAACTCTCTCAGTTGTCGGTTGGGCTCAGCCAGTTCAGTTTCCGCAGTGGTTTTACTGTTACTCACTGGCAACTGCCTCTTCCGGCTCTCTGACAATTTCAATTCTTTCCGCCCATTGACTGATTCTCTCCGCGTTCTCTGGGCGGAGTTTTCTCTAAGTTTTTCGTTGTACTCAATCTGCAGGAGAGGGACCGGCCATTCGGCACAGTGATTTATGTTGTGTGTACAATCCATACATGTCTCCCTAACCCGAAATCTAATTGACCATTTCAATCCAGCTCCCTGTGCTGGCCTGTTCCGTTTTCCCCCCTGTATTTTCAGCCTTCCCATAAATCCATCAATAAGGTCTGCTCCAACCACTCAATGTGGCATCAAGTTCCACATTCTGACGCTTCTTAGCGTATAATTTTCTTCTTAATGTCTGTGCTCTGTTAGTGACGATCTGATATTAATGTCCCACTGACCTGGACTCACCCACAAATATACAGCTGCACCACATGCACTCTATTAAACCCGTTCATAATTTAAAAGATTTCTTTGAATTGTCCTCCGGGTTCTCTGTTTCCCAGAGTAAAGTGACCCAGCCTGTTCAATCTTTCCAGAGAGATGTGCATTTTTGCTGATTTCCATTCTCAGAAATTTAAGACATCAATGCAAAGAATTTTACAAATATAAGCAGGAGTGAACATAACAACTTTCAAACCTGCTCCGACGCTCAATAATATCGTGGCTGATCTTCTACTTCAAGATCACATTCCCATCTTCATAGATTCTTTTCATAACCAAAAACCTGCCTTGAATACATTCATCCACTGAGTATCCACACATCTCTGAGCTGTAGAATGCCACACATTCACAGCAATGGTTTGACTGAAGAAACTTCTCCTCTCCTCAGTTCTAATGGCCGACCCCGAATTTTGAAACTGTTACCCTTTGTTATAGCCTGGGGAGGCACCCCCCAGAATCTGCCCTGTCAGCCTGTTGAGAATAAGATATGCTGTAATGAGATCAGCTCTCATTCCTCTAAACTACAGCTACGAAATTATAATAAATTTTAAAATATTTTTCAGTTTTATTGTGCAGTAGATTTATGGGTTTAAATAGAGTTGGTTCTGTCTGTGTGATTTAATTACATTTGGGATCAAGTACACTGCAAGCTTGAAATTATCGAACGAAGCAATGCGTTGAAATGTGCTTGAAATGCTAATGAGTAAACATGAATGCTGGCTTAACATGTAAGGAGTGCAGGGAATTTAGGTTTCAATGGGACATTAGTCTGTTTACAACTAGCCAGATAAGCAAGGCTGAGGAGTGAGTTTTAATTTGCCCCAAAGGTTATCAGCAATATTGACAATATAATATTTTTTTATTATGAGGAAGGCACAGTTTTAAAGGTATGTGGAACAATAACATTTACATACTAAAGAGCGATAAACATATATAGAGGAGAATGAAAGGCTATGTGAGGAGTGGGCCATGTAAGATCTGACAGGAATATATGAAACATCCTTCAAGTAGCCTTTATTCAGTTTTGCAGGAGGGTTCCTATCGTTCTGCGGCTTCCAGCCGATGGTTTATATGACGGCAAGCAGCGGACTGCTGCTCTAGACTGCACTGGGAGACTGGACGTCAGAGCTGGACCGAAATACTTTGGAGGGTAGAGTTGCTTTGCAGAGGACGGTGTCCAGCTGAGAATTGACAGGCCACACGGTCCCATCTCTCGGTGTGTTGTGTGAATAAATGACATGTTTAGAACTGGAACCCGCAGTTCATGGTGCTTCATTGGGTCTGTAAGTGATGTCAACCCCCGCTCCCATTTGTCTGATGCACAGTGGCCGGCGGGAAAGGGTGAGGGAGGTGGAGTTGTTTCCGTTAGTGAAGTCTGCCTCCCTCATTCTCCCTCAGTAATGAACTGGCAGGGGCGTCCGTGTGTTTTTAGCAAATGGTATTTTTTGAGGGTGCCATATGGGAGAATCGCAACTGTAATTGAAAACAGAAAAATTCTGGAAAAGATTCAGCATGTATGGCAGCGCCTATAGGGTGTGAAACAGAGGTAATGTTTCGAGTTTATATGACATATCATAAGAGATGCCTGTGCCAGAAATTATTAAACATCTCTCTGAACAGGCTAGTGGGACTTCCGTTTATTTTTATTATTCAAGGGATATGGGCGTCGCTGGCTGGGCCAGCATTTATTGCCTATCCCTAGTTGCCCTTGAGAAGGTGGTAGTGAGTTGCCTTCTTGAACAGCTGCAGTCCATGTGGTTCAGGTACACCCACAGTGCTGTTTTGAGGAGAGTTCCAGGATTTTGACCCAGCGACAGTGAAGGGACGGCAATATATCTCCAAGTCAGGATGGCGAGTGACTTGGAGGGGAACTTCCAGGTGGTGGCGTTCCCATGTGTCTGCTGCCTCGTCCTTTTAGGCGGTAGAGGTCGTGGGTTTGGAAGGTGCTGCCTAAGGAGTCTTGGTGAATTCCTGCAGTTGAACTTTTGATCCAAGGGAAATCGCCTCAGAACTGCCTTCGTCCAGAAGCTGAAGATCAAGTTGCCATATGAGACAGTCTAGTGACTTTGCCGATATTCCGGCAGAAATACATAATAACTACAATGAATAAACTCTCCATTTCATTGAAATAAATACTTGTTGCCCTCCTTCCTCTGTTATTTGCATTTGAAATTATATTTCCAGTAAGCATTGTTTGATTTCAAGGCTCGGTTTAAATAGACTTTCCAGTTGTAGTGACAGAACTTGAAAGAACACTCAGAAGGGCAATGGAAATTGGGGGAAACACTGTTTTTCGATGTTGCTTTAAAGATCACAGTCACTGCTTTGTGCGATCTGTTCATTGTGGATAAACTGTCCCTGACCCATTAGTACTGTTGAAATAAACCTCGCGAACCGGCTGCGGCAAATGCTCCGGGAAACTGACAGAGGAAATGGACATCGGGCTGCTTAATAATCCAGGCTGGCACAGAAAGGGCAGAAAAGGGCAAAAAAAAACACTTCAGGGCTACAGGACTTCACACCAATTTGGGCCTCTGTACGTCACGCAAACAAGGCCGGCCTTAAGTCACACAACATAATCGATTGTTTAATCGACCACGGAGCACATCAGAATGGGTTGCTGATGATTCCTGATGTCCAATTCAAGACACACATCTCAGCTGTTTCATCGGGAAAAAATAAAGCATACAAAAAAGTTTGGCTTCATACATAATTTTTGCACGTTAAAAATTGATCCAATTCTGTTTTCATTTTGAATGCTAATGTGCTTTCATTGGCCTGGTAGACAGTATGTCGCTCAATGTAGAACAGCTCAATGCATAACCATCCTTTTTCCCAAAGATACCACAAGTTCAACTTTTATTTTCCAACTCTGTTAACACAAGGAAAAGTCCCTGCAGCAGGTAGTAACAGTGATCTTCGTGAAACATGAAGATAGTAGAGGCCGATGTTGCTGATAACCTAAGCCATCGTCTGCAATGTCGAAACAAATATAAATATTGCTATCATAAATTTCCCTATGGATGGGAGGCGGTGGCGTAGTGGTATTGTCGCTGGAGTAGTGATCCAGAGACTCAGTGTAATGCCCTGGGGGACCCGGGTTTGAATACCGGCACGGCAGATGGTAGAATTTGAATTCAATGCCCACCTGGTTCACTAATGGAACCGTCGCCCTTACCCGCTCTGGCCCACAGCAATGTGGTTGACAATTAAACTGCCCTCCCTCAGGTGATGAATCAGTGCTTCCCCCATGCTGAACACCACTTGGGTTGCAAGGTGACAGAGTGTACTCTGGATGGGGAACTGCGATGCCCATCACCAGGAATGTCTCGATAGGACCATCTCTGGCCGATTGCCAAAGGACAAACCTACGAGATGGGGTCTGCGGCAGGTGGTGAGGGAATCAACAAGAGGGAAAAACGTACTTGACCTCACCCGCACCAACCTGCCTGTAGCAGGTGCATCTGTCGATGATAGTGTCGTTAGGAGTGACCACCGCATAGTCGTTGTGACACAGCGTTGAGGACACCATACCCTTCATCGCGTTGTGTGGCACTACCATCGTGCTGAATGGGATAGACTTCGAATAGGTCTACAACTCAAGATTGGGCATCCACGAGGCGCTGTGGGCCATCAGCAGCAGTAGAATCTGTAACCACATGGCCCGTCATACTCTCCATTCTACCAGTACCATCAAGCCAGGGGATCAACCTTGGTTCAATGAAGAGTGCAGGAGGGCATACCAGGAGCAACACCAGACATACCTAAAAATAAGGTGTCAACCTGGTGAAATTATAGCACAGGACTACTTGCATGCCAAACAGCATAAGCAGCAAGTGATAGACAGAGCTCAGCGATCCCACTTACAAGGACTCTGCAGTCCTGCCATATCCAGTCGTGAATGATAGTGGACAATTAAACTGCTCACTGGAGGAAGTGGCTCCATAAATATCCCCATCTTCAATGATGGAGGAGCTGAGCACATCAATGCAAAAGATAAGGCTGAAGCATTTGCTACAATCTTCAGCCAGAAGTGCCGAGTGGATAATTCATCCCGGCCTCCTCCGTAGGTCCCCAGCATCATAGATGCAAGACTTCTGTTGACATTGATGTTAATGGCGAGAGTTAGTCTAATATTTCCCTCCCTTTCAGTAAATTGTATCTTACTGGTTCCAATGGACTTTCCTCTGGTCTTTACTTATACCCTCGATGTTCATGTTCACCTTTGCAGGAATACCTCAGTACCTCTCACTGCCCAGCGTTGTTTCAATTAACAGTTACCAGAGACAGAGGCAAATTAGTTCAAAGTGACTTTTCAAACACTAACATTCAATATCCAGAAGTGCCTACAGTTTTAGTTTTTCAGATTTCACTCTGAGGGCGGAAAGAGAGGAAATTTTTGCTTACAGAAAGGCAATTGGAAGAAATGATAGATATAATATTACAAATTTTAGTCAGTAGTTCTCCGGTAATAAGGTGCATAGACTCATAGACGTTTACAGCACAGAAAGAGGTCATTCGTCCCATCAGGTCCACGCAGGTCAAAAAAGATCTGAAAACACTAACCCATTTTCCAGTGCTTTGCCCTTAGCCCTGGAGGCTATGGCAGGGCAAGTGAATATCGAAATACTTCTTAAATGCTACCAGAGTTTCTGACTCAACCACCATTTCAGTCAGTGAATTCCAGACTCCCACCACCGTCTTGGTGAAAAATTTCTCCTCAACTACTCTCTTATCCTTCTGCCTCTTACCTTAAGTCTATCTCCTTTGGTTATTGACCCCTTTACTAGTGGACAAAGTGCCTTCATTTCCACCCTATCTATGGCCCTCAATATTATGCCCCTCTCTCAGGTCCCCCTCTTAACCTTAGCTGCTCCAAGGAAAATAACCATAAGACCATAAGACCATAAGACATAGGAGCAGAAATTAGGCCATTCGGCCCATCGAGTCTGTTCCGCCATTCAATCATGGCTGATAAGTTTCTCAACCCCATTCGCCCGCCTTCTCCCTGTAACCTTTGATCCCCTTACCAATGAAGAAACTATCTATCTCGGTCTTAAATATACTCAATGACCTGGCCTCCACAGCCTTCTGTGGCAATGAATTCCATAGATTCACCACTCTCTGGCTAAAGAAGTTTCTCCTCATCTCTGTTCTAAAAGGTCTTCCTTTTACTCTGAGGCTGTACCCTCGGGTCCTAGTCTCTCCTAAGAATGAAACCATCTTTCCCACGTCCACTCTATCCAGGCCTTTCAGTGTTGTGCAAGTTTCAATCAGATCCTAGCCTATCCAATCGTTCCTCATAGCTCAGACCCTCTAGCTCAGGCAGCATCCTCATAAATCTCCTCTGCACCCTCTCCAGTGCAATCACATCCTTCCTATAATGTGCTTATCATAACTGCACGCAGAAGGCCACTTGTGGCCTAATCAGCGTTTTATATATTTTAAGCATAACCTCCCTGCTCTTGTATTCTCTGCCTCGGCAAATAAAGGCAAATAACCCGTTTGCCTTGTGAACCACATTATCGACCTGTCCCGCTACCTTAAGGCAGTGTTGATATGCACACCAAGGTCACTCTGACCGTCAGTAGTTTCCAGGACCCTGTCATTCATCGTGTAGACCCTTGCTTTGTTAGCCCTCCTCAAGTGCATTACCTCACACCTTGCCGGGTTGAATTCTATTTGCCACTGCTCTGCCCACCTGACCAGCCCATTGATATCCTTCAGCAGTTTACAGCTATCCTCCTGACTAATTATTGCCCTTCCAATTTTCTTGTCATCCGCGAAATTCTTGATCATACCCGCTACATTTAAGTCCAAATCATTTATGTACACCACAAACAGCAAAGGCCCCAGCCCCGAGCCCTCCAGAAGCCCACTGGAAACAGAATTCCAGTCACAGAAAAATCCCTCTACTATCATCCTCTGCTTCCTGCCTTTCAGCCAATTTTGAATCCAACTTGCAAATTTGCCTTGAGCCCCATGGGCTCTTGCTTTCTCGACCAGTTTGCCATGAGGGGCCTTACCAAAAGCCTTGCCAAAGTCCAGGTTGACCACATCAAATGCATTGCCCTCATCAACACTCCTGGTTACCTCCTCAAAAAATTCGATCAAATTTTCCAAACACAACCTCCCTTGACAAATCCATGCTGACTATCCCTGATTAATCACTGTCTCACCAAGTGCAGATAGATTCAATCCCTCAGAATTCCTCCTAGTAACTTCCCCACCACTGAGGTTAAACTGGCTGGCCTGTAATTTCCTGGTTTAACCCTTCTTCCCTTTTATAATAGTGGGATAACGTTAGCACCCACTTGCCAGGGCTACTGATATCTCTTTCGTTGCCTCCGTCAACGGCCTGGGATACATCTCATCCAGGCCTGCCGATTTATTCACTTCTAAGGCCGCTAAACCCGCTATTACCTCTTCTGTCTCTATGTTAATTTCCTCTAATATTTCATTGTCCTCCACCCTGGTGTCTATTGCTCGTCGCCCTTTTCCATTGTGAAGACCGACGCAAAGTATTCATTGGGGACTGTACCCACGTCCTTCGGTCCATGCACATATTACCTAGTTATTCTCTTACTCTTCATACCTCCGTATATTCTCTTTACCTTCGGGTTTTCCTTTATTCTACCCACCAATGCTTTCTCGTGCACTCTCCCAGCTTTCCTAAGTGCCTTTTTAAGTACCCCCCCCCCTGCACTTTTTATACTTCTAAAATGTTATGCCACCTGGCCCTACAACAGGGCCGCTTGCATTGGAAACCCTTTGTGTTATGCACCTGTATCCTTGTCGCAGCACTTTGGAAAGGGCCGCTACAGATATCCTACTGGTGGTCGGCAGCACTTGGTTCATCTCCTGATCAATCGTTTCACATTGCCCGTCTCAGGTAGAAAAATTGCGCCCAGGATAGAACTCTCTGTTCTTGATCCTCTGGACACAGGGACAGTCACAGTTGACACTGAGAGCGGAACTTAGAGTGGCGCCAACCTGTCCTCATTTATTAGGAGAGAGATAGAGAGAGAATCCGGGCTGCTCAAGGGAATACCTCTACTGATGTCCCCATTAAACCAATGGTCTAGGTGGTGTCAACCTATTCCCATCCTCCAATTGCCTGTTCCGTGAGGATGCCGCACATTTTTCCGCCAGGTTCATGGTTGGGCCGGAACACGGCATTATATTCTGTGCCAGAATGTAAAACCAGAATGGGAAAATCTCCATTTTAATGAGATTGAGGTAATACTGCGCACAATAATAAACAGACCATGAACATTAACCAGGGCGATTTATATCAAAGCGGGGTTTAGAGCTTCTTACCGCCTGCGACAGTCACCACCGTTCCGGATCCATCGACATATTTATGAATCAACCACAGTGATGCAGCTTTCAATCATCCCGATACAAGAACTATCGGCTCTTCAATTTACCGGGGACGCATCACCTGATAGTCATCCTCTTTTTCATTATTCCAGGGGGTTAGATCAATAACCAATATTTAGGGTTTCTCAGCCCCCGTCGGTTCGAACTGTTCTTTATGAGACTCCGAGCTCTTCGTAAATGGCCCAGGAACACGTAGAAATTTCATAGAAACTGAGGAAAATGTCAAAGAAGGATAACAAAAATAGAACATTACAATGTAATGAAACCAAACTAAAGCGATAATAACATCAAACCAACAATTTAACATCCGGGTCCGCAGAATATATATTTTAATTGTACAGAGGTAAATGGTCGGGTCTCATTCATTGTGAAATTCTTGTACGCGTATTTGGCTTTACAGTAATAGGTGGCGGTATCTTCAACTTTCACATCCCTAATTTCAAGCGAAAATGTATTTTTTGCCCTTTTCGTCCACACAACAAATCTCCCTCCGCCGGGGATCCGCTCCCACTTTGCCCCAGTCTGTGTTTGTCTGAAGAATTGTCCATCTTGGAAATAATTCCACGACGCAGCAGAGAAAACACAGGTGATGGTGAGAGACTGACACTCCTTCCTGGTCACCGCTGCCGGGGTCTGTACCACTGACTGACTGAAACAGCATGGAAATTAAACATAGAGATTTAATGGGCTATGAGAGCCAACCCATCCAATGGGCCCAAATCCTCAAATAGTGCTTGTAGTTCGAATGGACATGGACAGTTTTAAGTTTAATCCACACAATGTCGGATTCATTGATCTGTACTCACTGGGTAAACAGACGCACAGCGTGCAAACAGGCAAAATCCCCATCGTTCTGTTGCCTGGAGCAGATGACTAATCTTCCAGGGAGCTGGGAACTGCAGTCCTAAACTGCTCTGTAAAATTGGACCTCAGAGCTTGACTGAAATACTTCAGGAGGACCGAGCTGACTTTCCGAGGTCAGAGATCATTGATGGGCTGCGCGGGCCCCGGATCTCTGGCTGTGTTTTTTGTGAATAAACGATAGGAGTAAAGAGAGAGCCTAGAGCTTTCTGTCGCTTTATATGTCTGTGAGGTAGATGTGAAATCTCCTCCCACATTCGTCTGATGTACAGGGGTGGGGGAGGGGAATTGTTCTGCCACTACAGCATGCCACCCTCCATTCTCCAAAAGCGTCGAGAGAATCTCTGCTCTCCGCTCTAATTCCAATAGTGCCAGGGATTTATTGACATTTAAAAAAAGACTTTCACGGGATGTGGACATCTCTCACTGAGCCAGCGTTCATTGGCTAACCCTAACTGCCCTTGACAAGATGGTGGTGAGCTGCCTTCTTGAACAGCTGCAGTCCATATCGTGTAGGTGCACCCACATTGCTGTGAGAGAGCGAGTTCCAGGGTTTTGACTCAGCGAAAGTGAAGGTACGGTGATATATTTCCAAGTCAGGATGGTGTGTGGCATGGAGGGGAGCTTGCATCTGATTGTGTTCTCATGCATCAGCGCCTTTATCGTTTGAGGTGGTATAGGTCGCAGGTTTGGAAGGTGTTGCCGAAGGAGCCTAGGTGAATTCTTGTAGTGCACCCTTGCGGCTGGTAAACACTGTTGCCACTGTGCGTTGCTGGTGGAGGGAGTGAATGCTTGTGGGAGGACGGCCAATCAATTAGGCTGATTTGCCCTGGATGGCGTCGAGCTTCTTCAGTTTTGCACGAACTACACTCATCCAGACAAGTGGGGAGTATTCCATCACAGTCCTGACTTGTGCCTTCTGGATGGTGGACAGTTTTTGGGGAGTCAGGAGGTGTGCAACTCCTCTCAGAATTCCCAGCCTCTGACCTGCTCATGAGCCACAGTATTTACATGGTTAGTCCAGTTCCGTTTCTGGTCAATGGCAAGCCCCTGCATGTTGAGAGTGGTGACTACATCCCCAGAACGGGTTGGTGTGACCTCGACTAAAAGTCTGATCCGAAGGACGGCGCCTCAGGCATGGCAACATCCCTCGAACCTGCAACTGAGCATCCCGTTACAATGTATGACATCCGATGACAATGTCACAAGGATTTTGTCTCTGTCACTCGTTTAAATAAATGTTTCTTGCACCATTGTGATATGTATTTAAAATAATGATTGGAATGATTAATGATTGATTTCCACATCTGTCATGCTTTGCGTTTTTTTTTTATCCTTGCATTGACAGCGAATGAAGCGGCACTTTGATGGGCAACAGACGTTAGGGGAACTCTGTCCTTGTGGTTAGTTTTAAAAATCACAATGAGTACCTTGTGAAATCTGCACCTTGTGTATAAATTGTCTCTGACCCAGCAACACACTCTGACCAAAAAACCCTGTGAACAGGCTGTGGTCAAAAGCTCTAGAAAACTGACAAATGTGATGTGGAAGAGCTGTTAAACATTATAGGCAAGCATGGAAAGGGTTGTATTAGATCCCGTTCATAAATTCATTTGATTAAAAAAAAACCTTCAATTGGTCGTCAGGACTGGTGACGATGAAATTTAATCGATTGTCATAAAGACACATCTGAGTCACCAATATTCTTCAAGGAAAGAACAAGGAAACCAGCCATCCTTACCTTTGTCTGAGTCATGTGTAACTCCAGGACAACAGCAATATGGTTGCCTCCTAACTATTCTCAAGGGCTTTTAGCAATGTGCAACAAATATTGACCTTGCCACAGAGGCCAACATGCAATGAAAATTAAAGAAAAAACAAAGCCCACTGCTCACAGTAGTGGTTCTTTTGCCACAGTCCTAATGAACACCAAATTAATAACAAGTTGGCAATTGTTTCAGTTCAACGTAAAACAACTGCCTATTTCATATTATAAATAACCCCTTCCCTGCCTCCCGATTTACAGCTCAACATGAAAATTACCAGAGATGTAATCACTTTTCAGGAACCTTCAGCTGAGAAGCTAATCACTGTGATAGAACTTGCAATGAAATTTGGGCCTCTACTCCTGTTTTACCAGGCCCTGATAATTTCTCTACTCATCCTGTCTTCACGGTTATTATATTAGGCTACCTGTCTGTTATTGTTTCACCAGTCCATGATTATTATTGCACAAGTCCTGTCTCATCGATTAATACAGGAGGCCCTGTATCTGTCACTGTTTCATTAAACCATAATTATTGTAATACTTACCCATGACTCCTTGATTATTACACTAGCCTCTTGCTCGTGTTAATATTTAACCAGGTTCTGATTATTGTTGTTATGGTCCTTGATTGATGCACTAGGCCCTTGCCTCTCTTAGTATTTTATCAAGTCCTGAATATTATTAATATTAATATACTGAATATTAACATACTGAATAATGTTATTATTAGTCTCTTTCTCCCTGATTTATGGAAAGCGCTCTGTCTCTGTTAGTATTTTACAAGGTGCTCATTATTGTAATGATCCCTTTCTCCTTGATTTATACAGGAGGTTCTGTCACTGTTAGTATTTTACCAGGCCCTAATTATTACCTCATTAGCTCCTGTCTCCTGAATTAGCTTCTCTCTGTATTAGTGTTTCACCAGGCCCTTATTATTATTGAATTGGTCTCTGGATCCTTGGTTTTTACACCAGGTTCTGTCCCTTGTCAGTGTTTCACTAGGCCCTGAATATCATTTACCAGTCCTGACTCCTGGATTAATGCGCACGATCTTCATTCAAGTTATTACTACTCTAGATCCCATCTCAGAGTCTATTACAATTCACCCTCTCTCAGGCGTTGCTGGACTACGTGCTGCACCTGTTTATATTACACTCTGACCTTTCTCAGTCGGCACTGCACGAGCCCATCATGTCTTTGTTTCCATTACACTAGACGCTGTATCAGTTGGAGCTGCAGTGAGACCATGTCTCTGTTTATATTACGTTAGATCCTGTCTTTGTTTTTATTCAGCTAGACGATGTCTCTATATTAGACTAAACCCTGGCTGGACTATTATCGCATTGAACCACGTATTATTTTACATTACATCGACTCTGTGCTGAATAACACGAGCACTCGCTGATACGGGGGGAGGGGAGGGGGGGTGGGGAGTCCTTACCCGGAAATAGGTGGCATTCCAACTTCCGGGGCCGCGGGTACCCGATGATACTCTAATTGCGCGAATTAGCGGCAAAGGCGCTTTACAGGCCACGATCCTGCCCAAAGAGGGGTATCCAGTCTCGGAAGCAGCGGGCACCTGGAACAAGAAAATGGCCTGCATTTTAAAGGTGTCAGGTGATCAGACGGCCGGGTTTCTCTCACAAAGTGAAGATTTATGCATCTTCCGGTCCGGTCAGGTAAGTCAATTTAAATTTAGTTAAAATAAAAGGAAAGTTCTGCGGATGCTGGAAATCTGGAATAAAAACCGAGAATTCTGGAAAAACGCAGCAGGTCTGGCAGCATCTGTGGAGAGAGAAACTGAGTTAACGTTTCGAGTCTGTATGACACTTCTTCAGAGCTGAAGAGAGGTAGAAATGTGATGGGGTTTATACAGTTGAAGAGAGAAATTGAATCAGGTGGAGAAAAATAGAAACTCAGAGACAGCTGGGGCTCGGGAGACGTTTGACAAACTTGTCATGGATCCTCTGTCTTCAATCGTATAAAACCCATTACATTTCTAGCTCTCTTCAACTCTAAAGAAGAGTCATACGACCTTGAAACGTTAACTGTTTCTCTTTCCACAAGGGCTGCTGAGTATTTTCCAGCATTTTCTGTTTTTCTTTTAAACTTTAGCTAATCTCTGCTAGCCATGTCAAACTTCATAAGTGGAGGATGTTTTAAAATTCTGGAAGTCTCCCATCTTTTGGCTTGAGGAGTTGCACATGTGTTACATGTTGCCATGCATAGATGTCTGCACCATCGGAGTGAGCGGACGGGCGTTCTGGAAGGAGCAAAGCTGCCTCCAGATTGAATGGGGCCACCCTTGGTTCTCTTTGCGTGCAGCCCACGATTGACGGCAGCAGCTCACGCCGAGAACTGGGATGATGAGAAAGTCCAGGAAGACGCACGCTGCGTGGGAAGAGATAACCAACGTGGCAACAGTGTTGAGGCCGTGAAGAAGACTTGGCCCCAGCGCCACATAAGGCTCAATGGCCTCACGAGGTCAATTGCAGCAGCGAGGTCTCTGCCTGTATAACTTGAGTTCGCATAAGTTCGCCTGCGCCTCTGCTGAGGGTTTCTGTGTTCCTCCTGGCTCTCGGGGTCTGGCACTGCTCTGCCCCCTTCCTGAGGAACAACAGCATCATGAGCCTGCCTGTATTCCATTCTTCTTCTCACCCTTCCCCTCCTCCGAATCCCCCTCTTCTCCTCACTGGAGGTTATGTCCCCAACGATCCCCATTTGCCTCAGATGCTTTTGACCTCTCACTCTTGGGCATTGCACAAGGAAATAATCCATCAAAAGAGCCCTCTGAATCGGAGGAGAGTTCTCCTCATGAAAATGTCCAAAACGCTCCTCTGTCTGTTCAAATGAGCGGTCCCTCAAGCCAGTAGAATTTGAATTTTGGCCTCAGCTGCAGATTTAAAACCTGCCCAAACAAACTTTCCCTTAAAGACGGATGCCTGACCTATCGTAAATCTCGCTTTGAAACTCTTTCGAGTTATCAACAGTCACAGATTGCAACTCTTTCGAGTACAATCATAGTTCTTGGTTTTCGGGAGTGGGACATGAACCCACAATCCTCTGATTCAAAGGCGAGGGTGCTATGAACTGAGCCACAGCGTATAAAAGCAGTGAATTGATTAGTTAATTAGCTGAATTAACTTTTAAATTGGTATTTTAATAGCACAGGCGGGTTCCAGACTTTTTTGACAAGACCGCGTGATGTATCATCAGAACCTGGCGTGGTGACATCATAAACGTCGCCCGAAGTCATCACGCCCCAGAATCGGCCCCAGAGAAAGGCTCCCGATCTGGGAGTGTAAAGTGCAGCCCACCGTCCATGTCACTGCTGCACTTAGCGCTTTGTCTCCGAGTCATGGCCATTAACCACCTGGCGTGACCACGTGTTGCTTGCATTACACGAGGCCCGCCTCAGTTGTCACTGCACTACGAACATACATAGGAACATGAGAATTAGGAGCAGGAGTAGGCTAATCTGCTCCTCGTGCCTGCTTCGCCATTCAATAAGATCATGGCTGATCTGAATATAACCTCAGCCCCACATTCCTGCCTACACATATATCCTTTCACTCCCACCCCCTACCCCGCACCCCTCCGTTAATCAAAAATCTATTTAGCTCTTCCTTAAAAATATTCAAAGAAACTGCTTCCACCGCCTTTTCAGGGAGAGAATTCCAATAATGTTATATACATTAATTGCTTCATGACAATAATGTAAACAGCGACATAAAAAGAGACTCGCAGAGAAACATCTAAGGCAGAGCCTAGTGTAATATAAACTCAGACATGGTCGAGTGCAATAACTGACGCCTAGCCCAAAATAAATAAAGATATTTAGCATCCTGAGAGGTATTGATAGGGTGCATGTGAAGAGGACACTTCCTCCTTTAGAAGAATTTAGAACTAGGGGCCACTGTTTAAAAATAAAGGGTTGCTCATTTAAGACAGAGATGAGGAGCTTTTTTCTCTCGTCTCTGTCTTAAATATTGATGCAATGAGAATTAACATTCAATGGGAGTGGTAAGTCTAACAAGACAACAGCTTTGGGTGTGCAGAGCAGAGGCAATGTGAGATCAAAAGGCAGCTGCAAGTCTCCAACTGGCTCTACAGGAAACAAGTGAAAAGAACATCATTTTGAATTCTAGAGATGAGAATGCTTTGCCTGGTGTCTGGTTAACTCTATAGTTTCTGTTGCCTTAAAGGAGATTAGTTTGGGAATTTGTTCAAAGTTATGATAGTAGTAATTTGTAGCCATATATATATATATATATATATATCTTTAACCTGTGTAAATTAATAAAATTTTCATTTAGCTTATTGTAAAGCTTTGAGAACTGATGGTCTTATTCCTAACTTTAGAGTTGCATCTCAAAGATAACATTAAAAATTACAGGTATTACAGTTGTTTAAAGTTTCCCTCTGGGGTTTTTTAATGACTCCGATTTACCAACTGCATCGGTCATAACAAATGGGGTGCTCTGCCGGGAGAAATTATATTTATAATCCCTCGATTGATTAGCAATTGATGAATCTTAGGCTTACAAATACGAGAGGCACTTTGAATTTAAGAGTTGGTGAGGCATTTTAGAGGTGGTGAAACGGCACGATGGCTTTGACTTGCCGGGGAGTAGAAGAGGTAACTCTGATTGGGTTGGAGAGAACCAAGAGTAAGTTAACAGAGTGAGCAGATAAGTTAAAATTGGGTTTACCTGCGGCGGCAAGGAAATCAAATATAGTTAAAGGTATAGCACAGCATCTACATTTGGGGGTGAAACGTGACACTAGTGAGTCGCAGTTGGAGGTAGCAAGACTTCAGTTGCAAATGAAGAAGCTAGAATTTGAACAAGCATAGGCACTGAAAAAGCTTGTATTTGAATAAGCAAGGGAATTAGAAATTATGAAGATGAAGAAGGAGGAAATAGAAGGAGAGAGAGAAAGCGAATTCGAACTGAAAATGGTGGCAGTTAGAAATGAGATGTCAGTAGGTAGAATTAATTTATCTCCAGAGTAGAACCCAGTGGGGATATATGTAAATTTGTACAATATCTTCCAAAGTTTGAGGAAAAATATATTGAACCATTTTTTATTTCATTTGAGAAGATAGTTAAACAGATGAAATGGCCACAGGAAAACTGGACTTTATTATTACTGTATAAGTTGTTAGGTAGGGGGCTTGAAGTATATGGTTCTCTTTCAGAAGAATTTTTGGTAAATTATGATGTGGTGAAAAAATCTATTTTGAGTGCATAAGAGATGGTCCCTGAAGCATACAGGCATAAAATTAGGAATATGAGAAAGCAGCACGGGCAAACATATTGAGTTTGAAAGAGTAAAACAACGTAACTTTGACCAGTGGATAAAGGCATCAAAGGTAAAGGCAACCTATGCAGCTTTTAGGGAAGTCAGTACTTTGGAAGAATTTAAAGATTCAATCCCTTTGATAGTGGGAGATCATGTGGGGGAACAGGGGGTTGATTCTGTAGGGCAAGAGGCAGAAATAGCTGATGATTATGAGTTAGTTCATGGAGCTAAACCTTTTAGTCCGTCACTCTTTCAAATTGGAAAAGGATAATAAGTGAGCAGGTGAAAGGAAGGCAGGTAGTCAAGAAAGGGAAGGAAAAGCTGGAAGCTCCCTGGAAGTTTTTTTCTCAGAACAAAGAGGAAGGTAGAAGTGACATTAGAAACTTGAGGCGTTTTCATTGTAATAAAGTGGGGCACACGAAGTCAGTGTTTTGGAGATTGCAAGAAAAATCTGTAGAAATTATAGGGGTGCATAAAGCTCTGGAAGTAAAATTATTGTGGGTTCCGAGGTTCAGGCACAGAAGAAACCAATGGTTTGTGTACAGGTGAAACAGGGAGAATCAGTGAAATGTAAGAAGTGGGATTTAATTCACAGTTTACTCAAGGGAATTCTGAGGAGCACTGCAGAAATGTTTATAGACTTTGTGTGTGAAGGAAAAGTCTTTCCATGTGTACAAGGTGCAGTAGGTATAGATGTGAAAATTTTAAGACACACAGGGGCGTGTTAACCCTTAATGTTGTGGGATAGTGATATTTCTTGTTCAGAGGGAGCGTTGCAGGAGAAGATAATAAATAAGAGGGATTCATGGAGATGCTCAATCTATTCCGTTGTGGAAGGTAAATTTAAAGAGCAGATGGAAGCCATGTGACATTATAGTTGCAGTGGTGGAAGAATTGCCCATTGCAGGGTTCAAATTATTTTGGATAATGATATAGCTGGATGGCAAACGTGGGTGATGCCTGTGGTAGTTGAGCAGCCTATAGAAGTGTTTTGAACAGAAGTGCTGCAAAAGCAACAGCCTGGATTATTTCCTGACTGTATTATAATGAGATCACAGGCCCACAGGGAAGAACAAAATGAACAAGATAATCAGGTAGTCCGAAGGCAAGAGAAAGGTGTTGAAATCCAATTATCTGGCAATGTATTTGAGAACGTTCTTCAGGAGGAAGGAATACAGGACAGTTCAGTTGAAGTGTTAACTCAAGGAGGTTAGTGGAGTTACAGAAAAATAATTTTCAATTAAAACAGTTATATCAGAAAGCTTATTCAGAAACCGAAGCAAAATGTTGAGGGAATATATTAGCGAGAAAGTGGCGGTCGGATCATGTCTGAGCAAATGAAAGCTGGAGGGAGGTGCATCAGATTGTTATCCCATTAGGGTATAGGAATGAGATTCTGAGGATTGCTCATGAAATTCCAATCTGCGGGGAGAGGGGGGTGTGGCGGGTCGAGATGGTACCATTTTGCAATTAGGAAAACACAGGAAAAGATGCAGAGGTTTTTTTTTTGCCAGGGTTGCACAGGGTTGTAGTCAACTTCTATAGAGCTTGTCATATATGTCAAGTAACAGGAAAACCAGAAGCAGTGATTAAGCCGGCGCCTTTAATCCCAATAGCAGCATTTGAAGAACCTTTTACCAGGGTCTTGATTGATTGTGTATGACCCCACCCTGACACTTAAAGTGGAAATCAGTATTTATTAGCAATAGTGGATGCGCCTACTATGTTTTCTGAAGCGATACCTTTAAGAAATGTTACAACTAAGAAGATTGTGGAGGAGTTAATTAAATTGTTCACAAGATATGGCTTACCTAAAGAAATACAATCAGATCACCGGTCAAATTTCATGTCGCAGCTGTTTAAGGAAGTAATGAACAGTTTGGGGATAAAACAATTTAAGTCACAATTGAAGTCACAAGGAGCTTTGGAAAGGTGGAATCAAACCTTAAAAACTGTGATAAGAGCATACTGTCTTGATTATGCACTGGATTGGTGTGCAGGAATTCCATATTTGTTATTTGCTATTAGAAACGCGCCTAACACATGGACTGGTTTCAGTCCTTTTGAACTAGTTTGTGGTCATGAGGCAAGGGGAACCACTGAAATTGATTCAGGAGGAATTGGTGGGTCATAATTCAGAAACCACTCTCCTGGATTACATATAAAATTTCATGGAAGATTAAACAGAACATGTGAGTTGGCTCGGGAACATTAAAATATTTCACAGCAAGTGATGAAAGTGAAAGCAGATAAGAAGGCACTGTGTACTGCAAAGGCTGTGGCCCCTGACATTTTGGCAACAGTTCCAAAGACATGTGCTCCGGAGCTTGCCGCACCCCTAGCCAAGCTGCTGCTGTACAGCTACAACCCTGGCATCTATCCAGAAATGTAGAAAATTGCCAGACAGGGATATTTCATCCCGGCCATTTACCGCCTCATCAGACTACTCTCGATCATCAGTAAAGTAATGGAAGGGGTCATCAACAGTGCTGTCATGCAGCACTTGCTTCGCAATAACCTGCTCAGTGATGCCCGGTTTGATTTCCTCCAAAGCCACTCAGCTCCTGAACTCATTACAGCCTTGGCTCAAACATGGACAAAAGGGCTGAAATCTCAAGGTGAGTTCAAAGTGACAGCCCTTCTCACCAAGACCGAATTTTACAGGGTGTGGCAGCAAGGGGCCCTAGCAAAACTGGAGCCAATGGGAATAAGGGGGAAAACTCCGATGGTTAGAGTCATACCTAGCACAAAGGAAAATGGTTGTGGTTTTTGGAGGTCAGTCATCTCAGCTTCCGGGCATCACTGCAGGAGTTCCTCAGGGTAGTGTCCTAGGCCCAACCATTTGAGCTACTTCATCAATGACCTCCCTTCCATAATAACATCAGAAGTGGGGATGTTCGCTGATGCTTGCACAATGTTCAGCACCATTCACGACTCCTCAGATACTGAAGCAGTCCATGTCCATGGCCTGGACAACATACAGGCTTGGCTGACCAATGCTGATGACTTGTCCTCCAGAAGTAACATTCGCGCCACAGAAGTGCCAGGCAATGACCATCTCTAACAAGAGAGAGAGTAGCCATCGCCCTTTGAAATTCAATATCATTACCATCGCTGAATCCCCCGCTATCAACATCCTGGGGGGTTACCATTCACCAGAAACTGAACTGAACTAATCATATGAATACCTGTGGCTAAAAGAGCAATTCGGAGGCCGGGAATCCAGCGGCGAGTAACTCACCTCCAGACTCCACAAACCTGTCCACAATCTACAAGGCGTAAGTCAGGAGTGTGGTGGACTATTCTGCACCTGTCTGAATGAGTACATTTCCAACAGCGCTCAACCAGATTGACATCATCCAGGACCAAGAAGCCCGCTAGATTGGCACCCCATCCATAAATATTCACTCCCTCCCCCACCGACACAGTAGCAGCAGTGTATACCATCTACAACATGCGCTGCAGGAATTCATCAAGGTTCCTTAGACATCACCGCTTAAATGCACGACAACTACCATCTAGAAGGGTAAGGGCAGCAGATAGATGGGAACACCACCACCTGGAAGTTCCCCTCCAAGTCACTCAGAATCCCGACTTCGAAATATATCTCCATTCCTTCACTGTTGCTGGGTCAAATTCCTGGAACTCTCTTCCTAACAGCACTGTGGGTGTACCTAAACTACAGGGACTGCAACGGTTCAAGAAGGCAGCTCACCACCTCCTTCTCAAGGACAATTAGGGATGGGAAATAGCTGCTGGTCGCGATAATGAAGCCCTCATTTCTTGAAAGAATTAAAATAAAAACAGTATTAAGCGCGCTTTGTACTTAACTAATGTGCATAAGTTATTTGATGAGGTAACGGAGAGGTTTGATGAGGTGAGTGCGGTTCATGTGACATACATGGACTTCGATTAAGTGCTATATGAAAGCCTTGGAAAGAAAGTTAGAGCCCGTGGAATACAAGGGACAGTAGCAGCATTGATGCGAAATTATCTGAGCAGCAGGAAACATCGTGGTGAACGGCTGTTCCTCTGGCTGGAGGAAGGTACATAGTCGGATTCCCCAGGGATCGGTGTTTGGGTCCTTACTTTTTAAATTTACATCAATGATCTTGACTTGAATTTACAGGGAACAATTTCAAAATTTGCGGATGACACAAAATGTGGACCTATTGCAACCTATGAAGAAAGAATGAGAAGCTTCAAAAGCACATAGACAGACTGTGGAACGGGCGGTCAAGTGGCACGTGCAAGTTATTGCAGAAAAGTATGAACTGATTCATTTTAGTACTAAAAGCGAAAAGAAGCAACAGGAAATGATGGGTACAATTGCAAAGGGGATGCAGGAGCAGAGGAGCCTTTGGGTCAATGTGCTTAAATAATTGAATAATGCAGGGCAGACTGAGAAAACGGCTACTAAATGTGCAGCATGCTGGGCTTTATAAATAGGATATAGACAATACAAACAAGGAAATTACGATAAATCTGTGCAAAAGACTTGGCCTCAGCTGGAGAATTATGTGTTGTTTTGGCCATCGCACTTTTGGATGAAAGTGAAGGCATGAGAGAGGGTGCAGAAAAGACTCATGGGAATGATCCCAGTGAAAAAGAATTTCAGTTACATGGATGGTTGTCCTCTATTGAGAAGGGAAAATTAACTGGAGATTTGATAGATTTGTTAGAGATGTGCAAAATGATGCGGGAAATGGGCAATGTATATAGGGAAGGTTTGAGAATGAGAGGACTCCGATACAAGGCGATTAGCAAAAGGCACAACGGCGATATGGTGGAAATCTTTTGCCATGGACTGAGTAATTCACATCTGGAATGCACAGCCTGGGTGTGTGGTGGCAGGAGATCCAATCGTGGCTTTCAATGGGGAATTAAATAATAACCTGAAGAGCAAAGCATTGGAGAGCTAGAGAGAGAAGACGGATAGTGGGGCTGGGTGAGTTGCACGTGAAATGGGCTAGCACGGACACTACGGGGTGAATGGCCTCTACCTGAGATATGATCATGCAACGGTTCAGTGATTTAATAATTCTATATACTTTCTACTTGAGAAACAACAAAATCGTTAAATAGGAAGGATCTGAGAAAATGGAAGAACTGAAAGAGTGCCTTTAACAGAATAAATGGACAGGAAACACGAAATTTGGTCTTTCATGGCACGTGGGTGTTGCTAGCAAGGCCAGCATTTGTTGACTATCCCAAATTGCCCTTGAATTGAGTGGCTTGCTGGGCCTTTTGAGAGGGAGGTTAAGAGTCAACCATATTGCTGTGGCTCTGCCCTGCCCCTGATTCAATGGTGGAATCGACCAATCATGGTGCTGTGACTGATGGAAAGTGTTGTGGGGCCGTAGATTCCTAGGGGGAAACTTCAGTCGTCTCTGTGAAACATGCATTCAACATTCTTTGTGGGTCGTAACCTCTACATAAGTGCAGCCGGTTATTAAGATTGAACGGCCCTATTTTAAGAGGGAGCACTGTTGAGGTGCGCATGTTCTCACCCAATGCAGCGCGGCCCTTGAACACATTGGGGCCTTTCCCAGCTGCGGTAATTGTGGGAGATGCTGACCTCCAAGGAAAGATCAATGGTGGAGTGAATCCAAACCCAAACTCCCCTCAGCTGGGAACTACCTGGTCTCTTGTGCAAGATGCTGCGGGTTTCCTTGAGCAGAGGGAATCTCTCAGCCGGTTGTAGCCCGAATGCTGGAATCACAGGAGATGGTGAAGGTTTATCAATTCAAACGAGGAAAAACGGATTGAACAATAAAAGGGGAAGAAACGAATTTGCCGATACCTAAGGTAAAAGGCGACAATGAATTTACCCTAAATTATAAATCGGCACATTATGAATTTTTCCAGCAAAAGGGAGATGACAATGTGGAATAATTTCATGAACGATACTTGAAGACGAATTGGGCAGAAGAGGATACTAAAAATTAAAAGGAGCGAGAAGGAAATGCAGACTTAATGAGCTTAATCACTTTGTTCTGGACTGTAAAATTGTAAGAGTCAATGAAAGTGTATTCATGGACAATATTTGTACCCCAAATTTCCATGCGTTTTTTTATCTCCATGTGTCTGTAATCACCGCCATGCTCAGGTTTTTGTACAGCTCTCTCCGTGCTCTTTATTACTGTGTGTCTGCAATCCAACCATGTTCAGGTTTTTGTACAGCTTTCTCGGTGCTCTGTATTACTGTGTCTCTGCAATCCCACCATGTTCAGGTTTTAGTACAGCTTTCTCTGTGCTCTGTATCACTGTGTGTCTGCAATCCCACCATGTTCAGGTTTTTGTCCTGCTTTCTCTGTGCTCTGTATCACTGTGTGTCTGCAATCCCACCATGTTAAGTTTTTGTACAGCGCCCTCAGGATTCTGTATCTCTGTGCACCATGTGCAGGTTTTTCTACAGCTCTCTCCGTGCTCTGTATCACTGTGCTGTGCGCCGACTCAATGCACAGTAATACACAGCGGAGTCGCTCAGTTGTAGTTTGGAGATATTTAACCGGCTGATTTTCTCGGCACGATCGGTAGAAGCAGAAATACCTCCCCCCGGCAGCGTTTTCTTTATTCTCCTCTCCTGAAGTGTGTCTCTGAAGCAGATATTCCGGAGCCTGTCCTGGGGACAGACGGTACCAGTGTGCTGTGTACTGACAGATACCTGAATACTCACTGCTTAAAGTAACGGTGTCACCGGCAGCAGAGGTTTGTAAAGGCGGATTCTGGGTTATCTGGAGCATGGAATCTGGAGGGTGAAAAATGGACATTATGTGTTTGTTTAGCTCCTGCTGACATGGGAAATTTGTCAATCGCGCGAACAGCTTTGTATTTTTTTAAATATGTTGATTTGATGCCTGTTCGAACGCTGCTAATTGTTACTGAAATATGATCAACTGGGGAATGAGGTGATATTTTCTCTCCCATAACGAATTCCTCCGATCAGGACTTCACTATCTGAATTGGTTTTTTGAACAGATTCAACAGTAATTTTAAAACGGATAATGGATCTGTTCTGAAACTGAAAAAATGCAGGTCTATGGGGAATACGCATGAGTGATGGGAACAATTGGATTACACTTTTAAAGGGGCAGCACCTACACGATGGGCCCGATGTCATCCTTCCACGCTGCATGGTTCAATTGTGTATATTAGATGTGTTTTTATTTTCCCCGGTGAGAGACAAAACCAAGGGAACTTCTTATTAACAGTGGAACAGTCAGTTTCCAAAAACTATTTGTCCGACAGTTACCCAGATGCAAAGCATCAATGCGCACAGCAAGATCCAACAGAATGCGATTGCAATTCGTCAGCACCAATCGGGTCAACCAGAGAGTGAATATCGATGGTGAAATGTCAACCATTAGCTTCAGTTTCACACTTCTCAGGAGTTTTCATCTGCCTTTGGGTCTAATAGTTTATTTTCTTCGATCAATCTATGTTTGCACATTTCTCTTTAAGTTGAAATATTTACACTTAGTTGCATTTTATTTCTACATTAACTTTGCACTGTTTGTACGTCTTGCAATCGTGGGAACTTGTCCCAATCTCTCTCAGTTGTCGGTTGCCTTCAGTCTGTTCAGTTTCCGCTGTGGTTTTAATGTTACTCACTGGAAACTGCCTCTTCCGGCTCTCTGACAATTTCAATTCTTTCCGCACGTTAACTGATTCTCCCCGCATTCTCTGGGCGGAGTTTCCTCTTAGCTTTTCATTGTACTCAATCTGCAGGAGAGGGACAGGCCATTCGGCACAGTTATTTATGCTGTGGATATACTCCATAGCAGTCTCCCCAACCCGAAACCAAATTGACCATTTCAATCCATATTCCGTTCTCCTTCCTGTATTTTCAGCCTTCCCATAAATGTCTGCTCCAACCACTCAACGTGACATCAAGTTCCACATTCTGTCGGTTTTAGCGTACATTTTTCTTCTTAATGTCTTTGTTCTGTTAGTGACGATCTGATATTAATGTCCTACTGATCTGGACTCATCCACAAATATACAGCTGTAACCCATGCACTCCATTAAACCCGTTCATAATTTTAAAGATTTCTCTGAATTCGCTTCCTGGTTCTCTGTTTTCCAGAGCAAAGTGACCCAGGCTGTTCAATCATTCCAGAGAGATGTGCATTTTTGCTGATTTCTTTGCTCAGAAATTAAAGAAATCAATGCAAAGAATCTTACAAATAGAAACAGAAGCGGCCATAGCAGCTTTCAAACCTGCTCGGACGTTCAATAATATCGTGGATGATGTTTGACATAAGCATCACATTCCCATTTTCCTAGATTCTTTTCGTAACCAAAAATCTATGGAACACTGCCTTGAATACATTCATCCATTGAGCATCCTCAGCTCTCTGAGCTATAGAATGCAGCAGGTTCACAACAGCCTGGGGAAACACCCACCAGTATCTGCCCTGTCAGCTCATTGAGAATATATGTTCTAATGAGATCAGCTCATTTTCCTCTAATCTACTGTTACGAAAGTACAATGGGTTTAAAAATATTTTTCTGGTTTATTGTGCAGTGTGTTAATGGGTGTAAGTATAGTTGGTTCTGTCTGTGTGATTTTATTGCATTTGAAGTCAGGTGCACAGCAAGTTTGAAATTATCAAAAGACGCTACGTGTGGAAGTATGCTTGAAATTCTAAGATGTAAATGTGGATGCTGGCTTAAGGTGTGAAGGAAAGTTGTGTTTCAAAGGGATGTTAGAGTGTTTACAATTAGCCAGATAAACAAGGCTAAGGAATCAGTTTTAATTTGTTCTGAAGGGCGCTGACAATATTGGCAACATGAAAGTTTTTATGTTAAGAGGAAGCTACAGTTTCAAAGACATGTGGGTCAACAGAACTTACATGTTAAAGAGAGAGAAACATACAGGAGAATGAAAGGCTATGTGAGGAGAGGGGCATGTAAGATCTAACAGGAGTCCTTGAAACAACCTTCATGAAGCCTCCAGCCATTTTTGCATATGTCTGCTATAGAAAGGTAGTGAAGTTGGGGAAGCCATTTGGAATTCCACTGTCAAGTGGATGCTATGTTAACTTGCTGGTTCTGTTTGAAATCAAAACTCTATTTGGACTGTTGACTTAAAGGGGTGTATAACTGGGAGCCTAGTAAATTCAGAATTTTAGGAGTTGCTTTAGTAGTAAATAACTTTCCGTCTTATGTATGTGTTTGAAATATTTTATTTTGTTCCTAAAATATTATAATTTAATTTCTCAAAAGTCTCTAAAGGTATTGCTGGTCTCATTACTTCAGAATCTGTGCATACATCTTCCTGTAATAAGTATAGATTGCAAAATCGTTGACAGAGCGACGAAGTTTCCTTTGTGAATTTGATCCGCCTGGCACACATGACCTGCCACGTGATAATATGACTGGGGACTACTGGATACTGGAAGTTGCTTGATTAGTTCGGAGTTGGACAATTTGAAGGCTACCTGAAGAACATTGAATCCAGGAGTTAGTGTGAGGGATTTTAAAGTGGTGAGAGTGCAAAGATTGTTGGATCCATGGCACACATCATCTGCCACGTCATAACACGAGGCAATGCAGGCTGTCACTACTTCATCTCTTCTCATAGGATAAAACAGTTAACTCAAGAAGCTGTCTGATGGAAATTTATTCACTTCCTTCAATGCATGTAGATCTTTTCTCAATAATGAATCTAAAACTTTACACAGCATCCAGACTGGAGTCCAGTGCAGTCCATCCCACACACAATACTTCTCCCAGTTCGTTTTTAATACTGAGGGGTATTGATTCATCAGCTGAGGTGGCGGATCGTACATAGTTGGTAACCAGCAGGAGGTTTCCTTCCTATGATTGGGCTAATGCCATGAGACGCCCAGCCAACTGGAGTTAATGTTGAGAATTCCAGGGCAACTCCCTGCTGACTGCGTATCACCACTTGTGGGTCTATCCTGCTGGTGGCCTAGGACATAAATAGGGATAGTGATGGTGCTGGATAAGACATTGCCTGTAAGTTATGATTCCATGAGTTTGACTCTGCCAGGTTGTTGCTTGACAAACATGTGGGAAAGCTCTCCCAGTTTTAGCACATACTTCCGGATGTTAGTAAGGAGGACACTGCAGGATGGACAGGCCTGGGTTTGCCATTGTCATTTCGGAAGCCTAGGTCGATTGCAGGTGGTATGCAGGTGGTGTGGTCCATGGTTCATCCTTTTTCTTTTAGACTTAGTAGCCTTTTGATTCAAATAAGTGGTTTGCTCGGCCATCATTTTACAAAGCATTTAAGATTAAACCAACAATTCTTTGTTACTGAAGTCTTATGTAGGTTAGACCAGGTAAGAACAGCCGATTTCCTTCCATTCAGTAGAGTAGGGTGCTGGGCAGCTCGCAATAATCGGCAATAGTTTCATGATCACCAAACTTAGAGCAGCTTTTAACTGCTGGTGCTTGAATTCCACCAGCTGCTGCAGTGGAGTTTGAATCAGGGTCAACAAACAGAGGATTGACAGGGTTTCTGGGTTACTAGTCTAATGACATTACCACGAGGCCACCCCTACAACTGGCGATTATTTGCCTGGATACTTTGCAACACGTCACGGTTTGGAGTCACTTACCAGCTGTGACATTCACCGCTGTCCCGGATCCGTCTGCATCACCATCTTCCCAAACAGACCCACATCCATATTTATACTGAGCTTTGCAGTAATAGGTGGCCGTGTCTTCCACTCTCACATCCCGAATTTCCAGCGAAAAAATATTTTCTCTTTTATTCATCGACACAACAAATCTCCCTCCGCTGGAGATCCGCTCCCGCTCAGTCCCGGTCTGGGTTTGTCTGAAGAAATGTCCATCCTGTAAACTATGAGAATTACCATGGAAAATGCAGGTGATGTTGAGAGACTGACACTCCTTCCTGGTCACCGCTTCCGGGGCCTGAGTCACTGACTGACTGAAAGAGCCTGGAAATTAAACAGAGAGAATTTAAAGGACCATCAGAGCCGAACCACGGAACGGAGCTAAAGCCCCAGACAGTGTCTGTAATTGGCGTGCATTCGGGTAGCTTTATATCAAACCCACACAATGTCGGTTTGTTTGATCGGTACTCACAGGGTAAACAGGCACACAGGGTGAAAACAGGAAGGATTCCCATCGTTCTGCTGCCTGGAAATGATGGTTACATAACGCGAGCAGGAGATTGCAACAATAATAACAGAAAATGCTGTAAAAGCTCAGCAGGTCTAGCAGCATCTGTGGAGAGAAAGACAGAGTTAACGTTTCAAGTCCGCGTGACTCTTCAGAGCTCCGAAGCAGAGTCATATTGGGTTTGAAACGTTAACTCTGTTTCTCTCTCCACAGATTCTGCCAGGCCTACTGATTTTTACGAGCATTTGATGTTTTGATGTCAGATTTCCAGCATCCGCAGTATTTTGCTTTATATAGGAGGCTGCTGCTCTGGACTTCTTTGGGCGACTGGACCTTCCAGAAGCCCTTTGACAAGGTGCTGCACAGGAGGCTGCTCAGTAACATAAGAGCCCATGGTATAAGAGGCAAGGTATTAGCATGGATAGAAGATTGGCTGTCTGGCAGCAGGCAGAGAGTGGGGATAAGGGGGTCCTTCTCAGGATGGCGGCCACTGACTAGTGGAGTTCCGCAGGGTTCAGTGTTGGGACCACAACCTTTCACTTTATACATTAATGATCTAGATGAAGGAACTGAGGGCATCTTGGCTAAGTTTGCAGATGATATAAAGATAGCTGGAGGGACATGTAGTATTGAGGAGGCGGGGAGGCTGCAGAAGGATTTGGACAGGTTAGGAGAATTGCCAAAGAAGTGGCAGATGGAATACAACGTGGGGAATTGTGAGGTCATGCACTTTGGTAGTAACAATAGAGGCATAGACTATTTTCTAAATGAGGAGAGAATTCAGAAATCTGGAGTGCAAAGGGACTTGGGAGTCCTAGTCCAGGATTCTCTTAAGGTTAACTTGCAGTTTGACGGGGTAGTTAGGAAGGCAAATGCAATGTTGGCATTTATTTCGAGAGGACTAGAAGATAAAAGCAGGGATGTGCTGCTGAGGTTTTATAAGGCCCTGGTCAGACCACATTTAGAATATTGTGAGCAATTTTGGGCCCCGTATCTCAGGAAGGATGTGCTGGCCCTGGAGAGGTTCCAGAGGATGTTCACGAGAATGATCCCAGGAATGAAAGGATTAACATGTGAGGAACGTTTGAGGACTCTGGGTCTATACTCGATGGAGTTTAGAAGGATGAGAGGGGATCTGATTGAAACTTACAGAATACTGAAAGGCCTGATTAGAGTGGACGTGGGGAAGATGTTTCCATTGGTAGGAGAGACTACGACCCGAGGGCACAGCCTCAGAGTAAAGGGAAGACCTTTTAGAACAGAGATGAGGAGAAACTTCTTCAGCCAGAGTGGTGAATGTATGGAATTCATTGCCACGGAAGGCTGTGGAGGCCAGGTCATTGAGTGTACTTAAGACCGAGATAGATAGGTTCTTGATTGGTAAGGGGATCAAAGGTTATGGGGAGAAGGCGGGAGAATGGGGTTGAGAAACTTATCAGCCATGATTGAATGGCGGAGCAGATTCGATGGGCCGGATGGCCTAATTTCTTCTCCTGTGTCTTATGGTCTTATGGACCTGAGAGCTGGACTGAAATACATTACGGAGGAGAGTTGCTTTGCAGAGGACGGTGTCCGCGAAGCATTGACGGTTCTCATCTCTCTGGTTGTGTGCTGTGTGATTAAGTGACAGATTTAAAAGCGGAACCTGCAGTTTCATGTTGCTTCATTGGGTCTGTAAGCCTGATGTGATGTCCCCTCTCCTATTTTTCTGATGTACAGTGTCCGGCAGAGTGGATGAAGGGAGGTAGGGTTGTTTCCGTTAGTGAAGTCTGCCGCCCTCATTCTCCCGCAGTAATGAGCTGGCAGGTCGTCCATGTGTGTTTGGTAAGTGGTATTTTATGAGAGTGGGAAGTGGGAGACTCCCTCCTTCCCCAATATTATTCTAACTGTCATGAAAAAAATCAGAAAATTCTGGGAAAAACTCAGTAACTCTGGTAGCATCTGTGGACCGTGAAACAGAATTGACGTTTCGAGTCCATATGACTCTTCTTCAGGGTTTACCGAGCCGGAAATTATAAAAGATATCCCTGAACTGTTCAGTTGAACGTCTGGCCCAAGGGAAGGAGCCTTAGACCCGCCTGAGTCCAGCAACGGAGGATCAGGTTTCAATATGAGACAGTCCAGTGACTTTGCCATCATTCAGGCAGAAGTACTGAAATACCGCAAAGAATAAACTCTCCACATCATTGAAACAACTGCTTGCTGCACTCCTTCCTCTGTGATTTGCATTAGAAATGATGATTCCAGTGAGCAATGTATGAGTTCCAGTTCTGGATTGTTCAGAGTTTCCAGCTGCAGTGTTAGAACATGAAGTCACACTCTGAGGGACAGTGAAATGGGGTGCGCACTGTGTCTGGGACTTGTTTTAAAGGTCACACTCACTACCTGGTGAAATCGCGTCATTATGTATAAACTGTCCCGGATCTAACAACACGTTCTGTTGAAATAAACTTTGTGAACCGGCCGCAGCCAAATGCTCCTAGAAACTGACAGCGAAAAGGACGTGGGTCTCAATTATCCAGGCAGGTACACAAAGGGCAGAAAAGGGCCAAGAAACGACTTCAGGAGCAGAGGACCTGACACTAATTCGGTCCACTGTACGTCACACAACCGTGGTCGATTGTTGAATCGACCTTTGATTAGCTGCCGCTGATCCCCAATGTGACATCAAAGACATAATCCTCAGCTGATTCATCGAAAAATAAAATTAAGAACTGACAAGACCTTCTTCCATCAGACACAAGTTTTGCACGTTAAATATCGCCCAATTTCCTTCTGATTTTCAATGCTACTGGCGTGAAACAGCGCAGACCAGCGCATGACATAAACATGTTTTGCCTCAGAGCTACCAAAAATACAACTTGTGTTTTTAATCACATTTAATGCAATGAAAGGTCCCTTCAGCAGGTAGTGACAGTGATCTTCGTGAAACATGAATCCGGAGAGGCCGATATGGCCGATCACCCGAGTCACCGACTGCAATGTGGGGACACGGATACATTTGTGTATCATAATTACCAACACTGGTTGTAACAGATTAAATTTAAGAGACCACGATTCTTTAAAAGTAATCGGAAGGAGAAATATTGAGTGAATGCTTTTCAATCAGTGTTTGTTTGAAAAAAAAACATAATTTCTTCTATCAATAGGTTTCATTCTTCTCCATCTCCATTGATTTTGATACATTTACACTTAGTTTCATTTCATTTCTACATTTCCTTTGTGCAGTTTGCGCTTCTTGGATGGGAACGTAGCAATCGTGGGAACTTGTCCCAGATTCTCGCAGTTGTCGGTTGGGTTCAGCCTGTTCAGTTTCCGCAGTGGTTTTACTGTTACTCACTGGCAACTGCCTCTTCCGGCTCTCGGACGATTTCAAATTTTGTTCCGCCCATTTACTGGTTGACAGGCCCTCTGATTGGAGTTTTCTCTAAGTTTTACTTTACACAGAACCTGCCTGAAGAGGAATAATCCATTCAGCTCAAATCATTTATGCCTGTTTATTTACTGTGGAACAGCCCCCATCTGCCCGAAATCTAATTGACCGTTTCCAGTCAGCTCCCTGAGTCACTCTGTTCCGTTCTCCCTCCTGTATTTTCAAGTCTTCCCATAAATGTATCAATACTATCTGCTCCAACCACTGCCTGCGGCAGCAAGTTCCACAGCCTGACCTGCCTGTTTTTACACTTCTCCATCTTAATGTCTTTATTTGCTCTGTTAGTAACTGTCTTATGTTAATGGCCCTAGGCTCACCGACAAATAATCAGCTATTCCACAACCACCCCAATGAGCCCGTTCATTATTTAAACGATTTCGATTATTTCTCCTCCTGCTCCTCTGTTCTCCAGTGGCAAGATGCCCGGCCTGTTCAACCTCGCCACAAAGATGTAGATTGTTCCTGATTTTTTTTTCTCTCAGAAGTGTAAGGAATCAAAGCGTTTAATATAACAAACAGAAGAAGTGGCGGCCATGTCACCTTTCAGACCTGCTCCGCCATTCAATAATATCCTGACTCATCTCCCGTCTCCCACCGTAATGTCCCCATACCCCTTAATTCTTTTTGCATCCCGAAATCCATTGTACACTTCATTTCATACACGCAACCGCTGAGCATCCACAGCTCTCTGAGCTAGAAAATGTCAGAAATTCACAGCAATAGCTTGACTGAAGAAATTTCTCTTCTTCTCAGATCACATGACCGAATCCTTATTCTGAAACTGTGACCCGTAGTTATAGGCTTACCAGCCTGGGGAAACACCCACTGGGAATCTATCCAGTCCTGGGCGCTAGATGTTCTAATGAAATTACATCTCATTCCTCTAAACTCTAGGGAACATAGGCCCAGACAACTCAATCTCTTCTCATAGGACAATCTCTTTATCTCAGGAATCAGTCTGATGAACATTTGTTGCACTCCCTCCAAAGCAAGTAGATCCGTCCTCAAGTAAGGAGACCAAAACTTTACACAGCATCCCAGACTGGAGCCCATTACAGTCCTTTCCTCCATACACATCACCCACCAACCTGGGCTCGAATTAATCTTTTAATGAGCCAGAGATCATCCAATCATTCTCTCCCTTTCGACGAATTATTTCCTGCTGGCTCTAAATGAACATTCCCCCAGTTTATAATTGTTTCCCTATGCCCCTGTTCTCCTTTATAAAATGAATGCATCATCCTCACTCTCTCACTGCACTGTGCTGTTTCAATTAACAGTAATCAGGGATACAGATAAATTACAGAAATTCCATCCCTCAAACATATACATTCAATATAGAGAAGTGTCTGCAATTCCAAACCTTCATATTTCGGCATGAGGGCAGAAAGGGGGAAAGTGTTTTGTTCTATGAAGACAATTGAAAGGAAAGGCGGGGACAATGTCGCTAATTTCAGTCACTGATTACCCAATAATAAAATTCCATCTGGACCCATATCAGGATCTCTTATATCTGAAGTCCCTTGTGTCACGTTCCCGGTTTTTCCCCGGGTCAGGTATTGAGAGCGTGAGGCTGCAGGTATCCGAACTGGCCGCAGTTGTGTTGAGTTATTCACCCGGTGCCTCCTTCACATTGCACGGCTCGTACTGTAATCTGCTGCCCAGGAGAGAGCTGTGTGGCCCAGCTCCCTCGGTCACAGGTAACACCGGGAGTGGAGTCCGGATTGTCGACAATCTGCGCTCATTAATAGCGATTCAGAGTGTGAGAGTCCGTGATGTTGATGTTGTCCCCGATGTTCCCGTTAAACGAATAATGGCCCAGATTCCGTCAACTCCCACATTCCACCCAAACTCCACTGATGTCAATAATAAACTGACGGTGAACGTTACCCGGGACAGTCTGTAACCCGGCGGGGTTTGGAGTCACTTACCGGCTGTGACAGTCACCACCGTTCCGGATCCATCCGTATAGTCAGTATGCCACCACAGTGACTCCGCTCACAGTCTCCCCGGTATAACAACCACCGACACCCCAACCTGCCGGGAAATCTTCATCAGACAGTAGAAACTCCTGAATTATTCAGCGGATTTAAATAAATAAACAATTTTCAATGTTTCAAAGTCTCTGTCGGTTCAAACTGTTCTTTGTGAGGCCCTGAGCTCTGAGTAAATGGTCCCGGGAACGAGATCTTCGCTTCATATAAACCTAGAAAAATATCAAAGAAAGATAACTGAATGGTGGAAATTACAATGAAATATACCCAGATTGCAGCGATATTAACATCAACCCGACAAGTCACTATCCGGGACCGGAGAATTAATATTCTGAACGTCCAGAGGTATTTGCTCGGGTCTCTCTCACTGTGACTGGCCCCTGTAGTATCTGTACTGAGCTTTACAGTAATAGGTGGCGATGTCTTCAACTCTCACATCCCGGATCTCCAGCGAAAATGTACTTGCCAATTTATTCACCGCCACAACAAATCTCCCCCCGCTGGAGATCCGCTCCCGCTCCGCCCCGGAATGGGTTTGTTTGAAGAAATGTCCCGTTTGGAAATCATGCCACACAGAAGCGGAGAAAACACAGGTGATGGTGAGAGACTGGTCACCGCTGCCGGGGTCTGTGTCACTGGCTGACTGAAAGAGCCTAGAAATTAAACAGAGAGAGTTTGATGAACCATCACAGCCGAACCACAGAACGGGGTTAAAGCCCCAGAGAGTGCCTGCAAATGGCGTGGAAAAACTTTATATTAAACCCACACAATGCTGGTTTGTTTGATCGGTACTCACGGGGTAAACAGACACACAGGGTGAAAACAAGGAGCATTGCCATCATTCTGCTGCCTGGAGCCAGGGGTTTATCAGACGGGGATCTGGAGACTGCAGCTCTGGACTGCACTGGGAGACCGGAACACAGAGTAGGACTGAAAGGGGGATCGAGTTGATTTGCAAAGGGCAGTTCCGCTGAGATCATTGATGGGCCGCCCGGTTCCCGGGTCGCTGGCTAAGTGTTTTGTGAATAATTAACAAGTTTATAAAAGCAGGCTGCAATTTTCTGACTCTCTATTTGGATTGGGATCCGGATGTGAAAGCCCCTCCCACAATACCCTGATGGCGAGGCGTGGGAGAAGGGAGCTTTGCTTTCTGCCAGTTGTGCTGCCGCCTTCCTTTCCCCACAGTGATGAACTGGGAGGGCGGTGCGCGTGTTTTTATTGGGTGGTGTTTGTTAAAGTTGTAATGTGAGCCCAGGGCACAAGGAGATTCCCCGCGCCCCGCTCTTATCCCAATATTCCGGAGATTGTTTCTTGATCCCTGTGACCCCGGACAGGGCGTCTGCTGTTTTGCAAAAGGAAATCACAAGGATTGCTTTAAATATGCCTGGGACCTCTCCTCCGCCAACTCTGGAGTGTCCTTGCGCCATGAACACCACACTGGCTGCAAAGATTAACCGGACCCCGTACAATGAAACACCCCCTGGTCCAACCAAACCATTGACCAAAATTTATTTCTCTTCCAGCATTCCCAGTTGGGATAAAATTTCACCGATCTGATTCTCTGTCCATTGAGAGGCATCCTACCCGGCAAACCTTTACTTTTCCAGAGTTTCCTGTTCTTTCATTTCAGATTTGCAGCATTTGTGGTTCTCCGCATTTCGATTATTGCATCGTGTGGGATTGGAATGGAACCCTTGCTGTGTTTAACTTGTCTCTGAGCTGTGCTGATTATCTTTGATCGATTCTAACGCCTCCTGTTCATTGGCTACTGCATTGGGGAAACTTCGCATCGAGAGACTGGAAAAAATGGATGTTTTAAACATTTGTTTTATTCGTTCATGGGATGTGGGCGTCGCTGGTAAACCAGCATTTATTGTCCTGCTCTAATTGCCCTTGTTCAAGGGCATTTAAGTTTCAACCGCATTAATGTGACCTGGAGTCAGATGTAGGTCAGAACAGGCAAGGGCGGCAGATTTCCCTCCCTAAAGCACACTGACAGGTATCCTATCCGGCTGACCTTTATTTTGCCACAATTTTCTGTTCTTTTATTTCAGATTTGCAGCATTTGTGGTTGTGAGCTTTTCGTGTGCGATTTGAACGGCACCCCTGATATGTCTAACTTGTCTCTGAGCTGTGGTGGTTATCTTTTATCGATTCTCACGCCTACTTATAATTGAGCACTGCACGTGGAAAGTCTTCGTACCGAGAGACTGGCAGAAAATGGATCTGTTAAACATTTGCTTTTATTCGTTCATGGGATGTTGGTGTCGCTGATTGGGCCAGCATTTATTGCCCTGCTCCAATTGCCCTTTCTCAAGGGCATTTAAGAGTCAACCGCATTGATGTGGGCTTGGTGTCACATGTAAGCTAGTCCAGGTAAGCACGGCAGACGTACGCCTCCAAAGCACATTAGTGGACCACAAGGGCTTATTAACGACAATCAGCAGTGGATCGGTGGTCATCATTAGACTTTTATTTCCAAATTATTTAGAGAACTCAACTTGCACAGTGAATCCAGGTTTGGAGAGTCAGCGTGTCTTTCAGGATTACACCTTGTCTTTTGACTTATTCTACGTTTGCCTTTCAGGAAGAAATGGCGAAGATTCAGGTTCTGATCATCTTTCAGAATGAAGGGGTTGTGAATTGCCCTGGATATCACTGCACTGTGGTTACGCGCCAACCTCCGTCAATTCTGTTTTGCCTCCTCCACTATCGCTTGGAAGCTCTGAGATGTTCACTGAGTATTGGAGCTCGGTGATGGGGTACATGTTTCCACATGTCCCAGTCGTGGCGTCTGCTGTTTTACACGAAGAAAACGAAACAATTTCCTTAATATTGGTGGGGCGCTTGAATTCGACCTCGCCGTTTGCTGCTGTGCTGGAAACATTCGGAATCACACACACGCACTGACGCTAACACACACACACACACACATACACAAACATACATACACACACACATGCACTCGCAGCCACATGCACACACATGCACTCAGACACACACACTCACACACACACACCGCACCCCTTTAGCAATCTACACTCTGCAGGACACTGTCATAATCACACACACACACCTTTGGCAATTTACCCTCTGCTAGACACTATCAGAATCACACACATACGTATACATACAAACACACACACAGGCAAACACACACGCAGACATTTAACAATCTACCCTCTGCTGGGCACGGCCGGAATCACACACAAATACATACACACACCTTAAGTAATCTACCCTATGCTGGGCACTGCCGGGATCACACTCACACGGAAACTGCTTTAGCAAATAACCCTCTGTTGGACACTGCCATAATAAAACACATATGCATACATACAAACACACACACACACACAGTCAAACACACATGCAGACCTTTAACAATCTACCCTCTGCTGGGCACTGCCATAATCATTCCCAAACACATATGCACACCTTAAGTAATCTACCCTCTGCTGGGCAGTGCAGGGATCACACACACACGGAAACAGCTTTAGCAAATAACCCTCTGTTGGACACTGTCATAATCACACACACACAAACACACACACACACAAACACACACACACAAACACATTAGCAATATACCCTCTGCTGGACACTGTCATAATCACACAAACACACAACACCTCCTGGAAGCTCCCCTCCAAGACACACACCAACCTGACTTGGAAATATTACGGCCGTTCCTGCACTTTCGCTGGGTCGAATTACAGGAATTCCCTCGCTAACAGCACTGTGAGTGTACCTCCGCCACACGGACTGCAGCGGTTCAAGAAGGCGGCTCATCACCACCTTCTCAAGGGCAATAAGGGATGGGCAATAAATGCTGCCGCAGCCAACGAAGCCCTCATCCCGTGAATGGAGAAGAAAAACTCATCCTGTCGCTGAGGAACATGACCCATGACCGCTGTCAAGTGGCCTCCACTGGAAAACATCAGAACACCGCACAGGTACACACAGAGAAACGCGCTAGCACAAACACGTATATCCATTCATATAGCCACATTAGGTGGTCACAAAGGATGTTGCTGACATTTTTTTTCATTAACTTTCAGAAATTGCGAGAGAAATTTCCCTCATATCGCTACTAGAGACTCATTCATCAATTTGATGTTTTCATTGGAGCAGTGTACACCCACAGTGCTGTTAGGGAGGGAGATCCAGGATTTTTACCCAGGGATAGTGAAGGAATGGCGATATATTTCCAAGTCAAAATGGTGAGTGACTTGGAGGGTAACTTCTAGGTGGTGGTGTTCCCATCTATCTGCTGCCCTTGCCCTTCTAGATGTAATGGCCGCGTGTTTGGAAGGTGCTCTCCAAGGAGACTTTGTGAGGTCCTGCGATACATCTTGTAGATACCATTCTGAAGCCTTTCAGGGTGTTGTTAAAGGACATCGATGAAGGAGTGAAAGACAAACAGAAACCACATACTTTCTCCCGGGGGCATCAAGCTGTGTTTCATTCTTGATTTGAAATGTTGAATCTGGTGATTTCACACAAAACGTAAACAGGCTCACAGAAATAGATTGCCTTTAACTGACTTCATTCACTGCAATGATACAAACTTAACCGTTGGGCAATAAGATATTAAATTCCTCACGTACACTTCAGATCTTTAAACTTAACGTTGGAGATAACTGGTGAAATATTCAATAGGAGCAGCTGATCCCTGAGGTATTGGTTAACACATCATTTTCCATAGTCACTAGGTTCACTAGACCATTACATAACAAGGAAGCTGGTGCTAATTTCCAGGGAAACACAGTTAAACAGCAGAAATATTATATCAATCGACAATTCACCCCTGGTTTTCCCACACACATTTACCAATCTACCCTCTGCTGGACACTGTAAAAGTCACACACACACACACACACACACACCTTTAACGCCTTTACCACAATTAACCCATTATATTTGATGTTTCCGGGTGAAATCCCGGTTGCTGGGTAATCCTAGATCCTATCGGGTTCCGATAAATGTGTCCAACCACAGCATCGACACCATTAACCTTTCAGATCTTTGTCAGATGACACTATAAGGCAATACTACAATTCTCATTTGTTGCACTGGCAAAGGGTTACTCGAGGTGGTGAGGATGAAAGTAATAAACTCGATGATTGAGAAGAATAATAGTTGTTCTACAGGATGGGTAATCGTTGCCCACAATGCGCATCTCAGCTGTGGCTCAGTTCATAGCACCCTCGCCTTTGAATCAGAAGGCTGTGGGTTCATGTCACACTCCCGGAAACCAAGAACTGTGAATGTACTCGAAAGAGTTACATGCGATCTGTTGATAACTCGAAAGAGTTACTCTACCTATTGGAGGTGTCAGCTGTGGCTCAGTTCATAGCACCCTCGCCTTTGAATCAGAGGGTTGTGGGTTCATGTCCCACTCCTGGAAAAACCAAGAACTGTGATTGTACTCGAAAGAAGTTGCAATCTGTGACTGTTGGTAACTCGAAAGAGTTTCCCGCAGTCATGCACCCCGGTGTCTGAAGCCTCCATTTCCCACTCGCAAATAGAGTTATAATCTTTTTTCCTGTCGAGACACTTTCCGAACCATCCGCTCTCCTCAGTTGCTCTGCCCTGTTAGGTAGAGATTATAAATCTTGCTGTCGGAAGTGCTAATTTCCGGGACCACTGAATCCAAACATTGCGTCTGATAGCCGTATTTGAAACTCTTGCCCCACCAACGCCGTCCCCTGCTCGTTTAGGGATATCGTATCCTCACCACAGGCCCCTGTAAATGCAAGCTAAACATGCAAAATAAGCGTTGTTATCCAACCTAGGTTTCTTAAGTCAGAACAGCCCCGTGTAAATATAAGGGTGAAAATCCCAATTGAATGATTCATATTGATTCTGAAATTCCAGCCGGATCATTTCCCTGGAAAACCATCTGGATCGGTGATCGATTCAGAATTTACTGTTTTAAATTGTCAGCGACTGGCAAACGCGAAGCCTCAAATTTTTTCTTATGACCGTTTGTCTCTTGTGCCGTTATCAGAGAGCTGGGTGTTTATTTACACTCTCCCTCAGTATCTCAATAAATGACTCCAGCCCCTGATCTGTGATCACTGTTTAATATCAGAGCAAAAGTATCAACAAACTTTCGAATTTCAGTTATTTTCTATCGAAATCGAAATCAGATGCCCTCCACGTTCCTTTCTGGTAACAATGTTCGTGTTACACGTTGAGTCTATGTTTAAATAATCGTTGCATATTTCTAAATAATCGTTGCATATTTCGTGTGTAACATCCAGTCCCAGGCTTGGACAAATTCTGCATTTTGTTACTGGAATGAGAGGAGAAGAATGTCCTCCGCTTTGTCTGAGCTAACAGCCTGAAAGAACATTTAGTAATGTTAGGCTTTAGTTACTGTTCATCCGAGTGATTACTCCACCTCTGTTCAAATACCAATATTCCGGGTGAACTTGGAGACATTTACTGAGGAAATAGAGCTCTGGACATGAATATTAGGCTCAAGGTCTCCCAGATCGATTCCCTGTTGATCTGGACAAGGACAAAAACAGCAATAAAACTGTTTGTTAAACAAACCTGCCAATCTTTGTTCTCCGTTGGCTTGAGATCAAGATCCTCGCCGATTAAAGAGTCAAACAGAACTTAATGGAGCCGTAAACACTCGCTGAAGTTTTTGTGCAGAGTCCTGGATTTTATCTGATGCTGTGCCTCACTGCACAGTAACAGGCCGCCCTGTCCTCCACCCAGGCTGCTTATATTGAGGTAACCGGGCTGTTTAGACTGGTCAGCAGCAGCCAGACAGCGTCCCGAGATTTCCAATCCCTTCAGTGCTGCTGCTTTGCTAATGATCCAGCTTGGAGGCTTTTCTGCCGATACCATTGCATGATGCATTTATCCAGGGTTTTATATTCGCAATCTAACTTCAGCAAACTCCCTCCTGATACGGTTATTGTCACCGGAGACTGTGTTACTCGGATCTGCACATTGTCCGCCTGTCAAATTAGCGGAACGAAATGTAGGAAGTTAAACAGGATCTACTTAAACCTGTGTCTATCTGTATGAGTTTGTGTAAATTCCAACCTACAAAACTGTCCATAATGTCGGATCGCTAACAGCATTATGTTCCTGTAGAAGCTGCAGTTGCATCAATCTGCGAACTTGTCTTGATGAATATAATCCAGGACTGACAGTCCAAGACAACCTCCAGTATTATCAGAAACATGTCTGACTGAACCTTTCTCAGTGTATGTGAATGGAACGATCCAGAGATTGAGATGGAGAGAGGTGACCCGGGCTCTGTTCAGCTCATTGTTCCACCCACACACTACAGGGGGCCAGCACATTGTGACCTCACTCAGTCTGCCATCCCTGTTGGCTTTGGTGTTGGTCTCACGTAACTGGGTGATGCCCTTAGCTCCCTCTGCTGGTGAATTCTGTTCAGTCCCGTTTAAAATGGAGTCAATTTTTGGATTTAGGGCTATTGATTTACATATTAAAGGACGAATGTCAGACAATCTGTCACAGAAATCAAATTTGGACCTTATCAGTCGCTGTCAGTATTGTCTTTGATGTCAATACCAGGAATTTTTACCAAATGTGGGGAGAGGGTAGAGTGTTGGCAATATCAGGGGACTGGTGATCCAGCATCCAGGCCAATGCTTTGGGGGACAAGGGTTCAAATTCCACCATGGCAGCTGGTGGAACTTAAATTCAATTAATAAATCTAGAATATAAAACTAATCTCGGTAATGGTGGCCATGAAGCTATCATCGATTGTCATAAAGACCCACCTGGTTCACGAATGCCTTTAAGGAAGAAAGTATGGCATCCTTGCCTTGCCTGGCCTACATGTGACTGCAGACCAACAGCAATGTGGGTCTCAACTGCTCTCTGGATGGGCAAAAACTTCTGGTTTTCCCGAGACGCCCACATCATACTGTCCAATCCTGGGCACTATGAATAAAAAAAAAGACAAGACTTTGGGGAAAGTGTAAAGGCGGTACATCAGAGTGGTACCTGTGTGGATGAGGGAATTTTATGTAGATAGAAGAGAGAACCTGGGATTATCCTTCGTAAATCCTCTTCTTCAGTTCTCTAGCAGAAAGCAGGTCCAACCTCATGACATCCGCCACATCCAAGGCGGTGGCTCCCCATCTGCCGTCCAGCCAACTGAGCACCCTTAGGGTTCCAAGTTGCTGTGGCAACGTTACTTTGGAGCTATTGGTAGCGGCTCCAATGTCATTGCATCACGTGGTTGACCAGGAATCATTCCCCTCCCACTCTATTTATGCTCAGACGCTTGAACCGTGAGCAGGCGGAGGATGGTCAGAGACCTCTGAAAATTGAACCGTCGCTTTTTCGGCTCCACCCTTTCCTAGTGCAGCTGACAGTCTCCGCACACTTCAATCAATGCGTATTCCTTTCCACAGCTCCCGTTTTCTGCTGCCGCTGTGACCCTATTGTGTTATTGTAGAGATTGCTGTTGCTGGTCCATTCCTGTCACTGGCTGGATCAGTAGTGCAGCGGGATGGGGATCTGTATTTCTGCTCTGACAGAGGATTTCTCGCACTGCAGAGTTTTCGACACCTTTCCCTTCCTGAGTTTTCCTGACCACTCGTGTCTTCAGTCTTTTCTGAAAATTGCGCACATTTATTTTTCTCGTGTTTAATAAAGACGTTTCAGGTTTTATCGACTACCTTATACATTCATTCAGGACCAATCCAATCAGATTGCTCATGTATTCGGTCCTGCTTTCAAACTAAATTACTGATGAAGCTTTCGCTTACCACTTAATGACATTCTAACTCTGGCACTTTTGTTGTTATGCATGTGGCCGGGGATATGGAATGAAGTATGAACTAAGTTCTGAGAGAGAAGCAAAGTTGTATAATTTTCGAAGGTGTGATTATTATTCAGTTCAGTTCCTTGTAGATAAATCCTACGTGTGACAACACTGCCTGCGGTAGCCACGCCCATAGGTTCCATTTGTTGTTCTCGCTCTGACCCTCCTTGTCTGTTCTGTTTTAATGGAGAGATTATCACCGCTTTCATCTGTTTGACATTGGTTGGATCAGCAGCGCAGTGAGGAGGTGACCTTTATTTCTAATCTGACAGAGGATTCCGGGACAACAGAATTACAGATTCAGGGGACAAAATGTGGAAATATCTCAGGCCACTCATTATTATATCGCGTCTCAGTAAGCATATGTAAAAAACATTCTCCCCCCGACTGGCTGCCGTATGCCAAACATTATTTCTAGCAAATTGCTTGTAATGGTGATGTAACGATAAATATTGTCATTATCTGTGTCAGAATGGAGCAATCAGGGCTCGGTGGAGCAGTCGGTACCTGAAATGACTGTCAAAGAGGAAGGGAATGTCACCATAGCCTGCATTTTGAAAACAAGCGACCCGAGCCCTTATGTGTTCCGGCACAGTCAGCAGCCCGGGCAGCCTCCACAGTTTGTGTTTTGTCTCTTCTGGGGGATAACAAAGCGGAACCCAGACTTTATAGAACAATTCTCTTCGACGCTTTAGCAAGACAATCTAAACTACCGAGTTAACGATTAGCAAAGCCCTGTTCTCCGATACCACCGTATTTTTCTGTGCCCTGGAGGCCCACCTGGCTGCAGAGAAAAAGAGGATCACGGACAAAAACCCACGCTGGTTCCAGCTAGAATCCCAAGAGGGCGCTGAGGCAACAATAAAACGGAAAGCAATAATTCAATAAATTCAATAAACACGGAAGCAATAATTCAGCCACCACAGTGAGATTTACATAGACTTTTAAAATTGCAATGAAACACAACACTCTACAAGAACAGGTGAGGTCTACTTGTAAAATTATGCCAACAACTCACATTTATTAGAAAAATAAAATTTACAGATACAGCTGCTGAACCTTAACTGACTTTTTGGCTTTCCCTATATTTTCCCAGTCTGTTTCCTTTCATCGCCTGTCTTTATTATTTAATCACCACCCTTTTTACTTTCTTGTTACAGCCTTTAGTTCAATAATATAAGACCTTTGTTTCTGCTCAGAATATTAAGTCAGGACCGCTGAGACTCAACACCCTACAAATACTGTCACATCAAAATCAGCGATTAAATACATGATCTCTCACAATCTGACCAGCGGCGTCTGAACAAATCTCTGAATATCCACTAGAGGGCGTCAGATCGCAATAATTCTTACTGCACCGATGGTGAAAATGAATGTTAAATGAGCGCAAGACAATTAAAAACGTCTGTGGTTTATTTCTTTTTCTGCTTCACAGCCATTTCTAACCCCAGTTGAGGTTATAAGAACAGTCCTGCTGGTGCTGAATTCTTGTTAATAAAAACCCGCTCTACAACTAATCCTGGAGGCTTTGAACTCGCTCTCGCACTCTGTTCCCGCCCACTTTAAACCGATGAGAGGCAAATTGCTTAAAAAACGCCGGACCCCAAATTCTCTCTCATCACAAATTCCAAACTGTATATGATCGATATTTAGATTAATCATCACAACACGAATAATTTCAGAATTCACAGAGCAAATTGAAACCGAAATTTAAATGCAAACCACAGAAAAGGTCAGTGCTGGTAACACTGATTAAATTGCTGCGCGAGTTTATTATTTATTTTTACTCAGTGTTTGTTCAGCATCAGCAGATATCACCCTTTTAACATGACGGATCCAAAACCCAGTCTGGCAAAATCGCAAAATTATTGTTAGTTCACTACTTCACTGATTGAGGAGGGAAATCTCACTGGAGTCACGGTTACCGGTATCTTGTTGGTAAGGATACTAGAACTTCAGCTGAAGAATTGACACCAGAATAAACAAATCAAATTGGCAATCCGATTTTTCTGGTTACAATAACTAGATAAGGGTTTTAGTCTAACTGCGAAACCATTCCGCCTTGTAAGTATATTGACTGCAGCCCAGATCGGGATGTTTCAGCTCATTGGGAGCCAGCTCAGCAGCTGACGTCCTCACATCACCACTCGGGACACAGGAAGTGAGGTGAGAATATCCTGAGACGCGACAGCAGATTATTGAGGGTGGGGTTTAGAACGGGTGCCTTCAAATATCCAACTCCCCTTTTACAGATCGGACAGCGACAATGCGGCTACTCAGCATCTGGGTTGTGTACGGAGCATTTCTGACAGGTAAATATGGGCCGGACACATTTAATATTTTCCCTTATTTTTCAAAAAATGCCGTAAACGTGAATTTTAAACAGTTTGCGGCCTGACCTTTTTCTGTTTGAAAATGTTTTTTTCAGATCTGAGTCATGGAGATTCTGTCACTCAGCCGCTGTCCTCAGATGTAAAGGCAGAAGGAGAAGCGGTGACTTTAAGCTGTACCTATCAGACTACAATGAACAACTACTATATGTTCTGGTACCGGCAACACCCAGAATCACAGCCTGAGTTTATATTGTGGAAAGACACGAGCGGTAGTGAAGATAAAGCTGATTTTGCTAAAAGCCGCTTCTCTGCAGAGCTCCAGACCTCGAATAAATTCACCAGTTTAACCATCTCGGGTCTGCAGCTGACTGACGCTGCCGTGTATTACTGCGCTCTCAGACTCATAGTGATGGAAAACTGTCTCATCCTTGTACAAAAACTGCCTTTGCACTGTGAATAAGAGCTCCTGTCTGTTGGGGCTTGGAGAGAGTCTTGGGCAGATGCAGCCGCAACGTTCAGTGACTCTCTCAGCCTCTCAAACACAAACGGAGAGGAAACCACATTAACCTCGGATCGAACTGTTACCAACTGTTTCCAGGAGCGACCGACAGATAAACTGCAGAACTCGATCCGACCGAGAGAGACATCACAGAATCAGATTTGAAGACACCCGTTCTAATCCCCACCCTCAATACTTTGCGATGATGTCTCAGGATGCTCTCACTTCACCTCCCTGTGTCTCCGTTGGCCTGGTAGAGCCGTCCATGGTGAGCTGTCTGACATTGAATGAAAATACCCGGAGCTGGACTACAATCAGTGTCCTGATAGGGGAATGGCTGCTCTTTTAAAGGCGGAGGTGGGGGGAACGAAATCCTGGTCTGTTCATTGTCACCAGCAAACTCGGGATTGTTAATGGTGACGTAAAACATTCCAGCATTAAGGAAACATTCTGAAGCTCAATCTGTACTTGGGGTTTGTTTTAAAGATCACACTCACTGTCTTGTGAAATCTGTTCCTTGTGCATAAAGATTTTCTGACCCAGCAACACACTCTGATCGAATAAACCCTGTGAACAGGCCTCGGCCAAAGGCTCCAGGAAACTGACAGGGGAGATGGGGAAAGGGTTGTTCAATATTACAGACAGACACACAAACTGCAGTAAAATACATTGTTAACATTAAAGTTAATAAACCTATGAGGGTAGGTTACAATGCAAATGCGAATTGAAATCATCTAATATAATTCTGCAAGTGTTCCTGACCTCTTCGTGTTGAGTGTTGTGTTTTGTTATGATCTTTCGGGAATGTCCCTTTGACTCTCATTGCGGAGATTGAATTATTGTTTCTCTTTATCGGTGCGAGATCGCCCTCTGGTGGGAGATTAGTTGAACTCCCAGTGAGGGTTTGTGTACGGGATCCGCTATCTCTCTGCAGCAAGGTGGGCTTCATAGCATAGAAATACACGGCGCTGTAGGCGAGGATCATCCTTGCGGTATTTAGAGGAACGTTTTGCTTCCATTGTGCAAATCAGCAAAGAACCTGTTTGGTAAGTTTGGAGACCTCGCTTCAATCCCCAAGCTTTACATATTCAGTAAATATCTTAGAGCTTCCCCGGGATACTGAATATTCCGGAACAGAGTGGGGGCAAGGTAGTTTGTCGAGTACCTAAAGTCCAGAATAATGTTCTGCCTTTCCCGAAGCGTTAACTCAGAAGGATCCTGGAACACTGGATCATCGTTAATTGTTGCTGTAGCACAAATCCAGAATGGTTCAAAACTCAGAGGGTCAATACAACGCCTGGATAACACACTGACTATTTAAACATGGATTCACCAGGCAGTAAGGCCAGTATCATCAGAAAGGAACATGGGGGAATTCATAGTGTCCGGTTTAGAATTCATCAGGAAATAACAGATTATTCTAAATATTTTCATGCTTCTAGTCGAATATTAAACCCAGATCCGAAACCGGCATCACCCATCTCGGAGTGCATCTTTCCTCCACAGTTTAGTATCCATTTCACAATCTCCCAAACCTTTCACTCACTCGCCTTGCCCAGTGATTAGTATCGGAATTCAATATTTCAATGTGATTTAGAGGATCGTTCAGGAAGAGTGGCAGTGGAGATAGAAACAGAGCGATTGTTGAGAGTGATTAACATACCGCAAGATGCATTTTGTAAAGTAAAGTAGAGAAGAAACATGTACCTTCAGCAGGAGAAAAGAGAATCTACGATAATAATATCGTGCCCCGGATTATTAAACCACCCGATTAGCTTTTCTCCTCTATACTCTCGTAGATTTCTCAGGCAACATCTGGATTGAGGACAACGAGGAAGAGGCCGACAACATCTGAATAATCGCTTCTAAATTCATCATCCCTTTCCTCTTCACTATTTTCCACAGCACTGCCGTCACTCTGGTGAAAGTGAGAAGATTCAATGCACTCACATTTAAATCTGGCTGAAGCGGTTGGAAAAATCCCCAAACGTCTCTTGGACAGTAACGCCGACAGAAATTCCCCACGTCATAAAATTTTGGTTCATCCCTTTATCTTATGACCCGTTGAATGGCCAGCGCTGTGCATTTTCCACATCCGTTTATTAAAGTCACAATGTTATGAATATAAAATACGTCTTCTTGACAATTCTCAAAGTAAAATATCTTCAGTTAACAGGAAACCGAGAAACGCCATTTGGTCTTTCTGTTTGAAGTGTGTGAGATAATTGTGGCTGTAATAGAAATGTATCTTAGATTTTCACAGTTATTTCAATATTCCAGATGTCGAGGATTAAAGTGATCCTTGTTTTGCTCTCAATTGTTCCCTTCTCTCTACACTGAACCCCACTTTTTTCTCTGTTCCCTTGTGCTTTTTTTCTCAAGGTGATATCCAGTTGTTATAAACACTTTCTGTCAATTATTAGAAAAATACTCTAAAATATTCTTCGTGAAATTGCGAGCAAATGTTGAATGACGATGAACTAATTTGGGCTTTGATGCATTATTTTCTCCAAGTCTCCTCCACACCACTGCATTTTCCCATTAACATGTTTTTTTCCCCTTTCCCTGACAGGGTTTCTTCGGCAGTCCTGGCTCGTTTGTGTTTGAACACAAGGCCCCTCGGTGAAGGAGCCATTGCGTCATCCAACGTCACATCAGAATAAAGAGACCTTTACCTCTGCCTCTTTCTGCTAAACCCCAGAGGCAGAATGAGCGCACAGCGGACAGGAAACCCTGGCTAGTCTCTCTCATACTATGGGCTGTTACAGTCACACGTCAGGTTCTATTAAAGAGATCTGCTCTGCCACGGCCTGAAGCAGTATAGTATATGGAAGAATAAACCTCCACCTACATTGTTGTTTGATAATTTTTGCCTTTGTTTCCCATTGTTTCCTCCAGCGTCATTCCTATTTTCCTTATTAAAACCTGCAAGTTTCACAAATTCTCATGTTTCCTGGTGTCACTACAGACCGTGCATGTGCCCCAGAACTTCAGTTAGTGTTTGTCTCTCTCGTCTATTTGTATTACACAGAGCTGTGATGATCACTTAACCGCAGTTCACTGCACCAAGGGTCATGTGGGAGAATAGTAATTACCAACTGTTTACTTTCTGTGCATTTATATTTATCAACACATATCCGCATCAATATCATTCTGCTGTTCGCTCTTTATACCACTAACTGTCCTCACCTCAGCATCTCTCTCTGTTGATTTGTCTCTTTACCACTCAATGTGTTCAATCTCACCTTTACCTATGTCCCGCTGTCACTGTTTCTCTGCATATGCACCGTGTTCGGTCTCATTTTCATCAAACTCCCTCTGCACCACCTATCGTTCCTAGTCTCAGTTTCATATTCTGCATGTGTATGCATGCAGACAGACACAGAGCTACTCTATAGACCAGGTGCTATTCGCCTGTCACAGCTCAACGTTTGAAATCTTTAACTAGTGAGAGCAGACGGCATGGGGGCCTCATTCGCTGATCTTCACAGGTAAATCTCTCAGGTCTTTAACCATTGAGGCCAGACAGGTACTGAGCCGATGTACGACGGTGATGGTGGAGGCCGCGGCGGAAGGAGGGTGTTTCAATCACCGTCACCGGAATATTGTTCAGGTTTTAAACATTCGGTATAATGTGTGGGGCTGACCCACCGTGGCGTAGGCGGGGTGTGGGGGGAGTCTCGTGGACGTCGGAGTGCGTCAAGCTTCTTGAGTGTTGTGAGAACTGCACTCTTCCAGAAAAGTGGAGAATATTCCATCAAACCCCTGATTTGTGCCTTGTAGACGGTGGACAGGCTTTAGGGTGTCAGGAGGTGAGTTGCTCGCCACTGGATTCCTAACCTCCAACCTGGTCTTGTAGCACAGGATTTATATGCCTAGGCCAGTTCAGTTTCTGGTCAATGATAACCCCCAGGGTGGTGATAGTTGGGGGTTCGGTGATGGTAATGCCATTGAATGTCAAGGGACGATAGATTCTCTTTTATTGAAGATGTTCATTGCCTGGCACTTGTGTGGCTTGAATGCTATCTGCCCCTTGTCAGCTCAAGCCTGGTTGTTGCCCAGATCTTGCTGCATATGGGCATGGACTGCTTTAGTATCTGAGGAGTCGCAAAAGGTGTTGAACATTGTGCAATTATCAACAAAACATCCCCACTTCTGACCTTATTATGGAAGGAAGGGCATTAATGAAGCAGCTGAAGGTGGTTGGGCCGAGGACATTACCCGGAGGAACTCCTGCAGTGATGTCCTGGAGCTGAGATGATTGACCTTCAACAACCACAACAATTTCAGTGATGGTGATTGGTGGAGAAATATTGTTCAGAACAATTCCCCTTCTCTTCTTCAAAATAATGCTCATGTGATCTATCATGTCCACCTGGGAGGGTAGGCGGTACCCTCGATTTAACATCTCATCCGAAAGCCAGTCCCTCTGGCGGTGCCTATTTGACTGAGGACTGAACTGAAGTATCGGCATAGACTCTGCGGGTCAAATTTCCAGAGAGGGACGGGATCCTGAAACGCCTTGTTTAGAGACGAGAGGGCGAATAACTGAGCCTCGGCTGACAAGTAGTGTTGTAGAATGGCCTTTGTGTTGTTATGCACGTGCACCTTTCTGAAATTGAATCTATAGTTTATATATACACAGTCAGGTAAATGAGTACAATTTTTTCATACGGAGTGCAGTGGCCTCTCGGTGCCTCGATCACTGTCCATCCTAGAACAGGAAGCCAGTTTCCGTCAGGGGCACCTCAGTAAATTGCCGGATTGTTGTTTCCGACAGATTACGGGTGTCCCGTTGAGCGGAGAGAGTCTGTGAACAGACAGGAGACAGTATCCTGGTAATCCCACGACGTGGTGACCCCTCAATAACACAAGCTAGGAAAAAGGATTGAAATAAAGAGAAGAAAATGTAAATAAATAAACTTTACTGGTCCCCCTGTTAACAGGGGGCCATTAAATTTTACCCCTGGAATCAAAGATCACTCGGAAAGAGAAATCACCTTTCACACACTCAGGGTGTCAGTAAGCACTTTCCAACCCAAGGAAGTATCTGTCCAGTTTAGTCGCTGCTGTGATGTTAGAAATATTGTTTACACAGAGGGCAGCTGGAATGTTTAATTCTCTGTCAGAAAGGGTTGTCACTCTGACCCTTGTAGTGGAGTGAAGGGATTTGGGTGTCCAGGTAATTTCTGGATACGTTGAAGCTGTGGCCAATAGTAACCAAAATATTCGGTCAGGAAAAGATGGACTGATCTCTCTCTGCCTATCTCTCTCTCTCTCTGTGTGTGTCTCTCATTTTGGTAACAGTTTACTTCGGACTGCGCAGTGACATTGGACCAAGAAATACAATGATTTATACGGCTCCATCTCAAAGTCTCTTGTGTAATTAATCTATTGATTCTTGCCCTATATGCACTATTGTTTACAATAACGCGTCACGGCTCCAAAATATTTCCTGTAATCTCCAACTGTCACCTGTCAGAGCAGTGAACTGACGGCTTTCTAAGTTTTCTCCAAGGATAAGGTCCTGGAGTGCCAAATAGTGGAATCTTGCCTGTAAAACAACGACTGTCATTTATTCTCGAATATTGCTGCATGACTATTCTGCCACGTTATTATGGTATTTATGGCTCTGATATTATTATTACTTCGCTCTTTCCATTCTTTTGCTTCTGCTACTTTTATTATTTAATATTCAGCCCTAGATTATTTACCTCCGTTTTCTGACGTGCCTACGTCATTAAGAAAGTACGTGTTCATTTGCATAAGTAGCTGAAATTCTGGTTCACGAATTCTTAAATCCGCAACTGATGAGGTTGTGATACTTCATTTCGGAAGAATATAAGGCTTGCAAGCACCTTAATCATCAAAGCAGGAGGTCAATCAAATTTCAGGATGCCAAGCATCTGCAAACATAGGAAATAGGAGCAGGAGTAGGCCTGTTGGCCCATTCGAGCCTGCTCCGCTATTAAATAAGGTCACGGCTGATCTGACTGTAACCTCCCACCTAACCCCGGTTACCTTCCACTCCCTTGTTTATCAAAAACTGATCTACCTCTGCGTTGAAAGCACTCAAAGCCTCTGCTTCCCCTGCCCTTTGAGGAAGGAAGTTCGAAAGACGCACTACTTTTTGACAGATAAAAATCTTCTCATTTCTGTCTTCAATGGGTGACCCATTATTTAAAGTGATCCCAAGTTCTAGATTCGCCTACAAGAGGAAAGATCCTTTCCATGTGAGATTTATTTTGTACAGAGGGTTAATATGTATGTTATGTTATTATAACTAAAAAAATATTTTCATTCCATTAAATTACTCGGATGATGAACTGCTTTATTTGCAGAATTGAATTATATCGATCTCGTTTCAAAAGCCCATGTCCTTATTGTCTCACCAGTCCCCATGTCGAGTAGGTCTGGTACAGTTTCCTCACCTCCTTGCCTCCCCCTGCTTCACCGCACTGTACTAAACGGCAGCATTGGAGAACTGAACTGAGTGAACAGTGAGAGTAGTAGAGCCTTTCCCACGGTCCACAAATACTTCAAATCTTCCGTCAACTCTTTCATCACTGAATATGAGGAAGAGATGCTCGGGAGCTCGATTGGAGAATTGCCGGTTCAAGAATATAAGTTCATTTGCAGTGAAAGTAGAGTTATGTTGACGCAAAATTGTTGTCCTTGCTTTCTCGATAAACGAATTTCTGAATTTTTTCCCAGCGAAAAGGAGCAGCTTCCAAAGCAAGAATAAAATTAACATAACGATATATACAAGGAAAATTAAATAAAGTGCTTTTGAAAATAGGTAGAATAAGCTGATCAATCCACCCATCAATACCTCTGTTGGAAAACCCACATTCAGGGTAAGTTCGGAGCTATTTCCCCTATAAATGGAGGCATAGAGATAAGTTTACATATTTCCCAAAACTGCTTCTCTGTGAATTTGGACGAGGACAAACAGAGCAATAAAACTGAGGTACATAGACCTGCCTGTTTTGCTTCTCTGGAACCCGGGAGCAAAAACCGCTGAAGTTTTTGTACGGGGTTCTAGCTGTGATCTAACGCTGTGCCTCATTGCACAGTAATACACCGCCCCGTCCTCCACACTCAGTTTGGTTATATTGAGGTAACCGTTCTTTTGAGACTTGTCAGCAGCCGCCAGATATCGTCCTGAAATTTCATTTTTCTTCTGTGCTAAGGCATTGGTAATAATCCATCTTGGTGGCTGTGCAGTTTTCTGCCGGTACCATTGCATGTAGTACATACTCCGATCTGTATATTCAGTCTAACTGCACCGAAGCCCCTTCTGACGCCGTTATTGAGACTGGGGACTGAGTTACTGGATCAGCGCAGAGTCCGTCTGTGAGGTAGAGGAATGAAATATCAAGCGGTTAAACAGCGTTGATCTAAATTTGTTTGTAGCTCCGTGAGTTTGCGGAACCTCCTATCTACCCAGCTGTCCGTCATATGGATATTTATGATCGTTAATTGTTTTAAATACTATGGCAATCTCTGTACATTCATCTACTAATCTGTCTTGATTAACTTAATCCAGTACTTACTGTCCAACAGCGCCACCAGTATTATCAGAAACATGTCTGACTGAATCTCTCTCCGTGAATGTGAATCGAATGAGCCGGAGGTTGAAGAGGAGAGAGGGAACCCGGGCTCTGTTCAGTTTATTGTTCCATCCACATACTGCAGGGGGCCAGGCCCATTGTGACCTCACTCAGGAAATCTTCCCTATTGGCTTTCGCGTTTCCACCACGTGACTCAGTGACGCCCATGATTGAACTAGGCGCCCTCCGCTGGTAAATTGGGCTCAATCCGTGTTCGGATGCGGCCGTTGATTGGATCCAGGGCTCACTGAAATGCATATCAAGGCATCAATGTTGCCCAAAAGTCTAAATTGGAGCTGTTTAGACACAGCCTTTTTTGCTGTTGATGTTTATGTGGGAGCGTGATGTTAAATCTGCAGAAATCATCGCTGGAGCTCTCTGTCTAAATCATGGATGTGACGAAGTAGAAGGAATCTCAAGATTTTGGAGATAGTGCGGAAGCGGTACACCAGCATGGTACCAGAAATGAGGAAGGTTTATGCGAACAGGATAAGGAAACTTGGATTCTTGTCCTCGTAACAAAGGAGGAAGAAGAGAGGCTCAATTGATGTGGTAAAAACTATGCCCTTTTGACAGATTAGATCGTAATTGTTTCCATTATCAGAAGATTTAATGACTAACTCATTTCGATTTCATGAAAACAACAGAGAGGGAAAGATCTGTTTTATTTATTACGTTGTGTGCTTTACCGTCTGGAATAAGGTACCTGAAATGATGGGGAAGAGGATCCAATCGTAAATTTCAATATGGAGTTGTTTATTAGTTGAAAAAGGAAAACAACGTGGAAAATGTGGGATGCGATTGGGATAACTCTTTCGAACAGACACAGATACGGTAAGTGGAGTTTTCATTCCGCCCTGTACCTTTTTCTGATTCTGGCCCCTCCCTGCCCCTCCCGCATTATCAGTCACATGATGTGTGAACAGGTGCAGGATGCCCACAGTCTCCTGGAGTTTCAACTGTCGCTATTTCCGCTCCATCAGTTCCGGCTGCAGCTGATCACCGCCGCGCACTTTTATCAGTATTCAATCTGCTGCATCCCCGGCTACATCTTCCCTTTGACCCTCTCTTCTGACCCGATTTTGCTGTTGGAGGTATTGCTTCCATTGGTCTGTTCTTGCCATTGGATATATCAGCAGTACAGTGAACCAGGGACCTGATCTGATACAGGGATGAGGGGAATTTCTTTTTTTCACTCAGAGGTTTCTGAGTCTTTGGAACTCTCTTCTTGAAGAGGGGGTGGAAGCAGAGTCCTTGAATATTTTTAAGGCAAAGGTGGATTTATTTTTCGAAAGGAAGGGGGTGATAGGTTATCGGGGGTAAGTGGGATGCAGATTTCAGGTTATAATCAGATAATCCATGATCTTATTAAATGGCGGAGCAGACTCGAGGGGCTGAATGGCCTACTCCTACTACTTATTCGTATGCTTGTATGACCTGACAGATAGTTTCCCGCACCGAAGATCGACAGACTCAAGAATTATGACTGTTAAAATTTTGGTCAGCCGCCACACAGCAGATTCACATGTACACATATTCAGTAAAATGTCCGAATCGACTCAACTGATTATAATCCTACAATTAGTCAATGCTGAAGGTTTTATCACAACAAAGGCCGCGTTCAGCGAGTGACTGTTTATCCTATCGGATACTTTATGCTGTGACTGTTACAATCTCTAATCAAAGCCGCTATCTGATGTGTTTTATAAAGCCCACGGCAGCCCCGGTCACAGACTCCATTTGCTGCACTCGTTCTGAACCGTCTTGCCTCCCCTGTGTTATTGGAGAGGTCGCTGCAGCTGTTCAATGGCTGTGAACAGGAGGGAGGTTTTTGTACAGCGACTGCCGCCTTTCCTCTCAGTGTGGGGCTCTATCGCACAGTAATACACAGCGGTATCCGTGCTCTCCGTCTTCTCAATAACCAATTGGCCCCGTTTGTCCGCAGTGGAAAGTTCCAATTCGAATCGGTTTTTTCTCTCTTTGCCAGCCGAGATCCTGCTTATAATAAACTCCAGTCCCTGACCAGATTTCTGTTTGTACCAGTACATTCCGTAAGTGTTGGACATGTCATAGCTGCAGTTTATCTGCACTGAAGCCGCGCTCTGTACGGTTCTCGCAGTGGGAAATTGGGAAACATGTTCCGAGCGACATCGACCTGTAAAAACATTCAGACAATGAGACATTGGAGCAACGTGAGTATAAACAGACACTCTCTACATGTCACAGAATAAACCCCTTATACTTACAAGTTAGCAGCACTAGAATGACAGGGAGTAGATTCCTTTGTGTCGCGTAATGCATCCTTGCAATTAAAGTGTCAGTAAGAAAAGGAAGCAGAGCTCACATCAGCAGAGCACGGAGCGTCTGAACGAAGTCAATAGTCGGTTAATGTGACAGGCAGAGATAATGTTCAAGTCACGTGGTTTTGCTGCTCTTCGATTGGTTGGAAATAGACTTTGTTCTCTTGACGTAAGGATGTCGTTTTTAACCCCCGGCTCCTTTCTCCATCGGTTCCCATCGGAACATGCCAATTGTCGAAACGCCAGGAATTTCCTTTACTCCTTGTGGCGGGAAGTAAGCGGAACATAATAACTTTGAGGCACTGATTCTCCAAAGGGACAAACTTGGACTCCGGGTCTTTGTAAATATTTGAAACTCTACAACGATTGTCTTATGGAATGAAGGCAGCCCGTTGTTAAAATCCCATCTTATCAGCTCTTGTGCTGCAATTGTACATTCAAACTCCCATAGCTGTAAGATTTCTGAATCTGGAACGGGAAAGAATTGAAGGAGAAACGCATTGGCGCTTTTCAGTAATTAATCATGCACCTGTGTACAGCTGCTGGGAGCATTGACAGTGGACCTGGTTCAAAGCCCCCTAGGGCCAGGGATAGGGTGTGGTCCAGATAACAGGAAGGGAGCGAAAGCTGGGTGTGAAAGTCTGCCCTCGCAGCTTTTACACAAATTAGCAAAGGATGTGATGCGGGAAAAGAAACCAAATGCAGGGCAGTGTCAGTTTATCATTTTCCATTTCCGCTCACTTTCCCATGGAACACTTCTCATAATTTATGACAGCGGTTTTGGCCCTTCTGCACATAATGCGTCTTGATCTCTTGCCCCTCGTGGTTTGCTCTAAGAAACCCCTGTGAGTGAACTTCACTCGATAAGTGGACGTGGTCGCATAAAGAATTCTGAATCATCTTCGATAAATTCCGGGGCCTGTAGAAGAAAGTGTTCGTCAGCAGGTGGCGACAGGGATCTATTGACATCTGAATGATAGAGAAACTAATTATGTTGAACACATAGGAGAAAGCAACATCACATTGTTACCAATATTGTTATTACATAGATTACTGCTCAGCCTAATTTCAGGAGAACATTTATCGCTAGAAATTATCTGAAGGAGAAGTAATTAATGAGTTTATTTGAATCCACACCTTCAGAAGTATGTCATCGTCTTGGGGTGGGTCGAGAATAGATTTACAAGAATTATACCAGGGATGAGGGACCTCGGTCATGTGAAGAGATTAGAGAAACTGGGATTGGCCTGCTTAGAGAAGAGAATGTGAAAGGGTGATGTAATGGATGCGTTTACATTTATGAATACTTTTAACAGAGTTGTTCGTGAGATATTGATACTTCTGGTAGGATGATCAGTAGCCACCGCACCCAGAATTCAGACAATTCGTAAAGAATAAAGGGAAAAATTAGATTTTTTATGCAGCGAGTTGTTATGAGGTGAAGTATGTTTCCTGGTATGGAGAAGGAAGCATAATCAGCTGTCACTTTCAAAAGGAAATTGTATTTATACAGGAAAATGAAAGATGTTTGGAGCTCTGGAGGAAGTGGAGAGGGCAGCTAATTGGATACCTTTATTCAGAGTGAGGAAATAGTGCTTGTGAGATGAAGATTTTCCATCTTTGCTGTGACCTTTAATGATTATCTGAACTGAAATTTCTATTAATCAAACGTTCTATAATTATGCTTTTGATGTTGTTATTCGCGATATTAGCAAAGAGAAGCTTAACAGCAACTGCATTACCGAATGCGATGGCACAATTGTAGGTATACTTGTATTACATTAAAACTTTCAGCAGTTTAGCAGCTGAAGTAACTTGACTCTGACTTCAGAATCAGTAGATTGTGGATACCACCTCAAATTCAGAATCTGAGCATAATTACCAGTACTCCAGTCTGGGCACTAAAAAGGCATTATCTATTCCGGGACGTCATGAACATTGCCTGTTGGAGTGGGAATTCTAATATATCTGTACACTTTTGATAATGAATATATAGTGTGTAGATGAGTGAAAATCTTTTATAGAGGCGATCAGGCTGATGAGTGTCAGGCAGGGGGGCAGCGGCCTTTCGGAGCCTCGGTCATTGCTCCCTCTGAAAGGAAGCGTTCCGTCACCCTGGATTAATCTTCACAGAGGCTGAGAAAGGAATCACTTGAAACAGGGGAATGTGAGGGGAAAACACAATGACAATCCGGAGCCTTCTAGGCACAATGAACACGGGCATCCGGCTCTAATTTAACAGATATCTGTAGAAGGGGCTGTAATTCCCCTCCGAGGAATTACCCACCAATTTGAATGTGACTGGTAAGAGATGATATCAAAGCTGACAAAATGTAGTTTTGAATATAGGTGACCCATGTTCGGGGGAGACGGTGGCATAATGGTGTCACTGGACTGGAAATCCAGAGGCCCAGTGTAATGCTCTGGGGACACGCGTTCAAATAGCAACTCTGGGATATAAATCATTAATATTGACCACAGCCACTATCACCGATTGTTGTAAAATCCTATCTGGTTCACTAAAGTCCTTGAGGAAAAGTAAGCTGCCGTCCTTACCTGGCCTGGCCTACATGTGCTTCTAGAAATAACTCCATCACTATAACCAAACAGGCTGAGATGATTCATGCGATACACGAGGGGAAACTTTCCTTTAGCCTCTCGGGGCAAAACTCAAAGTTGTTTTAGCTTTATCACAATGTCATCCTTTACGACAGTTTTTTCTTTGTTTAAGGTGCAGAGGGTAACTGTAGCGCAGTGTGAATACTTTAATGTAAACGCAAATGTTGCAATAGAATTATGTTGACGCTTTCAATGAGTCTTCAAACATCTGAATGAAATAGACCAACACTCACTAAAGTGACCGTGGGATATAATCCCACAATGATAAAACTTTCCTCACATTAAAGACTGCACTCACTGAGTGACTGTCTTTTCAGTCCGATACTTTATGACGTGACCGAGATTTCTGATCAAAACAGTTCTCAACTGGGAGTTAGATACACGCTTTGCGCTGTCATTGCCCACGGCAGCCTCGCTCACAGCCTCTGTCTGCTGCTCTCGTTCTGTACCGTTTTGCCTGCCCTGTGCTATTGGAGATATTGCTGCAGCTGTTCCAGAACTGCAAACAGGAGCGAGGCTTTTGTAAAGTGACTGCTGCCTTTCCTCTCAGTGTGAGGCCCTATCGCACAGTAATACACAGCGGTATCCGCGCTCTCGTGTTCTCAATAACCCCGTTTCTCCGCAATGGAAAGACCCAATTGAAATCATCCCCGCTTTTTTCCCTGCCAGCGAATGCTCGCTCTATTTCCCAGTCCAGTCTGCGACCGGATTTCCGTTTGTATCAAAGCAGGGGTGTAAATACTGGACACGTCATAGCTACAGTTTACGTGCACCAAATCCCCGCTGAGGGCTGTTCTAGAAGCGGGAGACTGCAGCACTCGGCCCGAGAGACATCGACCTGTACAAGCATCCAAACAATGAGACGCAGGAGCAAGGCGAGTACAAAAAATAAACACTGCGAGTTATTGAGTACAGATCCTGTACCTACATGTTAGCAGAACCAGAATGACGAGTGATAGATTCATTACATCCCGGCAATTCAAATGTCAATAAGAAAACGACACACAACTCACATCAGGAGAACACGAACTGAGGGAGGCACATTGAATGGTCTAATTATTGTCAGAGCCACCCAAATCAATTCTCTGTCACGTGGGTTTTCTGCTTTTGTATTGATTGGAAATGGATATTCTTCACTCATGATGCAGTATTATTGATTGTCTGCTCCCTTCACCAGCGTTTTGTTGTCTAAAGACCACTTTGTCCTTGTTGAGGATAGTGAGGGGGACATAATCTCTTTGGGATGGTGACCGTTGAAATTGATTTTTCTGGCGCCCTAAGTTCGAATCCAATAAAATCCTTTCCTACACAGTAGGTGGAGCAGGTTTAACACTACCACGCAGAGAAGTAAACTCATTCAGCCCAGCCTGAATAACCATTTTGTTCTAGGGTGAATAGAGTTGTATAACCACATGCCATAAAGGAGTAAGCATATTCAGGACAGTCTGAGCAACATATTCTGTTTAGGATGGATGTGGACCTGTACATCATATGTGAGTCAAAACATTTCGGAGAACAAGTAGACGTGTAGAGGTTGTCTGACAGGAACCTGCGGTAGATATTGTATTGGAGCACTCAGTCTTTGTCTCACAGTGCCTCGTTGCACAGTGATACACTCCAGCATCTGACACCATGGTTCTGCCAATACCGAGAATGTTATAACTTCTTGTTTTGTCAATAAAGAGCGTGAACCGACCGTCAGTGGTGTTGCCGCTGAAAGCATATAGGATAAATTTCGGGACACGGTTCTCCAGATGCCTGTACCAGTTGGTGCTGTCCATAGCTCTGGTCGTGGCATTGCACCGGATTTCAATCGATTGTCCCTCTTGTGCAAACATCTGCTGTTGTTGGTGAATCGCTGCCTAACTATTGAGAATGGAGGACAAGGAAATGAGGAACAAAGAAATAACAAAAAAAAAATCTAACACCGAATTCAGCACAAAACACTCACCTAAAATCAACAATTTTAAAGTCACTATTTCATTCATTGCGTTTTCCTGGATTTTACGCCGGCTGGATCTGGAATATTATAGGAAAATCGATTTAGTTTGGGATGATTTTGATGCGCAATCGATTATATTATTTCCTGCTTGATATGAAGGTAAGTGCCTCTTATACGTTCACCGAGGGACAGGGAACAAAACAATGATGAGATCTGTATCTCTTAGTCTCACTGACACGCCCTCTGGTGGCCTTATTTCTCATTACTTGGTTTCAAACAACAGTGCTCTCTCAGAACCAGCAGAAAATTGTGACGTGGTTAGTCAGACGCTTGCCCTTTGAAAATATTGGACCTAGGTTGAAATCTAGCCTAGGCTGAGTGTGATGGAAGCCTCTGATGGGAACCGATTAGGTCAACGGGACAAACAATGGCCTTTCACCAGCACCAATTTGGTTCAAAACCGAATGGAAACACCAATTACGGGCATAAGCTTTCTGATGGGGAATGGGCACATCAGTGCTGTTGACTCTAGTAAACTCCTCCATTCAAATAGAAGCCATGAATCGAGTAAAGCAGCATATGGCTTTGGGTGGGAAAGATCTTAACTTCAACAGTGTGGCTTTGAGGCTTGTTGTTGTGGCAGAGCCCTGTATACGTGTAGCACAGATTACACTGGCTACAAAGGCGCAACATTTACGGTCACCCAACCCAGGCAAAGATATGCAATGGAAATATTTTCAACGCATCACAAACCATCGATGCGCCAGCTGGTTGCCCAAAGAGGTAACTACTTGTTCTTGAAGCATGTCACCGTCACTGCAGGACTTGAGTGCAAAGTCAATGCTGAAAATCCACTCTATTACTGAGAGAGTCCTTTACTGTCCAAGATGCCATCTTTCGGGTGAAGCTTCAAACAGAGGCCCCATCTGCAATTTCTGGTGGATGTAATTTGACTCCTAGAAGCATTTTGAAGACAGGAAGTTATCCCCAATGCCCTGGACAATGTTTATTCCTCAATCAACATCACAATTACAGATTGGCTGGTCATTATCACATTGCTGCTTCTGGGATCTTGCTGTGCGCATTTTGGCTTCCTGCATTGCAACAGTGAATATAGTTCAAAAGCACTACATTGGCCGAAAAAGCGCTTTGTGACATCCGTTTGCCTTGAAATAGAGAGAGACATTGGGGAAGTGACGGAGGGCGAGATAGACAAAGCAACACAGAAATGGATGCCGGGAGAAAGACTGAGGGAGAGGCAGGGAGGGAGACAGAGACACCGGAAGGAAATGAAGGAGGGAAGTGGAGAAGAAAGAGATAGAGCAACAAGGGAGAAGCAGGAGAGTAAAGGCGCAGAAGTACAGGGAGAAAGGCCGAGGTAGAGGTTGAGAAAGAAGAAAAGAGAAATAAAGGAAATCAGAAAATGTTGGAGAGACAATGAGATAAAAAGAGGGAGAGATAGTGAGAGGCGACAGAACAAGGAGGGAAATAGACGAAGATACAGTGAGGGAGGAAACCTTAGATTATGAGAAACGTAAAGAAACGGTAGAAGAGTCAACGGGAGAAACAGGGGGAGAGACAGTGAGACAGACAATGATTAAGATGGAAGCAAGAAGTCCAGGTAAGGGAATTAGATCAGTAATATAGGGAGATAAAAATAGCACATCATCTGGAAAGTTTTTATCTCGAAGTACATTTTAAGTTAAACTGTGACCGCAAGGCAAGTTGACACAGATTCAGTCCAGTAAAATATAACTTTAGGACTAAGATCAAGAGATAGACGGTCGCTCAGAGACCCGCCAAAGATTCACTTGTAATGGCTTCTTCCCCTGCTCCTGCACCTCTGTTGTCCCCCAAAGATCTATCCTTGGTGCCCTCCGATTTCTAATCTACATGCTGCTCCTTGGCGGCATCATCTGAAAACACATGTTTTTACATGTACGTTGACAACGCCAAGCTCCACCTCACCACCACATCCCTCGACTCCTCCCCTGCTGCTAAATTATCAAACTACTCATCCAACTTACAGTGAGGCATAGCCATGATAGGCCGAATGTCCTCATTTCCTTGCTCTATGATTCTATGATTCTGGTTCTTTCATGTCCCTCTCAGTCCCTTGAAGAGTGAGCAGGTGCAGGATGATCACTGGCCATGAAGATTCAACCGTCGTTATTTCCGCTCCATCTGCTCCGAGTGCCGCACACTTCGCTCAACTTTGAGCCTGCGGTCTCCCCGCCCACAGCTTCCGTTTGCTGCTCTCACTCTGACCGGATTGTCTTCCTGGAGAGATTGCTGCCGCCGGTCCATTCTTGACATTTGTTGGATCGGCAGTGCAGTGGGACGGAGATCTGCCTTTCCGCTCTGACAGAGAGTTTCTCGCACTGCAGAGTTACGCACTCAGAAATTATCATGGGCAACCGTCTCGCTCCGCTCCTCATCGTTATGTCACTTCTCATTAAGTATTTCCTTCCCAGTAAAAAAAAATCCCCTAATTAATGTAACACACATTATTGTTGGTACAATAACGGTGATGGTTTTGATTCCGATTATGTTGATCAATATGAGGCTGACCCTGATTTTTGTTCATGCTATTGTTTTATATTAGAATGGAGCCTCCAAGACACAATGGAACTGTTGCTGAAATAACGTTTGAAGGGGAAAGTAAGGCCACATTAGCCTGCACCTTGAAAACAAGCGATTCTATCCCTTATGTGTTGTGGTACAGTCAGAACCCCGGGCAGCCTCCACAGTACATTCTTCGTGTCCTGGGATGGAAACTATGCAGACACACCGAAATCACTAATCGCTTTTCAGCAACGTTCAATAAAACTGCCAAAATTGCAGAGCTAATGATCGGCAACACTTTAATCTCTGACAGTGCGATATATTTCTGTGCCATGCAGCCCACACTGCAGCAGAGATATCGCGGATCCCGTACAAAACCCCCACAATGAGAGTTCCAGTTAGTGCTCAGCAGAGGGCGCTCTCACACCGATAAACAGAAACATAAATCCCGCCTCCACAGTCAGAGTCAGGGGGGCCGTCGTAACATTGCAACAAAACACAACCCTCTACAAGAACAGACAATGACCACTTCAGCAGTAATATCAATCTGCGATTTGAGCTCGCACATCTAAAAAAAATGAACATTACGAATCGATCTATGGCGCTTGAACTCACCTTTATTTTCTTTGGATGCCTTTCCCAATCGACTTGTTCTTTCTCAACCCCTGTCTCCATCTGTCACCCATAATTTCAGACATTTCCTTCTGCCAGTCTTTGGCTTAAACGATTCAGACCATTGATATTTGTTTATAATTCAGCTCAGGACTATTCTAGCCGAGTTGCCCATGGATTCAGCCCCAGTAATATCCGAGGTTGCTAATGAAGATTTCTTTCGTTATTGAGCAAATTACTAACCCTGGTACGCCAGTGTCCACCCTGCCCTCACCCAATATGGAAGGAATGTAAAAGTACCGCAACTCTTATCGACAGGCAGAATTATATGATTTTCGAAGGGGACATTGTTTTTGAATTCAGATCCATACATATGGATTCGATTTGTGTCGTCACTGCCTGCTCCAATCCCGCCCACATTTTCCGTTTGCTGCCGTCGCTCTGGCCCGCCTTGCCTGCCCTGTGTTATTGGACAGATTACTGCCACTGTTCTCAGTTTGGCACTGTTTGGGGCAGCATTTCATTGGGGCGGGACTCGGTATTTCTGCTCTGGCAGAGGATTTCCCGGACTGCAGAATTACAGAGAGAAGGATCATCATGCGGAAACATACTGGAACGCTGCTCATTATTATATCACGTCTCAATAAGTATTTCCTTCCCAGTTAAACTCTATTCTCCCCCCCAGTGCTGTAGCCCACATTTTATTGTTAATGCACTAATGATGATGTTGTTGATGATGAGACAGTGACTATTAATAATAAACATGTCAGAATTGAGCCACCAACACACAGTAGAATATTCGGCTGCTGAAATGACGACTTAAGAGGGAAGTAATATCACCCTGAACTGCACCTTCAAACCAAGCTATTCTAAGACCTATGTGCTGTGATGGAATCAACATCCCAGGCACCCTCCACTGTCCACCCTCTCCATAGATGGATAGAAAAAATTTTACTTTGCGGACCGATTCAATTCTAGGCTTATTAAAATTGCTAAGATGTCCGAGTTAACGATTAGTAAAGCTCGGACATCCGACCGCGGTGCATTTCTGCATCTTGATCCTCCACTGCTGTAGAGATACAGCGGATGTCGGACAAAAACCTACAGCGACAATTCCCGTTACTGCTGAGCAGAGGGCGTTCTCACAATGGCAAGCAGAAGCGATAATTCAACCTCCGGTGTGAGCATCCGAGGTATCTTTCCAAAAGTGCAATAAAACATAAAACGCAACAAGAAATTGGTGAGCTCCACTTGCAGAACGATATTGCTTTATGGTTTCAATTCGCAATTAAACTAAAAATAAACCTCAGAAATGCAGCTATGGAGCTGTAACTGACGAAACCAGAAACTACTGGGGAAACTCAGTACGTGCCTCCGGCAGCATCTGTGAAGAGAAATGTGGAGTTAACGTTTGGAGTCCAAAATCACTCCTGGTCAGGGCTGAGGAGGAGTAGGAATGTAATGGGTTTTATGCGGTTGCAAAAGACCTTTCACTGACAGTGCCTCTTTCAATATATTTGCCCTCTCTATCTCTTTTTGCCGCCTGTTTCCAGAGTTCACACAGAATCGTTTAACAGTCCTTCTTCCAGTCTTTATTTTAGTGATATAAAACCTTTGTTTCTACTCGGAAAATGAATTGAGAACCACCACACAGCAGGACTGTCTGATCAATCTTTCAAACTCTGTCCATTGACATCTGAACACTTGCAGAATATCCAGCAGAGGGCGGCGGATCACAGCATCCTTCTTGCTGATCACAGCACAAGCAGTGATCTAAAAACACTGGAATAAATGGAAGTTTAATAAGTGAAATCAACTTGTGTTAATAGGTTGGAGAAGGTATGATCATCACAAAATAATGTGCATGTAGAAGGTTTGGAAGCTGTTATTATGCAGAGGGCAGAGTAAGTGAGTAGAAGGTGCAGCTAATGGGGAAATAATGTGAAAATGTGAATGAGAAACCCGCCCTGAGGCCTGGTTTCTGAAGTCTTTGACTGGCGCCATATCTATTTCCACTATGACTGAAAATTATATGGAAAGGCTTTCCTGGGGACTGGCATTGAGTTCTAGTTAATGAGGTCTCGCTTTACACGTCCCCTGGGAGTTGTGAACCTGCTCTCTGAGCTTAGACCCCGTGCATTTGAAAAAATGAGTGTCAAATTGCTGAAAAGCGCAAGCCCGGCTCCCCCGCCATTCTCTATCACAGCAAATATAAAATCCGAGAGTCATGGCTGATTAAATGACTGAGTAATTATACAACGAGGACTACAACAAACCAAATAGAATTTAATCGTTCTAAACTGAAGGGAGCAGTGAGCAAATGTCTGTTTACATTAGGAGAGTATTTTGCCTGTTCACTTATTTGCACCGTAACAACAGGTATCGTCGTTCTAATATTAGAACTGCATAAATCACTCCACAATATATTTACTCATAGCTAGATTACTGGTTAAGTGGTTCACCAGGGAAATCTCACTGGAGTCACGGTTCCCAGTGTCCTGACAGTAAGACTAAAAGAATTATAGTGAACGAACTGACCTGGAAAGAAAAACAAATCTATGAAAAATGCTGTGTTTGACAGTTAAAATATCCAGACATTGCTTTAATTGTCACCGACTCTCCTGTAAAACCGAAACAGTCCCACTATGAGGCCAGTAACGGAATCCCAGCTCAGGGCGTTTCTATTCACTGGCAGCTAGCTCACCATCTACCGGTTTCACAGCACCACCGGGGACATAAGGAAGTGAGGTGAGAACATCCAGAGACACGACAGCAGATTATTGAGGGTGGAGTTTAGAACGGGTGTCTTCAAATATCCGACTCCCCTTTTACAGAGCGGACAGCGACAATGCGGCTACTCAGCATCTGCGTCGTGTGGGGAGCATTTCTGACAGGTAATTGTGGATTAAACACCTTTTATCTGTTCTCTCACTTTTAAAACATGCCTTAAAATTTAACTTTAAACAGTTTTCTATCTGATCTTTTTCTGTTTGAACATGTTTTTCAGATGTGATTCGTGGAGATTCTGTCACTCAGCCGCTGTCCTTAGATGTTAAGACAGAAGGAGAAGCGGTGACTTTAAACTGTACCTATGATACTACAATGAGCAGCTATTATTTATACTGGTACCGGCAACACTCAGACTCCCAGCTGGAGTTTATATTGGGGAAATACACAGAGCTGAAGATAAAGCTGATTTTGCTAAAAGCCGTTTCTCTGTAGAGCTCTAGACCTCGACTAAATTCACCAGTTTGAGCATCTCGGATCTGCTGCTGACTGACGCCGCCAAGTATTACTGCGATTTCACTCACAGTGATGGAAAGCAGCCTCACGCCTGTACAAAAACTGCCTTTGGGCTGTGGATAGGAGCTCCTGCCTGTTGGGTTTGTATCGAATCTCGGGCAGGTGCAGCCACAATGTTCAGCGGCGCTGTCAGCCGCTCAAACACAAACCGAGAGGAAACCACATTCACCTCGGATAAAACTGTCACCAATTATTTCCAGGAGCGGCCGAGAAAACAAACTTCAGAATCCGAACCGACCAACAGATCATCACAGAATCAGGTTTCAAAGCGCCCGTTCTAATCCCCCACCCTCAACAATTTGCTGCCATGTCTCAGGATGTTCTCACCTCACTTCCTTGTCTCTCTGGTTCTGTGAGATGTGTCGGTGGTGAGCTTCCTGTCATGGAATGGAAACACCCCGAGCTGGACGACAGTCAGTGTCCTGATGGGGTGATGGCTGCACTTTTAGAGACGGGGGTGGGTTCATTATCGCCAGAAAACTCGGGATTATTAATGGTGACAGGAAACATCTCAGAATTAAGGGAACATTCTGAAGCTCAATAGTCACTGGGGGACCGTTGTACTTGTGGTTTGTCCTACCTAGTGTCAGTCACTACCTGGTGAACCCTGCTCATTGCGTATAACATGTCTCTGGCCCAGCAACACACTCTGATCAAATCAACCCTGTGAACAGGCCGCGGTCAAGGACTGCAGGGATCTGGAAGAAGAAATGGGGAAGAGTTATTCAATAATACAGGAAGGCACGGAAACTGCACCCAAAGCCAAAAAATTAAATAAAAGTGATCAAATAGATTTATGAAGGTCGCTTTTAGTAAAAATGCGAGTTGAAATCAACTAATATAATTCCGCAAGTGATTCTCCCCTCTTTTTGTTGTGTTTTGTTATGTTGTTTCAGGAAGGTCCCAATGACTCACATTTTGGAGGCTTTCTCTGATTGGTTCGCTTTCTCTAATTGGTTCTCTTTCGCTGATTGGTTCTCTTTCTCTCTCTGACTTTCTCAGTGTCTCTTTGTGTCTCTGCCTCTCTGGTGAGTCAAGCAATCCTTGATATAAGGTTCCTCGGCGCTGTAAAACACATAGAAATGAACACAAGTAACTCAGGGAGTGAATGCAGAGTTTGACAAATTCCACATACACACAGTTACCCGAAACCAGCACAAGCGGTGTGACCGTCATTGTAGAGTTTTCACATTGATATTTGACAATCAATAAATGTTGTTTCTGTTCGTCCCATTCAATTAAAACGTAGTGACCAGAGACCATAAGTATGGTGAACATAAACTGGACGAATACGGAAAGGAAATATGAAGTAAATATGCATTTAAAGGTAAAGGAGCAAAAGTGTTTAGGGGTTACTGTACCGCGAAAGAGGAACAAGCAAATATTGTTGTTAAATTCTATGATTCTAAATCGGCGATGACCATTTGAGTTAGAAATATGACAGATCAAACCTTCTGCTTCAAAGCGAGATAATGAGGGAGAAATTCCTTCCCAGTGACGGTTTAAGAGTCCTTTATTTTGAGACGGCCAATCCTTGAATGACGTCTCTTAATGACGTCTGGTGACAACATCCCATAATAAGCCAACTGGTGAAAATGTCACCCATCACTATTCGCCATTCAACGTACGAGGAGAATGTGATGATCTCCTGTCCCCTCCCCGTCGCCACTATTGAGAGTCCTGGACTCGGCAGCAAGTCCCAGTCTGGAAATCAGACCCTGATTGATCCGCCTTTTGTCCATCTTCATCGTCCAGAACAGAAACTCCGGCAAAGACCTCTTTCCAGTTGGAGCCCTGTTGCTGTTGATATTGTGTGAGTTTATTTCTCTGATCAGATACGTTGTTTCCTGATCTCCTGTCGTGGTTTGAGTGATTTTCTCTTTATTCATAGCCGTTCAGTGTGAGGGTCAGAGCTCCCACCGTTAGCAGGTGGTGTCCCTGGAAGAGCAACGGGTTGAACTGGACTGCCGGATCTCTGTTGGTACTGGATATTCCGTAGCCTGGTACAGACAAATACTGACGGGGAACGCGGCATTTATTGGCTTCATTTACAAGGGGAATGTGACCAAAGGACGCTACACATTGTCCTTTGACCGAGCAAAGGATCCCAATACCGCCTCTATAGATGGCACCGCGGCCCAGGCCGCCGGAATGTATCACTGTGCGATGGGCACACAGCGGGACAAAGAGCGGATCCGGCTGTACAGTATCCTGTTTGCTGCCGTGTCTCCCGCTGATCCTTTAAGCTTTCCCCAAACCAGGATCTTTAGAAATGCCGATGATATTCAGAAATGTTACTTTCTCATGTTTAAAATTCCATCTGGATGAAGTTACAACATCCTACAGCTGGTATTACAGATACAGAGTATCGAAACATAATAAGTAAGATTTTCTGTTTTGTTGTTCAACACAAAAAGTAAAGTGGCGGTTAGAAAAACAGCTCTGACTCTCACATACCTCGAAACATAGATATAGTGAGAGAAAGGTAGAACAACGCGGAGGTATATAGATGGATGCATAGATCGACAGACAGATAGCTAGATAGCTAGATAGATAGATAGCTAGATAGATAGATAGATAGATAGATAGATAGATAGATAGATAGATAGATAGATAGATAGATAGATAGATAGATAGATAGATAGATAGATAGATAGATAGATAGATAGATAGATAGATAGATAGATAGATAGATAGATAGATAGATAGATAGATAGATAGATAGATAGATAGATAGATAGATAGATAGATAGATAGATAGATAGATAGATAGATAGATAGATAGATAGATAGATAGATAGATAGATAGATAGATAGATAGATAGATAGATCAGTTTAATCCGAAAGAAAAATTATATATTTACAAAATTATATGAAATTGTGTTCATTGCATTTTTGATTATTTTCATTTTTTTATTCTTTTGACAGCTGTTCCTTGCCACTAGGAGACATTTGGGATATCGATATATTGGGGAGCGCAAGGCCAAAGTCTCTCGTGCAATACAAATAGAGACATGCTCTTGTGGGGCAATAGCTGAGACATGAAACACAGCTTGGCAATATGTAGACTTTGTGATGCGAATGGTCTTCAACTTCTCACGAGATTAGCTCAAACTTGATTGTGAAGTTATTGACAGAATGAACATTAAATTCGATTGGCGTGAGAGAAATTTGTATTTTCTTACCTGCAGATCGTCAAGTGCGATGGAGACAGGTTAACTCGGCAATTTAATCTGAGTGGGTTCCACGAGCAGCCGAATATTTGAAAGCATGGCGCTTCTGATATGCATGTCCCAGAGCAGCTGATGGATGTAGTTACATCCAGGAACTTTAGCTTAGCAGTTAACGCCTGACTCTACCTGTTACCTTTATACTACCGGCAGCGGCTGTAGGGTGATTTCTGGTGCGTTGCTGCCACCTGGCGGACAAAATCAAACGTTCCTCTTACAATATTTGCATCAATTAGGAGAAATATTGTTTATGAGTTCTTTTTAAAAATGTTCAGAAGGAAAATACACCAAACGGTTGTGGCAATGAAATGTTTGCGTTTAGAACAACAGAAAGCGCAGTTAAAAAAGTCAAATTGCCAAGAATCTTTTTAAAAATGTATTCACGGGATGTGAGCTTCGCTGGCTGGGCCAACATTTATTGCCCATCCCTTGCCAATTGTAGCAATAAATTAAGATAGAAGTGATTGTACTCGTATCCACCAGGAGCAACGTGGATCTGAAAATCTAGCCAAGGCTGAGATAGACAGATTTTTAATCAGGAAGGGAATCAAGGAACCTGGTGAAAGACACGAAAGTGGTGTTGAGGATGATCAGATCAGCCACGATCTCATTGAAGGGCAGAACAGAATCTGTGGGCCGAATGGCCGACTTCTGCTCCTTTTTCTTATGGTCTTATGGTCAATGTGAAAACCTTCAGCTGCACTGAGCAGCTCAGCCCTTTTTTTAACCTGTAAGGATCACTGAACATCACCTTTTTGGCCTGAGTCGTGATTTATACCCTTTAAAATATCCTTAATGTTTCTTTGCTGTCTCAAGCTCGCATCTTTCACAGTTTTGAGATTATATGTGTTTTATCTTATATGCTGTATGTTTTCGTAACATCTTGCGGAAGTGATACCATGCCTTTGTCTCGTTATGTGGAATTACTAAACACGCTGAACCATTAACTCGCCCAGGAATTATACCATTCTCTTGTGTGAGGGTGCCGCACTGTTACCTAGTCTTTGTGCACTACCCTTTCCATGGTTTACAGCTCATTATAGCAAACCTTTTGACACTTGTACAATCAGACCTTTGTTTTCAGTCTGTTTTCTGACCATTTATCCCGGCGTCTAGAATACATCAGGCCTGTCCTTATAGAGTAATACTCCATTACACATTGTTCTTCAGCATCTCATCTTTTTCTGAAAATGACCTCTAAAACCTGCCAATATTACTGATTCTTAGTCTTTTAATATGTGCAAGTGTCTCTGACGTTGATAAGTTTAATCAGGTTTTAAAACTACTGGGATTTGCCTCACCTGACGTCCTTAGTTCTACATTGTAGACTTATGTTTCAAACCCAAAAAATTCTTCGTTTTCCCCGCGTTCATTGTGTAACAGCGGTGCACCGATCTAACTAGATCCAGGCCACCTACAAACGTTTGTATTCTCAATGACAGTGGCGGGTTGCCATACGTCCCCAAATAAACAGCAACCAATTGTGTCCTCACGCAAATACTGCAATAATCAGAGTGAGTCAGGAATCGATGTGGGTGATTTTAGATGGTGTTGATGTGGATTGTGTTCGGGTCTGCGCGCACAGGAATTACTTCACGTGTCAGTGCCTGAATCGCTATTATAAACAGCCCTCGACAAACAGCAGCTGTGACCCAGAAGCCTGCCGCTGTTATGGTACGAGGCTTTCACTCGTTCCCATCGCTGTGAGACTCTGTGCACAGTAATAGACCGCGGTGTCAGACAGCCGCAGCCCCGACATGGTCAATCGGTACAACTTGTCTGTCTGCTGGACTGTATCAGAAAACCAGCCCTGAGCGAAATCGGCCTTAAATTCAGAACCGCCGCTCGTGTCCCTCTGGACTGCAAACTCGGGCTGTCTGCCTGGGTATTGTCGGTACAAGAATAAGTCATAAGAATCGTTGGTATAGGTGCAGTTTAAAGCGACATCTTCTGCCTCTGCCTGTGTGAGTGACGATTGCCGCTGAGTAACAGAATCTCCATCGCTCAGATCTGGACCACACGGTTAAGGAAAGTGGGAATCAGCGACTAAACGTTCAACTGGACTGGACTGGATCTTTTTGTGACGCTCTGATTTATGTCACATGGATTTGACATCCTCCACAAGTGGAACCATCCTCTTCACGTCCACGATATAAAAATTCTTCATCATTGTAACGACAACAATCAACTTACCCATTCGCCTTATCGATAGTAGAGACTGAAACCCCAGCCTTTAATTTGTTTTCTGATCGATATTATTTCCCAACTCGTGCATCATCTCTGTGAATCGCCTTTCCATCGTGTTGTGTGTCCCTTCTTGTAAGGAAGAGACCAGAACTGTTGATAATAACTCAAGTATGCTCTCGCCCAGGTCCGATACTTGTTTAACGTGAATTCCCTATTTTTCAAATGTAATCCTGCAGAAATTAATCCCTTTAAAAATGTGAAGTTTCTTAGCGAGAATTGATGTCACCCAGACCACAGCGAGAACGGGGAGCCGCAATGTTACTGCTCCGGGATTCACGGGACAAAAAGTGTGTCAGAAACCGACAGAATATTGAACAATATACGGCTGAGGGCATTGGATGAGGCTGTATTACGTCACTTTCTGATGAACATACGAGAGGAGGAGCTGAGATCGCTAGATCTGATTGGCCTGATGTCACTTCCGTAAGCCCAATCTGTTCCTCACAGAGAAATGAGGCATTTTCACTGCGCATCCTGTTGTCCTGAGATATTCATCCAGAAATCCACAGATCTGTGCTAACGCTGGGGGGAGAAATATCTGCTTTTGGCTCTAATTTTAAATGGTTCAGAAATTTTAGCTTTTAACTCGCACACCTAATAAAAATGATCATTAGGAGCTTTAACTCACCTTTCTTTCCCTTGGATGCCTTTCCCTTTCGATTTGTTGTTTCTCCCCAGCTGACTCCACCCGTCACCCATAATTTCAGACATTTCCTTCAGCCAGTCTTTAGTTTAAACGTTTCAGATCATTGACACCTGTTCATATTTCAGCTCAGAACTATTCTAACCCAGCTGTCCATCGATTTAGCTCCAGTTTTATCCGAGGTTGCAGATGAAGATTTCCTTCATTATTGACTAATCCTAACACGTCTGTGGTCACCCTGCTCTCTCCCTATATGGAATAAATGTGAAAGTACAGCAGCTCTTATCGTGAGGCAGAATTATATGATTTTCGAAGGGAACATTATTAATGAATTCAGATACTTAGAGATGGATTGGGTTTGTGACGACACTTCCTGCTCTAATCCCGCCCACAGCTTCCGATTACTGCCGTCCCTCTGACCCGCCTTGCCTGCCCTGTGTGATTGGACAGATTGCTGCCGTTGTTCTCTGTTTGGCATTGTTTGGATCAGCAGTTCAGCGGGGCGGAGCTCGGTATTTCTGCTCTGGCAGAGGATTTCCCGGACTGCAGAGTGACAGAGAGAAAGATCATCATGCGGAAACATACCGTACCGTTGCTCATCATTATATCACTTCTCAATAAGGATTTCTTTCCCAGTTAAACTCTATTTCCCCCCCTCGCTGCTGTAACCCAGATTTTATTGGTAATGCACTGATGGTGATGTTGTTGACGATGAGACCGTGACTATTAATAATATTAATGTCAGAATTGAGCCATCAACACACAGTAGAGTAGTCGCCTACTGAAATGAAGGCTAAAGAGGGAAATAATGGACAGGGTGGATAGGTAGCAGCTGTTCCCCTTAGTTGACGGGTCAGTCACAAGGGGGCATATGTTCAAGGTGAGGGGCAGGAGGTTTAGGGGGGATGTGAGGGAAAACATTTTCACCCAGAGGGTGGTGACGGTCTGGAATGCACAGCCTGGGAGGGTGATGGAGGCGGGTTGCCTCACACCCCCTAAAAAGTACCTGGATGAGCACTTGGCACGTCATAACATTCAAGGCTATGGGCCAAGTGCTGGTAAATGGGATTAGGTAGGTCGGTCAGTTGTTCCTCAGTGTTCGGGAAACTATTGTATAACATCCTGAAAGAGAGAATCTATCTCCACATGGAGAGGCAACGTTTGATCAGGGATAGTCAGCATAGCTTTGTCAGAGGGAGGTCATGCCTGACAAATTTGATTGACTTTTTCGAGGATGTGACCAGGTGTGGCGATGAGGGTAGTGCAGTAAATGTAGTTTATATGGATTTCAGCAAAGCCTTTTACAAGGTTCAACTTAGGAGGCTTATAAAGTAGGCAAATGCACATGCTATACCGGGTAATTTGATAAGGTGGATTGAAAATTGGCTTAATTGTAGGAGACAGAGAGTGATGACAGAAGGATGCTTTAGTGACTGGAATCCAGTGTCCAGTGGCGCACCACAGAGATCTGTGCTCGTTCCCATATTATCCATCATTTATATAAATGACATAAATGACTATGTGTGGTGTAGGATTAGTAAGTTTGTAGATGACACAAAGATTGGCCGGGTGGTTAACAGTGAGGTTGAGTGTCTTGGGGTACAGGAAGATATAGACCGAATGGTCAAATGGGCAGATAAGTGGCAGATGGAGTTTAACGCTGAAACGTCTGAGGTGATACACTTTGGAAGGAGTAATTTGAGAAGTAAGTATTCAATGAACAGCATGACACGAGGAAGTTCTGAGGAACAAAGGGACCTTGGCGTGTGTGTACATAGATCTCTGAAGGTGGAGGGGCATATTAGTGGGGTGGTGAAAAAGGCATATGGGACACTTGCCTTTATCAATCGAGGCCTAGATTACAAAAGCAGGGAGGTCATGTTGGAGTTGTATGGAACCTTCGTGAGGCCACAGCTGGAGTACTGTGTGCAGTCCTGGTCGCCACATGTTAATAAGGTTGTGATTGCACTGGAGGGGGTGCAATCACCAGAATGTTGCCTGGGATGAAACATTAAATTATGAAGAGATGTTGGGTAGATTTGGGTTGTTTTCGTTGGAGCAGAGAAGATTGAGGGGCGACCTGATCGAAGTGTACAAGGTTATGGGGGGCATGGACAGGGTGAAAAGGGAGCAGCTGTTCCCTTTAGGGTCAATCATAAGGGGACATACGTTCAAGGTGAGGGTAGGAGGTTTAGGGGGGATGTAAGGAAAAACAGTTTTACCCAGAGGTTGATGACTGTCTGCAATGCGCTGCCTGGGAGTGTGGTGGAGGCGAATTGCCTTGCATCCTTTAGAAAGTACCTGGATGATTACATGGCACGTCATAACATTCAAGGTTATTGGCCAAGTGCTGATAAATGGGATTAGGTAGGTAGGTCAGGTGGTTCTCACGTGTCGGTACAGACTCGATGGGCAGAAGGGCCGCTTCTGCGCTGTGTGATTCTGTGATTAAGGTAACATTCTGAAACTAAATGGTCAGTGGGGGAACTCTGTACTTGGGGTTTGTGTTGCAGATCACAGTCACTACCTGGTGAACTCTGCTCATTTTTGTATATATTGCCTCTGACCCAGCAACACACTCTGATCAAATAAACGCTGTGAACAGGCCGAGGTCAAAGACTACAGCAAACTGACAGGAGAGATGGGGAAGAGTTGTTCAATAATACAGGAAGGCACCGAAACTGCATCAAAAGCCAAAAATTAAATAAAAGTGATCAAATAGATTTCTGAAGGTCAATTTTGGTAAAAATGCGAGTTAAAATTAATTAATATAACTCCGCAAGTGATTCTCACTTCTTTTTGTTGAGTGTTGTGTTTTGTTATGATGTTTCAGGAAGGTCCCTATGACTCCCATTGTGGAGGCTTTCTCCGATTGGTTCTCTTTCGCTGATTGGTTCTCTTTCTGTCTCTGACTTTCTCAATGTCTCTTTGTGCCTATCTCTGCCTCTCTGGTGAGTCAATCAAGCCTTGATATAAGATTCCTCGGCGCTGAAAAACACATGAAAATTAATACAAGTAACTCAGGGAGTGAATACAGAGTTTGAAAAATTCGACAAACACAGGGTTGCACTTCCAGGCAAATGAATGAAAATCTTTCATAGTGGTGATCAGGCTGATGACTGACATCGGCGCCTCGATCACTGCCCCTCCCTGAAAAGGAAGCCAGTTTCCGTCAGGGTCTCCTCAATAAATTCCCGATTGTTGTTTCCGACAAATTACGGGTGTCCCGTTGAGCGGACAGAATCTGTGAGAATACCGGAGACCAAGTCCTTGTAATCCCAGGACGTGGTGACCCCTCATCAACGCAATCCATGAAAAAGGATTGAAATAAAGAGAGGAAGTTTAAATAAATAAATAAACTTTAGCGGCCCCCCTAGAAACAAGGGGCCAACTAAATTTTACACCTGAAATCAAAGATCACTCGGGAAGAGAATTCGCCTTTTACAGACTCAGGGTGTCAGTAAGCACGTTCCACCCTAAGGAAGCACCTATCCAGTGCAGTCGCTGCTGTGATGTGAGAAACATAATTTACACAGAGGACAATGGGAATGTTTAACTCTCTGCCAGAAAGGGTTGTCACTCTGACCCTTGTAGTGGAGTGAAGGGATTTGAATGTCCAGGTATTTCCCGGATACTTTGAAGTTGTGGCCAATAGTAACCAAAACATTCGGTCACGAAAAGATGGACTGATCTCTCCCTGTCTCTCTCTCTGTCTATCTCTCTCTCTCATTGTGATAACCTTTTACTTCGGACGACGCAGTGACATTGGGCCATGAATTACAATGATTTACAGGCACCCATCTCTGAGTCCCTTTTGTAATTCATCTATCGATTCTTGCCCTATATATACTCTTGTTTGCAGTAACGTGTCGCGGCGCCAAAATATTTCCTGTAAACCCCAGCTGTCACCTGTCAGAGCGATGAACTGACGCTTGCTAAATTTTCTCCAAAGAGAATGCCCTGGATCGCCATCCAGTGGAATCTCGTGTGTAAGACAACGACTCTCAATTTATTCTCGAATATTGCTGCATGATATTGCTGCATTATTATGGTTTTTATGGCTTTGATTTTATTATTACTGTAAGTTCTCTCTTTTCATTGTTATGCTTCTGCTACATTTACTGATTAGCATTCTTTCCCTGATTATTTGCCTGTTTTCTGACGTGCCTACGTCATTAAGGCAGTACATGTTCATTTGCATAAATAGGTTAATTTCTTGTTCATAAATTCATAAAGCCGCAACAGATGATGCTGTGATTGTTTAGTTCGGAAGGATGGAAAGCATGCGAGCACCCTTATCATCAAAGAAGGGTGTCAATCAAATTTCAGGATGCCAAGTAGAGACCAACATGGGAAACAGGAGTTGTAGTCGACCTGTCGGGCCTTCAGGCCTGCTCTGCCGTTCAATAAGGTCATGTCCGATCTGACTGCAACCTGGCATCTACCCCGAGTTACCTTTCACTTCCTTTTTTATCAAAAGTCGATCTACCTCTACTCTGAAAACATTCGGAGACTTCACTTCACCTGCCCTTTGAGGAAGGGTCTCCCAAAGACTAACTAATTTCTGAGAGAAAGAAAATCTTCTCATCTCTGCCTTGAATGGGAGACCCTTTATTTTTAAACAGTGACCCCTGGTTCTAGATTCTCCCACAAGAAGAAAGATCCTTTCCAAATGTGATTTATTATTTGTGCAGAGGATTAATCTGTATGTTATGCTATTGTAAATCATAAAAATACTTTCATTCCATTAAATTACTCGGATGATGAATTACATTTTTTGCTGAATTCACTTGTATTACTCTCGCTTCTAAAGCGCATGTCCTGATTGTCTCCCCAGTCCCCATGGTGAGTGAGTTCTAGTACAATCTCCTCACCGCCTTCCCTCCCCGTGTTTTACCGCACTGCACTACACAGCAGCATCTGAGAACTGAACCGAGTGAACGGTGAGAGTGGCAGTGCCTTTCTCACGATCCACAGATACTTTAAATATTTTCTGAACTCTTTTCTCACTGAATATGGTGACGAGATGCTCGGGAGCTCGATTGGAGAATTGCCGGTACAAGATTATAAGTTCATCTGCAGTGAAAGTAGAGTTATGGTGAAGCAAAATGATTGTCCTTGCGTTCCTGATAAACCGACATCTGATTTTTTTTAACCTAGCGACAAGGAGTAGCTGTCAAAACAAGAATGAAATTAACATAATGATATATACAAGGAAAATTAAACAACGTGCTTGTGGAAATAGGTAGAATAAACTGATCAATCCACCCATCCACCAATACGCCCTGGGTCCACCTGAGTTAACGGTTCTGTAAGAACAGCCCTAATTATCAGCTATAGGAGCTGCACCTCTGAGAGCTTTCATTACCTCTGTTGGCAAATCGATATTCCGGGTCAGTTCGGAGCTATTTAATCGTACAAATGGCGGTCTGGAGTGAAACTCACCGGTTTGGAGGCGATGGCGCAGTTTTATTCGTGCTGGGTTGGTGATGTCGAGAACCCAGGTTAATGGTTTGGGGATCCCAGTTCGAATCTCCACCACGGCAAATGGTGGAATTTGAATTCAATTGAAAGTCTAATGATGATCAGGTCCAACAGCGCCACCATGAAAACATTGCCGGTTTTTGTAAAAACTCATCTGGTTCACTAATGTCGTTCAGGGAAAGAAATCTGCCGCCTTTGCCTGGCCTACACGTGATTCTAGGCCCAGCAATGTGGTTGAGTCTTTAATACCCTCTGAACAAGGGCAGTTTAGGCATGGGTAGCCAATGCTGTCCTAGCCAGTAATGCCCACATCCCACATCCCACGATTTAAAAAAAAAATCCCAATACTACTTTTCTGTGGGTTTGGGCAAGAAAAAATGCGATAAATAAACCTGTCCCTTGTGCTTCTTTGCAACCCGGGATCAAACCGTTCCCGCTGGCAAAGGCACAAAAGAAAGCTGTAAATGCTCGTTGAGGTTTTTGTATGGGGTTCTGGCTGTGATATAACGCTGTGCTTCACTGCACAGTAATACACCGCCCCGTCCTCCACACTCAGTTCTCTAATGTTGAGGTAACCGTTCTTTTGAGACTTGTCAGCAGCCGCCAGATATCGTCCTGAAACTACCTCTTTCTTCAGTGCTAAGATATTGGTAATAATCCATCTTGGTGGCTGTGCCGTCTGCTGCCGATACCATTGCATGGATTCCGTGTTCCGATCTGTATATTCGCAGTCTAACTGCACTGAACCCCCTTCTGACACCGTGATTGCAACCGGGGCCTGAGTTACTGGATCTGCGCATAGTCCGCCTGTGAGGTAGAGGAATGAAATATCAAGCGGTTTAACAGTGTTGATCTAAATTTGTTTGTAGCTGTGTGAGTTTCTGGAACCTCCTATCCACCCAGCTGTCCATCATATGGATATTTCTGATCGTTAATTGTATTACTTACTCGCGCAATCTCTGTACAATAATCTACTATTCTGCCTTGATTAACTAAATCCAGTACTTACTGTCCAACAGCACCGCCAGTATTATCAGAAACATGTCTGAATGAATCTCGCTCGATGAATGTGAATGGAATGAGCCAAGGATTGAGAAGGAGAGAGCGAAACCAGGCTCTGTTCAGCTCATTGTTCCACCCACACGCTGCAGGGGGTTAGGCCCATTCTGACCTCACTCAGGAAATCATTCTCATTGGCTTTGGCGTTTCCACCACGTGACTTAGTGACGCCCTGCTTGAGCTTGGCGCCCTCCGCTGGTGAATTCGTCTCAACCCGTGTTCGGATGCGGCCGTTGATTGGATCAAGGGTTTATTGAAATGCATATCAAGCCATCAATGTTCCCCAAAAGTATAAATTGGAGCTGTTTAGACACAGCCTTTGTTGCAGCTGATGTTTATGTTGGGACGTGATGTTAAATCTGTAGAAATCATCGCTGGGTTTGGAGAAAGTGCGGACGCTGTACATCTGACTGGTAGCACAGATTAGGAACATTTATGCGAACAGACGAGGGGAACATGGATTCTTGTCCTCGTAACAAAAAGGCAAAAGAGAGACTCGATTGATGTGCTAAAAATTGTCCTTTATTGAGAGTAGGTCGCAATTTCTTCCATCATCAGAAAATACAGTAACCCAATCATTTAGATTTTCATGAAAACAATAGAGATAGAAAGATCTGTTTTATTTATTACATTATATGTGTTGCCATCAGGAATACGGTGCCTGAAATGATGAGGGAAGAAGATTCCGTCGTAAATTTCAATACGGAATTATTATAAGTTGAAAACTGAAAACAACGTGGAAAATGTGAGGTGTGAAAAAGATTGGGATAGGTCTTTCAAATAGACACAGATACGTTAAGCAGAGTCCTCATTCAGTCCACTAACTTTCTATGATTCTGCTCCCTTCTTGCCTCTCCAGCACTATTTGTTCTCAATCATTTGATGTGTGAACAGGTGCAGGATGCTCACAGGCCTCTGGAGCTTCAACCGTCGCTATTTCCGCTCCATCAGTTCCGGCTGCAGCTGATCACCGCCGCGCACTTTTATCAGTTTTCAACCTGTTGCATCCCCGGCCACAGCTTCCGTTTGTTCCTCTCCTCTGACCCGAATTTGTCAGAGACAGTTTGATCTTTAATTGTTCTGAGTGTTTGATATTTAATTGACCTGGGAGGCAGTTTGATCTCTAATAGATCCGACGACGGTTTATTCTTTAGTTGATCTGAGATATATTTTGCTGAATAATTGATCTGAGGGGCAGTTTTATCTCCTATTGATCTGAGGGACAGTTTGGTATTCAATGGATCTGAGAGACAGTTTGATCTCTAATTGATCAGGGGAGACAGTTTGATCCCTAACTCATCTGAGAGCCAGTTTGACCTTTAATTGATCTCTCTATAGACATATATCTCTCTGTGTATGTATGGTTCTCCATGTCCTTGTGCGCCTGTGCGCGTGTGTTCGAGTTTATGCACTTCAGAGTACGTGTTTGATTTTGTCTGTGCATCTGGAAGTGCCTTTATGTATTTCTCTGTGTGTTCGTCTCTGTGTGTGTCTGTATACCCACATACAGATACCACATAGACCCACCTATGCCGTCATACATTTTCCAATGCCGTGTGAGAAGCTTCTGCTGCACACAGCCGGGCTCTATGAGCCATTTGCCGAAGAATTGTCACCCCAAACACAGTTGAATTAGGTTAGAAATTTCCAACTTTTTGTGCTAATTCAGGACATGTGATTAATGGGCCACATCACCTCCAGGAATTACTTCACTTTTAAACTTAATGAAAAAAAGGAACGAATAACTGAAGAGAGAGAAGAGAGTGAGATCGGAGGAAAGTGATATCGAGAGAAAAAGGGTGACCCAGAGAGAAACAAGTAGACAAAGCGAGAGGAGAAAGGGGAAGAGAGAGAGAAAAAGAGGTGGTGGTGAGGGGAGAGAGAGAAATTAAGTGTAAGACTAAGATACACAGTGGGGAGATTTCCTTTGAGCTCTCTGTGACATTTACATGCCAGGCAGTACTGGAAACTACATGTGCAGTGAATAGCGACATCTTGAAATTTGAAACACAGTATACGGTTAATTAACCCATTAAACCTTGCCTGGTAATCTACTGTCCGTTCCTCATTAAGGAAACTGAAATCCGACTCCTCTATTCTCAGCTGATGGGAGATTCCCTGTGGGAATCTCTTCTCCAGAAAATAACAACCCTATACAGACTATCACCAGGCGGGCATTGCTCTAATTACAGGCAGTGTTGCTGTTTTTGTACGGGGCAGGCAAGGAGCTGTGCATCTGTGGGTCTCAGAGCACAGTAATACAGGGCTCCATCTGTCAGCTCCGCCATAGAAACTCTCAGCCAAACCGCGCTCCCCTCTGTGCTCAGCTCTGCTGTGAAACACTCCTTGGCCAAGTCGGCTGGAGAGGTAGTGTATTTGGTGATACGCAGCACGTTCACTGGACTCTGACCGGGAAATTGCCGATACCAGTAAAGGTAAGGGTCAGTATCCGCTGTTGTAAAAGTGCAGTTCAGTGTGGCCGGATCACCTTCCCTCACGGTTCTCAGCGGATTGTCTTGATGCACAGAATCGCCGCCAACGCTGTCGGCTGGAAGAGAAATTGAACAGGTACAAATGTCACTAACCGGAGCCAATACTGATTTTTGTGTATTTTGTAATCTTGATTCCATATGTACTTACACAGCACAGAGAGGGCCAAAACCAGACTCACAGACACGGGGAAATACATCATTGTCTGCGAGTGGCCACTTGGACCAGAGACCCCCTTCTCCACCAGCCCCGCAGCAGACTGAGCGATTTAAACCTGCCACACACATAGACAGGAAATGACTCCGCAACACGTCATATCCGTTTGTGACAATGTCACATCATCACGGAAAACGAGGAATTGCTCTGGTTACTGTCTGTGCAGCAAAATCTCAAATGGTTAAATGAAGATTCTTCGGGTCATTAATTACAGGAAAAATATAAGATCCTTATTTTCTTCGAACATTTTAAACACAAAGAACATATTAATGTTCGCTTAGAGGGAGCGAGAGGAAATCGTATTAGAGGATTCACTGTAACTATTGAACGGTGCAGTTATCCGTCTCTCTTACTGATATAGTTAATTGCACGTAGCAGTGCATTTTGCATAGACAGTTCTAATCTATCCTGAACATCCCACAGTGACGGTGAATGATTTTTCTAATCACCAACAAGAGCGGAAATTGAGCAGAGAGTGAATAATTTCAGTTCTTCAGGATAAATGCCGCCCTTGGTGTCTCTTTTACTTTCCTTCTGAGCTTATGTCATCGACTCCTACGACAATGGGGGATATTGTGACCATTCGAACACACATTTTGTCAGCTTGTGGTACCTAGGTGCCACTCCTTTGACAGTGTTGGGAACATCCCGGCTGGGGGTGTGGATGCGTTCTCCCCACCTGCCTGGATGAGTGCAGCTCCCACAACACTCAAAAACCTTGACACCGTCCAGGAAAAAAACAGCCCGCTTGATTGGCGCCTGATCCTCAAAAATTTACACCCTCCACCACTGACGCACACACGATACGAGATGAAAACCGATCATCAGATTATCAATGGGATCATCTCCAGCGTCTGTTCATGGGGAAATGCATCAGTGCTGAATGTCGAGCCTTGTATAACACTTACCACCAGGACATCAAGCAGTTGGATTGAAGTTTGGAAATTCACAGCTTCAACTTGCAGATTTTTCCCTTTATGATCTGCACCATGAAGAGCAAAACACAACTCACATTCGCAAACATTCGCTTTCATTTTTTCCCATTCTACTGGCGCCAGTGCCACTGATCTTTGAGCACAGGCGCCCCGCTCTCCATATCGTACCCCCTCCGTGTTTCCCTATTAAAATGTTACTTTGTTGTTCATGCCTTTCTGTGAAGGCCTTTCTCATTAGTAACTGTACTCGCATATTTTGTTATTCATAAAAATCATTTTAAAAAGAGTACAATCATGCATTTATTCTAATTACATGTAAGAGCTACCATCACGAATGAGGGTAGGAGATGAGACCCCCCACTGTTCACAATATCCCCTAACGCGCTGTTCTGTCGATCGACGTTCAGTTTTTGTACAGGTTCAATCAGTTCTGTATCTCTGTGGGTCTCAGCGCGCAGTAATACACCGCTGAGTTCCTCAGCTGTGCCTTAGAGACTTCCAGCGGGACGGTTCGGCTAGATTCATCGAGCTTGGCTGAAAATCGGTCCTCTGGAAATCCCTCTGTTTTCCCGCTGTATCTGCTCCTCTGCAACAAGTACTCTAAGGAACCGCTGGGATGCTGGCGGTACCAGAACAGGTAATCAACGTTGCTGCTTGTAGCTGTGTAATTGCAGAACAACTGAAGATCATCTCCTTCAACTACTGAGACTTCAGCCGGTGTCTGTGAAACGGAGTCTCCTCCACAATGTCCTGTAAGAGACCCCGGAGATATTAAATTCAACAATCTCACTTCACTCTGTGTCTCATCCATTAACAGTCGGTTACCCCCAAAACAACACCTGAGAATTACATTCGAAGTCTTACACAGAAATATATTCACCATAGCGTAGAATGCAAGGGGAAATTTCTTCGTCTAATGAATAGAATGTCTTTTGAAAAACCTTCAGCACCTTCTTCACCAGCACTGACTGGGCTGTGAAAGACAACCTCCAAATGATCCGCACGCTAATTAGCCATGGATTTTTGAAAGTAAAAATTGGATCCAGGGTAGTGGATTCCCTCTGCCTATCATTTCTCTTTAAGTGTTCCACTCTCATTCACTAGCGCGCGCCTATGTGTGGGTATGGGTGTGGGGGGTTTGGGCGGGTGTGAACAGGATTGGGGGAGGGGCTGGGGGATTTAGAAGCACGTCCAGTTTCCAACAGAGTGTCCAGGATTAAGTTTAGGAGCTATCCAAATGGCTTTCTGCACTTCTGATCAATATGTGCATATTTCTGTTCTCCGCGGACTGACCGATTAAATGCAACGTACGAGGCAGGTGTGAAAGGCAGAGTTAAATAACTTCGGAACTCACCCGTGAGGAGAGCCGCAGCTGTAACGATTGCGTAAAATGTAACAGTCAACATTTTCACGGAGAGATGATGGCGAAATTGAGGGCTGATTTCACCTAAAAAAAAGAATTCTCGTCAAGGCATAGCGGGAGCCTGTGTAATATACGGCCTCTTTGCCCATTGGTTCTTTCCTGACGTCTCTGACGGCAGCTGACATCCAATCAATTGTCACATGCTTTACGCTTCAAGTCATCCAATCAGCTCGCAACACTTTTGTTCTCCGATTAATGACATCAGAGTGGGGAGCGGGAATGGGAAACAAAGTGGAATTGTAATTCTCATGCAGTGGAAAGTGCTGCTCCCTTTGAAATTGGGTATTCTTGGGTCTGTCCCAGTGAGTGCAAGATGAAAAGCAACACCGACGTTATTCTCTTACAACAGCCAACTCCATGTGAAGTAGTACTTGTTAATAGATTTACTCGCCCATGAACAGATTCAGTCCGTGAGGCGGGAGAAGCGAAAGGAAATATTTAATTTTTTCAGTGCCAGAGGCTCCAATTAATGTTGCTGCTCACAGAACACGGGGCGGCTAGCAAACTGTTATAGGATCCCTGAGCTGTGCGCCTGACAGGCAATGCACATTGCGAAAATCAACACTGTTGAAATCGAATTGAGGCTCCTCAGAGTGGAACAGGACGTATGGAGAAACGTTGAATTTTATAACATTTCCTGTAATCGTCAATTCCGAATGTTTTGCACTTGGGCTGCATGCCTGGCAAGGAATGTACATGGTAACTATCGAGAATATTGCAATTGCATTGAGGCACCTCAGAGTGGAGCAGTCTGTTGGCAGAAAGGTTGAATTTTATGGCACTTTCTGTCATATTCAATTCGAAATGCTTCGTCAAGTATTTTTGCAACTTTTATCAAGAAAGTATATTTTTGAAAAGTAAAAAAATACCGACTCACAGGCTGTATACAGGGTGTGATGGGGTTGTTTATAATTACTTATCTTCCAGGGTGCAGAAACCAGTCATCCAGCCAGACTAGACTTTAGATGCTGGTTTCGATTACCTCTTCTATTCACAATCAAGTTTCCAGATGTTGATCAGTTAAGGGATGGGAGGGCGCCTTGCCGCTTTTTGCACAGGCTGACTGAGCTCCTGTAGCAATGTGAGCCGCAGGATAAAGTGATACACGGCTGCGTCAGAGGCAAGGCCCCTTTGAAAAGGGACTTTGAATGAGGGCGTTACACTTTCTTTGTCCAAGGGAGCAGGAAATCTGTCCGGGAAATATGGGCAGAAACCCCATGCCTCCCGTGCCAAATCTCTTCAATAAATATCTCAGAGCCTCCCCTGGATGTTGACTGAAGCAGAAGAGAGAGAGAGAGAGCAGAAAGTTCCGGTTTGTGGAGTAACTGCAGTTCAGTATGATGACCTGCCCTTCCTGAACCATTAATTCAGGCGGGTCATGGGGGACTGAGCCAAAGTCATTCGTTCCTGTAGCATGAATATGGGAAGTCTCAAAGTTCAGGACTTAACATAACACATGCAGCAAATACTGGCCAAATGTACTTACACTCACCAGGCATCGAGAACAGTAAGGAATGTGGGGAAAACTTGGTATCTGCTTTAGATTTCGGACGGATGTATTTTAGGAATGTTGATCGTTTTAATCCGACATTAAAGAGCACACTTAGATCAGGAGCAAGTTTCACTTCTTGGGAGAGCAGAGGTTGGATTCAAGGACAGGACATGCGGATCTCTCATAACTGACAACCAGTTGATCACCAATCAGTGTTGGTTGCGTCCAATTACTGCAAGGTATCCTCAGATTATCTCTCTCTCTCTCTCCCCATCTCTCTCTCTATCTCCCTGTCTAGTTCTCTACTTTCCAGGCCTCCTTCTCCACGGTTTTACTCTGTCGTCACCTTTTCTCTTACTCTCTCTGTCGTTCTGTCAATGAGGTGAAAAGTGAATGTATTAATGCAGCCAGTGTGTCCCATTAAGGATTGTCATTTTGATAGCAATGGATAACACGAGGCGCACCCAGGACTGCACTGGTTGGCATCTTTGGAGAGTTTTGTTTTATGTTCATGTACGAATTAACGGAACTTAAAAATCTTCAACACGTGATTAGAGGAAATTATCCTGTGTGTTGTACGACCCTCCAGCAGCGCATTGGAAACAGAAACATTGCTGAAGGCAGTCAGGCAGACACACACACACACACACTGAAAAACACCGAGGCAGACACATATACACAGACACACATACATACACACACACAGATTCTGCCACACACAGAGACTCCGACACACACAGACACACACAAATGCAAACGTGCACATGCATGCGCGCGCACACACACACACAAGCACATGGACCCCCCCCCCCCCACCCTCACCCCCACCAACACACACACCCACAGACTCAGACACATACACACAAGCAACACGGACTCAAACAGACTCAGACACACACGCACATATGCAACATGGACACATAGAGACTCAGGCACAGACAAACGCACAGGCACATACACACAGACCACTTACCCCCTCCCCCACACACATACACCACACATACACACACACACACACACACACACATGCACATGGCCCAACCCTCCCCACCCCCCACCCCCCACACTCAGACACACACACGCAGACTCAAACACACACACACGCACACACACAAACACGCACGCGCAGAATAGAATACACCCACTCACACGGTTCACACCAACGCACAAAGGCACATTCAGAAACACAAAGTAACGCACGTACAGATACACGAGCATAAACACAAAACGCCACACAATGGTTCATGCATTGTGAAGATCAGCATTGTATTTTCATTTGCAAACTTTTTTGGATCGAATAAGAAGCAGACTCCAAATTCCAATTCAAAAATTGCCTTCACCCTATCTTTCAGAAATGTGTAATTCTATTCCCAACAAGGTAGACAATTCCTGCGGCTCATTAAACAAGCGGCACCCGCTCGCCCTCAGTCACAAGTTGTACATTTGTTTCTTTTGTCACATGTGAGATACAATCAGCAGAGCCGCGCTCCCTCTGTGCGTTCTACCTGATGTTGAGTTGAGCTGAAAGATACGGGCCCTTGAAGAGATAAATCTCACATTGTTTTGACAGAACCTCGCCCACAACTGTGTTTTCTTTGAACAGGTTCGAACTGTTAAATTGTAGCAGAGAAACCTAATAGTTGATGTTGTCCTTATTTCAATGCCACTCACTGAGTCTTCGAACTAGGAACAACGATCGCAAAAGGGGCCATAAACTGACTGAATACGACTTTGATCTAAATTAGACAAACAGAAGTGACCATATGCATCGAATGGGGAGTGTTTGACTGATTTGAGCAGAATGGGAGGTTGGGATCATCGAATGGGATGTGATCCTGGAGTGAGCTGCTCGGTAATAAATATTTATAGGGTGCTATTCATAAAAAATTAAGAAATAACAATATTAAAAATAATTATCGCTTCAACTTGCAATCGATGCCTTTATTAATGGCATTCTAAAATAAAGCACCTGTACGGTGTTCTTGGACTGTCAGAAGTTGGAATCAGTAGAGTTCACACGTCACACACTGACTGCCTATCACTGCAAGATACCACCCCTGCCTTAGTCCCGTTCACATGTCCTTTCGGAACCAGGAACGCAATTCCATGCGTTTTGTCTCATCCATCCTGTAACCTTTCCTAAAATTAGGAGAACATAATTCCCTCCTCCACACAATGGGAAATATATTCCACACTGAAGTGACCCTGTGTGTATGTGTGTGTGTCTGAAAAAAAATAATTTCCGATACCAATCTTAAAATGACCTATTTTACAACGAAATTGTACCTCTGGCTTTTATTTCCACGTTTCAAGTTTATGTAACATTACGGGTTATGCGTTTAATTCATTACAACCTGACATTCCCCTGGTGCCATTGCACGAAGGCGGCATTGGAACGGAATGTGCCCCATTAATATATTTTGCTATTTGACCATCTGCCCCTGTTCGGCAAAACCGCTCACAGATTCCATTTGTTTTTTTCCACCTTCCCTGTGCTTTTCGATAGATCAGTGTTGTTGTTGCAATTTGGCATTGCTTGAATCAGCAGTACAATGGGACGGGGGTACATATTTTTTAATTGGAAAACTATACTTCATTCCTAAAATATCTGAAATAACATTATAAAACATTTCAAAATGGCCATCACAAAAATTGCAATCATATTCCAGTTTTCCACGTAGGTCATGAGGTGCTTCAATGCAATCATTGAACACTACAGACATTTCAACATGGTCATTACACACAGTGCAATGGTATTCAAGTTATCGACATTGATAATGTTGCTCTCTGTGATTCAACACAATTATGATGCATGTAGCTTTCACTACACACATTCATTGTGTGTCATACAGCCCAAGGGGTCTATACAGTTAACAGCCCTTCGGTGCAATATGGCAGAAAGGTCTTAGACAGCGACCTTTCCCCACTGTGCCTTTGCGGCGACTGTCCCAAGTGCGTCCCTCAGCACATCGTCCTGGACCATGGAATGTGCCAGGCTGCAACGCTCGGTCGGGGACAACTCTTTGCAATGAAAGGCCAACAGCTTTCGGGCTGGCCAAAGAGCGGCTTTCACTGAGTTGATGATCCTACAGCTACAGTTGATGATTGCCTTGGTGTGTGTCCCTGGGAACAGCCCGTACAGCATAGAGCCATGTGTCACAGAGCACAGGAGATACATATATATTTTTCTGACAGAGGGTTTTGCGCACTGCAGAAGAACAGACAGAGAACGTTGTCCCGCACAGCTGCCCATCATTGTATTACTTCTCAGTAAGTATTACTTCCCCGGGGGGTGGGGCGGGGGGAGGAGGGGGTGGGTGGGGGGGGGGGGAGGGGGTGGGGGTTGGAGGGATTCACAACCCTGCTGACTGTACAACTCTTCATTCTTATTAGTGCTGTGATGCTGGCGATGGTGCCAGCGGGTGATGTTCGCACATCTTTCCCAGATAAGATTCTTGGAGATTGTACCATTTATCCCTTATCCTCGTGAGTTAAGGCAGGAAAGTGAGGCGACAAATTGTTCAATGTTCTATTTTTTTAACCTTCTACGAAGGTCACAGTGGGGGATTTATATTCTGTTTGTCGCTGGGAGATATTCCTGTGCTGAACAAGAACTGGAGAACCCAGTGTGTGTTGGAAAAGGATCCGCTCTATCTCTGAAGCACTGTGTCACCACCTTCTCAATGAACGTGACTTCACCAATACCAATAACTCCATTGCAGCACTCGGGGAGAATATATATTTACAGGAATGGAGATACTTACTGAGGAATGATATAATGATGAGGAGCAGTGCAAGAACTTTATGCATGATGCTCCGTGTGTCTGTTCCTCTGATAAATTCCCTGTCAGAGTAAAAATACAGATTGCATCACCACTGCACTGTTAATCCAACCAATAACAAAAAGGTAACCCCCTCACAAATATGCCACAAATATAGGACAGGCAATGTGGATAATAGAGGGAACAGCAAAGGTTGGCTAGGGGCGGGGCAATCCGGTTTGTGTCGAAAACGTGCCGTTTGCAACCGTGACGAACATGTAACCACAGCGTCCTTTGGTGGTATCTCAGGTAAAAGAGCAGAGTAACGTTGATAGGTGTCCATGGGACAATTTCCAGTGATTAGCATTTGGGGAGACTGTTTCGAATAATACAACTATGTAAATACTGAGGAGGCAATTATGGGTGATGTTAAAGGGAATGGCATTTTATTTCTGAAACTATTTTCGTAGCTTTGCCTTTTCTCTAAAATTCGTGTTTTATACTCATTATTTCCGACTTTCTCCACGCCTCTTTTCCTAGTTTCTGCATGCTCTGCCCTCGGGGTGCATTATTGTCATAATGTATTCCTTGTTATTTTCTCCCTCATCCTGTCTTGCGTGTTTCTCTCCCCTTTCCTCTGTCCATGTTTCCTAACTCTCTTCATTGCTGATCTTTTTTACACCGTTACCTTCTCAGTTTCACATTTCCTGTCATGCTCTCCAACCTTCGGTCCCTGTAACTTGGACATTTAAAAACCAGCGTGAGTTTCGTCAGATCCTTTGGGCCTGCTTGTTTCCCTGCAGCCTCACCGCGCAGAGATTGGTGGCAGTATCTGTCACTCGGCATATATCTCTGTGCACTGAGTTTGCTGCCTCCCCGATTGAAACATCGATCCACTCGTGTTGATGGGACTCCACTTGTGGCCGTCAGCCGATGGGGCAGGGGACGATTCTGGTGTTGCCCACACAATGAACGGTGGTAAACGCAGTTGTGCAGCTGATGGATGCCATGCCCGCATCACGATCTACTCTCCGTCCAGGGAGCTGCATCACCTCACCTTCAACGGTCCCACCCCTGTACATCAGAGTGCTTCACAGCAAAGCTAATTCTGCAAATCCGGATCAGGGGCGGCTCAGATGTATTGGTGACTGAAGGATTTGTAAACGAAGGCCGGGATGGAATGAGGACATCGATGTTCCATTCAGGAGAACAGAATTAAAAGAGCCAAACTCCGCTTGGGGCCCAACTGATAAGCTTCATCTTTCAGAATGGAACTCTCCATGTCCCGGGGTTTACCCACTCCGGGCCAACGGCACCCAGGTAGTCACAGCTCACACCATCTCTGAGATCATTCCAGGCCGCCCACACTCAGTGTTTTCTCTCTGACTGAAGCTCACGCTGCCTTTGAGCTCCCACTGGGCCTCCCACACTCGGTGTTCCCCACTGAAAGAAGCTCACACTGCCTCTCAAGTCACATTGTCCCCGAGAACCGATGCAATCTTCTTTCCTCTTTGATACTGGCCTCTGGCGGCGTGCACGGGTAATTGCGCGATCCAATAATTGATGCCAACTCCTGCTCTGTGTCACTTCACAAGGCAGTTGCAAATGAGAACAACTATTCCCTCTTTCGTGGTAAGGCTCTGTCTCTCACACTGGGGAGGGGCTGGCGTGGTGATATTGTCATTAGTGCATTAGTCTAAAGATCCAGGGTAATGCTCTGCCCTGTAGTCGCATGGAGAAATATGGGTTGATAAGAAAGAGCCAGCATGGATTTCTTAAGGGGAAGTCGTGTTTAACTAACTTGCTGGAGTTTTTTGAAGGGATAACAGAAAACGTCGATGAGGGTGATGCTGTTGATGTTGTGTATATGGACTTTCAAAAGACATTTGACACAGAGCCACACAACCGACTTGTGAGAAAATTTATTGCTCATAGCTGGAATCCCACCATGGCAGATGGTAAAAAAAAAATTAAAATAGCTGATGATGGCCATGAAACCATTGCCTGTTGTCCAATAACCCATCTGGTTCAATTATGTCCTTTAGGGAAGGAAATCTGCCACCCTTACCTTACCTTACCTTACCCTTACCTCGCCTGGCCTACAGCAATATGGCTGACCCTCAATTGCCCTCTGACATGGCCAAGCAAGCCATTCAGTTTTCAAGAGAAAGTAGGGATGGGCAGTAAATGCTGACCTAGTCAGCGACACCTCCATCCCATGAATGAATAGAAAATAAAAATCCCCAGAGATCATAGAACCCGCATGGATTTTTGTTTACTTTCCTCCACCATTATAAGTAGATGTTCATCCTGTGTGAGAAGAGGAATTTCCTGATATAAGTCCTGAAACCTGCTTCCATCGTTTGGAAACATGCCCTTCGCCAGATGGATGGGTGTGATCTTCACACGTTAAATGTTACACCTCATCCACATCAATATTGCAATGGCAATGCATAATAAAACATGTGTAACGGACCATAACACATTGATGTCAGTGGCAAAGTGATGCCTCTTTGTTTATCCCCAAACTCTTTCTTTAATCTCTTGTTTTCCATAAAGTTAGTGAACCATCGTGTTCAGCCTCGAAGATGCCAGACAATTCTGTCGATAGTGAAAACACACTCCTGCTGCCACCCGGTGGCGAAACTATCGAACTACACCCTCCGAGCACTTTGCAAATTTACGAACTCAACATGTGTTAAAATTTTATTTGATGAGAGCTGCTTCCATTTTTCCAGTTTTTTGCTTTTATTAAACATGTTTTTATTATATTTTTTGGACGGAACTTGCTTCTACTTTTCATATTTGCACCTCCTCTTGTCTCCGTTTTGATTTGCTTCTCCCTTTTATCCTTGCTTTGCCTTGCAGCAAAAGGGCCTTTAAATCGTGCTTGGAAAGATGTCCGCAATCCTTCATCGTTGCTGCGTTAAAACCCAGGAATTTCTTCCGATCAGCACTGCATGAGATCAACAACATTTATCACCACCATATCTTCAAGGACAATTAGGGCTGGTGTAATTAATTATGTCCTGGGCGGGATGCACATATTTCAGAGTCGAATACAGTAAAAGTTAACTTTAGGATCGATGCCAGGGGACTATTGTTCACGTAGAAAACAATCGATATTTGGCAAGGAACCTGGGAATGTTACAGCGTCCAAAACCCTGGAATTAAAGGTGAAGCTCATCCTGTGGTTGCACGTGAGAAATTATCCACTGGATGGGAAATCACTTAGCTGTTGACTTATTGGATGCAGTTGCAGGATTCGATCACGTTGGCCATGTTATTCTTAAGCGTGAGTATTTTTACACAGATTAACGCAATTTAAAGAAAAAAACAACTGGGTCAGACCCAACTCCAGTTGAACTTCCATCATTATATTTGTTTATTTTTAACTTTCGTGGCATAACTATTGAAGCTGATCGTTTAAAGGAGCACGAAATCTCAGAGATTCAGAGGAGATGTCGAGTAATAACAATCACACCACACAGAAAGGATATTGATTTGTCTCATGTTTCTGATGTGCCAAAGTTCAGTGAGAAATTATTCAAACTCCCGCCATTTGAGCTTCCGTCTAAGCTGCAGTTATTATTTTGAATTATTATAATTTCAAGTTAAAATAACCATCTGAAGATTAGTGGAACACATCTTTTTTTCAATTTCAAGAACAGATCATATCTGTTTCTATCCGAGATAGACAATTGGATAATCAAAGAGAAATATCATTTGGGAGAGACAGCGACAGACCGAGGGAGAGGGAGAGAGAGGAAGGAGAGAGGGAGAGAGAGAGAGCGAGGTGAAGACAAGCAGACAGAGCACAAAGCAGGTCGTTAACGTCAATAATTTGAAGGTAGTTGTATCAATAATGGAACAAAAGTACGGGTATTTTTGTTGAAATAAAGAAACAAATCAAATAACAAGGACAGAACTAACAAGAAAACTAGTCTCCGTATTGACCACAGTATCCCCCCATTTAGACAGCACGGTCCACCCGGTTCCGCCTTTTGGTTGGAGGTTTCAGACTAAAGTAAAAGCAATAGGGTTGTTGTGGTGGATGATTTTAACTTTCCCTATATTGACTGGGAATCACTGAGTGCTCGGGGTTTGGATGGTGCAGAATTTGTAAGGGACATCCAGGAGGGCTTCCTGAGACAATACATAGATAGCCCAACTAGGGAAGGGGCAATACTGGACCTGGTATTAGGGAATGAACCCGGCCAGGTGGTCGAAGGGGAGCATTTCGGGAAAAGTGACCATGATTCAATAAGTTTCAAGGTGTTGGTGGATAAGGATAACAGGAGTACTCTGGTTAAGGTGCTTAATTGGGGGAAGGCTAATTATATCAATATTAGGCAGGAACTCAGGAATCTAGGCTGGAGGCGGATGTTTGAGGGTAAATCAATAACTGACATATGGGGGGCTTTCAAACGTCAGTTGATAAGAATTCAAGACCGGCATGTTCCCGCTAGGATGAAGGATAAGTATGGCAAGTTTCAGGAACCTTGGATAACAAAGGATATTGTGAGATCAGTCAAAAAGAAAAGGGGAGCATTCGTAAGGGCTAGGAGGCTTGGACCAGATGAAGCCTGTGGAGAATATAAAGAAAGTAGGAAGAAACTTATGCAAGGAGTCAGGAGGGCTAAAAGGGGTCATGAAAAGTCATTGGCAACCAGGATTAAGGAAAATACCAAGGCCTTTTATACATATGTAAAAAGCAAGAGGGTTGCCAGGGAAAGGGTAGGCGTACTCAGGGACAGAGGTTGGAATCTGTGTGTGGAGCCAGAAGAAATGGGAGAGATACTAAATGAGTACTTCTCATCAGTATTCACCAAAGTAGTCGATTTGTCGAGGGAAGAGTGTGTAGATAGCCTGGATCGTGTTGAGATCAAAAAGGAGGAGGTGTTAGGCGTCTTGAAGAATATTAAGGTGGATAAGTCCCCAGGGCCAGATGGGATCTACCCCAGAGTACTGAGGGAGGCAAGGGAGGAGATTGCGGGGGCCTTGACAGAAATCTTTGTATCCTCACTGGCTACGGGTGAGGTCCCAGAGGACTGGAGAATGGCCAAAGTTGTTCCATTGTTTAAGAAGGGTAGCAGGGATAATCCAGGAAATTACAGGCCGGTGAGCCTTACGTCAGTGGTAGGGAAATTATTGGAGAAGATTCTTCGTGACAGGATTTACTACCATTTGGAAGCAAATGGGCGTATTAGTGAGACGCAGCATGGTTTTGTAAAGGGGAGGTCGTGTCTCACTAACTTGATCGAGTTTTTCGAGGAAGTGACAAAGATGATCGACGATGGAAGGGCAGTGGATGTTATCTACATAGATTTCAGTAAGGCCTTTGACAAGGTCCCTCATGGCAGACTGGTACAGAAGGTAAAGTCGCAAGGGATTAGAGGTGAGCTGGCAGGATCGATACAGAATTGGCTTGGTCATAGAAGGCATAGGGTAGCAGTGGAAGGGTGCTTTTCTGAATGGAGAGCTGTGACTAGTGGAATTCCGCAGGGATCAGTGCTGGGACCTTTGCTGTTTGTAGTATACATAAATGATTTGGAGGAAAATGTAACTGAGCTAATTAGTAAGTTTGCAGACGACACTAAGGTTGGAGGAATTGCAGATAGTGAAGAGGATTGTCAAATGATACAACGGGATATAGATCAGTTGGAGACTTGGGCGGAGAAATGGCAGATGGAGTTTAATCCGAAAAAATGCGAGGTAATGCCTGTTAGAAGGTCTAATACAGGCAGGAATTATACAGTAAATGGCAGAACACTTAAGTGCATCGACGGGCAGAGGGATCTCGGTATACAGGTCCACAGGTCACTGAAAGTGGCAACGCAGGTGGATAAGGTAGTCAGGAAGGCATATGGCATGCTTGCCTTCATTGGCAGGGGTGTTGAGTATAAAAGCTGGGAAGTCATGCTGCACCTGTATAGAACCTTGGTTAGGCCACACTTGGAATATTGCGTGTAATTCTGGTCACCACATTACCAGAAGGATATGGAGGCGTTGCAGAGGATGCAGAGGAGGTTTACCAGGATGCTGCCTGGTCTGGAGGTTATTAGCTATGAGGAGAGGTTGGAGAAACTCGGATTGTTCTCACTAGAGCGACGGAGATTGAGGGGCGACTTGATAGAAGTTTACAAAATTATGAGTGGCATGGACAGAGTAGATAGTCAGAAGCTTTTTCCCAGGGTGGAAGAGTCAATTACTAGGGGACATAGATTTAAGGAGAGAGGACAAAACTATAGAGGAGATGTGTGCGGCAAGTTTTTTATGCAGAGGGTAGTGAGTGTCTGGAATTCGCTGCCAGAGGAGGTGGTGGGAGCAGCTATGATAGTGGTGTTTAAGAGGCAGCTTGACAAATACATGAATACGATGGGAATAGAGGGATACGGACCGCAGAAGTGCAAAATGTTTTAGTTGATGGGCAATATGATCGGCACAGGCTTGGAGAGCCGAAGGGCCTGTTCCTGTGTTGTACTTTTCTTTGTTCTTTTCTTTGTTTGTTCTCTCTCCCGTTTACTCTCTCACTCCCTGTCTCCGTCTTTCTGTCGTGCGTCACTCACTTTGCCTAGCCAGTTACCTTTCTCCCTCCTTCTCTCTCTTGGTATATTTATTTCAATGTTTCTCCTTTCATCTCTGCCTCACTCTGTCTGTTGAACACTCAGTTGTTATTTCCCTCCTTCTCTATATCCGCCCCAGCCCCTTTGGTGACATGTGAAGTGGAAAATAATGGAAATCGTTCTGAGTCCCTGTCAGCACTGCCACAGCCAATGGGTTCCATTACCAATCGGAGCGGGAGGGGATGAGGGGCACGATTAAATTAACATGACTCTGTAATGATGAGATACCTTTAAACATGAACTGAATTCTTTACATTAAGCCCAAAAATTGACTCATGCAGAAATTGACTCTGGTATTCATTCAGAAATCTACAGGTCTCTGCTAACATTGCGGGTTGAAATATCTGAATTTGACCCTAACTTAAAATGACTGAGAAATTTCACTTTTCCTAAGACTGAAACCAATGATTTCAACTGGAGAATCCCGATCGGATCTGGATATATTTTCTCCTTTACTTTCTATGTAAATTCCCGGGCGCTCTTCTGATCCCACTTCTGGTTTTGGCTGGGACACTAAATCCCCGTTACTCGTCTCTGATGATAAACAGATAACACACGATGGGTTTGGCGAAGCAACACCGGTGGTGGAGTTGGGAAATTATACAAAGATGGGGGAATATTGTAGGAAGGTCCCATTATCACTGAACAGTGATGAGGACTTTGACTAAAGCCAGGCAAAGTTTCACCTCCATGGTTCCAGTCTGAACTCCAGAATCAGAAATTTTGACCACTAGGGAATAGAAACTAAAATGTCGCGGAGATCCGAGCGGGCCAGTGGGGCTGTTTTTTCCATTTGTATCTCTCTGAACAAGCACTTCCTGCCGCTGGGGTCCATGATCATTATCATTATCAAGTGATCAGAGAGCGCCCTCTGCTAGACAGCACAAGCCTCACCGGGAAATTCGCACAGATGCAGACAGATCAACACACATTTACAGACAAGTGTGCACAGGCAGATAGCCACAGTGGGTCACCACACAAGAGGTCGTCGCTTTTCTATATTAGTCAAATTGCAGAAACCACGAAAGTGCAATTTGGCTCAAATCATCATCAAAGGCCGATTCGCCATTTTTGATCTCGAGTAATCCAGAAACCCAGGGTAATGCCCGAGGGAACCGGGTTCGAATCATGCCACAGCAAATAGCGAAATTTTAATTCATTAAAAATTTGGAATTAAAAGTCTGATGATGACAAAGAAACCGTTATTGAGTGCTGTCAAACCCCATCTGGTTCACTAATGCCCTTTAGGGAAGGAAAACTGTCGTTCTCACCTGGTCTGGCCTACATGTGACTCCAGACCCACAGCGATGTGGTTGGCTCAAATGCCCTCTGAAATGGCCTAGCAATCTACTCAGTTGCAAACAAAGTCACAAAGTCTCAAAAAATGAAACCAGCGAACCTCCCGGCATCGACCTAGGCACTGGAAACGACAACACAATCTCAGTCCTGTCGACCCTGCAAAATCCTCCTTCCTGACATCTAGGGGTTGGTGCCAAAATTGGGAGAGCGTCTCATGATCTTGTCAAGCATCAGCCTGACACAGGCTGATCATCCTCACGGAATCATGTCCCAGACAACAAAACCACTGGCAGGACAGGTCCAGAAGAGGTGGCAGCATGGTTGCAAAAATTCGAGAGTTGCTCTGGGCGCCTTAACATCGACTCCGCGCCCCATGAATTCTCATGGCATTAGTTCAAATATGGGCAAGGAAACCTCCTGCTGATTACCACGTACCACTCTCCCTCAGCTGAGGAATCAGTGCTCCTCCATGGTGAACACCACTTGGAGGAAGCACTGAGGGTGGCAAGGGCACAGGATGTGCTCTGGGCGAGGTACTTCAATGTCCATCACCAAGAGTGGCTCAGTAGCACCACTATTGACTGTGCTGGCCCAGTCCTAAATTATGTAACTGCTAGACTGGGTCTGCGGCAGGTGGTGTGGGAACCAACAAGAGGGAAAACCATACTTGACCTCATCCTCACCAACCTGCCTGCCGCAGATGCATCTGTCCATGAGAGTGTCGGAAGGAGTGGCAACCTCACAGTCATTGTGGAGACGAAGACCCGCCTTCACATTGACGATTCCCTCCATCTTGTTGTGTGGCACTACCGCCATGCTAAACGGGATAGATTGTGAACAGATCTAGCAACTCAAGACAGAGTATCCATGAGGCTCTGTGAGCTATTAGCTGCAGCAGAATTTTACTCGAACACAATCTGTAACCTCATGGTCCGGCCTATCCCCCACTCTACCATTATCATCAAGCCAGGGGATCAATCCTGGTTCAATGAAGAGTGCAGGAGGGCATGTCAGGAGCAGCTCCAGGCTGCTATAGATAAATAAATAGATAGATAGACAGATAGCTCAGTTTATATTTCCGAAATCCGCAGGCACTTTACTTAATTCTGCTTTCATATATCATTAAGTTAATTTTATTCTTGTTTTGGCAGCTGCTCCTTATCACTCGGACAGATTTCAGACATCGATATATCCGAGAACTTTCAGGCCAGAAATTTGTTTCTTGTGCTGACCATTCTCCAATCAGGCTCCCGCGTGTCTTACCTTCACATACAGAGATGAAATAGTTGATAGAAGATTTAAAGTGTCTGAGGACCGTGAAAAAGGTTCCACCACTCTCACTGTTAACACAGTTCAGCTGTCAGACTCTGTGGCACGTTACACTGCACACAAACACACACACACACACACACACACACAAACACAACACACAAACACAACTCGGCCACACACACACACAAATAGAAAAATACCCATCACCCTTCATTCATGGACCTGTTCAATTGTAATTTGTGTCCGCCTTTGATGATTAGGGAAGTAGGAAGACTGATGGGTATTTACAAAATTGCAATCCAACCTTATAATGGTGGAATTATTAACGTCAATGCAAATGAGCATGCATTGTGTTAATCAATTAGGCACACGAGAGGACTGAGCAAAATAATCTCACAATTTCTGCAAAAGACCAACGGCAGAAAATGAAAAATAATAAACAGACAAGTTGTGCTAATAATAAAATCAAAGTAATAACATGCATAATATTCTGACGTAATAATACTTCAGCAAAATCATGCAACAATATTCGGGTAGAAATTAAGAATCATTGTTTTCCGCAGGTTACCACTGGATGGCGCTCCAGCTCCCCAGCTTCGGCTAAAACTTGCAGAACTGTCAGTTTACCGGTGTCACGGCTCACAGATGGAGATTACAGGAAATATCCTTGTTCCGTGACACTTCACTTCATAGAATGGCACATTTAGGGCAAGAGTTTGTACATAAATTGAAGGTGTTGTGGCAAAGAAGAATTAGAGAGTGGGCTTTGGTACAATGGCACCGGGTAGTCCGAAGAAAAGGGCAAGCAATTTCTTAATCTAAATTGCTGAGAAATGTTGATCACTTGATGACATAATTCATTGTTATTATTGATCACAAATTTATTACTGACTACAAATCATTGTACATTGCCGCCTCCCTCTGTTTAAATAACATTTCCAGCATTACAATATCGACTATATTTGAAAATTAATTAAGACTTAGCGCTTTCTGAGATCCTGAGGATCTAATGTTTGGGTAAAAAGTTGGGGTGAATCTTTTATCAACCTCCGACTGTGCGCTTACCAATTCTGTGTGTGCGTGTGTGTGTGTGCCTGTGTGATTGTGTGTCGGTGTGTGTGTGTGTGCGTTAAAGTAAACCATGTACGCAAGTGTTGCATTATGCATGTTTGTTTATTTCGTATGTCGAGTACATGTGTGTACAAAGCACGAAACACATCATCCTGAATGTTTGCAAAAGCATGTTCATTGTAGTATCACAGTAGATCCTGCCTTATTTCATACTGTGCAAGGCAATGTCTTGGTTTGCCTCACACACAATCCGTTTTCAATTATTATTGTGCTTGAGTGTGTCTCTGTTTACATAATGCAAGTCCCTTTCTCAGTTTTCAGTGAATGATGCCCACTTTATATTTGATTAGCTCCTATCTCTGCTATTGACCTATCAGATCTTGTCCCTATTACTTTAAACCACATCAGCTTTGATGAGATTAGATCTTATCCTGTGATTATGTCAGAACATATTTTGGCTCGGTTCATGTTGCGCTGGACAATTGTTTAGTTCCTATCACACTAGGACTCTCCATGTCGTTGTTTATATTATACCAGACCATGTCATTGTCATTCTGTGATTCAAACCTCCCAAACCCATCCACATTCTCTCGCCAAACATATGAAAATACGACAATGGGACTTAGGAGCAGGAATAGGCTATTCAGCCCTTGGGGCCTAATTCACCATTCCATACGTTACATAGCTCATCTGCTTGTGGTCTCATCTCCACTTTCCCGTCTGCGCCTTAAAACCCCTGTCTATCAAAATACCTGTCTGACTCATGGTATTAGCACAATATAATTCACCCTTGAATACGTTTATTGCTCAGCCTCCACTGCCTTGGAAAGAGAATTTCACATACTACTGACCCTCTGAGAGAAGAACAAATCTCCTCATCTCCATCTTAAAGGTAGGCCTCTTATTCCTAAACTCTGCTCCCTAGCTCTGGTCACTGCCAGTGTTAACATCCTCCTGGTATCCGCCCTGTCAAGACGCACCACAGCCACCCCCCCAAAACCCCACAACGCCACCCCGCCGCCCCCCCCCCCCGCCCCCCAAATCCACCCACCCTCCGCCTCGGGATCCTATATGCTTCAGTAAAATCTCCTCTCATTCTTCTAAAATCCACTGACTTTTGATTCAAACTATTCAAGATTTTTTCACAAGATAAGTCCCTCACCGCAAACAACGATGAACAGGTGGATGCTTTTCGGTGATAAGAATGAGATTAGGAACCTGCCACTGCACAAATTTGTTGCAGCGTTTCTCAAAAAAATACACTTTATTCACCGAGAAAGATGGTTCTGGTGGCCTGAGGTCGCGAATATCGCAGTTTATAACCAAAAGGCAAAGGAGCAGATCAGTTGGTCACGGCGTGTGAGCCGGGTCTCTGAAAGGGCAACTCAGGTAGCTTTTGTTACTTGTTCTTAACAAAATGTCGCCTTAGTGTTTGTTAAATTAACTTTTGAAATTTATGAATCAACGTGCGTCCAGCTCCCTTTCAGGCAGCAGAATCCAGATCACAATTCACTGCTTAAAAAACCACTTCCCATTCCATCAAATACTTTGTTTTAAGTGTTAAGGGTAACGTGAGTGGAAATTGTGTCTGTGAAGTGGGAGAAAGAGAGAAAGAAAGCAAGAGAGAAAGAAAGAAAGATAGAAAGAAAGAAAGATAGAAAGAAAGAAAGAAAGAAAGAAAGATAGAAAGAAAGAAAGAAAGATAGAAAGAAAGAAAGAAAGAAAGAAAGAAAGAAAGAAAGAAAGAAAGAAAGAAAGAAAGAAAGAAAGAAAGAAAGAAAGAAAGAAAGAACGAAAGAAAGAAAGAAAGAAAGAAAGAAAGAAAGAAAGAAAGAAAGAAAAAGGAAAAAAGAAAGAAAGAAAGAAAGAAAGAAAGAAAGAAAGAAAGAAAGAAAGAAAGAAAGAAAGAAAGAAAGAAAGAAAGAAAGGTAAAGAAAGATAGAAAGAATTAAAGCTGAAAAGAGGGGAGCTCAGGATTTGCCAAAGTGCTTTCCCGCCAGTCAAGTTTCTCCCCCAGTGTAATGTGGGAAACACGTCAGCAAATGTTCACAGAGCAAGATTTCACAAAGGTAATTGGAAAAATAATCAGGTCGCTGGTTTCAGTGATGTTAAATGAGGGACAATTATTGTAGGAACCTGGGGAAAGCTTTTCATGCTCATTTTTGAAATTGCGACCGTGGGGAATTGGCACTCCATCAGAGAGGGCAGATACTCACAGTGATTTAGCGTCTCAACCAGGAAGGCAGCAAGTGCGATAGTTCAATATTCATTCAGGGCCACAGGGGCACTGCGGGCACTGGAGTATGGGCCTGACATCTCTGAAGTAAGGGAGCTACAGCCCAGGGCTTACAGGTCCTGGAGAACGAGAGAGAGACAGAGAGAGACAGAGAGAGAGAGAGAGAGTGCGAGAGGGAGAGAGAAAGCGTGAGAGAGAGAGAGCGACAGAGAGGGAGAGAGAGGGAGAGAGCGAGAGAGAGGGAGAGAGCGAGAGAGAGAGATAGTGCGAGACAGAGCGAGAGAGGGCGAGCGAGAGAGGGAGAGAAAGAGAAGAGATGGAGAAAGAGAGAGAGAGAGAGTGCTGCTACATACTGAACCACTGTGTTGGAAGTGAATTAGTACGAGGATGTTTTACGGTGTTTTAACTGTTTGAAACAACCAGTGACCGCGGTGAAAGGACACATCAACACATTCTTCAGCTCTTCTCGGAATTTGCTCTGGGCCACTGCGTAGATGAAGACGTTGTTGCAGGAACTGACTAACTGGAGCATGTTGGTTGTCTCCTGAAGGATGTACTGCGGGTCATTGAAATCCAGGCTGGTGATGTAGCCCTCGCCTGTGATCCGAACGTAGAGGAAATGTCCGAGATAGATGGCCCACAGGAGGAGGAAGCTGAGTGAAATTGCGAAAAGCAGGACAATGGACCTCTTGCGATTGACCATCTCCTGGTCTCCCTGACTCTCGGCGCCCCGGAGCCTCCTGCGGGCTCTGCTGGCCACTAAGATGTGCCTTACGGTCAGGGCGTTGAGCAGTAGAATGAGGAAGAAAGGGAGAAAGGGGGTTAAAATGTGGTCCAGCCACTCGAAGGCCTTCCAGATGGGCAAAGTGTAATATGTGGACTTGTGGTCACAGTACCAGGGAACCCCGTCCAGGATGAACAAGGGCTGGTAGGTGAAGTAGTAAGGGATGTTCCTCACGCAGCTCAGGGCACTGACCAGTCCTATAACCAGCAACGCGGTTTTCTCGGTGCAGTATCTGGCCTTCAGGCTCTGACAGCAGATGGCCACGAAACGGTCGATGGTGAAGGCCACAGTCAGCCAGACTGAGCCATCCCGGGTGACAAAGACCAGCACATTGCTGAGTGTGCATGCGGGAGTGGTGGACATGACACTGTCCTGAAAGTAGATGCGGCCGATCCGGTTGAGGATGACGGCGGTGATGATGACCAGGAGATCGCTCACTGCTATCGCCACCAGGTAGTAGCTGATGCAACGGGAAAGTCCACACCGTCCTCTGGATAAGATTACGATCCCCAGCAGGTTGGCTGTGAGAGATCAGGAGAGAGAGATGTTACTGAGCGGACTCCAAACACCAGCTACTGCCTCAACCAATCAGTTACTGTATCCCCCCTTGAACCGCCACTCTGCCATCTCCAGACTCCAGCTGTTCCAAAGCCTTTGGTCAGTGTTCGGTATCCAATGCTGCACCAAACACTTGTCAGTGCAGACGGCATTTCAATCGGTCCCCGCCACAAATTCTGCTCTGTGGCCACTGAGCCAATCCCAAGGCCTAGCTATCCAAATTAAGATCATCCGAAATATGTGCAGCCGGTGGCCTAAGTCAAAGCAATACCCATCCATCCATTAAGCCTATGCTCGCTGACATAGTTTGGGTCTCAGGCGGCAACGTCTCTGTTTTAATAATTTCCCCCTACCAATTTTGGAATCGCTCCGTTTCCTCGCCTCTCCCAAACCCTCTACAACCACAAGTATCTGAGATCTCAATGTACGTCCTATTCTGCTCTCTTGTTTATCCCTTAAATTAGCCTTTCCATTAGTAGCGGTTATGCCTGTAACTGCTGAGGCCCTCATCTCTTTAATTCCCTCTCTCAACGGCTCCCTTTCTCATTCCTTCTTTAGGACGTTCCTTACAACCAAAATCTTTTGTCAAACTTTGGGTTAAATATCTCTTCCTGGTGTTTGGTATTAAATGTAATTGTTCAGGCTCCTGTGAAGCAACCCCATCATACGCGCTGCAGTGACTGAAGAAACAAGCGCAACTCCACCTTTCAAGTGAGAACTAAAGATGAGCGATAAACGTTGACCTTGCCGGTTACACCCACACCCCGCGGATGATTAAAACATATCATTATTCAAAATGTGCAAAACTAACTAGCAACAAGAAAATACATAATAGATAAACAATGTCAAATCTCCACTAACATATTTCAAACTTTTCCATAATGAATTGCTAAGGCTACATTAACAATCAGGATTGTCCAATGGGGACTCACTGTACTGTAACTATTATATTCTTTCACAGGTTGAAAAGTATATTAGTGCAATTACTAAACTTATTTTTATATTGCAATTCACCTAATATAATGATTTCACTGTAATTCGTTTTCTGTTGCTGTAATAAGATATGTGCACGAAAATATATGTTGCTACACTGTGATATGCTATTATTCCGCACAACACTTAAAACACTAGATTGTATTTGACGACCTCAAAATAAGTGTTCAACGATAAAACAGGTTAATGTTCATGCAAAGCCACACATTACAATTCATATTTCAGCAATCCAATAAACAGTATTCCTACAAATCAATTGATCGGTACCTTGTAATGCTGCACAATGCAAGTACAAGTTATGCTCGATAATTCACCATAACACAGTATAATCCCATTTAAGACATCGGAACCCGGTTGAGGCCCTTAACACACTGACAGCACTGAATATTACAGAAAAAAATCATCCGGATCCTGAAAGGGACGAGACAAACTTTCTGGGGATTTGCAAAAAACCATAAATAATTTATTTGAGATCCATCACTTACCAGGGGCACCAATAACAGCGAGAATGGGATAGCAAATGGCAAAGAATAGGCCTTTCGCTGGCCCGTGCATCGTCTCTCAGAAACGAAATGGATTCCCGAAGCTCTGTATTTCAGTTCTGTGAGGCAGTCAAAGCGCCCCTCATTTATTCAGAATGAGAGTCTCTAGAGGGGCAATTAAGTTACAACATGCACTTTAGTTACAGTTCAGTAAACAAACAGATTAACCCACGGTTTCATGCCTCCCAATCGTAACATTGGCACGGTGGATGATGGGCGAACTGCTGGATGTGGTAGCCCCCTCTCCACAAACCAGGCCTTTGCACCTACATCAAGTGGAGCCGCTGTTGAAACATACTGACTTGGGTCCTATCTCTAACCAAAACACGTCTCTTCCCATGACTGCCACTACGCTGGGCGGCGTTTGTGTGATGCTTCACCCCATCATCACTGCCTCGCCCCTCTTGCTCAAACAATAATACTCGTGTCATGCAAGACAATTGTAAAAAGCCATTCATATTGCAAAAACAGAAAGATATTTAACGTATGAGAGTGCACAAGAGATGGTGGGAGATAAAAGAGAAAGACTGATATAGAGAAAGAACAAAAAAGAAAGGGAAGAGTACAAATATGGAATTTAAGTGAACGAAAGAACGAATGACAGAAATCAAGGAAGATAACGCCAGGTGTTTGTCATTCTGTGCCCGCTGTCCCTCGCATTACTACACATTAATTCTCGGATGTGGGAATCGCGAACAAGGCCGGCATTTAGTACAATTTCCTTGTTGCCACTGAGAAGGTGGTGGTGGGCAGCCTTCACGATTCACAGCAGCTAAAGGTGTACCCACAGTGTCTTTAGCAAGGGTGTTGCAAAATTAGGACCCAGGGACAATGAAGGACCAGCAACATATTTACAAGTTGGAATGGGATATGGTTTGGAGGGATAGCGGATGTTTCCCCAGGCATCTGCTGCCCTTCTCAGTGATTCAGATCATTGGTTTCGGTGATACTTCCAAAGAAGGCTTGGTGTGTTCTTGCAGCCCATCCTCCAGGCTCCACATACTCCAGCCACGATTGGGAGCCTGGAGGTGAGCCACTCGACGCAGAACATCGAGCTGTGGCGTGCTATTGTGGGAGGCTCAGTTCAGGATGTTAATGGTGGAGAATTCACGGTACGTCATGCCATTGAATGTCAAGTGGACGTGGTCGTGCTGCCCCTAATCGAGATAATCAATGTCTCCTCAGATAATTGTATTTTACTTGATTGTTGATAAATGGGTTGATTCGAAATGTCAGGCAAATGGAAACCTTATCTCGGACCAGATTCTGGCGGAATTAGGCCGGATAATATACTGAGTTATATTTACTGTTCCCGATTAGTTATTAGATTTATACAAGAATTAAGTTTATACTGGCCTGGGCCCTCCATTTGTTATCACTATACTGCACCATTCTTCTGATTATATTTCACGAGACTCTGTCTCACTTATTAATGTAGTAGGCCAGCTCTGCTTATAATACGTATTTCCCTGTCGCAGTTATTTCTGCATTACTCTCTGTATACAACACGGGCCTCTTTCTCCGTTAATATAATATGAAGCACGGCTTCCGTTATTACTGCTGTGGATGAATGATTTGTTTCTATCACAGAAGAGCTGGTCTAAATTGTTCCAACATTGAGCTCGTTTCGCTTTCGGTGGCAGCAGATCCTGCCTGAGTTATTCCTGCTGCAGGATATTTCTCGGTTTAGATCATTGACGAGTTTGCCTTTAATTTTGCCGTAAAATTCGATTCTGGTGGGATTCGAACTCACAACCTTTGAATGTCTTAGTCATCAAAGACTAGAAGTCCAACTTCTATTGCACCATACTGGTCCATTGCACCATAGAGACACAACTCATGAGCCGTTGAACGATAGTTGATTATATAAGAGTATCTTAATTTTCTTTAGAATATTTTATATTACATGAGGCCCTGCGCCAGATTTACTGCATAAAAACATGTCATTATTTAAATGACATCAGATGCTGTGTCGAGATTTAAAATACGCTAGACCCTGTGTCTGGTTATATTACACCAGACCATTCACCTGATTCGATCACACGAGTGTCTGTCTCGTGCAATGGAAATATGTGTAAAAGGGGATATTCGGTCTCTTGGCGAAGAAAGTCGCCATATTGCAATCGTGCATTGAAAACATCTGTCAAATGTGATCCGTTTCGATTCACTTAGCGTTCATTGTAGCAATTTTTAATATGGCATCAGCAAGTGAATTACCGCCACAAGAAACTTCAATATCGCTGTTCACCCCACTCCACCAGCAGAGGCATATTGGTTTCATTCTTCATTGCCAGTTTCTTGTTAAATAAGTTAACAATTTCCCATTGAAAGCTTCCCAAAATTTTTAACTTTAATATTGGCTCTACCGCACTTAATTCCGCTTGACCTCTTACCCCTCGTGGTTTGCTCTGAGACACTCCTCTGAGTGAAATTCACTCGGTGAGTGGACATGGTTGCGGAGAGAATTCTGAATTATTTTCGAGAAATTCCGCGGCCTGTAGCAGAAGATGTTCATCAGTGGCCACAGTGATCTTACTGACATTTGAATTAGAGAGAAACCAATTTGTTCAGCACACAGGAGTACGTAATATCATCTTGCTACTGCTCATCTTAATTGGAACTGAGTCTGTTTCGTTAAAAATTATCTGAAGGAGATATACATTGTGAATTGATTGAATCGACACTTTCCAAAGAATGTCACAATCTTGGAACAGTTTGAGAAGAAATTTACGGGAAATGTACCAGGGATGAGGGGCTTCAATTATATGAAGAGATTAGAGAAACTGGGATTGGCCTTACTTGGGCAGAGAATGTCAAAGGGTGATATAATAGAGGCGTTTAAATTTACGAAGGCTTTTGACAGAGTTAGACCATAAGACATAGGAGCAGAAATTAGGCCATTCGGCCCATCGAGTCTGCTCCGCCATTCAATCATGGCTGATAAGTTTCTCAACCCCATTCTCCCGCCTTCTTCCCCGTAACCTTTGACCCCCTTACCAGTCAAGAACCTATCTATCAGTTTTTGGTGAGGTATTAATTCCACTGGCAGGATGATCTGTAGTGTAGGCAGAAGAACCAGAGTTGTCGACAATTCGAATAAGTGAATATAGAGTGATATTAGATCTTTTCATGGAGCGATTGGTATGAGCTAGAGTCTACTTCTGGAAAGGGAGATAGAAGCATATTCATTTGTCACTTTTATAAGGGAAGCTTATATATACTTGAAATTGAAAAAGATGTGCAGGGCTTTGTAGAAAGAGTAGGAGAGCGGAGCTAATTGGAGAGCATTTCATGGAGAGCGGGCACAGTTTTGATGGAATGAACCGTCTCTATCTTTGCTCTAAGCTTCCATGATTTTATGCATTGAAATTGCACTAATCATTGACCTTGGTGTTGTTATTTTCTTATTAAAAGCAACTACATTACCCAATGTCATGGTATAATTGTAGATATTACGGATTACAAGAACCCTTTCAGCAGTTTAGTAGCTAAAGTGAATTAACTCTGATTTCAAAGTCCGCAGATTGTGGATCGCAGCTCAACTACAGAATCGGAGCAGACTTGTAATCGGGGTACTGAAAGGTCATTATCTTTTCGGGACATCATGAGACAATAATCCCATTTCACCCCTTGCCTGTTGAGGTGGGCCCTGTACTATGTCCTGGTCGATATTCCTTCCTTCAACCAAAATAATCAAAGATACATTACTCTGATGCGAGACCCTTTCCTCTAGCGCTGAAACTTCTGTGCTCAAATCAGAAACGTTTATCTGCAATTAGTTGCATTCTAAATCCATTTTGACCTCCCACAGAGCGTGATGGGGTGGCAGGTCAGTGTTTGTTGATCTGATAACGTGACAAACAATAACTTTCATCACCATTTTCTCAATGGTTAGGCTGTAAACTTCGGATCAGTGCTGATAATAAACGCACGTGTAGAAATGACAAGGCAGATCTGTACTGGTGCTAAGGCAAACCTAGTGACAGCTAAACGGTGTTTCTGTTCATCGTCCACGAGGATCTATTTCTGTTATAACTGCACTGGAGTACGTCACCGTTTGTTTCAGTTGCACTGCATCATATAATCTTTTTATATTGTACGAGACATTGTAACATTAATTAATGCACCAAACTACGCCTTCTACCTGATGGAGAAATAATGAGGCAGTTCTACATAAAACCTTAAGAAAAAGGAATAGATTAGGTTATCGATCCTTCAAGTCTTCACCACTGAGCAATAAATACATGGCTGATCTTCTATATCAATTCCACTATCCTGTACTTTCCCTGTATCCTTTCATTCTCTTTTTATCCGAAAGTCTATCGATCTTTACCTTTTATATATGTAAACACTGAATATTCACTGGGGTGCAGAAACCTCAGTCCTAAATGTTCGACCCATTATTCTGGGAATGTGAACCTCAATTCTAGATTCCCCAGCCAGGGTAAATTCCTCCCAGCATCTATTCTATCAATACCCTTAAGAATTTCCATCGAATATGCGCACAGTCGGATTCACCTCCCCTCATGGGGCAAACACCTCATGCCAGGAATCAATCCAGTCAACCTATGTCGCACTCCCTCCAAGGCTAGTATATCCTTCCTTAGCTAAGGAGACTAAAACTGTACACAGTACTCTAGGTAATCTCACCAAGGCCCAATATAATTGCAGGAAGACTGCTTAACATTTGAACTATCATCCAATGTTAAGAAAGGCTAACGCACCTTATAGTTTCCTAATTTATTGCTGTGGCAGCATGTTAACCTCCTGTGACCTACAGACCACACAGCTCCCACTGATTGCCAACATTCCCCAGTCTCTCACAATTTGCAATGTCCTGTTCTTTTTTTCAAATTTTCCCTGCTAAAGTGTATATTTCACAATTGGTCAATCTTCTATGGTTTTTCCACTCACATAATCTGTCGGTATTCCTTCTCAAAAATTTAGCGTCCTCCTCATTACTTATTTTTCTAGCTAACTTGTAACGTAAATTAACCAGTTTCGTTGTAATCTGCGTCCACCTGGTGCCAGTGGACCATACCTTTGTTTCTTAGTGCAGAACTTGAGAAACCTGTCCAGTTGTACAAACAACAACAAGAGAAGAAAGCAAGAATAGAGTTGGCAACGCACGTTTTAACTGCTGCGAGTTAGGAAGGTACCTTGGAAAACTAAATAGGCCATGAACATAGCTGAAAAAAGGGACATGCTGTCGAAGCTTTTGATCTCGCACTTAGCAGGACAGATTCTTGTTGCGTATCTGTCCTGATGAGTGCTAGGTGAAAAGCTGCGACAGCATGTCGCTTCTATCGGCAATACCTCCGTTTCTATTACAGTAGGACTTTTCTATTTAAAAAGGCACTAAACCATGCCGCTCGTTTTTAAAGGAGGTCCTTTCTCAGTTTTTACCGCACCAGACAATGACTCCAATCAAAAGCACAATACTGCTAACGCTAGAAACCTGAAATAAAGGCAGAAAACGCTGGAATAACTCTGCAGGTCTGTCAGCATCTGTGGAGAGAGAAACAGTTAACATTTCTAGTCCGTAGAGTTTCGAGACCTGCAGAGTTTTTCCACTATTTTCTGTCTTTATTTATTATTAAGGCCTCCGATAATTTCAGGACAGGCCATGCTTCTGGTAATATAGCACTGAGTCCTCTGGTATTGCAGCACGAGACTCGGCTTCTACTTATATCACGCTCGGCCCGGCCGCATTTGCTACTGCACCAGGTTATAGCTCTGTTTAATTTACATCCTGCCTTTGTTAGTTGTAAACTAAAGGAATGTCTCTTTGCAGGTTATTCCAAGCTTTATCTCAGATATAATTACACTGGATGCTCTCTCTGTCCATTTTACCCAAGGCCTTTGTCTCACCTCATTTCACGCTAGATCACGTTTCTGTTTATATTACTTGACAATATGACATTTTTTTATTTCTACAGACCGTGTCTCAATTTTGTATTGCACTAGGTCCTCGTTCGGTTATTACTGCACTAGATGACATATCGGTGCATATTTCACCGGACCCCGTCTCTGGCCTCTTTGCACTAGCGTCTATCTCATTTCCTTCTGCTCTAGAACATGTGTCTATGTGAATTTAGACAGGGCCTCTCTAAGTTATTACTCCGCTCGACTATGTCTCTGTGTGCATGAGAGGAGAAACGGCGTCAATTATTATTCCAGCTGAGCATATACCTGTTGACATTACAGTAGGCCAGGTCTTAGATATTAAGGCGTTAAATTATGCTTCGGCCAAATTACACTGGTGGCTGATTCAGTTACTCGTGCAGTCGGCCATCTCTTGTTTTATGTTAAAGAAGACGCTGTTCCGGTTTATATTATGCGAGAACATGACTCTTTGTATGTTACTCTTGGCCCCGTGTTCGTTATTATTTGACTGGATCAAGCCAGTCATTATAATACTTGATACCCTGCCTAGTTACTGCTTTGGTAGAATCTATCGCTGTTCATACTACACAAGATCCCGTCTCTGCTTATGTTACACTTGATGCTGATCTGTATATTATATTCTTTTTATTCATTTTTTGGATGTGCGCGTCGCTGGATAGGCCAGCATTTATTACCCATCCCTAATTGCCCTTGTTCAGAGGGCATTTAAGAGCCAACCACATTGCTGTGGGTCTGGAGTCACATGTAGGCCAGTCCAGGTGAGGACAGCAGATTTCCATCCCTAAAGGAAGGAAAGGGCAGTATTGAACCAGATGGATTTTTACAACAATCGACAATGGTTTCATGAGAGCGATTTTTTTAAAAAAAAGCAGTTCATCATTCGAGTAATTTCATTGAATGAAAATATTTTTTATTATTTCATAATAATATAACACAGATTAACCAATTGCATAAAAAATAAATCACACATGGAAAGGATCTTTCCTCTTGTGGGAGAACCTGGAACTGGAGTCACTGTTTAAAAATTACGGGTTTCCCATTTAAAACAGGGATGAGAAGAATTTTTTTCTCTCAGAATGTAATGGGTCTTTGGAACTCCCTTCCTCAAAGGGCAGGGGAAGCAGAGTCTTTGAATGTTTTCAAGGCAGAGGTAGATCGATTTTTGATAAACAAGGGAGTGAAAGGTAACCGGAGGTACGTAGCAGGTTACAGCCAGATCAGACATCAGCATATTGAATACCATTGCATTGTCTGACTGTCTGTAATAACCATGTTCAAATGTACGTAGTGTCCATTGATTGGATTGAAGCACCTCATGATCTATGTGGAAAACTGGAATATGATTGCACTTTTTGTGATGGCCATTTTGGAATGTTTTGTAATGTTCTTTCAGATATTTTATGAATAAAGTATCTTTTTTCCAAAAAAGAAAATAACCCGCTTCCTTTCAACTGGCTTTGGAAACGTTTACAACGAGTCGCCTCTCGCGGGCAGTACCAGTTTGGGGTATAAAAACAGAAAATTCTGGACATACTCGGCAGGCCGGGAAGCATCGGTGCAAAGCGAATCAGAGTCAAAGTTTCGTGTCCGCGACATTTCACCTGAACTCAGTCTAGGGAGCTGCGGATTTCTGGTGAAAGGTCACGGACTGAAACCTTCACTCTGTTTCTGGTTGTATTTCCAGCATTTTCTGCTTGTGTTTCGAATTTGGTTAACTTCCTGCTACGAGACACAAGAGGGGAGAGGAAAATATCACCCGCAGGACGATCGCAGGCGCATTCTTTTAGATAACTATTTGGTCACAACTAGGGACGAGAGTAAATATGCCCACATTGCGGACATTTCAGTTTAAGGGCGGATTTTGCTGTATAATTATACTACTGTTCTGTAAGAATCGTCACACAAGGGCATAAAATAAACACTCAGGATCTCTTTCGGTTCCCTGGGACACAATCAGACAATGAAGCTCCCCACGTAGCAAAGACCGCACTGACTAACTGCCCCCTCAGTCCGACACTCTCTGCTGTGACCATCAGTATCTCTGATGAAATATCCTCTCTATTAGCATTTACTAGACAACCCGCGGCAGCCCTGCCCGTCTCTCCCGTTAGCTGTTCACGCTCTGAGCCTCCTGGCCCGCCTTGTGTTATCAGAGAGATTGCTGCAGCTCTCCCGGAACTGTAACCAGAAGCGAGGTTTTTGTACAGTGAATGACGCGTTTTGTCTCAGTGTGGGGCTCAGCCACACAGTAATAAACCGCGGCATCGGCGTTCCCCGTGTCCACAATGAGCAATTGGCCGCGTTTCTCCGACTCGGACAGATTCAGTTCAAATCGTCGGCTTCGCCCTTTGCCGGTCGATATCTGCCTTATAATCCACTCCAGTCCCTGACCGGATTTCTGTCTGTACCAATGCATCACGTAGAAGTCGGACAACTCGTAGCTGCAGTCTATCTGCATCGAATCCCCGCTCTGGACTGTTTTCGAAGCGGGAGATTGAAGCACACGGTCCGAGAGACATCGACCTGCAAAAATATTCAGGGTATGAAATACTGGAACAGAGACATTAATAATGAAAAGCTCACCCTGGGTCATTGGGTCCCTGGCCTGTGCCGACTTGTTCGCATCGCCAGGATGACGGATAATAGCTTTAACTGTGCAACAAAACACATGTTTGCTATGAGAATGTCAATACGAAAACGGGACACAACTCACAACAGAAGGAAAGGAATCGTGTGAAGAGATTAAAATGTAGGCTGATTAAAGTCATTGATGGATATTGAATGTCTACGCCACGTATTTATTTTTCCCGCTCCTAATTGGCTGGAAATTAATATTGTTCGCCGGATATAAGGAGGCGGGTTGTTGGTCCGCTGCTCATTTCCCCCGCGGTTCACGTCTGAACCGATTAGTTGTCTGAAGACCAGCAGCTTCTTCCGCTCCGGGTTGAGGGAAGTGAGGGGAAGCACATCTATTTATGAGAGTCACTCTCGTAAGCGACCAACCCGACACTATTTCTATTTCTTTGTCCAAAACAAGCTGAATTGTACCATGTTGTGGTCGCTATCACTAAAATGCTCCCCAACCACCACCTCAGCCACCTGTCCGGCTTCATTCCCCAGAATTAGGTCCAGCAATGCGCCGTCCCTTGTTGGACCCTCTACATATTGACCTAAAAATCCCTCCTGTACACATTTCAAGAAATCCACTCCATCCAAGCCCTTAACACCATGTCTATCCCAATTAATGTTGGGAAAGTTGAAATCACCTAATATAATTCCCCTATTGTTATTATTTTTACACACCTCCGCGAATTGCGCACATATTTGCTCCTCAATGTCCCACTGACTATCTGGGGGTCTATAATAAACACCTAACAATGTGGCTTCCCCTTCTTTATTCCTAAGCTCTGCCCACAAAGCTTCATTCGATGCCCCCACCAAGATATCATATCTCCTCACTGCAATAATTGACTCCTTAACTAATAATGCAATGCCTCCTCCTCTTTTACCCCCTCCCCTGTCTCGCCAGAAGATTCTATACCCCGGAATGTTGAGCTGCCAATCCTGCCTCTCCCTCAACCACGTCTCAGCTATGGCTACTATATCACAATTCCACGTGTCAATGCTCACCCTTAATTCATCCGTTTTACCTGTAATACTCCTGGCATTAAAGTAGAGGTCATCCAGCCGTGCCTTACTCCCTTGAAGCTTAATGCAGTTGTTCTCCCTCTGACTTGATTGTTTTACTGTATTGTGATGCGTCCCTATTCTTCTAACATTGTGTGTCCCCTCCCCCTGTCGAATTAGTTTAAACTCCTCCCAACAGCACTAGCAAACCCGCCCACAAGGATGTTAGTTAATCTCTGGTTCGGATATAGACCGTCCCGCTTGCACAAGCCCCACCTTCCCCAGAAACGTTCCCAGTGATCCAGGAATCTAAAACCCTCCCTCCTGCACCAACTCTTAAGCCACGTATTCATCCGCGCTATTCTCCTATTTCTGAGCTCGCTCGCACGTGGCACTGGGAGTAATCCAGAGATTACAACTCGAGAGGTCTTGCTTTTTAGTCCACTGCCTAACTCCCTGAATTCTTGATGCAAGATATCATCGCTCTTTCTACCGATGTCATTGGTACCACCATGCACCATGGCCACTGTCTTCTCCTCCTCCCCTTTCAGGATGCCCTGCAGCCGCTCAGTGACATCTCGGACCCTGGCGCTAGGGAGGCTACACACCATCCTGGAGTCACGTTAATGGCTACAGTAGCGCCTATCTGTTCCCCTGACGACAGAATCCCCTATTACTATTGCTCTTCCTCCCTTCCTCCCCTCCTGTACAGACAGGCTGCTTGTGGTGCCAGAAGCTTGGCTCTGTCTGCACTCCCTGGAGGAACCAGCACCCTCATCAGCCTCCAAAATGGAATACCGATGTGCGAGCGGAAGCCCAGGGGACTCCTGAACTACCTGCCTGTTTCTCTTGGACTGCCTGGTGGTCACTCATTCCCTTCCTTCCTCGAGTCCCTTCAGCTGTGGTGTGACCACCTCCGTAAATGTGCTATCCACGATGCTCTCAGACTCGCGGATGCTCCAGTGTCCCCAGCCGCCGTTTCAGCTCTGAAACCCAAGATTCCAGGAGCTGCAGCTGGATACAATTCCTGCACACATGCTGGTCCCAGGCACTGGAAATGTTCCCGGCTTCCCACACGAAGAACGAGGAGCACATCACGGCTTTGAGCTCTCCTGCCATGTTATATCCATTTAAATTAAACCTTTTAAATAAATTATTCTAGGGCACTTCTTTCCTGATCCTTGTTACTACAGAATATACAAACTACAAACCACAGACCCTAAACTATAAGTGATAAAAGTAGTAAATACTTACCCGACCTTACCCACTACTTACCAGCCATTCCTTTCCCTTGTAGTCTGTACTGCTGCAGCAGGGTAAGGCCACACTCTGAAGATTTAAGAAGTTGGCTAGCAAAGATAAAATGCAAAGAGCACCTCTTCCCCTCTGCGCCAAATTCCCACTGTGCCAATACCCACACTCACTCTGGCTGTGTCTCCCTCAGGATGAGGTCTCTCCCCTGCTCTTGTGCGAGCACACTGTAATGTGCTTCTAAATAGTCCATTTCTTAATTAGAGCTGAGGTGAGCTGAGATGACTCACACAAGTTAAGCTTTAAATAGTAATCAACACCTATTGAGTCCCTAGTCAGGCATCAGGTGATTCAGCTCCATTACCAACATTTTTACTAGACTACTGTGGTTACAAAAATTAAAGAGAAATTAAAGAGAAAGACTTACCAGTTCAATTCCCACTGTGCACCAAATTGCCAATGCCCACACTCATTCTGGCTGTGTCTCACTCAGGATGAGGTCTCTCATCTGTTTGTGTGCAACCACCATGTTCAGGTTTTTGTACAGCTCTCTCCGTGCTCTGTATCACTGTGTGTCTGTAACCCCACCATGTTCAGGTTTTTGTACAGCTCTCTCCGTGCTCTGTATCACTGTGTGTCTGTAACCCCTCCATGTTCAGGTTTTTGTACAGCTCTCTCCGTGTTCTGTATCACTGTGCTGTGCGCCGAGTCAGGTCACAGTAATACACAGCGGAGTCGCTCAGTTGTAGTTTGGAGATATTTAACCGGCTGATTTTCTTGGCAGAATCGATAGAAGCAGAAATTCTCCCCCCGGCAGCGTTTCCTTTATTCTCCTCTCCTGAAGTGTGTCTCTGAAGCAGATATTCCGGAGCCTGTCCTGGGGACTGACGGTACCAGTGTACTGTGTACTGACAGAACCCTGAATATTCACATCTTAAAGTAACGGTGTCACCGGCAGGAGAGGTTTGTACAGGCGGATTCCGGGAAATTATGGAACTGGAATCTGGAGGACAAAAAAAATGAACATTTTATTTTTGTTTAACCACTGTTTGTCCAGGTGAATATGTCAACCGCGTGAATAGCTCTGCTTTTTGAAGTAATTTTATTTGCTGGATGCCTGTTTGAACCGTGTTCACTCTTATGAAAATATGATCAAGTGGGGAATGAGGTGATATTTCATTTTACATGGCGAACTCTTCCGATTAGGACTGCACTGTCTGAATCGGTGTTGGGAACAGATTCCATTGTAACTTTCAAACGGGTAATGGATCTGTGCTGGAAATGTAAATAAAAATATAGAGCGTTGGAGAAAATTCATGGGCAGTGGGAACAATTGGATTGCACTTTTAAAGGGTCAGCGCCTACACGAGGGGCCGAATGCCGTGCTGGATAATTCTATGAATTATATTACATTCCCGTTTCTATTTTCCTTGGTGAGACACAAACCCGAGGGAGCATTTTATGTTCAGCGAGGCAACCAGTTTCCAAAAAAAAACATGTTTGTTGGAGAGAAACACAGCTGTGTGGCATCACTGCGCACAGCAAGATCCAACACAAATTGATGGGAATCATCAGCACCGATTGGGCAAAACCGAGAAGTGAGCACCAGTGGTCAAAGGTCAATCATTTCCTGCGGTTTAAAACTACCCGGGAATTTCTCTCTGCCTTTTGCTGTATTTCTCTATGTTCTATCAATAGGGTCCTATTTGCTCCAGTTCACCTTTATTTCAAATATGTACATTAATTTCATCTTATTTCTTTAATTTCACATTCCCTTTATTTCACATTTTCTTTGTGCTGTTTGGGCTTCTTGCAATCGTAGGAACTTGCCTCAAAGTCTCTTAGTTGTTGGTTGGATTCAGTCTGTTCAGTTTCCGCAGTGGTTTTACTGTTATTCACTGGGAACTGCCTCTTCTGGCTCTCTGACAATTTCAATTCTTTCCGCACGTTAACTGATTCTCTCCCGGGTTCACTGGGTGGAGTTTTCTCTCAATTTTACAGAATCGAGGAAGAAGAATGCGGAGGAGGAATGGGCTATTCAACCTGTGTATATAATCAATTCCAGCCTGACCCCACCCGAAATCTAATTAACCATTTACATCCAGCTCCCTGTGTCGGTCTGTTCCGTTCTCCCTCCTGTATTTTCAAGTGTTTCAATAAATACATCAATACTATCTCCAGCCACTCCCTGTGGCAGCAAGTTCCACATTCTGACCTGCCTTTGTTTAAATTCATTTGTCTTAAATGTTTTATTTGTTCTGTTAGTTACTGTCATATGTTGACGGCTATTGCTTTGGACTCAGCCACAAATGAACAATTTATCCACAATAAAACCGTTCATTATTGAAAAACATTCTATGGATTCTCCTTGTGGTTCTTTTTTCCAGAAAAAAGAGACCCAGCCTGTTCAATCTTCCCAAGAGATGTGGATTGTTGCTGATTTCTTGTTTAATCAAAGTAGAGAATCGAATCAATAGAAGCACGAGCCCCCATATCACCTTTCAAACCTGTTCAGCCTTTCAGTAATATCCTGGCTGATTTACAACTTCAGCGTCACATCCCCGCACTCCCCCATCTCCCTGATTCCTTTAGTGTCCGAACACCTATCGAATATTGTCTTGAATGCACACACATTATGAACACCTACCACTCTCTGAGTTAGAGAATGCCACAGATTCACAACAATGGTTCTAGTGAAGATATTTTTTCCTTCTCAGTTCTTATGGATGACACTTTATTCTGAAGCTGTCACCCCGAGTTCGATACTCCTCAGTCTGGGGAAACTCCGACACAGAATCTGCCCTGTCAAAGCCCTTCAGAATATTATATGTTTTCATGAGATCACCTCTCATTCTTCTAAACTCGAGGAAATATAGACCGAGACGACTAAATCTCTTCCCATTGGACAATCCTTTCATCTCAGGAATCAGTCTGATGAACCTTTGCTGCACTCCTTTCAATGCAGCTTGATCTCTCTTCAGTAAGGAGGCCAAACCTTTACACAGAATTCCAGACTGGAGTCCATTTCAGTCTTTCACTCATAAACCTCACGCATCCTGGGGTCAGAAATCATCCAATCCTTCTCTCCCTTTCGATTTTTTTTTCTTGCTGGTTCTAAATAAGCATTCTCCTAGTTTATAATTGTTTCCTTATGTTTCTGTGCTCCTTTATAAGATTAATGCATCATCCTCACTCTCTCACTGCACTGTGTTGCTTATTTCACAGTAATCAGGGATGCAGATAAATTACAGCAATCCCATCTCTCAAACATTTGCAGTCAATATAGAGAAGTGTCTGTAGTTCCAAACTGTCACATCTCGGTCTGAGGGCGGGAAAGGAGGAAAGTGATTGGTTGAAGACAATTGAAAGAAATGGGTGGGGGAGCAATGTCACTAATTTCAGTCACTTGATTGTCCAATAATAAAATTCCATCTGGACCCACATCAGGATCTCTTATATCTGAAGTCCCTTGTGTCACTCGCCCGTTTTTCTCCCGGGTCAGGTATTGAACTGCAGGTATCCGAACTGGCCGCAGTTGTGTTGAGTTTATTCACTCGGTTTCTGATTCACATTGCGCGGCTCGGACTGCAATCTGCTGCCCAGGAGAGAGCTCTGTGACCCCGCTCCCGGGCTCCAAGGGACAGACAGAGCTCCCTCGGTCACAGTTAGCACCGGGAGTGGATTCCGGATTGTCGACAATCTCCGCTCATTAAAAGCCATTCAGAGTGTAAGACTCCGGGATGTTGTTAGTGTACCCGATGTGCCCGTTAAACCAATGATGGTCCAGATTCCGTCAACTCCCACACCCCACCCAAACTCCACTGATATCAATAATAAACTGATGGTGAACATTACCCGGGACAGGCTGTAACCCGGCGGGGTTTGGAGTCACTTACCGGCTGTGACAGTCACCACCGTCCCGGATCCATCCGCATAGTCAGTATCCCACCACAGTGACACCGCTCTCAGTCTCCCCCGCACAAGAACCACCGACACTACAACCTGGCGGGAAATCATCATCAGACAGTAGAAACTTCCCAATTATTCAGTGGATTTAAATAAATAAACAATATTCAATGTTTCAAAGTCTCTGTCGGTTCAAACTGTTCTTTGTGAGGCCCTGAGCTCAGAGTAAATGGTTCCCGGAACGAGATCTTCGCTTCATATAAACCTAGAAAAATATCAAAGAAAAATAACTGAATGGTGGAAATTACAATGAAATTTAACTAGATTCCAGCGACAATAACATGATCCCGACAATTCATTATCTGGGCCCCGAGAATTTATATTGTGATCGGACAGAAGTATTTGCTCGGGTCTCTCCCACTGTGACTGTCCCAAAATAACACAGTGTTACAAGTCAGTATAAAATCCCCCGGGTACTTGGTGAGATGTGGGGACATTAGTTAAACAGCGGGAACTGCGGTTCCCGGTTCCAGCTGTTAGACCGGGGTCACATCTGGTGTTAGGGGTTTGTAACTGGGATCAGTCATTCCCAATCCCCATTCACTGACACCAGTCCCGGAAAAGACATCACCATCCGCGCACACTCGGCACTTATAAAACTCAAGATGTTAACGGCAATAATCCAATCTCATTATAAACTACACTGTGGGGCAGACGGTGTGAGGCGGATCTGTGAGGGTTTAACTGCAGATTCACACGCATTTTCATTTGTTTCTGTGATAATCTGCAGTGAGAGTTTTTGTATCGCGGGAAGCCGAGACCCATCACTGTGTGTTTTGTACTTGTACCGAGCTTTACAGTAATAGGTGGCCGTGTCTTCAACTCTCACATCCCGAATTTCCAGCGAAAATGTCTTTTCTGCTTTATTCACCGACACAACAAATCTCCCCCCGCTGGAGATCCGCTCCCACTCTGTCCCGGTCTGGGTTTGTTTGAAAAAATATCCGTTCTCCAACTTAACAGTATAGATTCCACCATATAAAGCACAGGTGATGGTGAGAGACTGACACTCCTTCCTGGTCACCGCTGCCGGGGTCTGTGTCACTGACTGACTGAAAGAGCCTGGAAATTAAACAGAGAGAGTTTAATGGACCATCGGAGGCGAACCACAGAACGGGGTCAAACCCCAGACAGTGTCTGTAATTGGGATGGACTCGGGCAGCTTTATATTAAATCCACACAATGTCGGTTTGTTTGATCGGTACTCACGGGGTAAACAGACACACAGGGTGAAAACAAGGAGGATTCCCATCGTTCTGCTGCCTGGAGTTGGGGTTTATATGACGGGGAGCTGGAGACTGCAGCCCTGGACTGCACTGGGAGACCGGACCTCAGAGCTGGACTGACATATTTAAGGGGATCGAGTTGATTTGCACAGGGCGGTGTCGCTGAGATTATTGATGGGCCGCACGGTTCCCGGGTCGCTGGCTAAGTGTTGTGTGAATAAGAGACAGGTTTATAAAAGGAGGCTGCAATTTTCTGACTACATTTGGATTGTGATCCGGATGTGAAAGCCCCTCCCACAATACTCCGCTGTAAAGGGATGGGGGAGGGGAGCTTTTCTTTCTGCCAGTTGTGCTGCCACCTTCCTTTCCTCACAGCAATAAACCGGGAGGCCGGTGCATCTGTTTGTATTGGGTGGTGTTTGTTAAAGGTGGAATGTGGGCCCAGGACACCAGCAGAATCCTCCCGCCCCGCTCTTACCCCAGTATTCGGAGATTGCTTTTACATCGCCCTGAACGGACTGGCGGAAAATGAGCTAAGGACCAGCCCAGGCACACGTGAATGAATGATAAGAACAAACTCTCCCTGTTATGTCATCAAATGCTTCCCTGCACCAACCCTGAGGTGCGCTACATGTAAAATGATGTTTCATGTCAGCCTTTTTTGATTTCCAGATTGGGAATATTCAGGATTTTCGTTTGCAGGTACACAGAATGAAACGGCTCTCGGGAGGATAATAGACATTGGGGGACTGTGAGTTTGGGGCTTTCTATAAAGATCAAAGTCACTACCTTCTGTTCTGAAACCTGTTTATTTAGTATAATTATCTCTTATCCAGCAACAGCAACACTTGATCAAATAAACCCCGTGAGAAGTCCTAAGTCAGAGGCTTCATAAAACTGACAGGGGAGTTAGGGAAATGCTGCTCAACATTGCGTGCAGGAACGGAAAGGCCATTGAAGGGCGAAAGGGAAATTAAGAACCGCAGCAAATCACACAAACATGGCCGACAGTACGTCACACAAACATGGCCGACAGTACGTCACACAAACATGGCCGATGACTTGACCTGCAGTGTATAAAGACACCATTTTTACTGCACATCCGGCCAATTCCTGTCAGCTTTTTTAACGTACTAAAGATGTTGCTATGAGATTAATAATTAGTGTAAATCATTGTCAATATAATCATACAAATGTGTAGTGCAAATTAACGTATTTAATATAACTAGGGATAAGGTCTAGAATAATATTAGCAAAGACATGGCCTGGTATAATATAAATAGAGACAGGGTCTATTTCAGTATTAACTGAAACAAGGCCAGGAGTAAAACAACTAGAACTGGGGTCTACTGTAAAGTAAACAGGAGTTTGGTTTAGAGGGGTGATAACTACTGAAATATAAACAGGATCAAGGTTAATGCGACAATTATTGAGACAGGTCTCCTGATAATATGAACAAAGACTTTGCCTAATGTAATGTACACAGCAGCATAGGCTTTTGTCATATAATGTGAGTACTGTCGCAGTGCAATATCAGCAAAGAAGCGGCCTAATATAATGTAATCTCAATCATGTTCTAATGCAGTATACCATTGCGATAGTCCAGTGTAATATAAACCGAGACAGAGTCTCATGCAGTAGTAATTCAGGCAGGGCCTAGCGTAATACAAGCAGAGACATGGCTAATGCCGCATAACAGAGACACAGGCTATTGTAATATAAAGAGTAACATTGTCTAGTGTAATATGGAGACAGGGTGTTGCCTAACGGAAATGATCTATTGCAGTAATAAATGAGATATGGCCTTGGGTAACATTGATAGGGGTGCATCCTATTGCAAATAAATGAAAAAAAGGGACGAATGCAATATAAAGTGAGATGTGGTCGAATGTAGTTCGACTGAAACAGTGTCTAATGTAGTACAAGCATAAGAATTAAAATGCTGTCGTCAGTAATAACATAATTAGAGCCTGGTGTAATATAAGTGGAGGCATATCTAATGCAATAATAGCTAAGACTTCATCTAGTGTAATAGTCCAGTGAGATAATAAATGAGGCGAGTTCTCGTTTAATATAAATACAGGGATTGTAAAGTGCACTAATAAATGAGTATTGCATAATTCTTGAATAATTGTGTACAACCAGTCACTGAGCTCATGCACTGATGTGGCCGTCACTGAACTGCACAGTTAAGTTGCCCAAATACCTGTACCACGAGTTTGTTTTATTTTAACTTGCTGTTTATTTCTGTTAGCCGTGTGTTAATTTTTGCCTTTGTTTCCCATTGTTTCTTCCAGCGTCATCCCCATTTTCCTTATTAAAACCCCAAGTTTCACCAATTTTCATGTTTTCTGGCGTCACTGAGGATTCTACAGACTGTGTGTGCGTCCCAGAACTTCAGTCAGTGCTAGTATCTCTTGTCCATTTGTATTACACAGAGCAGTGATGATCCCTTTACCGTAGTTCACTGCACCAAGTGCCATATGGGAGAACAGACGTTATCAACTGTTTATTTTCTGTACCTTCATATTTATCATCCTCAATGTCCTTCTGCTGTTCTCTCTTTGTATCACTAGCTGTCCCCAGCCTCAGCATCATACATCTCGCCCTGTTGATGTGCCTCTCTACCAGTCAATGTAATGAATCTCACCTTCACCTTTGTCCTTCTGTTAGTGCTTCTCTGTATTCGCACCGTACTGAGCCTCATTTTTATCAAACTCCCTCTGCATCACCCATCGTTCTTATTCACAATTTCATATTCGGCATTCATAGGTGTCTCAGTGCATACAGTCAGACACAGAGATAATCTATAGACGAGTTACTTACTCGCCTGTCACAGTTCAATGTTTCAAATCTTTAACTAGTGAGAGCAGACGGCACTGAAATTATTCACCATGGGGACCTCATTCGCTGATCTTCACAGGTAAATCTCTCAGGTCTTTAACCACTGAGGCCAGACAGGCACTGAGCCGATATACGACAATGATGGTGGAGGCAGAGACGGAAGGAGGGGGTTTCACTCACTGTCACCCGAACATTGTTCAGGTTTTAAACACTCGGTATAAAGTGTGGGGCTGATGCACCGTGGAGCACGCGGCACTCGCGTGCACAGGAACAATGTTCAGATCTTCCTTTCAATCACTGCCATTGCACGATTCAATAATTTTAACCAGCTCTCTCCTTTTTTGCTTCCTGCCTGGATTTGTAAACTCTATTTATTTATATCATTTCTGCCTTTATTTATGCTTCTTTCTCCCCGTCTCCTTCTTCTGTTTACAATCCACAGGATCCCCCATTGCCAGGCGGTCGGAAATTCCATGTGTATTCACTGGCTTCGCTGGACTTTCCTTACATGACATTAGGGTTTGGGCAGTTGAGAGCAGTCGTGGGGTTTCAGGGTTGAGGGGTGTCCCTTGAGGGCCGGGGGAGTCTGAGGGGTGGGAGGAGTCCGAGGGGTGGGAGGAGTCCGAGGGGTGGGAGGAGTCCGAGGGGTGGGAGGAGTCTGAGGGGTGGGTGGAGTACCCTAGCAGTTCGGAATGTGGGGGGGGTCTCGTGGGCGTCGGCTCTGTACAAAGTTACCCAGAAGCTAGAAGTGATTTTAATTCTAACTTTTTCTGGGTAACTCTTGATGTAGAACAGTCGGAAACATTCGAGGTTTGCCATGTACATCGCATTTTCTGATTGTTGCCAGTGTAGGGCAATTGCCCATGGGAAGTTTGCATTTCCCGGGCAATTGCCTTATAAACCTTGACTGGTAACCTCCGGGCGGGGTGTTCCCCGGCACATCTTTGGGGTATCCTCCAGTTACACTGCCCTGGAGATCGGAAGTTATGGCCCAACAGGATGCTGCGTTTTTTTTTGCTCCTGTAAGCTCCGGCTGAGTCTTACACTAAGGCTGAATATTTGCTCTTGTTTCTCGGTGTTCGAGCGCCTCCTGCTGATCATTAACGGAGCCGCTCTCTGTGGCATTTTGACCAGAATCCGCTGTATCTCTGCCGCAGTGTGGGGCTTGTGGCAAAGAAATACACGGCTGCGTCGCAGATCAGAGCCTCAGCCTCGTTATCTCGGTAGTTATGTTAAATGTTGAAGAGAATTGGCCAACGATGCCTCTTGTTTTCATTTTCACCAATCAGTTGATTCAAGAGCTATGGTTGTTGCCCGGGTTGCTGACGATACCAGAACAAATGGTTAAGGAGATTTGTTTTGAAGATGCATATCACGTGGTGTTCCTGTCGCCTTCGGCATCATTTCAGCTTCGGCATCATTTCAGCAACTGACCCGACCACTGTGTCTGGATGGCTCCATCCTAATATAAAGTAGTTGGGTAGATGTCATTATCATCAGGATCATCATCACCATCATCTCAAGTAGCTTAACCATCAGCAATATCACCTTACAATTAATATGGGTTACAACAGTCAGGGGGGGGACGGATTTTTTCTGGGAAGGAAATACTTACTAGGAAGTGATCTAATGACGAGGACCAGGTTTGATGTAATTCCCCATGATGCTCCGAGTCTGTAACTCGACAGTCCGCCAAAACCTCTGTCAGGGCAGAAGTGCAGATCCCCGGCGCACTGTACTGCTGATCCAACCAACGTCAATCCGGGGAGAGTGGAAAACACCTTTCCAAAATCCAGGAAAGGCAAGGAAGGTCAGAGCGAGAGAAACAAACGGAACTATGGGGGAGGCGGCCGCAGGCACTGTTGTCACTCTTAAAATCTATCTATAACAAGCTGAATTCAAGACTAATGCGCCAACAGAAACTATTTAATTCTGCCTGTCTGTAAGGACTGCGTTACGTTCATATTCATTTCAAACCTGCGGCAAACAGTCTCGTGACAGGAATTAGATCTTAGTGTATTATTCTATAGTTACTTAACAGTTGAAATCAGTTAAAACAAGGGGCCGAACCTGTCAGTGGGGAACAGAACAAATAAGCCAATGTACTGGAGCTGAGCTGTTGATTAACACTGGACTAAACTTCCCAATTATGGGTCTTTAAGGAAACGTCACACTAATTGGCATAAATACGAGATCAAACGCAATTTCTACTCAAGTACTTTTAAGAAAGTGCCTGTCAGGAGGTGGGAATCCACGGCCTGATGCGCCGCCTGGTGGCCGAATTTAATGAATCTTATTTTCACTGATCTCACAAAACACGGGAACGGTGCGAGTTGCCCCGAGGCCGTTCTCACTGAGGGCCTCAGCACACAGTAATACACGGGGTTGTCAGCGACCTGAAGCACAAACATGGTGAAAGCAGTTATATTCTTGGGTATTTTTCGAATGACTGAAAAGCGACCTTTAATATTCTTTCCATCTGAATGTGCCCGAATTATGAAATTTGGAGCCCTAATCTGGTTCTGACGATGAAGCTGCAAAAAATAGTTCACATCGGAAGTTGAATAGATGCAATTTATGCTCCTCCTTCCAGTTCTTGGGCTTCTGTTGACCACTGTCCGACTGAACTTCCAGAAAATATTTCATGGTTAACCATGGAAACATGACAGACAGACAGACAGACAGACAGACAGACAGACAGACAGACAGACAGACAGACAGACAGACAGACAGACAGACAGACAGACAGACAGACATAAAAATAGAAAATGCTGGAAAAGCTCAGCAGGTCTGACAGCATCTGTGGAGAGAGAAACAGTGAACGTTTCGAGTCCGCATGACTCTCCTTCAGATGGATGGATGGATCGGTGGATGGGGTGGTGGATGGGGAGATGCAGGTGCTTGAAAAACGCTGCTCCACATTTTCATCTTTAAGATTCACTGCTCCATAACTTACAGCAGGTCTTTTATTCCATTTGTGTCTGTCTGGTACTTTCAGTCCTTCCCGATTTTATGGATCATTCAGTTCCTTGGCTGAACGTCACCAAGATCAACCTGGAGCTATCCCTGCAGCACTGATGATCCTTTTCTGGTGATGCTGAATCTTCACCTCAAAGTTAGAAAGCGGCTTCATGACTGTGATGAGAAACGAGGATTATTACATGTGGAACATGCGGCCTTTTCACGTACAACAAAGCACTCAGCATATCCTCAGCCAAATTACTTCCATCACAGCAGAAACATAGCAGATGATTGAATACATTTTCTTCCCATTTCCCTGGTAATTTCTTGCTGCTCTGCGATACTGGTGCATTCTAAAGAGCACGGGAAAATAGTGCAGGAACTGTGACTTTCTTTACGACAAGATATTGATTGAAAACCATTGCCACAATGAAATATATCCAATGGGTATTACAGATTGTTGTCGCAAATTCAAAAGCCCTTAACCCCTTTAACCACACTCCCGAGAAGCTTTCCATTCAGTACATTCATGCAGAGGATTAATTCTTCACCAGTTGGATGGGTGAGGTCAGTACTCGAATGAGATGTGCTCAGGAGAAATGGTGTTGTGATATCAAGCCTCCAACAATAAGTCAATGTGGGAATATTCAGCAATTGCCTTTCCACACACAAATTTCTGCCCTAAATTTATACCTTTAAACCCTTCGTGAATGTTCAAAACTGCAGCAAAATGAATTATTAATATTGTTATTAAGATAGTTATTAATATTATATTGGTGAAATGTTTTTAGGTAAACAGCACAGAGTTCCTGACGATACAAATGATCGCCCCTCATTACAGAAGAGGATCTCTACTTTTATCTAGTATAATTACCTAGTCTGTGCACACTGCTATTGATGTTCAATGTCCCACTATCAGGAGTAACTGTAGCTGTGCCAACCAACAGAAACAGCGACAGATGAACGGAGAGATAGTTCCAGGCACATTGTGTTATGATGTAGCAGCTGATGTGTGGCCAGGCGGACCAAATCCACAAGAGAAAATTGATCACGCCATTACAAAGGTTTTGCAATTTGTGTTCATTATGAGATGAGTGGAACAGTCTTCAGAACTAATGAGTCAACTAAGACCTTTAGAGATTTGAATAAATTAAAACGAACAAAATAAAAGATTTCAAGCGCATACATAAGACTATAATCACTTAATACAATAACAAATCCTAAAATTCCTAATAAACCTGACTCCTAGTTACACCCCCATTTAAGGCAACAGTCCAAAATAGATTTTAGATTTCAAAGAAAACCAGCAAACCCAGTGTCCACTTGGCAGTGGAATTCCAAATGGTTTCCTCTACTGTCAGTTACTGGACATAACCGACTTATGTATAAATAGCTGGAGGCTTCTTGAAGGCTTGTTTCACACACTCCTGTTGATCCAACATGGCCCTCGCCTCACAGAGCCTTTAATTCTCCTTTATACATTTTCTCTCTCTTTAAATGTAAATTCCATTGTTCCATTTGTCTTTGGAATGGTACCTTTCCCATAAGAATAAAAAATTCATGTTGCCAATATTGTCAGTAACCTTTGGGAAAAATAAACAAGCTCCTTAGCCTTGTTTAGCTGTCTAGTTATAAACAGACTAACATCCTGTTGAAATCCACATAATCCCTTCATTTATCTAAAATGGCAAATTCCCTTCCCACCTTATGGGCTAAGCCATCACCCATGTTTACTCATTAACATCTCAAGCACATTTCTACACCTAGCTTCTTTTGATAATTCTAGGCTTACAGTCTACCTGACTCAAAATGTAATTAAATCACACAGACAGAACCAACTATACTCACTCTCTTAAACCTACTTTACTATAAGCCAGAAAAATATTATGAAATTATTATACTTACGTAACATTAGGTATTCCCAGACTGTCATATTGCAAAACAATTTATATTTCTCGGTATTTGTTTTTCCATTGATCGTGTTTCATAAGCATCAGTTGTGTCTCAATCCATTAATGGTTTCATCTATTGACAGTTCCAAACCTTCATCTTCCCCATAAAATCGATTGCTTGTAATGGAATGATGTATCTCATTGTATCAATAACCCCCACTCCTAATCGATTGGTGTTTCACAATCTATTAATGATCTCCAATTCTGCAACGATTCAAGGTGCAATGAATACTCTTCTGTTTAAGGAAATTACCCAGTTGGCCCACAAATCATTTGAATTACTGTGAAGTTCTGGCTAACCTACAAAATGGTTGGATCTGAGAGTACAACTCCCACAATGAAAGAACTATTCTGTTGTGAGACTCAAGGTCACACCTACAGTCAGTGCTCATACAAGCAGCGGGACTCTATGGTAGGGTTTTGGATATCGTTGGGGCCGGATTCAATCTGATTTAACTATGTGTCTATGTAGAAAATTGAGCCATTGAATGCCTGGATTTATATTTATTTATGTCTTCGTCGTCTATATATTCATTCACAATGAACTTTGGTTGCCAGCTGAGGCTCAGTTGGCAGCATATTCCCCTCTGACATTAAACTGAAGGCCGTCAGCCCTCTCAGGTCGATGTGAAAGATTCCATGGTACTATTCCATCTGGAAGTGCAGGGGAGTTACCCCCGGCACTTCAGCAAGTATTTATCAGTCAATAAACATAAAAAATACGCAAAGGCGCAGATCACCTGGTTATTTTCATATTGCAGTTTGTGGGAGCTTGCTGTGCTCAAACAGGCTGCCGTGTTTCCTACATTACAACTGTGAACACATCATAAGCGCATTTCTGATTATAAAACACTTGGATAGGTCCGGTGATGGTGAAAGGCGCTGTAATATATATATATATTTTTTTCCTTTTCCTTTTTATGAAGTATAGGTGCAAAATGAAAAGTGTTGGATTGAGCCAATAAGTCATAGACTTCTAGAATGAACCCGTGCTCCCGGCTGGGAAGGAGGTCATTCGGTTCCTCAGGATTGGACCAGCATTTTTTAAAAAACTATCGAATTTATCTCATGCACTCTCACCACACCGCCCCCCCTACCCACCCCCCTTCCCACCATCCCCCACCCCACCATCCCCCACCTCCCCCCCACCCCACCCCTCCAACTGAATACTAGGAACAGAGGTATTCCTTGGTGAGGGGATGCTGAATGTCTTCTCAATCAATGTTAATGATATTAAACGAACAGCATAAAAGATTTTCAATAAAATAAAATCTGGAACATAATAGGTAAAATTGGTTATTTATCTTCATGGACTTCACTTGTAAGGAAAACTGATGCGTTCACTCACACACACACATATTTCAACTTAAGATCCCATCTTGCCGACCTCGGAAGCTCTGGAGCACCTGAAGAATCGGAGAAAATCACCGGCACCACATTTCAGGTGGTTCCATGAAGAAAAAAATCTCTCCCCACTTGACACAGGCTGAGTTGGTCATAAAATCTCCCATCATCCCCATAATGTGCTCCTTGGTCCACATTCTTCGGTTGAAACAAGATCGTCAAGAATTAATCAATAGGAATTGAGACACGTTGCTCTTTTCGTGATCTTAAAGTGCGCAAATCAGCCACATTAATCTGCAATAGTTACACCAGAAGTATTGGGAGTTCACACAGGATACATCAGTAGAAGTGGTCTCTTGATACATTAAGCCAGCATGGATCTGTTAAGGGCAAATCATTTGTAACTAACTTGCTTGAGTTTTTTGATGACAGAGCAGCGATGGTTGATGAGGGTAATGCTTTTGACGTAGTTTACATGGTCTTCCAAAGCCATTTGCTGAAATGCCGCAAAACAGACCTGTGAGCAAAGCTGGAGCTCACTGGAATAAAATGGACGGTAAGATCATGGATTGGGGACTGGCTGAGTGCCAGGAAACAAAGAGTAGTTTTGAACGGTTGTTTTTAGGACTGGGGGAGGGATTATAATGAAGTTCCCCAAGGGTCAGTGCTACGACGCCAACTTTTCATAACATTTATTCATAAACTGGGCCTTGGTGTACAGGGCACAATTTCAAAATATACGGACGATGCGAAATGTGGAAGCATTGCGGGCCATGAGGAGGATAGTGTAGAACTTCAAAAGACATCGAGAGGTTGGTGGAAAGGGCGGACAAGTGACAGATGAAATTTAACGCAGAGAAGGCGAGAAGTGGTTCATTTTGGTAGGAAGAACGCAGAGAGACAATATAAGAGAAAGGGTATGATTCCAAAGGGGCTGCAGGAGCAGAAAGACCTGGGTGTTTATGTGTATAAATTATTGAAGGTGGCAGGACAAGTTGAAAGAGCGCGATTAATAAAGCATGCAACATCCTGAGCTTTATTAATAGAGGAAAAGCGTATAAAAGCAAAGAGGTTATGTTAAACGTGTGTGACACACTGGTTAGGCCTCAACTGGAGAATTGCATCCAATTGCGGGCACCACACCTTTGGAAGAATTTGAAGGCATGAGAGAGAGGACACAGGAAAGATTCATGGAAATTCTTCCAGGGATGACGAACTCCAGTTATGAACAATGAGTGGAGCAGTTGGCTTTAATCTCGTTTGAGGAGAGAAAATTTAGAGGAGATTTGATCGGGATATTAAAAACCATGAAGGGTCTGGGCAGAGTAGATAGGGAGAAATTGTTCTCATTGGTGGAAGGATTGAGAACCAGGCGGCTCAGAAAAGTAACCTGGAGAAGAAGCAATGGAGATAAGAGGAAAAACTTTACACCAACTGAGTGGTTAGCATCTGGAATGCACTGTCTGACAGTGTGGTAGATTGAGGGACAATTGATGCTTTCAAAACGAAACTGGATCCTTATCTGAAAAGAAAAAAAATGCTGGTCTACGGAGGAAGCAGTGGCACTAGGTCAATTACTCCTTCAGAGGGTTAGCACGGACAAGACTGGCCGAATGGCATCCTCCTGCGCTGTAAGAATTCTATGCGTCTATCGTTAATGTCGGAAGCAGCAACAAGAAGCCACATTTTCACAACATCTGCAATAGTAGAGTCCATCCAGTAGATGGCAGTGAAACAGTGAATGCTGACATTATCTGAAACAAGCACTGTCTCAATCATTTCTGCACTGAACCCTTTCCCTGTTCATATTAAACTTGACCTTTGTCTGTATATATTACACTCACTGATGTATCTGATCATATTACAACAGGTTTTGTCTCAGTTGTTTCTATAATAGCTCAATCTCAGTCAATGTACTGGACAAAGGCCATATTACACCATACATGCTCTCCGTTATCACTGCACTAAACCATGTCTTGGCTAATATGATAATAGTCCATGTCTCAGTTGTTACTGCACTAGTGCTTGTCTCTGCTTATACGAAACCAGAATAAGTTCCTGTTTACATGACACGAGCCTCTCTTATTGCACGACTAGAGTCTGCCACGTTTATACTAAACTAGGGGTTGCCTTGGCTAACGCTGCACCAGTCTACGTCTCTGTTTATATCACACGATGCTCTGTCACTGTTATTATTGTATAATACCGTGCCTCTCTCTTATTGCTGCACTTGCCCACATCTCTGTTTATATTAATCCAGGCCCTGTGTTGGTAATTATTGCACTGGCTCTCTCTCAGTTTATATTAGACAAGGTCCTGTATCAGATGAAACTGCAGTCGACCCCGTGTCAGTTTCCTTTCACTAGATCCTGCCTCAGTTATTACTGAACTAGACCATGTCGGTGTTCATATTACACAAGACACTGTCTCACTTATTACTGCACTCGGCACTGCCTCACTTTTAACTCCACGACATCATGTCCCTGTTTATCTTACACTAGATCACGTTTTTGCTTATATTCTGTTAGACTCTATCTCAGTTTATATAAAACTACGCCCTGTCTCAGTTTATATTACACGAGAACACGTCTATTTACATTACAATCGACCCTGTTTCAGTTTATGTTACACGAGACCCTGTCTCAGTTTATATTACACTAGGCTCCGCCTCCGTTTATATTTCATTAGACATTGCCTTTGTTTATATTAAAATAGGCCCTGTCATTGTTATTTCTGTGTAGACCATGTCTCTGTTTATACTACACAAGGCCAAGTCTGTTATTATTGCACTAGATCCTGGCTCAATAATTGCTGATACTAGGCCCAGCCTTCGTTTGTATTACTGTAGATGCTGTATCAATAATTGGTGCACTTGGCCCTGTCTCAGTATTACTGCACCAGACCCTGACTTTGTTGATATTGAAATGGACTATGTCTATGATAATATTACACCAGTTCCTGTCTCAGTTATTTCAGTGCTCGGCTTCGTCTCAGCTGTTCCTGAATTCGGCCGTGTCTCTAGTTGTATTACATGCGGAAAAGTCTCAGTCATTACTGCTCTGAACCCAGTGTCTGTACATACAACGCTAAACCTTGTCTTAGTTGCTGCTGCACGAGTCCGTACATCTCCTTCTATTACACTCGCCCTGTCCCTGTCTTTATTCCAATAGATCATGTTTCTGTTTATCTTACATTATAGGCAATCTGAATTATTTTTGCACCAGACCCTGTCTAGGATGTTATTAATCTATGTGCCGGGTCAATTATTACTGTTCTAGCCCCGAGAGAGGATTAATATCAATTGACCCAGTGCTTAGTGCGCTAACCCTGCCTCAGTTATTTCTACGCTAGGCCATGTCTCTGTTATTCCTGCAGTGGTCAGTGTCTCCAACTGTCAGTTGGAGAGATAATATTATACACAAAGATGTTGAGGTGGGAATTGTTCCCTGGCGTTGGCCTAAAACGGGCGGTATTGGATGGCCCGTTCTTTGCAGTGCCTGATAGTTATTTTCATTTAGCTTTCGTCAAAGAAATTATATATCAGATACGGTCAGTTGTGTGTGCCGTATGGAAAAAAAAATCATGCTTCTTGCTTATACCGCCGTTTCCCAAAGATAAATGATGATCTTTACCACAATGTTTCAGTATTTAATTTTCTTTTACTCAACCTGTCACTGCGGACGATGTAAAATTGTAAGCGTTTATTGTTAACATGTTTCGTTGCGTACTTTTGCTTAGAAAGTGATGTCATACTGACCATTTAGTTACTAAGGCGAGCATGTCTATCACCAAATTCACTGAATTTCTCTCTCTGTCTGAGGCAGCATCTAACTCATTGAACCTCTTCTCTCTTTCTTTCCTTCTCTCGCTCTCTCACCCTTTATTTCTCTCTCTTTCTCTCTCGCTCTCTCTCCATCCACCATATAACTCCCGCCCCCCACCACCCCCGCTCTCTCTCTCTCTCTCTCTGAGACAGTCCCTTATTCATTTTGAATCTCCCATTATCCAATAACACTATTTGGAGAATTTTTTGTAAGTAATTTCCCTTCATTCCTCCCAGTGCTAACTTTCAGTCTATTCCAGCCTTTAGTGATTGTGTTCAAATCCAAAACTATGCATTTATTTAAATTGTAGATTGTTTAATACTGTAAGTATTTATTGATAACCATTCTGTTGTGTGCAGTTGTTTATAAAGTGATGTCAGACTGACGATTTCGTTTCTAAGGTGCTTTATCTGTCTCCGGTGATCAGCTGGAAAGCGGAGTAAATCACATCCACAATAACCTGCAGTTTATTAACAAATGATCACCTCAATATCTCACAGAAGCTCCTGATAATCTCGAATGTATGATGATTTGTGTAAGTGATGGCAAAAATAAAACTTTACCTACACCTGACTTGAGACTAATACACCTGTAATTCCCCGATGTATTATTCCGGTTGATGGGAAGGATTGAAATTCCTGTTGCTCTGCAGAGACTTTCACTATTTCTATTACCACTTTTTAAACTGTTATCTTCACAAATGCCACCACAACCACTCGAATCATGTTTGGACGGATTGGTTTAACTGCGGGTTGTATATACAATGTAATCTTAACGAAAATAACCTAGGGCCTATTCGAGCGTAAACAGAGACCGAACTTGATGTAACATAAGCAGAGATATGGGTTACTGCATTAATAACAGAGACAGTATCTGGTTTAATATAAAAGGAGATATCGACTAATGAAATAATAACAGAGACAAGACCTGGTGTTATATAACCAAGGATATGGGCTCGTGCAGTAATACCAGACACCGGACCTGGTGTAACATAAGCAGAGATATGGGTTACTGCATTAATAACAGAGACAGTATCAGGCTTAATATAAGAGGAGATATCGGCTAATGATGTAATAACAGAGACAAGACCTGGTGTTATATAACCAGGGATATGGGCTTGTGCAGTAATATCAGACAGGACCTGGTGTAATATAAACATAGGTAGCATCTAGTGTAAGTAATAACAGGCACAATACCTAGTATAATACGGACAGAGGCATGTGCTAGTGCGGTGATAACATAAATTGGCCCAAGGAGTCATATAAACAGAGAAATTGGCTAGTTCAGGAATAAGAGAGAGGGAGGACTTGGTATAACATTGAATGAACCGATATTTGTGTGATCATAATAACGAAAACACTTTGTATAAAATAACAACTGAAAGAGGTCATGGCGAATCAGTCGCAGAAACAGGGTCAACGTCAACAATACCATAATCAGGTTACTATTGAAAACTGATCGGCACAAGGTTTTCAGAAATAATGATAGAGGTGTGCATTAGAATTTGAATGACATGTAGGCTCTTCGTGCAATAATTACAGAGACAGCGTTTTATACAATAAGATTGGACATAGGGAACAGATTAAAAACGGTAAAGCTATGTGTAATAGGTGCAATGTTTGATGATAACAGAGGATAGCAGGTTGCAGTGAATCACTGAATCCATCACTGGGTCCAGTGTGATAACAACACAGTCAGTACCTGATCCACCCAAATCGAAGTTGGGTCTGATATAATAGTGCGTGTGAGACAGCGCCAATTGATACAATAGCAAATCTTTTGCCTAATGCCCAAGCACCACTGCAATATGAATGGGATAGAGTTGGTGCAATAACACTGACACAGTCTAGTGTAATAGCAAATAAAGCATAACATTCTGGAATGACTCTGCAGGTCAGGCAGAATCTGTGGCGATAAACAGAGTGAACGTTTCATGGCGATGACCCTTCAGCAGAACCGAGGTAATCGATTAGAAACTTTAACTCTGCTTCTCTCCACAGCCACTGCACTCCCGAGTGGTACAGTTGGTGGTCCTCCTGCTTTTGAGCTGTAAGATCTGTGTTCAGGTTCCGCTCCCGGCTCCGTTGGCCACGGGAAGAGTGTCCGTGTGACAGAACGCCGGTTTTTAATTAGCCTCCAAAATCCTCCCGCCTCTCCACACTTTCCCCAAGGCTGCAAAGAATATGACGACCCGGAAAACAAACAGACTCGACACCTGCTGTCTGACCTGTTGAGGATTTCCAGCACATTCGGTTTTTATTTTAGATTTCGAGCATCTGTAATATGTTGCCGTTGTACTAATGCAATGGGAGCTGGGGATACATCATGTCAGCATTGACGAATTAGCGTCACTTTTATCCCTGGGTCAAACGGTTGTGGGTTGAAGCCTCGATCCAGAGAGTTGACCATTTAATAACGCCCAGTGCTCACGGTGATAGTTTTTATGTTAGCCTTTCTGTTCTTTTATCCATTATTTTCTTACACCCAGGAGGAGGAATTGAAGACAGAGAAACTCTGGACAGTTTCTCCATCCAGAAAAGGACGGGTTCCTGGGACATTACTGCTGCTTTCACCTTCCCGCCCTCTCCAAAAATACAAACAACCTCTCCCTCCTTGGATTTGCAAAGGGAATTCTGACTGCCGGCCCGGGCCAGACTGGGGCCTGGTCCAATAATAACCACAGAGGCCGGCTGCAGTGTATCAATAACAGAGGGTGCTGGTAATCTTACATGAAGAGAGGCAGGGGTTCTAATAAACATCTGACTGTAATAGGGTGTGAAAGTGTGAGGAAGCAATGATGTTTAGGGCCTTAGCGCAGGCTTCTGTGTTATGGTGAGTGACCCAGAGATTTGCGTGGTAAAAACGGAGCGGAAACATCAATACAGAGGCCCGTGTGACTGACTCCACCTGACTGAGAGCTGTTAAACCCAAGGGGAAGACAATCATGGCGGACTCCAGAGATTTCTGATATCTGCAGGGTCAATGCTGCATCTGTCAGAGGAACAGAAAATAATCTGTTCCTTCTCATTCTTACCGACAGTTCTCCATTTACACAGACACGCAAGGGCCGGACCCGGCAGCTTGTCGAAACCAATGTTTAAATCTTCAGCTTGAGGCACATGATGACTGAAAGGATTGAACACCAAAACCTCACCAGAGGAAAAATCAGAGCCGAAAATGTTAAATACTTTCTACTAAACAAGCTCTATTCAGTGTTATTATTTTGTTCAAAGTAGTGGTTTGTAAACACTAGTGAACTTCTGAATGATTCCTGGCAATTATCGACACACACACACTCAAGCGCTGTCAAAAGACAGGATTAGCAGAAGACGAAAGCTGTATAATTATTGCATTTTATTTGGGCTCAATGAGGGACAGAGGCAGATACAGGAAAGGTGCCGGGACAATGATATAGATGAGCCGTTCAATTGGCCCCATTCCCTGTAGTCCTTCAAATTTTAATCCCTTTAAGTATTTATAGAATTCATTTTACAAAGTTACTATTAATCTAATTCCATCACCCTTTCAAGCTGTGCATTCCAGTTCAGAACAACTCGCCGTGTTAAAAAAATAAACAATTACCCTCCTGTCTTCCTGTTCAATAAAGTAAAATATCGTCCCCTGGTTACCGACCCTCCTACCAGTTGAAATAGTCTCTCTTTATTCACACTATCGAAACTGTCATGATTTTGAACGCTTCTATTTAATAGACACGCAGAGAGGTGGAGAGAAATATACTAGAGAGATAGACAGAGATACAACTAAGGGAAGGAGACTTAAAATGAAAAAAGGAGACGGAATGTTACAGAGAAACGTAGGAAACAAGTTTGGAGGGAAAGTGTATGTGCAGGGAGTGTGTGTGCGTGGCGGGTGGCGGAGGGGTGGTGGTGGGATGCGGTGTTGGTGGGGTGTGGACGGGGAGTTGGAGTGGGGGCGGGTGGTGGAGCATGACAACGAACAATGAAAGGTAGCAAGATCTCATTTAGGGACTCGAGGAAGCTTCAGGGACTCGAGGGAGCTCAGTGACTGACCATCCAGTGATGTCCTGGAAATGGAAGCTCTAAACGGATCACACAGGCTCATTTGTAAATGTCACCGCAATGTGATCTGTGTGACTCTGCCCTGACTCTGTGGCCAGATATAGGCCGCCTTGACAGATGTTCTCACCAGATTGTGGCCCCTGGATTTATTTTCTGCTCAGAAGTGAGATGTGCGGTTTGGAACCGGCAGCAGAGAAACAGGAAGTTATGTTACCTGAGAATGAAACAGCAGGCGTCAGTTTCATGTTATCACCGTGAACAGTCTTCCTGCCTGTGAGGGTGAACTCACTCTGACAGCATCAAGAACAACCACACAGATTGCTGCCTGTCTCAGCATTGCATTCACCTCCATTCCCAATTTAAACAATTAAATAAATTAGATTATTTTGGTTATAACATATTAACCGAATACGAGATGGACTGAAGTTTATCACTGGGAGAAAAGTGGGGAAATTACAACAATAATACCGCTCACAGGGGGTTATTCTAAAATGGAAAGTGTTAAGAGGGTTTGGTGCTGCCTGAGAGAAAAAGGGGAGAGAGGTTAAGTGAGTGAGCTGGTGTCTTTATGGCACTGAATTTTCCTCTGAGGAGGTTTTTCCGCTTAATCTTTTCAGTGATAATGTGCCTTAAGCAAAAGATTTAAACATTGGTTCCTCATAGCTGCCAGATCCGGCCCTTGTGAGTCTATGTAAGTGAGTTAAGTGAAGTCTGAGAGAGGGAATAGAGGTTAACTGATTTAGGTGTAGTCTGAGACAGAGGAAGAGAGGGAAGAAGTTCAGTGAGTCATTTGAAAGATGTATTTTCCTTGACAACGGAATGGCCAGTTTGGCATTACTTTCCAGAGCACTCAAGGCAATGCATTACCGATAAATATTAATGACAGCATAGGCAGCATATAGATATATTCTCAATAAACTATCGTAACGTGCTAAAAATAATTATAATGTGTTTTGCAAACAATGAAGCATTTGATCTAGACGTATCCGCATCCACAACCATACATACAGCTGCACACATTCACACACACAGCCACACACAGCCACACAAACAGTGACACAGACACACACAGACACACAGACACACACACAGTGACACATACATGTGCACACACACACACACACACACACACACCTTTCACACACAAGAACATTGGTTATTCGAAGCCTGCGGCCGCCCATTCGCCTGAGGTTGCGGCTTCAGACCCTGTCTCTCACAATCAGTTGCCAGGCCAAAAGCAAACAGAATTTCCTATTGGAAAAGTGAAAAATATCTGGAAATTAAAGAAAACTGTGAGCAATTGCCACTGATCAACTCAAGTATGAATTATTCATCTCCAACACAATGTAGTTTGTGACTTAGGTTGTGCAATGTGCAGTGCAATGTGGTTCACCTTCATTTCTATTCCTCAATCTCATTGATGAAGGGAATGTTACAAGATTCACCCCAACCTTTCAACACAAACATTACACACATCACACTAGAGTAATTAAAAATTGCACACAACGTCTCATAGTTAGTAACAAGACTAAATGTATTCTTCCAAAAACCTTTTTACCTGCAGGGTATTATAACATTTTAAAAATTAATACCCACCTATCCACCTGGCTCTCGCTCTATCCAGTTAGCAGAGACCTTTTATAGTGCAGTAATAACTGAGACTTGGTCTATTGCATTAATAAATGAGATAGGACCTTTATAATATAAGGTGAGACATAGAAGAGTACAGTAATGAATGAAGCAGCCTAATACAGTAATATCACAGTATTATAGAATCACAGAACTTTAACGGCACAGAAGGAGGCCATTCGGCCCATCTTGTCTGCATCAGCTCTCCAAATGAGCATTCTGACCTCGTGCCATTGCCCTGGTTTTCTCCGCACCCTTGCACTTTGTTTCTATTCAAATAATCATTTAATGCCCTCTTGAATGCCTCAATTGAACCTGCCTCCCTCACACTTCCAGGCAGTGTATTCCAGACCCGAACCACTCGTTGTGTGAAAAAGCTTTTTCTCACATCACATTTGCTTCTTTTGCAAATCACTTTAAACCTGTGCCCTCTCGTTCTTTATCCTTTTACGAGTGGAAACAGCTTCTTCCTCTCTACTCTGTCCAGCCCACTCATGATTTTGAAAACTTCAATCAAATCCCCTCTCAGCCTTCTCCTCTCCATGGAACACAGTCCCAACTTCTCCAATCTACCCTGATAACTGAAGTTTCTCATCCCTGGGAATATTCTTGTCAACCTCTTCAGCACTTTCTTCAATATCTTCACATCCTTCCTTTAATATGATACCAAGGACAGTACACAATATTCCAGCTGAGGTCTAACAAGGGCCTGAAATAAATTCTGCATAACCTCCCTGCTCTTGTACTCAATGCCCCTATTAATAGAGCCCAGGATATTATATGCTTTAGTATCTGCTCTCTCCACCTGTCCTGCCACTTTTGATGATCTATGCATAAAGACACCCAAGTTTTTCTGCTCCTGCACTCCTTTCAAAACTCCACCCCTTATTTTATATTGGCTGTCCCTGTTCCTCCTCCCAAAATGCATCACCTCACACTTCCCCACATTGAACTTCATCTGCCACCTATCTGCCCACGCCACCAACTTGTCTGTGTCCTCTTGAAGTTCCACACCGTTCTCCTGGTAGTTTACAGCACTCCCAACAGTTCGTAACACTCCCAAGCTTCGTATCAACCGCAATCTTTCAAATTGTACCCTGCACACCAAGGTCTAGATCGTTAACATATATCAGGAAAGTCAAGTGTCCCAATGCCGACCCCAGGGAAACTCGACTATAAACCTTCCTCCAGCCCGAAAAGCATCCATTGACCATTACTCCCTGCTTCCTTTTTTTCAGCTAATTTTGTATCCACATTGCTTCTGTCCCTTTTATTCCATGAGCAATAACTTTTCTCACAAGTTAGTTATCAGGTAAATCCTAATATAATACAAACGGAGACTTTGTGCAATGCAACAGCAGCTCAGGAATTGTCATTTGCAGTATATATAGGGGCACGGCTATGTGCATTAATAAATGAAGCATCATATAATGTGATAGAGATAGAGACATAGTCTAGTGCGGTAATAACTGAGAAAAGGTCAATTGTAGTGTATAAAGAGGCATGGTCCAGTGCATTAATAAGTTAAACTGCAGATAGCGTTATATACACAGATACAGTGCTGAGAGAAAGATAAAAGGAGAAATAGTAAGTAATTGTGAAAACTAATAGAATGTTATCATTTATTGCGAGAGAAAGTGAATACAAATGTATGGAAGTTATGTTTCAGTTATACAGGGCACCAGTGAGATCATGTTTGGTGTACTGTGTACTGTATTGGTCGCCTTATTTAAGGAAGGATGTAAATGTGTTGTAAGAGTTTCAGAGAATGTTTATTAGATGAATACTTGGAATGGGTGGGTTGTCTCATGATGAATGGTTGGACAGACTAGGCTTATATCTTCTCGGGTTTAGAAGTGTAAGAGGCGACTTGACTGAAACATATAAGGTCCTGAGGGGTCTTGACAGGGTGGATGTGGAGAGGATGTTTCCTCTTGTGGTAGAATCTAGAACGAGGGGTCACTGTTTAAAATAAGGGGTCGCCCATGTAAAACGGAGATGAGGCGAATTTTTTTTGATTCTCAGGGTCGTGAGTCTTTGGGAATCTCTTCCTAAAAAGGCAGTGGAAGCAGAGCCTTTCAATATTTTTAAGGCAGAGGTGGAGAGATTCTTGGTAAGTAAGGGGGTGATAGGTTATCAGGGGTCAGCGGGATGCAGATTTCATGTTACTATCAGATCAGCCATGATATTATTAAATGGCAGAGCAGGCTCGAGGGACTGAATGGCCGACTCCTGTTCCTTGCTCGTATGCTCGTATGTTCGTATGGTCCAGTACAGTCATCACTGAGACAAGGTCAGCAGGTCAAGTGTAGTGATCACTGAAGCATGGTTCAGTGTAATATAACGAAACACAAGGTGCAGTGAAATATAAATTAAAACATGGTTGTACTGCAGTGCAAACTGGAAAAGGGTTAAATGGAGTGTCCACAGAAGCACGGCCTAATGTATTAATAACTGGCGCAAGACCTAATGATATAAACAGGAGCAGGGTCAGGTGCAGTGATAACTGGGAAAGGACCTATTGCAACACAAGTAGAGATATGGACGGCTGCAGTAATAAACAAGATAGGGCCCATTGTACTATTAACAGTTACGTTTACCTATACAACAATAACTAAAACAAAGTGTAATCTAGCGTTTACAGTTACACATGAGGGCGTGAAATAAATTGAACAGGGAATGTATAGGAATTATTAAAACAGGGCCTTGATTGACATAAACTGAGGCAGGGTCTAGCGCAGTGATTCCTGATGCAGGGCCTGGATTATTATATGCTGAGACAGGACCTAGTGCAGTGATTACTGATACAGGGTTTAGATTGATATAAACTGGGACAGGGTCTAGTGAAGTGATTACTTATACAGGGCTGAGATTAATGTCAACAGAGGCAGGGTCCAATGCAGTAATTACTGATACAGGGTCTAGGCTGATATAGAAACAGAAAATGCTGCAAAGATGCCATCCCATCCTCTCAGTCCCCTCGCCTCCTTCACATCTGTTCTGATGATGCCACTATCCAAAACCATGCGTCTGACATGCCTTCCTTCTTCCTTAACCAAGGTTTCCCACCCACTGTGGTTGACAGGGCCCTCAACCGTGTCCGACCCATCTCCCATGTCTCTGCTTTCACACATTCCTCTCCCTCCCAGAATCATGATAGGGTCCCTCTTCTGATCACATTTCACCCCGCCATCCCCGCATCCAAAGGATCATCCTCCGCCATTTCCGCTAACTCCAACATGATGCCACAACCAAACACATCTTCCCTTCAACACCCCACCCCCATCCACCCACCCCTGTCAGCATTCCACAGGGACCGTTCCCTCCGAGACACCCGAGTCCACTCCTCCATCACCCCCAACACCTCATCCCTTCCCATGGCACCTTCCCAAGCAATCAGAGAAGATGCCACTCCTGTCCCTTTCCCTCCTCCCTCCTCACCATCCAAGGGCCCAAATACTCCTTTCAGGTGAAGTACCGCTTCATTGCACCTCCTTCAATTTGGTCTACTGCATTCGCTGCTCCCAATGCAGTGTCCTCTAGATTGGGGACACCAAACACAGACTGGCAGACGGCTTTGTGGGACACCTTCAGTCTGTCTGCAAACATGACCTAGGCCTTCCTGTCCCTTACAATTTCAACACACCATCCTGCTCTGATACCCACATACCCCTCTTTGACCTGTTGCATTGTCCCAGTGAAGTCCAACGCAAACTGGAGGAACAGAAACTCATCTTCCGATTATGCACTTTATAGCCTTAATCATTTATTCATTGTTTTATCCTCTTTTTTATCCCCTTTTTTATTCCCTTTTATATTGTTTTTCCCCAAACACTGCCCCTCCCCCTACCACACCCCCAAAAGGGCCATCAGTTACTTGTTCCATGTTGTTCTTTCACAGTGTGCTGATTCTGGCTCTACTGTTAACACATTCTGCTTTCTTACCTTTATGACTCTATTAGCACCTACTTTAGCTTTACCACTGCCATTGACACTCACTTTTTCCTTTTACCTATGATATGTTTGGCAGTGTCACCTTACCCCCACCTATTGCTTGCCTTCTATCCAGCCTGACCTGCTCCATCCTGCTTAAACAGCAAATGTCATCACATTTTGAATTCTCTTTGGCTCTGAGGAAGGTCATACGGTCTCAGAAAGTTAGTTCTGCTTCTCTCACCACAGGTGCTGTCAGACCTGCTGTGATTTTCCAGGATTTTATGCTTTTCTTTCAGATTTCCAGCATCCGCACTATTTCGCTTTTATCCAGATAGATATAAACTGAGACAGTGTCTAGTGCAGTGCTTACTAATGGAGGGTCTAGATTATCATGAACTGAGACAGGGCCTAGTGCAGTGCTTACTGATACAGGGTCTAGATTAATGTAAACTGAGACAGGCTCACGTGCAGTGATGACTGATACAGGATCTAGATTAATATGAACCGAGACAAGCTCGAGTGCGGTGATTACAGACACAGGATCTAGATTAATATAAACTAAGACAGGGTCTAGTCCAGTGTTTACTGATACAGGGTCTCGATCAATATAAATTCAGACAATGTCCAGTGCAGTGATTACTGATACAGGATCTAGGTTGATATACACTGAGGCAGGCCATAGTGCAGTGATTACTCATACAGGGCTGAGATAAAAATAAACTAGGACAGGGGCTAGTGCAATGATTACTGATACAGGGTGTAGATCAATATAAACAGAGGCAGTGTCCTTTGCACTGATTATGATATAGGGTCTAGATCAATATAAACTGAAGCAGTGTGCAGTGCAGTAATTACTGATACAGGGTCTAGATTAATAAAACTTGAGATGGGGCCAAGTGCAGTGATTACTGTTACTGGGTCTAGGTTGATATAAACTGATGCAGGGGCTAGTGCAGTGGTTACTCATCAAGGATCTAGACTAATATAAACTGAGACAGGACCAAGTGCAGCGATTAATGATACATGGTCTAGATCAATATAAACTGAGGCAGTGTCCAGTTGAGTGATTACTGATACAGGGTCTTGATTAATATGAACTGAGACAGGGTATAGTACTGTGATTACTGATACAGGCTCTAGCTTGATATAAACTGAGACAGGGTGTTGTGCAGTGATTATTGATACAGGGTCTAGATAAACATAAACTGGGACAGGGGCTAGTGCACTGATTACTGTTACAGTGTCTGGACTAAAATAAACTGAGTCATTCTCTAGTTCTGTCATTACTGATACAAGTTCTGGACCAATATAAATTGAGTTAAGGCCTAGTGCCTTACTGATACAGGATATAGATTGAGATAAACTGAGGCATGGCATAGTGCAGTGATTACTCATACAGGGCCTAGATCAATATAAACTGAGTTAGGGTCTAGTGCAGTGATTACTGATACAGGGTCTAGATTAATAGAACTTGAGACAGGCCAAGTACAGTGATTACTGCTATAGGGTTTAGATTGATATAAACTGATGCTGGGTCTAGTGCAGTGATTACTGACACAGGGTCTAGATCAATATAAACAGAGACAGGGGCGAGTGCAGTGATTACTGATCCAGGGTCTATATAAATATATACTGGGATGGGGGCCAGTTCAGTGATTACTGATACAGGGTCTGGACTCTTATAAACTGAGGCATTTTCTAGCTCTGTCATTATTCATACAGGGTGTGGACTAATATAAACTGAGACAGGGTCGAGCGAAGTGATTACTGATACAGGATCTGGATTGATATAAGCAGAGGCAGGCCATAGTGCAGTGATTACTGATATAGGGTCTAGATCAATATAAACTGAAACAGAACATAGTGCAATGATGACTGATACAAGGTCTAGATGATAAAGACTGAGGCAGGGCATAGTGCAGAGATTACTGATACAGGGTCTAGATTAATGTAGACTGAGACAGAGTCTAGTGCAGTGATTACTGCTACAGGGCCGAAGTGAATATAAAGTAGGACAGAGGATAGTGCAGTGGTTAATGATACAGGATCAGGATCAATTTAAACTGAGGCAGTGCCCATTGCAATGATTACTGAAACAGGGTCTAAATTAATATGAACTGAGGCAGGGCCTAGTGCAGTGATTACTGATTTAGGGACCAGATTAATAGGAACTGAGGCAGGCCATAGTGCAGTGATTACTGATACAGGGTGTAGATCAATATAAACTGAGACAGGGCCCAGTGCAGTGATTACTGATAGACAGTCTAGGTTGATATAAAGTGAGGCAGGGCCTATTGCAGTGATTACCGACACAGGGACTAGAGTAATATAAACTAGGTCAGGGGCTAGTGCAGTGATTAATGATACAGGATGAGGATCAATATAAACTGAGACAGTGTCCATTGAAGTGATTACGGTTACAGGGTGTATATCAGTATAAACTGGGATAAGGTCCAGTGCAGTGATTAATGATGCAGGGTCTGGATTAATATAACATGAGACAGTGTCTTGTGCAGTGATTACTGATCCAATGTCTTGAAACTTATAAAACTGTGATAGTGTCTAGTGCAGTGATTACTGATACATGGTCTAGATTAATATGAACTGAGGCACGGCCTAGTGCAGCGATTACTGATTTAGGGTCTAGATTGATATAAACTAAGACAGGGCATATCAATTGATTGCTGATACAGGGTCTAAATTAATATAGGCGGGGGCAGGGCATATTGAAGTGATTACTGATACAGGGTCTAGGTTAATAGAAACTGAGAGAAGGCAAAGTGCAGTGATTATAGATTCAGGGTGCAGATTATTATAACCAGAACAGGGACGAGTGCAGAGATTACTGAAACAGAGCCTTGATTAATATAAATTGAGACAGGCTCTTGTACAGTAATTACTGATACAGGGTCTGAACTAACATAAACTGAGACAGGGCCTAGTGCAGTGTTCATTGATATAGGGCCTAGATACATATAACTGGGATAGGGGCTCGGGCAGTGATTACTGATACAGGGTCTAGGTTAATATATATTGAGACAGACCTAGTGCAGTGATAACTGAAACAGGGTCTAGATTCATAAAAAAAGCTGAGGCAGGGCATAGTGCAGGGATTACTGATACCGGGCCGAGATTAATATAAACTCAGAGAGGCTCAAGTGCTGTTATTACTGATATAGGGTCCAAATTGATATAAAATGGCATAGGGTCTAGTGCAGTGATTACTGATACAGGGCCTAGATTGATATAAACTGAGACAAGGCCCAGTGCTGTGGTTTGTGTTACAGGGTTGGATGCATATAAAATGGGACAGGGTCTAGTGCAGTGATTACAGATACAGGGTCCAGGTTAATTGAAACTGAGAAACAGTCCAGTGCAGTGCTTTTAGGTTCAGGGTGAAAATTATAATCACCAGAACAGGGTCAAGTACAGTGATTACTGAAACAGGGTCTTGATTAATATAAACTGAGACAGGCTGTTGTGCAGTAATTACTGATACAGGGTCTGAACCAACATAAAATGTGACAGGCCCTGGTGAAGTGTTCACTGATACAGGGCCTAGATAAATATAACTGGGACAGGAGCTCTTGCAGTGATGACTGCTGCAGGGACTAAATTAATATAAACTGAGACTGGATCTAGTGCAGTGATTACTGATAGAGGGACTAAGCTAATATAAAGTGAGACAGAGTCTAGAGCAGAGATAACAGATGTGGGACCAAGATCAATATAAACTGAGACAGGGTCTAGATCAATATCGACTGAGACAGTTTCTACTGCAGTGAATACTGATACAGGGTCTTGATTAATAAAAACTGAGACAGGGCCTAGTGCAGCGATCCCTGATTTAGGGCCTAGGTTAATATGAACTGAGACAGGCCATATTGCAGTGATTACTGAACAAGGCTCTAGGCTAATATAAACTGAGACAGGACCTAGTGCAGTGATTACTGATACATGGCCTAGATCAATAGAAACTGAGGCAGTGTCCAGTCGAGTGATTACTGATACAGGGTCTTGATTAATATAAACTGGGGCAGGGGCTAGTGCAGTGATTACTGTTACAGTGTCTGGACTAAAATAAGCAGAGGCATTCTCTAGTTCTGTCATTACTGATACAGGTTCTGGACTCATTTAAACTGAGATAAGGTCTAGTGCAGTGATTACTGCCATAGGGTTTAGATTGATATAAACTGATGCTGGGTCTAGTGCAGTGATTACTGGCACAGCGTACAGATCAATATAAACAGAGACAGGGGCTAGTGCAGTGGTCTGGACTCATATAAATGGAGACAGGGTCCAGCGAAGTTATTACTGATATAGGACCTGAATTGATATAAACTGAGGCAGACCATAGTGCAGTGACTAGTGATGCAGGGCCGAGATAAATAAAAGCGAGGACAGCGGTTAGTGCAGTGATTACTGATATGGGGTCTAGATCAATATAAAGTGAGGGTGTCCATTGCACTGATTATTATACAGGGTTTGATTTATATAAAATGAGACAGGCTGTAATGCCAGGATTACTGATGCAGGGTCTGGATCAATATAAAATGAGACAGTGTCCAGTGCGGTGATTACTGATACAGTGTCTAGATTAATATAAACTGAGACAGAGCCTAGTGCGATGATTACTAATACAGGGTCTAGATGATAAAAACTGAGAGAGAGCCTAGTGCAGTGATTACTGATTCAGGGCCAAAGGTAAATATAAAGTAGGACAGAGGTTGGTGCATTGATTAATGATACAGGATCAATATCAATATAAACTGAGACAGTGTCCATTGCACTGATTACTGATGCATGGCCTAAATTAATATGAACTGAGTCAGGGCCCAGTGCAGCGGTTGCTGATTTAGGGTCTGGATTAATATGAACTGAGGCAGGCCATATTGCAGTGATTACTGACACAAGGACTAGATTAACATAAACTAGGACAGTGGATAGTGCAGTGATTAATGATACAGGACCAGGATCAATATAAACTGAGACAGTGTCCATTGAAGTTATTACAGTTACAGGGTGTACATCAATATAAAATGAGACAGTGTCTAGAGCAGTGATTACTGATCCTAGGTCTTGGTAAAAATAAAACTGAGATAGTGTTTAGTGCAGTGATTACTGATACGTGGTCTTGATTAATATGAACTGAGGCATGGCCTAGTGCAGCGATTACTGATTTAGGGTCTAGATTGATACAAACTAAAGTAGGGAAAATTGCAGTAATTGCTGATGCAGGGTCTAGATTGAAATAACCTGAGGCAGTACATATTGCAGTGATTACTGATACAGGGTCTAGGTTAATAGAACTGAGAGAGGGCCAAGTACAGTGATTATAGATTCAGGGTGCAGATTATTATAACCAGAACAGGGACGAATGCAGTGATTACTGAAACAGGGCCTTGATTAATAGAAACTGAGACAGACTCTTGTACAGTAATTACTGATACACGGTCTAAACTAACATAACCTGAGACAGGGCCTGGTGCACTGTTCAATGACACAGGGCCCAGATAAATATAACTGGGACAGGGACTCGGGCAGTGATTACTGCTGCTGGGACTAAATTAATGTAAACTGAGATAGGACCTAGTGCAGTGATTACTGATACAGGGCCTAGATTGATAAACAAAATGATGCCTGGCATATTGCACAGATTCTAGCTTAATATAAACTGTGGCAGGGCCGAGTGCAGTGATTACTGACACATGGTCTCAATCAATATGAACTTAGACAATGTCCAGTGCAGCGATTACTGATGCAGAGCCTAGATTAATATAAACTGAGGCAGGGCCTCATGCAGTGATAATTGATACAGGGTCTAGATTAATAGAAACAGAGAGAGGGCCAAGTCCAGTGATTACTGATAGAGGGTCTAAATTGATATAAACTGAGGCAGGGCATATTGCAGTAGTTACTGATACACTGTCCCAATCAATATAAACTGAGATAGGTCCAAGTGCAGCATTTACTGATACAGGGTCTGGATTAATATAAAGTGAGACAGGGCCTCGTGCAGTCATTACTGGTACAGGATCTAGATTAATATAACCTGAGACGGGGCTTAATGCAATTATTACTGATAGATGGTCTGGACTAATATAAACTGAGGCAGGCCATAGTGCAGTGATGACTGATACAGGATCTAGATTAATATAAACTGAGACAGAGTCTAGCACAGTGTTTATTAATACAATGTCTCAATCAACATAAACTCAGACAATGTTGAGTGCAGTGATTATTAATACAGGATCTAGGTTAATGTAAAGTGAGGCATGCTCTAGTGCAGTGATTCCAGGCACAGGATCTAGCTTAATATAAACTGAGACAGGTTCATGTGCAGTAATTACTGATACAGGGTCTCAATGAATATAAACTCAGACAATGTCCAATGCTGTGATTACTGATACAGGGCCGAGATAAATATGAACTGAGGCAGGGCCTACTGCAGTGATTACTGATACAGGGTCTAGGTTAATAGAAACTGAGAGAGGGCCAAGTGCAGTGATTATAGATTCAGGGTGCAGATTATTATAACCAGAACAGGGACGAGTGCAGTGATTACTGAAAAAGGGGCTTTATTAATATAAACTGAGACAGGCTCTTGTACAATAATTACTGACACACGGTCTGAACTAACATAAACTGAGACAGGGCCTGGTGAAGTGTTCATTGATATAGGGCCTAGATAAATATAACTGGGACGAGGCTCGGGCAGTGATTACTGCTACAGGGTCTAGATTGACAAAAAAAAACCTGAGGCAGGACATAGTGCAGGGATTACTGATACCGGGTCGAGATTAATATAAACGGAGAGAGGCTCAAGTGCAGTGATTACTGATAGAGGGTCCAAATTGATATAAAATGACATAGGGTCTAGTGCAGTGATTACTGATACAGGGTCTAGATTGATATAAACTGAGACAAGATCTAGTACCGTGATTTGTGTTGCAAGCTTGGATGCATATAAAATGAGACAGGGTCTAGTGCAGTGATTACAGGTACTCCAGTGCAGTGCTTTTAGGTTCAGGGTGCAAATTATTATTACCAGAACAGGGTCAAGTGGAGTGATTACTGAAATGGGGTCTTGATTAATATAAACTGAGACAGGCTCTTGTGTGGTAATATCTGATACAGGGTCTGAACCAACATAAACTGAGACAGGGCCTGGTGAAATGTTCACTGGTACAGGGCCTAGATAAATACAACTGGGACAGGAGTCTTGCAGTGATGACTGCTGCAGGGACTAAATTAATATAAAATGAGACTAGATCTAGTGCAGTGATTACTGATAAAGGGACTAGGCTAATATAAAGTGAGACAGAGTTTAGTGCAGAGATAACTGATGTGGGGTCAAGATCAATATAAACTGAGACAGGGTCTGTTGCAATGATCACTGATACAGGGTGTAGATCAAAGTCAACTGAGACAATGTCCATTGCAGTGATTACTGATCCAGGGTCTTGATTGATAAAAACTGAGACAGGGCCTAGTGCAGTAATTAATGTTACAGGGTCTAGATTAATATAAACTGAGAGAGCCTCAAGTACAGAGATTACAGATACAGGGTCTAGATTATTATATCCTGAGACAGATCTAGTGCGGAGACTACTGATACATGGTCTAGCTCAATATAAACTGCGGCAGGGCACAGTGCAGTGATTACTGATGCAGGCTCTAAAGTAATGTAAGCAAGACAAGGTCTAGTACGGTGATTACTTCTACAGGGTCTAGATTGATAAAAACTGAGACAGGGCAGAATATAACTCTAAAATTGGCTTAGTTGTAGGAGACAGAGGGTGATGACAGAAGGACGCTTTAGTTACTGGAAGCCAGTGTCCAGTGGCGTACCAAAGGGATCTGTGCTGTGTCCCCCATTATTTGTTATTTATATAAACGATATAGATGACTACATGTGGGGCAGGATTAGTAAGTTTGCGGATGACACAAAGATTGGCCAGTTGGTTAACAGTGATGTTGAGTGTTTTGGGCTACAGGAAGATATAGATGGAATGGTCAAATGGGCAGATAAGTGGCAGATGGAATTTAGCACTGAAAAGTGCGAGGTGATACACTTTGGAAGGAGTAATTTGATTGGAAGTATTCAATGAATGGGATGACACTAGGAAGTTCTGAGGAACAAAGGGACCTTGGCGTGTGTGTCCATTGATCTCTGAAGGTGGAGGGGCATGATAGTGGGGTGGTGAAAAAGGCATATGGGACACTTGCCTTTATCAATCGAGGCATAGGTTACAAAAGTAGGGAGGCCATGTTGGAGTTGTATAGAACCTTGGTGAGGTCACAGCTGGAGCACTGTATGCAGTTTTGGTCAACACATTATAGGAAGGATGTGATGCACTGGAGAGGGTGCAGAGGAGATTCACCGGGATGTTGTCTGGTATGAAACATTTAAGTTATGAAGAGAGGTTGGATAGACTTGGGTTGTTTTCATTGGAGCAGAGAAGACTGAGGGGAGACCTGATCGAGGTGTACAAGATTATGAGGGGCGTGGACAGGGTGGATAGGGAGCAGCTGTTCCCCTTAGTTGAAGCGTCAGTCACGAAGGGACATAAGTTCAAGGTGAGGGGCAGGAGGTTTAGGGGGCTTTTGAGGAAAAACTTTTTTACCCAGAGGGTGGTGACGGTCTGGAATGCGCTGCCTGGAAGGGTGGTGGAGGTGGGTTGCCTTACATCTTTTAAAAAGTACCTGGATGAGCACTTGGCACGTCATAACATTCAAGGCTATGGGCCAAGTGCTGGTAAATGGGATTAGGCAGGTAGGTCAGGTGATTCTCACGTGTCGGTGCAGGCTCGATGGACCGAAGCACCTCTTCTGCACTGTGTGATTCTGTGATAATATAAACTGATTACTGATACAGGTCTAGATCAATGTCAAGTGAGACAGCGTCTAGTGCAGTGATTACTGGCACAGAATTTAGATTAATATAAACTGTGACAGGGCCTAGTGCAGTGATTACTGACACAGGGACGAGATTATTATAAACTAGGACAGGGGCTAATGCAGTAATTAATGGTACAGGATCAGGATCAACATAAACTGAGACAGTGTCCTTTCCAATGATTACTGATAGAGGGTCTGGACTAATATAAACTGAATCAGGGCCTAGAGCAGTCATTACTAATACAGGGTCAATATTAATAGAAACTGAGACAGGGCCAGTGCAGTGTTTACTGATACATGGTCCTGATCAATATAAGCTCAGACAATGTCCAGTGCAGTCTTTACTAATACAGGGTCGAGATTAATAGAAACTGAGACAGGGCCTAGTGCAGTGATTACTGATACAGGGTCAGGATTAATAAAAACTGAGACAGGCCTAGTGCAGAGATGACTGACACAGGGTCTAGATTAATGTAAACTGAGACAGGGTCTACTGCAGTGATTAATGATACAGGGTCTAAATTAATATAAACTGAGACAGTGTGTAGTGCAGTGATTCCTGATATATGGTCTGGACTAGAATAAACTGAGACAGGGCCAAGTACAAGAATTACTTCATCATTGACGCTCATATCCCAAGAACAAATTAAAATGCTGCAAAATACTGCGGATTCGGGAAATCTAAAGCAGGGCAAAAAATAACCACTCAGCAGGTCAGTGGGCATCAATAGAGAGAGAAACAGGTCAAACGTTCAGGCTGATGACAGGTGCAAAATCTCCCTTGGTACCAATCTATAGAGCAGGACTGTTCTCTCCACTATCCTAGACCAGTATTCATTCTTCAACTAAAATCACATCTTATCTCGTCATTTTTCGCAGCTCTATTCATGGGAGCTTGCTGTGCACAAATCACCGGATGGAGTTCCAACATTTCAGCAGTAACTGAACTTCAACAAATGTACATCAATGAATTTCAAGGGCTTTAGGACGTCCTGGGGTCATAAGCAGCGTTCTATAAATGCAAATTCTTCCTAAATGTTAACATTTTAAAATGCTAGTTGTGATATGTTGAAAACTCTGAGATTAATATGATTATAGGTCGCTCCTCTGGCTGCTGTTTTAAATTGTCCATTTTTAATCGGTTCAATCTTCCAACAAATTGACATTCGGTGTAATCCCAGCCTGTTCAAATATTCATCATTGATTGTGACAGTAGAACTTTCAGAATTGAATTATTAATTTAAATGTATTTTTAATTATTTGAAATAAATAACATCTGTTCTAATGGACGTTGAAAAAGTTTCTATTAATTTTGTACCAACTGTCAATATTCTTAAAATAAACCCTTGTTTTGAGTTGAAACCAATCAATAAGTGTCTGTGTTTATCTGGTTTTGCTGCCATGAACACTTCATTGAAATCAGTGAGGCGTTTATGTAAATAAACACAGAAATAGAAGTCCCAGATTAGATTCTGGAGACACAAAAACACAACAAATATTTCCCCATCAACACAGCACAGAAATAGAGTCAAACATGCAAATACATCAACCGATTTCAGTAGTAATTGTTTTTTGGGCATTTTTAAAATCAGTTATATGAGAATTATATCAGGATGATATCTATGTTCAGAATTAAGAAAGATTCCCACTTATCATGAAGTATAATGACATGGCAAATGTGTTTGTAAAGATTTCCTGTACCCTCTTTCTCTCTCTGTCTCTTTCTCCTCTCTGGTTCTGTGTCTTGTCTCTCCACCATGGGTCACTGTCTTTACTCCACAACATGAAGTCAATGCCTAGCCAATGTATTCTCTCAGCCCGATTCATGCACTTCAATCTAAATGGATCTAATGAAATGGATTGGAATCCGTAGAGGGAACTTTACTCTAAATCTGTTCTGAGCATTCACTGACCTGGGAGTGCTTGATGGGAAACTGCAGGTGAAACTTTACTCTGTATCTAACCTGTGTTGCAGCCAGTAGCGAGGATTTGGTGTGGCTGTGCCGAAGGATCTTTCCCTGTATCTAGCCCCTGCTGTCCCTGCCTTTGGAGTGTCTGATGGGACAGTGTAGAGGGAGCTTTACTTTGCACCTAACCTTCACTGCGACTGCCCTGGGACTGTTTGATATGACTGTGTAGAGGGAGATTTACTCTGTATCTAAATTGTGGTATACCTGGCCTGGGAGTAATTGATAGGGCAGTTTAGAGGGAGCTTTACTCCGCATCTAAACCATGCTCTATTTGACATGGCTGTGTTTGATGAGACAGTGTAAAGGGAGATTTGCCCCGTATCAAAGCCCTGGGAATGCCTGATGTGACGGTGCAGAGGCAGCTTTCCTCTTAACCTGCCCCCAGTGTCGAGCTTCCTGGGAAGTGTCTGATGAAGAGTGCAGAGGAAACTTTACACTGCATAGAACCCTTACCCTACATGCCTTAACTGTGTTTGAGCTGACAATGTAGAGGAAGTTTTACGCTGTATCTGAACGGTGTTGTACCTGCCCTGGGAATGTTTGATGGCGATAGTGTAGAGGGAGATTCACCCTGAATCTAACCCGTGCTTTGCCTGCCTTGGGAGTTTTTCATGTGGCAATGTAGAGGGAACTTTACATTATTAATGTAGCCCCATGCTACACCTGTCCTGGGGCTGTTTGATGGAGCCTTGTCTATGCATTACACTAGACTGTGTCTAACCATATCTAACCCGTGCTGTATCTGCCCTGGGAGTGTTTCATGGTGACAGTGTCGAGAGAGTTTCCCTCTCTCTAACCTGTGCTGCATCTTCCCTAGGAGTGTTCAATGTGGCAATGTAGAGGTAGCTTTAAATTCTGTGCCTAGCCCCATGCTGCACCTGTCCTGGGAGTGTTTGATGGGACAGTAGACCCTGTCTCGATATTGCGTTCGAACGTGACCCTGTCCTTGCTTATATTACACAGACCAGACCCTTTCTCTGTTTATATTACACTAGGCCCTGTCCCTGTTTATATTATACTCGACATGTCTCTGTTTATATTGCACTAGACGGTGTCTCTGTTTATATTTCACTAGACGGTATCTCTGTTTATATTGCACTAGGCCTTCTCCCTGTTTATATGACACTCAACATGTCTCTTTTTTATATTCGACATGTCTCTGTTTATATTGCATGAGACGCTGTCTCTGTTTATATTGCACTAGGCCCTGCCCTGGTTTATATTACACTAGACCCTGTTTCTGTTTATGTTACACTGATCCCTGTCTCGGTTTACATTACATTAGACCCTGTCTCTGTTTATATTATACTAGGCTCTGCCCCTGTTTGTATTACACTTGATATGTCACTGTTTATATTACGCTCGGCATGTCTCTGTTAATATTATACTCGATATGTCTCTGTTTATTTTGCACTAGATGCTGTCTCTGTTTATATTACATTCGATCCGGTCTCTGTTTATATTGCACTAGGCCCTGCCCCTGTTTATATTAAACTGGGCCCTGTATGTTTATAATACACTGGACCCTGTCTCTATTTATATTACACTGGACCCTGTTTCTGTTTATATTACTCTAGACCCTGTCTTTGCTTCTATTAAACAAGGCCCTGTTTCTGTTTATATTATAATTGGCCTCTCTCTGTATATATTAATCTGTTTCTGTATTTCAGTAGACGCTGTCTCAGTTCTGTGCTAGATCATATCTGTATTTAAATTACATTAGACCCTGCCTCAGTTATTACTGCACTGCACAAGTGCAATAATGTGGAAATTGGCTGGGGTGGAAATAGTGAAGATAAGGGAACAATTATCATGGGTGCCTATTTAGAAGTTATGACTTGTCCTCCCTGCATCCCAGATTTGTGTTCATGATCCGCAGACCTCTCTTATCTTGCGGCTGTTTAAATTAAACCATTTAACTCCTATTTCCAGGGTCTAGTGCAATGAAGTAAGGGAATATACTAATGTAATATAAACAGAGGACAATTACATAAATAACTGAGACAGGACCTAATGTTACAGAAACAGAAACATGGACTAGAACAGTTGCAATGAGACAGGCCCAGTGTAATATGAACAGAGACCTGGTGGAGAGCAGCAATAACTGAGACATGGTCCCGTGTTACAGAAACAGAAACATGGACTAGAGTAGTGACAATGAGACAAACTGAGTGTAATATGAACAGAGACATGGTGGAGAGCAGCAATAACTGAGACAGGGTCTAGTATTACAGAAACATGGACTAGAGCAGTAACAATGAGACAGGCCCAGTGTAGTATGAACAGAGGCATGGTGGAAATCAGCAATACTGAGACAGAGTCTAGTATTACAGAAACATGGACTAGAGCAGTAACAATGAGACAGGCCCAGTGTAGTATGAACAGAGGCATGGTGGAGAGCAGCAATACTGAGACAGGGTCTAGTATTACAGAAACATGGACTAGAGCAGTAACAATGAGACAGGCCCAGTGTAGTATGAACAGAGGCATGATGGAGAGCAGCAATATTGACACCAGATGCCCTGAAGTCCCACAGAACCAGATAAGATATGGGTGGAGATACCTCCTGGTGATTACCACCTATTGCCCTTCCTCAACTGATGAATCTATACTCCTTCATCTTTAGCACTGCGTGGAAGAAACACTGAGGGTAGCAAGGGCAACGGATGTGCTGTGAACTTTCAAAATCAATTACCATTTGACAAGACCATGAATACCAGAGCTGGATGAGTCCTGAATGACGTATCTGCCAGAATGGACCTGCCACAGATGGTTAGAAAGCCAACACGAGGGAAAACTTTACCTGATCTCCGGCCCATCACACTATCGGTATAGGTGAGATTGACCCCTGCACTGTCCTTGTGGAAACCAAGGCCGGTATTCACACTAAGCACATTCTCCATTGTGTTGTGCGGCACTGCCACTGTACTAAACAGGATACATTCAGAACAGGTCTAGCAGTTCAAAACTTAGCATCAACGAGATACTGTTGGTCATTAACAGCAGGATAGTTGCATTCAATCACACCCTGTAATCTCATGGACCAGAATATCTCTCACTCAAACCTTAGTGTGCCTATCCACAGATTCTTGAAGGTAGTAGAGCAGGTAGATGAGGTGGTTAAGAAGGCATATGGGTTACTTGCCTTTATTAGCTGAGGCATAAAAGAGCACAAGAGCAGGGAGGTTATGCTGGAACTGTATAAAACGTTAGTTAGGCCACAACTGGAGCACTGCGTGCAGTTCTGGTCACCACATTTCTAGGAAGTATGTGACTGCACTGGAGAGAGTGCAGAGGAGATTTACCAGGATGCTGTCTGGGCTGGAGGGTCTGAGATATGAGGAAAGATTGGATAGGCAGTGGCTGTTTTCCTTGGAGCAGCGATGGTTGAGGGGGTGCTGAGGGGCATAGATAGGGTGGATAGGAAGGCACCTTTTCCATTAGTAGGGAGGTCAAAAACCAGAGAGCAGAGATTTTAGATAAGAGGTAGAAGGCTGAGAGGGGAGTTGAGGAGAATCTTTTTTCACCCAGAGGGTGGTAGGAATTTGGAACTCACTGCCCGAAAGGGTGGTTGAGTCAGAAACTCTAGTAACATTTAAGAAGGATTTAAATGTTCACTTCAGCTGCCATAGCCTCCAGGGCTATGGGCCAAGCGTGGGGAAATGGGCTGAGTGTAGTCAGATCTTTGTTTACTGGGGCGGAAACGATGGGCCGAATGGCCTCCATCTGTGCTGTAAACGTCTCTGAGTCTATAAGTCTAACATCCAGCATGGGAACAATGAGGAATGTAGGCCAGCAGGTCAGAAGCAAGACCAGGCATACCTGAAAATGATGAACCATAGCGTGAAGCTAGAACACTGTACGTAATGGACAACAGATCAGGTCCGTCCCCTTGCAGCTCAATCAGTCTACTCTCAATCATCAGTAAATTGACTGAAGGTGTCGCCGACCTGCTCACCAAAGCTCAGACTGGATCCACCAGGATCAGCCAGCATCAAAGCTCATTGTAAAATTGGCCTGAACATGAACAAGAGAGCGAACTTCCAGACATGATGTATGAGTGCTTCAGTACTTGATGTCAAAGTAGCTATTGACTGAGTGTGGCATCAGGAAGCCTTGGAAAGTGTCAGGTCAACGGGAATCAGGGGCAAGTTTCTCCACTGGCTGGAGTCACACCTAGCGAATAAGAAGATGTTGTGTTGTTGAAGACCAATCATCTCAGCACCAGGACATCATTGCAGGAGTCTCTCAGAGAAGTGTCCTTGGTCCAACCATCTTCAGCAGCTAAATCAATGACCTTCCCTTCATCACCGGGTCAGGAGTGGGGATGTTCGCTCATATTTTCACAGACTTCAGTTCCATTTATGACCTCTCAGATGATGAAACCGTCCTTACTTATTGCATCTTGAACTGGACAAGTTTGCGCTGATAAGTTGCAAGTGATATCAGCAGCACACAAGTGCGTGGCAATGACCAACTCCAACAATAAAGAAACCAAACATCTCCCCTTGACGTTCAAAAGACATTACCGTCGCTGAAACCCACCATCAACGTTGTGCAGGTGCCATTGAACAGAAACTGAACTGGACCAGCCATATAAATACTGTGGCTACAAGAGTGGGTCAGAGGCAGGGGATTCTGTTGTGAATAACTCACCTCCGGATTCCCCGAAGCCTTTCCAACTTCTGCAAATCTGCAAGTCAGATGCCCGTTGGAAATTGTTTACTTTCCTGGACGAATGTAACTGCAGCAACGCTCAAGAATCTCCACACCAACCAGGGGAAATCAACCCCCTGATAGGCACCTCATCCAGGAGTTAAACATTCACTCCCTTCACCACAGACACGCTGTGGCTGCAGTGTGTACCATCCACAAGATGCACTGCGGTAACTCGCCAAGTCCTCTTCAACAACACATTCCACGCCCGTGGCCTCCACCTCCCAGACTAACAAGGACAAGAAGCACATGGGAACACAATGTCCTGCTTCCTCCTACACATACAACTCTATCGGTGAGAAATTGATCTTAGGCGCTCGCATAGAAGAGATATCTGATATCTAATTCTGCTGACTGCACTGAAAATGAATATCGTGTACGGCCGATCCGATACTGCCCGTTTCAGGTTACTGCCAGATACCGATTTCTAGCCTAACATTTTTATTTATAATGTTGTCTCTCATCTCAGAGAAACATGGAGTAACGCAGCCATAATTTAAACAGAGGCATAGATAAAAGCAAAACACTGCGGATGCTGGAAATCTGAAATAAAAACAGAAAATGCTGGACAAACTCAGCAGTTCTGACAGCACCTGTGGGGAGAGAAACAGAGTTAACGTTTCGAGTCCGTATGATTCTTCTTCAGAGACATAGTCTAGTGCCGTAGTTACAATGACCCGGTCTGGCGTGATGTAGACATAGTCAAGGTCTTATATAATATAAACGGAGACAGGGTCCGGTGCAATGCAAACTGAGATGGCTTCCAGTGGAACATTAACGAGATAGGGTCTATTTTAATACAGAGGCCTGATCCAGCGCAATAGAAATAAAGTAGTTCCCAGGACATTAATAATCGAACCAGGATCCTGTATAACATGGGAGGGACGATTGTGCAGTGGGAACGTCACTGGATCAGTGACCCAGAGATCCAGGCCTTTTCCCTGGGGATAGGGGTTTGAATCACGTTATGGCAGCATGTGGAATCCAAATTCAATTATTAAATCTGGATTTGAGAGCATGTCTCAATAATGGTGACCATGAACCCATAATCGATTATCATAAACATCCATCTGGTTCACCAATGTCTTTTAGGGAAGGAAATCTGCAGCCCTTTCCCAGTCTGGCCTACAATTTTTTTATTTGTTCATGGTAATGGGAGCGGCGCTGGCTAGGCGAGCATTTATTGCCCATCCCTAATTGCCCTTGAGAACCGTGTGGCTTGTTAGGCTAGTTAGGAGTCAACTACATTGCTCTGGGTCTGGAGTCACATGCAGTCCAGGCCAGGTGGCATTAGATGGGTTTTTACGACAATGGTTTCATAGCCACTATTCGGCTTTTGAATTCAAATTTCACCATCTGTCGTGGTGGGATTCAAACCCAGATCCCCAACGAATTAGTAGCCCAGTGAGAATACCACTACGCCATACATATAGCGCCCGACGCACAATTTTGTGGAGCCTCATTCTACGGTTATTTGTTTAATTGCCCACCACCATTAACTACTGGATGTGACAGGACTGCAGAGGTAAATCCAATCCGTTGGATGTGGGATCTTCCAGGCTGTGTGATATAAATATTGGTCTTGACTGGTGCAGTATTAATTGAAGCAGGGTACGGTGAAATATAAACAGGTACAGTGTTTGGTCTAACATATGCACAGATGGAGTCCAATTTAAAAAGACAGAGACAGAGTCCAGTGTAGTGTTAATTGAGACAAAACCTGCTTCATAGAATGTATCCTTCAAGATTTCAAGTCCATCTGCTGGCCAAATGTTGCAATTGCAGCTGCTGTGAAAATGTCGCTGTCAGGTTCGACCTTTGATATTATTTTATCAAGAATCCACTTCCCTGGATGTCGTACCACAACGCCTTCCACGGGAGATGTCAAAATTTAACAAAATTCAACTAATTGCAGATGAACGTGGTTGATTAGCGCACGTTAAAGTCAGCACCAAAGTAAAGTGCCAATTCCTGGAATATATCTTTGTTCATCTTGATTAAAGGGAGGGATGTTGATCAGGGAGCTGAAAAGAGAGGGCGGGAACTTTAATGTCCACCTCAACAAACATAGTGTTGGGGAGAGTTTATGGTTCACGATACCACCTGAAAGACAGTTAGGGTCATTTTCTTCGATAGATCAGTGTGACGGAGCCACCCAGGAAGTCATGATGGGATCTTCAGCTGAAGCACAAGTTGCCATCTTGGTCTGTGTGTGTGTGAGGGAGAGGGAAAGGGAGAAGCACATCATATTGTTTACAACTGAAATTTACGAAGATCCTGGCCAACATTCTATCTATGAAAGGTCACAGACACACAATGGAAACAAATCCATTTCAGAATTGCTTGTGGCTGAGGAGGCCAATGGTTGTCAGACAGGTTCTGCCAGAAGTGCTGCACATGAAGCTACAAAATGTCGTTGTGGGTTGTTTTTATTTCCCCAGTGATGACCTTGATTGCCAAACCGCTGTAGCCGCTGGTCATCATGGTGGTTCACGCCAACCCATCGGAGGTGTCACCATTTTCTAAGTCATCAGTTAATTACACTCAGTTGTAATAATTTATATTTAGAGCCTTCACTTCAAGCGTCTTTCAAACGGAGCTTTGGGCGTCCCACTGGTTGTCTGGCTCCGGCTACCTCAACTTAAAGAAAGCCGTTGTGTATGTTTTCCAACCTGCGAATGTCCCCAAGCCACCAAAACCACGAATGTTTGATGAGTTCTGCAGTCTTGGGAGCTCTGCCTTTGAGAGTTCCACTGCATTCGTGACTTTACCCTGCCAGCACATACCCATAATGCGCAGCAGGCAGTGAAGATGGAAATTGTGGAGCTTCTTTTCTTGATAACTGTAATTCGTCCATGTTTCACAGCCATACAGCAAGATGCTGAGAACACAGGCCTTATAAACCATCAGCTTGGTCCTAAGGGTCAGTTTGATGTTATTCCAGGGGCGTTTCATGAATCTGTCAAAGGTGGCAGTTGCTTTCCCCATACGGGTATCAAGTTCTGCATCAAGGGACAGGCTGCCTGTCACCGTGGAACCCAGGTAGCGGAATGTACTTACATGCGGTTGTTATTTAGTGTGATCAATGGCGGAAATGCAACACCTTGTCCCATGACCACGGCTTTCTTCATGCTTATAGTCAGGGAGAACAAGTTACAGGCATGAAAGAGTCAGTTCATGAGTCTTTGTGGATGAGTTTCCATTTTGATAACAGAGTTATTAGCGTGGAGGAATCCTCTGATCAGGATGCAATGTGGTTTTGTCTTCGTTTTCAGTCTTATAGAGTGTGGGGCTTGCGGTCTGACCGAGTGTGTGAGTAGATTCCTTCCACATCTACAGGGAAGGCAAAGATCAGCAGCATGGAGAAGTTGCCAAACAGTAGGACTAAGGCACATGTTTCACTCCTTTCTTCACTCCGAATCTGTCGGAAGTAGAATCATCAATTTGTACAGTGCAGCGCACGTTGCCATGGAAGGAGTGAATGAGACTGAGGAGCTTTGGTGAACAGCCAATTTTCCCCAAAATCTTGTAGAGTCCTGTTCTGCTAATGGTGTCCAATATATGGAGGAAATCATGTCCAGAGTATATCTTCCGACACAAACACCACACGATGCTCGGGCCTGCAAGTAGATGAAGCCTTCAAAGTATGACCCGAGCAAAGGCCTTCCCCGTGACTCTATGAGTGACATATCCCTGTAGTTGTTGTAGTCTCAGCTGTCAGCTTTGTTTCCAGATAGTTGATGGTTTTTGCATTATGCATCTCCTGTGATCTCCTGAACGGATCTTAACTTTCAGCAGAGAAGGAGAAGGTCGTAAAGGCTGAAATAAATAAATAATTATACAGATCAAATATTATCAATTCACGAAGGTAAATAATTATATTCAGGAATTATCACCAATTCACAAAGATAAATAATTATATTCACCAATTATCATCAATTCACAAAGATTAATTATTATAATCACCAATTATAACCATTCACAAAGATAAATAATTGCATTAACCAATTATTTTCAGCATTTTATTCCATATAAAATGTAATTGCGGTTCATTTAATATCATTAACATTGATTGAGATCACATTGACCATTCTGTCAGCAAGGAATCACATCTGTCCCAGAATTCAGTGAGAAATGGAATTAAATAAGACCCAGGGTAATGAGCAGCTACCCAACAGCCTCTGCGCTTTATTGACAAGTAATCATCTCATCATCACACAGAAACTCCTGATATATAACTGGAGTGTGTGAGGATTTGTAAAGTGTTGGCATCAATGAAACTACCTGGACCTGACTGTACGTTAATAAATATTTAAATCCAGATGTGTTATTTCCCTTGTTTGGAAAGTAATGAAACATTTGCGGCTCTCCAGTGAGTTTCACACTATTCCTGTTACCACAGTAATAATGTTTAGTCTGTTACCTTGGGTGAGGTTATGTTGAATGTTTTGTTGAATTTGAAAGGACCACATGTTCCAAATATTACAATCCTCCATCCTAATCCGAATTATGTACCCGCTTCCTGTCTTAAAGATAATGATTCAGCATCAGCAGGGAAGAATCACCAGTATCGCAGGGACATCTCCAGCCTCCACTTGGTGACGTTCAACTCGTTAGTTCCAGGTAGCCAGGGGATTGAATTCATCCGGAAAATCTGGAAGGGTTGAAGGGATTCGACTGACACAAATGAAATACGGGACCTGCTTCAAGGTATGAAGTAGTCAAGCACAAAACTGAGAACGTAGGACAACATCTTTCAGGAGCATCTATCAGTACATCGATCAATCCATTCACTGATTCCTTAATCAAAATATTCAGGCATTCAACTATCATTCATTCCTGTATCACCGCAGTCATCCCTCCATTCTCTGGCAGATGACGGTGTTGTATTGTTGTCACTGGGCTAGTAACCCAGAGACCCAAACTATTCTTCTGGGGGCACGAATTCAAATCCTGCCATGGCAACAAGTGGAATCTAAATTCAATAATAAATATGGGATTGAAAACTGGTCTCAGTGAAGGGAACCATGAAACTGTTATCGATTGTGTAAAAACTCATCTGGTTCACTAATGTCCTTCAGGAAAGGAAATCTGCCACCGTACCTGGTCTGGCCTACCTGTGACTCCAGGTCCACAGCAATATGGTGGACTCTAACTGCCCTCTGAAATGGCCCAGCAAGGCACTCAGTTCAAGGGCAATTCGGGACTGGCAGCAAATGCTGTCCTTGGCAGTGACTCCCACATTCAGTGAAAGACTAAAGGGGCAAAAAATCACACAAACATACATGTTTATCTATTACAAAATGTGTCCTTTCTCTGAGCCCTCTTTGATAGTCTGTAATTCTTTCTCTCCATCCATCCATCGATCACAATATTATGATGTATTGAAGAGATCCTCCAATGAGCTATTGATGCTAACACGGTGTCAGAGAAGCTAGATAACTTTTCTTTCCTGAGTGATTTGGACAGTTCACATAAGTTCACAAATTAAAAAATAAAATTGACTCCAGTGTTGTTGCTAGGTAGATTTATGTACAAATAGGACTTGTTGACAATGTTAAGGGTTTGAAGTTGGCTTGCAGCCAAGCGGTCAGTACTGAGGAAACAGACCTTTGATTTACTGCACAAACCCCCAGATGCTTCCTGTAAATAACATTGGACATTGGAGCCTCCCTGACTGCAGCCGGCTAGCTTGCTGCCAAATACTGTGTGGGGCGGATTAGCCTGGATATGAATGAACAAAATGGGATTTAGCCATTCAAACAATAAATGTTTCTATCGCACACGAAAGACATTTTAAATGGGGCTTTATCAAAGGAAGTATGGTAATCAATGCCGTGTTCACTATGAGATTAAACACGATCAGGAAATATGAAATTGACTATATACTATTTAATTTATATTATTTCTAAGTAAAGAGAATTCCAGTTATTAAAGCCGGTTTATTTAGAACTTCATGAAGTGCGATTCTCCTAGTCTAATGAGATGAGCGGAATGGCAAAAAAATTAAAATAAATTAAATTAAAAGAAAATCATAGAATTGTCTTGAACCCGCAGGAATTCCTTGAATATTCTCAGAATTGTGCGCCTCATTTAACCTGAGGGGTCTCTTACACCTGATTAGCACCGTGTTCTGTACAGTTAAATTTGTGCTGATTTCGATTAGTTAACAGTCCCTCTCATAGCTGCCAATGAGTGGAGAAATGACAAGTTCATGACCCGCTTCAGTGGAAGATAAAGCATTTATTCTTGTGATACTGTGTAATATGCCGCAAAGTCCTGTGTTCCCAATGCCAGTGAAAGGTAGACAGCCGGTGGCCAATTAAATTAGCTGAAATGATTTGGATGCTGAAGGATAACTTTGCTGATCTCCGCGTCCGTTCTGATTCATTAACTTCTTTGTCAGAAGTTGTAAATTTTATGTTTCTCTGTCAACTCACTGTTTAATTATCAGGCAGGCGGGCTTCTTTTACCGCTAATTTTCACAGGGCTGTCTTCGGGTCAGGGGCTATTCGAGAAATGCAAGGAGAGACATTGTATAATGTGAGGAGATTCTTCTTATCTCCAGACCCAAATTGTACAGCGATAGCCACCCGCACTGTAAATAGAATCACACTGTTCACTCCCCGTATTTAGTTGCATAAATCAATAATAATTCTTGTGACTGATGATACTTTATTGCTGTATCGAGATAGAGACCCGGAGTTGCTGCAATACAGACTGACAGTCCCTTTATTCCCTGATAATGTAATTTATTTTTTTAGGTTCCACCCCTTGTGAAGAGGTGTAGAAATAAATGGACTTAATTTTCAATGGAATTAGTTTTTTTATTAACAGATGTTCAACTGACATTTCACCATTAGAATCCCTGGAAACATTACAATAAATCCACTCAGCCAAATATCCCGATACAGATAAACTGTCCACTTTTAACAATAACCTATTGTAAATATCTGAGTCCATTCTGTTGGGGATGTGGAAGGTGGGGCGTGGATCCAGTCGCCGCCTCCACCAGGGAATCAACAGGCGGCGCCTGGAAACCCGCCCCCTTCTGCCGGGTATTTAAATGCCGCTCACTGGGGCCGGAATCCAACAGTCCGGGAGCTGGTTTGTTCACTGAGTTCTGGACAGAACCATTTTCCCCAAATGACCAGAAGGATGAGGTCGGCGATTTCTCTCAGTTTGTTGCTGACTTTCTTATCCCGTGAGTAGTTTTTATTGCCCAAGTCTCTCACTGTTACTGTCTCAGTGTTAGTCTCTCGCTGGAATGATACAGAATCTGGAATCATTTCACCAGGATTAATCCTCGGGGTTTTGGATATATTTTTTACAGGTGTCCAGTCAGAGGTTCTGTTGACTCAGCCAGAGGCAGAGACCGGGCGTCCCGGAGGCTCCCTGAGACTGACCTGTAAAACCAGCGGCTTCGATCTTGGCAGCTACTGGATGAGCTGGGTCCGACAGGTTCCCGGACAGGGGCTGGAGTGGCTTCTTTGGTACGATAGTTCCTCCAACAACGGCTACACCCCAGGAATTAAGAATCGATTTACTGCGTCCAAAGACACTTCAAGGAACATCTTCTCCTTGGACATGACGAACCTGAAGATTGAAGACACCGCCATCTATTACTGTGCAAGAAACCACAGCGAGAGGAACCAGGGCTGGAGCCGAACAAAAACAGATCGAGAGGGACTCAACAACTTCCATCATAACCTGACAGTCAGTACTTGTTTTAAATGTAATATTAACTGTAATGATCAGAGCCTTACAAAAAGCCGCTCCTGACAAAAGTAAAACAGCAAATTTAACAGTAAAACCTAACAAACCAGTCGATATAATGGGCTGAGCTTTTGCTGTGTTTATATTTACTGTTAACAGTTTCCGCAATTACAGACCTGGATATAATAAAAACAGAATTACCTGGAAAAACTCAGCAAGTCTGGCAGCATCGGCGGTGAAGATATAATGTTATGTTATGTTATGTAATGTTATGATATAATGGATATAATGTTCATTTTAACATGCCTGACACTTGGAGGGGGTCTCTGTTCATTGAGTTTTGTAAATTGCTGCATGAATTCTAAACCAGATCACAAGTAAACGTCTATTTGAAGTGAATATTGAGAGGCAGCACTGAACAGAGATTGGGTGCAGTTTTTGTGCGGGTGTATTTGACTGTGATACTACAGCAGTGGGTCACAGTGCTGTGCACAGCGACATCCTCATACAAAAACCTCAGAGAAGGAGTTTGTTCAAATTGGTGATCACTATCACAGCAGAAACGTCAAATAAAATGAGAGTTAAATAAAATAATGGGGAGGGGGTTGCAAAAAGGTATAAAAGTCTTCCGCTTTGTCAGTGTTCACGGACACGCGAAATCTGCACAGAGGCTTTAAAAGTATTCCAATCGCATTTATAAATATAATGACCAGCACAGGCTGAAATATTTCCCTGATTCACTCTTAAGTGAGTCGGAATCAGGTTTTTGAGAGCGCAGTGAAATTAAATCTCTGTATTTACAGTGAACAGTCTGCCGCAGTATTTGACATGGTGTGTCTCACTGTGATATCCTGGATGGCACAGCAGGTACTGTCAATACAAAAACACCTCAGCATTAATTGAGTCTGCCTGGGTCAGTGCTCGCTTTTAAAATCCTGCTATATTTACAATGAAGTATTATTTCTGTCCAGCGCTGCCCAAAAAACATGGTTTAAAATGGAAAAACTGTGAGAATTATCCATTCATCAGTTGGTGATTTCAAGAACATGTTCATGTGTTACTCTGTGAATTATAAAACATGAGGATTATTGATGGATACCTAAAGATATCTACAAACGCAACTATAATTTCGTGAAGATTCATCGTGACCTTACTTTGCCTCTGACTTATGAATATTTAAAATAATGGTGGATTTCTGTCTTTTTCGTGCAGTGACAATTATTGTATGGCACAGCCCAGGAAGTGTAACACTGTGACGCTATGGACTACTGGGGACAAGGGACCATGGTGACGGTGACTGCAGGTAAGAACCATTCACTTACTTAGTAACTGTTTTATTTGAGTCTTTGCTTTATATTTTTGTCTATTTTAATAACTGATTCATTCACTGAAACTTGGGTTTGGTGGATTCTGTATGGAGATATTTTACAATGTTTCATGTGATTCTGCTGAAATTGAGTTATATAATTTGGCTGTGTCTCTACAAAAAGGTGCTGCTGAGGGATTCAGTCCCTGGTTGTTGTGATTTGGTGTTTATCTGCTGAAGATACTGTATGGCCGGGTTGCGTGAAATATCTAACGTTTGTAAAAAAAAAAGCAGTTTGACGTTTTTGCAATGTTTAATCTCGGTGACATCTAATGGCTTCGGATTTTACCATCTGTTGCACAAGGGTTTAAATACGTTTGAAATCAAACCCAGTATCAACAAAATATGCTTAAGTTTCAATATTAATTTATTGAACATGTTCCTGCTCACAATGCTGGTGTCATTATTCCATATTTCTGTTTAGTTTAATTATTCATTTATTTAGTGACGAGCGGGTTGTCTGGATTCGACATTGAGATTTTCTTGTATGTTACATTGGATTCTGTTGGAAGTGTTTGTAGAATTGAGCTGTTTCTCCATGGAACGGGTTTCAGTCCCTCAGTGATGTGATTAGGTATTTTTCTCCTGAGGAGATTGTGTGGCTGGGTGACTTTGAATTAATAGAATTTGTGAAACGGTTTGGCGGTTCTGCATTGTTTCTGCATTGTTTAAACTCGGTGAAATTGAGCAGTTGCACGTTTTGTGATTGAATGGAAACAGCCTACGCGTTTCTATCTGCTTGAAGCGCGATTGTAGGCAGAAAACGGGCAGGCTTCAGAAATGTGGGAAAAGCGTTTAAAGATGTGTTAGAACATTTTGTTTTTATTTTAAGTCATATTTGTAGATTAAACTAAATCATGGATTAAGACGCTCAGTCAGAACATAATTCGTTACTGCAATCAGAAACTATATAATTAACAAGTTTTCAAATTGTAGAGTAAAATTAATATAATTCAAGCAATTATAATGTGCTAATATTTCTCCATATTGGCTGAACAGTTTTCATGTTAACCAAATTGATCATTAATCGCTTTTCACAATTCTGCTGTGCACTGCGCACAATTAACTTGATCGGGAAAATTTTTAGGGTGGAATCATTTTGTGATTATGTATGAAAAAAATTCAATAAGAATATACTGATTCTACAGGATTGTTCATTTCCACAAGAGATTTCGAATTTTTTAAAATCCCTGATAACGTTTGCATTGATTTAAAGAGGAGTTTGACATTGCAGTTTGGCAATATGTCTATCCGGTTATTACATTCTTTCTGTGCAACCGTAACCATATTATTCCTTCAATGTCATTGGGATTTGGATAGCGAGATAATTGTCACTAATCTAATCGTAAACAGTTTTCTGGGGGCTGGAATTCGCTGGCAGTCAAGGAATTGTTCTTATTATTTTTGAACTGTAGGAAGGTGCAGACTGCGTATGAATAGAGATTGACAAGGAAAAGTTTGAAATTCGAACAGATTAATTTAATTGCAAACATTAATGTTAGTTTTGAACTTAATAACAACATTCTGTCTTCCATAGCTGTGCTGTACACAGGATAGAATTATAGGAGAAGAACAGATTATATCTGAGATTCATGCTTAATTCTTATTAAATTTTAAATTGAAGAGCAAAATCTCTAATCAATTTGCTGGTTATACTTCAGTGGCGCAGATGATCTGAATGAATTTTTCTCATCAAATTGTACACTGATTAATTTGGATCTTCTTTCAATGAACAATATAGTTAACAATTAAATTATAGGGATTTTATCAAGGAAGCACTTTTATTGATAATAAGTAACAGCAAAGGAACATTTTTTTACATGTGGTTTTGAGTTAAGACAAGTTTGCTTTAGCAAACAGATGATGTTACAATTCATCGACAGTGAATGTGATGTGACCCCGGCCAGATTTGAAAGTATTTAAAATATTCCACTCATAAATTCATCGTGTGAATTACTCGATGAGAATAGATGAAACTTATGATTTCTCAATGCGTTCAGAAACACGCATAGTTTACAATTTTGTACGTTAAAACAGAGCAGTAGAAGTAAAAGTAAAATAGTAAATAGTGATCAGATTTAAGTAAAATTGATATCCTTGCCTGAATGTTACCATCTCGGAATTTGAAGTTTATTGTTTAACATTGTTTCAGTGTCAGGTTGATTTAAATAAACTCCAATTGTTTCACAAAGTACCAGGGAGAAACAAATTTTCAATTTTTGAAAACCATATTTTTCATATCATAGAGTAGAAATCAACTAACAAGGAAATAAATTAACAATAACAAGATAATTAACTTACAATATAATATTAGGGATAATTAATTCAACATAAATGAACCCCAACAATTGAGTAGTATAGTGGTCATAATAGTGAATGCAAAATCTCAGTGGAGAGAATTTTTAATTTTATCCAAAATGAATTTAGAAAAGAATATTTTTCTTACTCAGCTGTGCTCAGCTCGATAAGATGTTTCGCCTCGATGATTTTATTGGTTATATTTATACCTAAAATCAAATCAAATCAGCGGGTAATCAGTTTTCAATGTGAATGTTTCCCGATTTATTTAATTCTTATCCTGTCATTGAGTCTCTGTTACGGGCATCAAATTATCCTGAATCTGTGCTCATTTTCAGGGTAACTTAAATCTTACATTGTTTGGAGGTTGGAGATTGCCAGGGAGAATTAGTTGGACTTCAAAGGGAGTTTTGAAATGAAAATCAGATTAATTTCAAAGAAGTTATAGAATAATTGTAGTAAACTGACCATTGATCAATTGGAATCAAACAGCTTGAATGAAATGAACAGATCTATCTGCTGGGAACTCGACTGTTGTACCATTTGTGTCTGTTCTGTTTCTATGCGCGTGGTCACTGTGCTGGGACCAGGGATCTTCCTGACTGGTTGTTAACCTTCTGGTTCGCTCTCCTGGATTTCAGGAAGTGCAATTTGATTTATTTCTTCAAAAAACTTGTATTTGTGAGAAATGTGAAAGTTTGACTTTTTGACCAGGCGCCTCAGAAATGAGATACCCAACCCATTGTGACAGTCAGAAAGGACAATTCAGAAACGACAGACAGACTGTCGAGGGAGATTTGGTCGACTTTAAATCAGTGATGTACCTGTTTTGGGAGTGTTCGGTTAGGCAATGCAGAGAGAGCTTTATTCTATTTTAATCCGTGCTGTAGCAGTCCCTTACCTGTTTGGTTGAACAGTTTGGAGGAAGAAATTAGACTGTATCTTATTTTGAATCCTGTCATAGGATGTTGGGGTCGCTGGCCAGGCCAGCATTTGTTGTCCATCCGTAATTACCCCTTGAGGAAGTGTGGAAATGTCGCCTCCTTGAATTGCTGCAGGTCCACTCACAATGCTGTTAGGTCTGGAGTTCCAGGATTTTGACGTTTTCACAGTGAAGGAACAGCGATATAGTTCCAAGTCAGGATGGTGGGTGCCTTGGAGGGGAGCGTACAGGTGGCAGTGTTCCCAAGCACCTGCTGGCCTTGTCCTTCTAGTTAGGAAAGGTTGCGGGTTTTGAAGGTGCTGCTGAAGGAGCCTTGGCGAGTTCCTGCTGTGCATCCTGTATATGGTACACACTGCGGTCACTGTGCGTCGGTGGGGGAGGGAGTGAATGTTTCAGGTAGTGGATGGGGTACCAATTCTGTGGGCTGCTTTGTCCTGGATAGTATCGAGTTTCTTGGGGTTTTTTGAAGTTTCACACATTGAGGCAAGTGGAAACTATTCAATCCCAGTCCTGACTTGTGACCTGTAGATGGTGAGTTGTCTTTGGGCAACAGGAGTTGAATTACTCGCCAGAGAATTCCCAGCCTCTGACCGCCTCTTGCAGCCACAGCATTTATCTCAAAACCGGATTGAACTCTCTCCTGGGCATATTTGATAGGACAATGTAGAGGGAGTTTTATTTTATATCAAACCAGTGCTGTACCTGCCCCGGAGTGTTTGACAGTTCGGTGGAGTGCTGGTTTTCTGTTCAATCCCACCCTTGCAGCTGATGACAGGAGTGTACTGGGGAAGGAGTGGGGGCTTTAATCCATATCTTAACTTGTCCTGTCCCTGACCTAAGAGTCTTTTCCCCACAGAGGTCAAACAAACTGAATCAGCATCGAACTAACTGGCTGTGAGTCCTCCAGCCAGATCTGTGAAAATAAATTGTTCCACTGCTCGGTTGAAATGACGCACGTTAATTGTTATTAACAATATTTATGGGGAAAACATGTATAAATTTTAATGAATTAATTATGTTGAAGCATTTTGAGTATCAGAAAATCATTGAACGTGAATGACCTGAACTTGAGCACAATTTCAGAACAAACAGAATCAGGGAGTGACTGTGAGGCTCCAGAGAGCAGCGCCTGTTCTGATCTGATCAGAGGCTGCGAGTTATTTAAACGATTGAAATGGACAATGACCAGATTCCCGCTCCAAATAACCAGCCGCGGGGGATTTGGGGAAAAGGAGCCGCCATCAAAAACTGAGTCATTGGATTGCCGCCTGCAGGGGGAGGAATGAATGACAGAAATGAGAGAATGAGAGGACATTCGGCCCTTCGATCCTGCCCTCCATTCAGTAAGATCATGGCTGATCTATCTCGACACACTCAATCTCTTTACCACACACCCTCACTCGCTCACTCTCTGTCACACACGCTCTCTCTGTCATACACACACTCTCACATTCTCCCTATCACACACAAACACTCTTTAACACGCACCCACTCTGTCTCTCACACATTGCCTCTCTCTTTCACACACACTCTCAACTCTACACACTCTCACACACGTGCACACTATCTCTCTCACACATATGCACTCTTTCTTTCTCACACATGCACTCTGACACACACACACGCACACTCCCTCTCTTTTAAGCACACCCACTCTCTCTCTCACATACATGCCCCCTCTCTCCCACGCACATGCACCCTCTCTCCCACGCATATACACACTCTCACACACATGCACACATTCTCCATTCTCTCTCTCTCGCACACACACAGAAGCACAAACACATTCCCTCTCACACACACACTTTCTATCATGCATGCACTCTCTCTCATTCTCTCTCTCACACACATACTCTCTCTCTCTCTCTGACACAAACACTGGCTCTCTTTCACACACACTTTCTCTCCCACACACACGTTCTCTCTCACACACACTCTCTCTCACACATTTATACTACCTATTACTCACACCCCTACACACTCACTCTCTCTCTCACACACACAGTCGCTCTCTCTCTCTCACACACATACTCTCTCTCACACACACATTTCTCTATCTCAGACACTCTCACACTTATACACCCTATGACACGCACAGAAAAACACAATTTCCCCCTCTCACACACACTCTCTCACACACACACATTCTTTCTCTCGTACACACACATTCTCCATCTCACACTCTCACACTTATGCTCCCTATCTCACGCACACACATTCTCACGCACACACACTCTCTGTCTCTCTCTGTCTCTGTCTCTTTCTCTCTCAAAAACATGCATGCACTCTCTCTCTCTCATGCACACACATACATTCTCACACACAGAAGTGGGCTGAAAATGCCAACTGCAGAATGAAAATCCGTTAAGCTGCAGGCATGTTCATTGTTCCATTTCTGATGTGTTTTTGTGTAAAATGAAATTATACAAGTGACATCACTATATATGTGGAGAATTTCCAAGTGTTGAACCAAACACAAAGAAACAAGAAAAGGGGAGGGATGTGACAGAGACCACGGCCGCCTGGATCCCCAATACTGGTGCACCCTTGGCGCAAGATGCCTTGCACGGCCCATCCTGGTTTTGCTGTAACCGTCCCCTCCAGCCCCCTCAGTCTGCCTATTCTTGCACTGACATGGGTTTCTCAAAGAAAGGCATCAGAATTAAAGCAGCTGGCCAGCGATCTACACTGCTGCCTGACTTTACACAGCCGGTGTTACTGAAAGCTGATCAATATGGAGAATCAGGGCAAGATCGATGGAGAGGAAGAGGAGGGGGTGGAGGTGGTGGAGCCGAATGGAGGAGCCCCCAGCTCGGCTGTGGACAGCAGGAAATGGAAAGCTGAGCCGGAGCAGAAAATCATGCGGAGAAACATCGCCTTGATGAGCCTCCTGCACCTGGGCACCCTCACTACCCACAATCACTCACCCTCACTCACTCACTCACTCACCCTCAATCACTCACTCACTCACCCACCCTCGCTCACCCACCCTCACTCCCTCACCCTCATACACTGGCCGTCACTCCCTGGCCCTCATCCACCCTCGCTCACCCACCCTCACTCCCTCACCCTCACTCCCTCACCCTCTCTCACTCGCAGTCCCTCGCCCATCCCCTCACTCACCCATCACTCACGCACCCTCACTCACGCACACTCATTCACCCACCCTCACCCACCTTCACTCACCCTCATTGACTCACCATCAATTGCTCGCTCACCTTCACTCACTCACCCTCACTGACTCACCCATTACTCTCTCACCCATCACTCACACACCCTCACTCACCCTCACTCAACCTCACTCCTCACCCCCACTCACTCACTCACTCACCCTTACACACCCAGTCTCACCCACCCTCACTCACACACCCTCACCCTTACCCACCAAACCTCATTCACACTCATCCACCCGCCCCAACACACCCACTCACCCTCACTCACATACCCACCCTCACATACCCACCAACGCTCACTCACCAACTCATCCATCCTCATTCAAACACCCACCCTCACTCACTCATCCATCCTCACTCACCCACATTCAGACACCCACCCACGCTCACTCACCACCCACCCTCACTCACTCCTTCACTCACCCACGCACCCTCATTCACTCAGCCACCCACCCTCAGTCTGTCACTCAGCCACCCTCACTTTGCCAATCATGCACACGCTCACTCACTCGATCACTTTTTCCTAAATCAGTGTGCGGGAGGGCGGGAACTGCGGGGAAGAGAGACCTGGAAGCGAGGCCTGAGGCCTAGCAGCTCCGGAAAGTGGAGCATGGCCCAAGGGTGCGACGAGCGTCGGTGGAAAGTGCAGAGAGGCGGGGCTAAAGCGCAAAGAGCCTGGGGGAAAGGGCAGGGAGGCGGGGGGAAGGGAAGAGAGTCGGGGAAAGGGGCAGGAATCCAGCGGAAAGTGCATAGAGATGAGGCAAAGGTCAGAGAGCCGATGAACGGGCAGAGACCCGGGGGAGTAAGTGCAGAGACCCGGGAGGGGGAAAGGGCAGAGAGGAGGGAGGGGGTAGGACAGAGAGTTGGGGGGGGAAGGGTAGAGACGCGGGAGGGGGAAAGGGCAGAGAGGTGGGAGGGGGAAAGGGCAGAGCAGAAGGGGGTCCAGGGCAGAGAAGCGAGGGGCAGGGAAAGGTCAAAGAGGTGTAGGGGGAAGGACAGAGAGACGATGGAAAGGGCAGAGAGATGGGGGAAAGGTCAGAGAGGCGGGGGGGCGGGGGGGAAGGGCAGAGAGGCGGGGGGGGTGGGGAAGGGCAGAGAGGCGGGAGGGGGAAAGGGCAGAGAGGCGGGAGGGGGAAAGGGCAGAGAGGCGGGAGGGGGTAAGGGCAGAGAGGCGGAAGGGGGAAAGGGCAGAGAGGCGGAAGGGGGAAAGGGCAGAGAGGCGGGAGGGGGAAAGGGCAGAGAGGCAGGAGGGGGTAAGGGCAGGGAGGCAGGAACGGGAAAAGGCAGAGAGGTGGGGGGTAAAGGGCAGAGAAGCGAGGGGTTGGACGGGCAAAGAGGCGTGGGGGGAAGGACAGAGAGGCAGTGGAAGGGGCAGAGAGATGGGGGAAAGGTCAGAGAGCCGGGCGAAAGTGCAGCGAACCTTGGATTAAGTGCAGAGAGCTGGGGGAGAAAGGGCAGAAAGGCGAGCGGGAAAGGGCAGAGAAGCGGAGGCAAAGGCCGGAGAGGCGGGGGGGAAGGGCAGAGGAGAAAGGGTGAATGGGCAGAGGGGAGGGGGAAAGGGCAGAAGGCGGGGGTGAAGGGCAGAGGGGTGGTTGGAATGGGCAGACGGGAGGGGGAAAGGGCAGAGAGGAGGGAGGGTAAAGGGCAGAGAGGCGGGGGTAAGGGCAGGAAGGTGGGCGAAAGTGCAGAAAGTCAAGCTATAGCGGGGAGAGCTGGGCGAAAGCAGTTGCAAGCCGAGGCCCCAGGCGCCCTTGGCCCCACACTCTCTCTCTCTATCTCTCTCTCCCTCATTGTCTCTCCTCCTCCTGAAATCCTTTCCATTCCCGGGGAAAGGCGCCAAGTGCCTGGGATAGAAGGGAGACAATGTCTCTGTGCGCTTCCCCCCAGCTCCCTGCACCTTTCTTCAGCGCGTGTTCGTTGCCCCTTCAATCACAACCTGTTTCTCTCCCACTTTTACTGCTGATAGAGCAAAAACGCTGCAATCTATTATTAAGGAGCCTCTCACGTGTCACTTAGAAAATCCAAATGCAATTATGTAGATCCATCATGGTTTTGTGAAAGGGAAATCATGTTTGGCTGATTTATTTGAGGCCTTTCGAGGAAGCAACAAGGAGCAAGAATAAAGGAGAACCTGTGGATGTGCTGTACTTGCGCTGCCAGAAGGCATTTGACAAAGTGGCACATCGAAGGCTACTACACAAAATAATGGTGTCGGCAGTAACATTTCAGCATGGGTGGAAGTTTGGTTAGCTAACAGGAAACAGAGAGTAGGGTTAAATTGGTTATTTTAGGTTTGCAAGATGTGACAAGTGGAGTGCCACAGGGATCAATGATGCGGCCTCAACTATTTACAATTTATATCAATGACTTAACGTAAGGACTGAATTAATTTGCTAAATTTGCTGATAACACGAAGATAGATAAGAACGTAAGTGGTGAAGAGGGTAGAAAGGGTCAACAAAGGGATATAGATTGGTTAAGTGAATGGGCAAAAAAATGAAGACGCAGTATAATGTGGGAAAATATAAACTTCTCCACTTTGGCAGGAAGAATACGAAAGCAGCATATTATAGAAAGGGAGAGAGATTGCAGAACCCTGAGGTACAGAGGAATGTGGATCCCTTGGTGCATGAATCACAAGAAGTTATAATGCAGGAACAGCAAGTGATGAGGAAGGCAAAGGGAGTGTTGTCATTTATTACAAGGGGAATTGTATATAAAAATAAGGATGTTTTACTGCAGTTTAATAGGGCGTTGATGGGACCTTGTCTGAATTACTGTGTACAGATTTGGTCTTCTTTAAGAAAGGATATAAAAGCATTAGAAGCTGTTCAGAGAATGTTCGTTCAAATGTTACTGGGAGGTGTTGTCGGTTATCTCATAAGGAAAGTTTCGATAGGCTGGGCCTGTATCCATTGGAGTTTAAAAGAATGAAAGCTGATTTTATTGAAACATATAAGATCCTGAGGGGAATTCAGAGGGTAGATGCTGAAAGGACGTTTCCCCTTGTGGGAGAGACTAACGATAGGGAACACAGTTTAAAAATAAGAGGTCTCCCATTTCAGACGGAAATGAGGAGATTTTATTTTTCTCTCAAAGGGTCGTGAAACTTTGAAACTCTCTTCCCCAGAGAGCGATGGAGGAGGAGTCATTAATATTTCAAGGCAGAGGTAGAGAGATTCTTCATTGACAAGGGAGTCAAAGATTAGCCGAGAGTAGGTGGGAATGTGGAGTTAACGCCACAATCAATCAGCTATGATCTTATTGAATGGTGGAGGAGGCCCCAGAGGCCGAATGGCCTACTCCCGCTACAGATCAGCATGTTCACATGTACATACGATTGGAAAATGTCGTAATTACTGCAACTGGTATTCAATTTAGAGTTCACTGGTCATTATAAAGGTACCATTACAAAGGTACTTTCGAAGGGCCGTTGCTATTCTTTGTTCTGCGGGACGTGGAGAGGGGAGGGGGCATCAGTCAGTTTGAACAGAGCCAATTTCCAAAGCTTCAATGATATAAATGACTAGACAATTTCTCTATCACCAAGTGCTGTTGTTTGAGAAATAAATGGTGGCGAAATAATGGGGAAAATCCTCTGCTCTTCCACTTTAATCCAATGAAAGGTACGTCATTCAGATGACATCAAAATGTTCTCTTTTAGTAATGGGATAGAAGCGGAAAAGGAGGTGTGGGTTTCTAAAGAGGGAACCGACAGGTGAGGGTCACCAAATGATGGAAATAATAAATGATCAAATGTGGGTGTGAGTTTTAGTTGGAATATATTTGGATATGTTTATAGTTATAGTCAAATTTTGAGTTGTTTGGTTACTTGATGATCACAAATCACAGAGTCTAACTTGTTCAATCGGCCATTCTTTCCCAGCGACACCGTCTTCGCCCACTCTCTACAGCCTGGTCTCCTCCTGTCAGCAACACAACACCGACGGCTCCATCACCTACGTCTGTTTGGCGATGGACTACTCCCCAGAAATCACCAGCCTGACCTGGAAGAAAGATGGGCAGCCGATCACCACTGGATTTAAAACTTACCCGTCAGTGAGAAACCAGAAGGGAACCTTCACCCTGAGCAGCCAGTTAACCATCACCGAGTCAGAGGGGGAATGCAGCAAAATCAACTGTGACGTTCAACACAGCGGCTCAGACAAGAGCATTGGAATGCAATGTAAGTGTTGGAGAACCTGTGAGAAACATAAAGGCTGTGATTAACCTGTATAGGGCCTTGGTTATAACACATTTATCGTTCATTGGATAGTTCTGACAGCTGGAAATTCCAGGTTAGTGTCTATTAACGGTAAAAGCCTGTTAAAATATACGAACTCAATGTATTTGTTATCAATTTCTTCTGCAAGAAATGTCTAACCTGTGTTTCTTGCAGGTCCTGACATCTCTCCAACTGTTCTCCTCACCGTGAGTTCCCGGGAAGAAATCACAATCAATAAATTTGCAACCGTCGTCTGTTCAATCATCGATTTCCGTCCAAAGTCAATGACCGTGAAGTGGCTGAAGAATGGACAACCCATGGATTCAGGAATTGTCACCTCTCCCGTCTTTGAAGTGAACGGGAAATTCTCTGCGACCAGTCGGCTGAAAGTCTCCGCTGGGGAATGGTTCAGCGACGCGGTCTATACCTGTCAGGTCACTCACCAAGGGGTCACCCAAAGTCGAAACACTACCGGGTCTGGTAATATATACAAACCCATTACAGTAACTGGTAACCGCTTCGGAATAGTGTTGGAAAGTGCAGCCATAAAACGACTTTCAGTACTGCATTCCAGGGCCCAGGAATGGTATATTTGTATTGGGACTGGGGCAACGCAGATTCACTAGAATGTTTCCGGGGCTGAAAGACTTAAATTATGAGAACAATTTACACAGACCAAGCTGGTTTTCCATTGTGTAAAGAAGATTAAAGACGATAGTTAAATGTTGATATGTCCAAGGTGATTTATTCTCCTTCAGGGAGTGAAGGCTGACTACTGCTGTCCTGCTTATGAAGGTGAAAATTTGGTTGATTTTCATTTCTGTCTCACAGATGATTCCCCCTGCCGCAATGATCCCACAATTACTCTACTGCCACCGCCAATAGAACAGGTCTTACTGGAGGCGACGGTGACATTAACCTGCATCGTTTCTAATGCTCCTTATGGAGTCCTCGTGTCCTGGACCCAAGAAAAGAAGCCTTTGAAATCAGAGATCGCCGTCCAACCGGGAGCGGATCCCGACAGCGTGGTCAGCAACGTAAACATCTCGACACAAGCCTGGCTGAGTGGGGCTGAGTTCTACTGCGTGGTGAGCCATCAGGATCTGCCGACTCCTTTAAGAAGTTCCTTCCACAAGAATGGAGGTGAGCGGTGAGATTGAAGCAATAAGTGAGCCATTGTGTCTATTTCCAGGGTAAGTGCTAGAGTCAATATTTAGAATCCAGTGTATTAATGGTCTCATCTGATTGGCAATTTCACAAATTAAACGTTCTGGGCCTGTAGACTTTAAGGGGAAAATTGATAAGTAAATGTAGGAACAATGAATTGAAGGCTGTGCTATTGGATTTAGATGAAGAAAGGTGGAAGGAGCTTGGTGTGGAGCTTAAACACCAGCACAGACCAGGTGGACCGAATGACCTGTTTCTGTGCTGTAAACTTTAAGCAGCTTTCCAATCCAACTCCTTAAGTTCTCAGATAAAAGGATTGTATCTGTAAGATGTTGGATTCGGGGGCCAAAATCCCGAAAAGGACAGTCAGCTGGTCATCAGGAAATTTAAGATTTTTTAAAAGTTTATTAAGAAACAACAGTTTAGGCTGATGCAGGAATTCATTGGACCGGAAAAGTATACGACGGGTGACAGCTGACAGCAGTTTACTGGTCCCAGGCGGCGGACAAATGGTTGGCACAAAGTGAATTGATCTCACCTTCCTGCTCCTCCTTGGCCGTTTTGAGGAAGGCAGCTGCCACCGGGCACTGCAGCCTCACCACGGCACCTCACCAGCATATGACCCCACCAGGACCTAGGCCCTTTGCCTGAGCACTTGTTAATATAACCTTTCTCTGGGGGCTATTAACTTATCCAGTGTCAATTACCAATGCAAACTCTTCTCACCAAAGGTTACAGGACATATACCCAAACTGCCCAGGTGGCTACCACATCCCCAACTTCCTGTTCGCCCCCCTGCTCGAGGTCAGATTTTAAGTTTACATCATGCTGATGCTCACATCTTGGTCCTTTCTAAACATTTGCATAGATGAGGGGGTGCACAAGACTACAGCCTCCCAACTCAGGAGTGTCAACATGGCAGTCTGAACTGAGACTGTTTAGAGGTCAAAGTGTTTAGAAATCCTGTTTCCAGAGAGAATCCATACTATTTAGCAACCCTTTAAAGGTTCATTATTATCCACAAAATAGCAGCTTTTGAAGACCCCAATTTCTTAGACATCCAACCCTGCTCCGAGCTGGAAAACCAGATAGATTCCAAAATGGAAAATGGAAACTTTTAAGATTCAATACAAATCGCATTTCTCTCACATCTAAGCAGCGTTTTTTTTGGCTCTGAAATTGTCCAGTTTATTAACAGTTATTGTAATTTTTATGCAGGTTTTCTGCGAGAACCGTCCGTGTCTGTCCTGCTGCCCTCGGCAGAAGATGTCTCCGCTCAGAGATTCGTCTCCCTCAGCTGCTTAGTGAGAGGTTTCTCCCCACGAGAGATTTTCGTCAAGTGGACCGTCAATGACAAGCCGGTGAATCCCGGGAACTACAAGAACACCGAGGTGGTGGCGGAGAATCGCAATAGCTCCTTCTTCATGTACAGCCTGTTATCCATTGCAGCGGAGGAGTGGGCCAGCGGCGCTTCTTACTCCTGTGTGGTGGGACATGAAGCGATCCCCTTGAAGATCATCAACAGAACGGTTGATAAATCCAGCGGTAAACCGAGTTTTGTGAATATTTCCCTTGCACTGATGGACACTGTTAATTCATGTCAATGAGAATCTCTCGGTTACATTTCAAACTTCAATAAAAAAATAATAAAGTCCTTTTCTCCAATCGTGATTTAAATGCACAGTCGCTTAATTAATGTTGTTTTCCACTTTTGCTAATGTTAGAGCTGTTTAGTTAAAATCGGATACTTCCAGGGCTCAGAACCAAGTCTTGTACACCCAGTGCTCCCAGCTCAGATACACCCTGGGTTAGAGACAGAGTAAAGCTCATTCATCACGGGATTCTGCAAAATAACATCACCAACTCTCCTCCCACTGAGGAGAAATCTGACAATTTCCTATTTCCGGCAAACAAACTCAGCACATTTAGATCTCGGTGTTGCTGCTTCTCTTATTGTCCATTCCTTTAAAATGGATGTCGGCTTTAAGCTGCTGCACCACACCCACTGGGAATTGAAGTGAGGGTCACACAGAAACATGTCCCAACAATCCCCCATCAGAGAGAGGGGGAAGGAAAATTGTTAACCTACTGTACCCCCAACTTCCCCAACAGAGAGAGGGGGAGGGGAAATTGTTACCCCACTGTACCCACTTCCCCAACAGAGAGAGGGGGAGGGGAGATTGTTAACCCACTGTACCCCCACTTCTCCAACAGAGAGAGGGGGAAGGGAAATTGTTCACCCACTGTACCCCCTCTTCCCCAACAGAGAGAGGGGGAAGGAAAATTGTTAACCCACTGCACCCCCTCACTTCCCCAACAGAGAGAGGGGGAGGAGAAATTATTAACCCACTGTACCCCCACTTCTCCAACAGAGAGAGGGGGAAGGGAAATTGTTAACCCACTGTACCCCCATTTCCCCGACAGAGAGAGGGGGAATGGAAATTGTTAACCCACTATACCCCCACTTCACTAACAGAGAGAGGGGAAAGGGAAATTGTTAACCCACTGTACCCCCACTTCACTAACAGAGAGAGGGGGAAGGGAAATTGTTAACCCGCTATACCTCCACTTCCCCAACAGAGAGAGGGGGAAGGGAAATTATTAACCCCCTGTACCTCCGCTTCCCCAACAGTGAAAACTGAAAGGAAAATTTTTAGCCAATTTTACCTCCACTTGCTAAACAGAAAGACGAGGAAGACCATTAGTTAACCCGGTGTGTCTCCACCTTCTCAGCAGAGAGAACCGAAAGGGAAATAGCTTAGCCAAGCAGACGGAGCAAAACTATTAACTCACTGGACTCTCAGTCCCCGAGCAGAGAATCTGGAAGGGAACGGGCCTCTACTGTCAGGACCCAGTTACCAACAGCAGAAGTCGGCTTCTAGCTTACTGGCCACAGGTTTTAAAGTCCCATCATGCTTAAAATGTTGTAAAATATATATTTATGCAACATAATTTTAAGAAGTTTTCACACTCTTGTTCCTGTTAATCTTATGCTAAGATTGATTTCCCATCATCCGAATCTAAACTGATTATTAAATCCTCCCTGGGTTGTTCACGGTTCTGCCCCTGGATTTTATGAGGCAGATGGTTGATTGTTTGCATTTGTTCACCTGATATCACCTTGCACCTCACAGAAAACACGTTTATACAGAACATTGAAAATATTCACCAAAATTTTCACTATCAGGGTCAGACTCGATCGTTGGGACCTGGTGAAACACTGAAAAATAGTAAAAATGCACACAAGGGACACAAATGGACGCACACAAACATACATACATACACACATAGGCACAGACACGCAGACACAAACACACACAGTACAGGCAGACACACACACATACATACATAGGCACACACACACACACAGGCACAGACACACACACAAACACGGGCAGACACACAAACACACACACATAGACAAATACACATTTGCACACACACAAACACAGGCACAGACAGACACACACACGCACACACAATCACACACACAAACAATAACACATAAACACAAATACACACACAAATGCAGGCACAGGAACACACATATACACAATCTCACACACACAAACAGATAAAACCAGACAAGCAGACTCATACAAGGACACAAATATGCATTATCACACATTCACAATGACAGAAATACAGACAAAAAGACACACACTATCATACACATTAAAACAAGTACATGGATACACATGAACACATGCACACACATGAGCAGACGACACCCAGACAGAAAAAAACATAGAGGAACAGACTAACACATTCACAGGCACACATGTAGACACAAACATGAAACATGCTTATACACACGAGAACACAAAAAACACACGTTAGTACGTTTGAAAACATAAACACACATTGATACATAGTTTTAAATATCCATCAACACACAAATGCACACATTAAAAACTCTCTCTCTCTCTCTCTCACACACACGCTGTGACACAGACATTAATATGCTGACACATACGTGGAACACAAAAAGAAACATTAACACATATTAGCAGACAAGAACGCATACACACACATTAACACAGATAGTAATAAATAAACATAGATATCAATACATAAACACACACAATAACACACCCATACATACACATTGGCAAAAGAAACAAAATATACATGCAGACGCAGACACAAAAATGCACAAGTCAGCACTCATTGGCAAATGAACACACCTCAATACTCATACACACATATGGACACAGAAACAAAGAGTGATGCAAGGCACGATATACTCATGCACACATACATAAAAGCTAAAGCATGACACAAACGCCAGGCTATTGAAGAAGGTATAATTCAAATGCACTTTTTTAACCGACGTATCCTCCGGCAATTGTCCCTATTACATAATGATCCGAAAAGCACACTGAAACAATGTTCTTACTGAGAATCTGATTTAAGTTAATGACGCACCAAACATTCCCATCACAAATAGACAAACAAGATGGGAACTCACATCCGAGATTTAAAAAAGCAACGTTCACAGTTTCCAAATAAGTTGCTCAGTGAATCTCTCTTGATATCCATCATAATATTCTCCAATAATAGATCGTACGAAATTGTTCGAAAATAAAATGATATTGGAGATAGTTTTCTATATTTTCCGACTCGGACTATACGAGGATTGTAAAGCAAGAACAGCTGTGGAGATAGTTACAGAGATAAGTTGCTGAAATTCACGAGCTTAACAGTAGATATATATTGAACATTAAATTAGAGAATACATTAATAACTTAGGAAAGAGTAAAGAGTATATTTTTAAAAGATATCCTAGATTAATAAGTAACCTAATTATATTTCCTCGGTTATATCCTCGCAGATTCCACAGATCGCACCTGGATTGAAGACTCTGAGGATGATAACGGCAACATCTGGACAACCGCTTCCACATTCATCATCCTGTTCTTCCTGAGCATTTTCTACAGCACTGCCGTCACTCTGGTGAAGGTCAGAAGATTCAATCCACTCACACTTCAAACTGACAGAAGCGGTTTGAAAAATCTCTCAATGTTTCATTGATTAAAACACTAACATAAATGTCCCACATTCTAAACATCTGCTTCATTATTTTATCCTCTTTTGCAGATCAAGTGACCAGTTGAATTTTGGACACCGTAGATTTTCCTCAGCCGTTTATTGAGATCTCTGTATTACGAATTTAAAATATGTTCTCTCGGTGAATCTAAAAATTAAATACCTTCAGTTCATGTTTCCGAATTTGTAACTAAGACAGTCATGGACGGTATTTCCGCTTCTCTGTTTGAAATGTGCGAGATAATTATGGCTATGTTGTAATTGTAGCTTATAATTCCCCAGTAGTTTGAATTCCATGTATAAATAAGTAGCTTTCCTCATTCCTCATTCACAATTATTCCCTTCCCTTTATGTTGAGCTCCGGTTTTCTCTTTCTGGTCTCTGTCACAGCTGGACATACAGTTGGCAGCTCAGAGCGAATGTGTTCTGTTCTCAGTGTGACTCAGTCATCATATTCAGTCCAGTTGACTTTAAAATAAACTTTTCTGTAAAATGTTCTCCGAAATTGTTAATAAATCATGAATGTGAAACGAACTGACTTTGCTGAACTCCTTTCCCCCAGGCCCATCGACACCGCTCCATTTCCCCTATTACACTGTTTCCTCACCTTTCCCAGATTTTTTTTAACCATTCCTGTTTGGGATGTGAATCAAAAACAGAAAATGCTGGAAAAACTCAGCAGGCCCAACAGCATCTGTGGAGAAAAAAAAGTTAACGTTTCGAGTCCTCATGACTCTTATTCAGAGCCCAAGGTCCTTCAGTGAAAGAGTCACTGCGCCATCCAGCGACCCATCGGTGTTAATACACCTTTACCTCTGCCTTTTTATGGCAAACCCCAGAGCCAGGATGATTGCACAGCGAGGGGAACCTCGGTGATTTCACTCATACTCAGGTCTGTCACAGTCACATGTCAGGTAATTGTAAACAGCAGGGATCTGCTTCATCAAAGGCCCATACAGGACAGTATATGGAGGACGAAAGTTTCCTTCACACTGACCCATCAAACACTCCCAGGGTCGGTGCAGCAGGGGTTCGAGAGAGAGAGTAAACTTTTTTTATCTCTTTACCCTTTCATGAGGTGTGGGTGTCGCTGGCAGAACAGCCCGGCTTCCGAGGCCATTTCAGAGGGCAGTTAAGTGTCAGTCAGGTTGCTGTCGACCTGGAATCACATGTCGGCCAGGCTGGGTAAGGATGGCAGATTCCCTTCACTAAAGGACATTAGTGCAGCAGATGGGTTTTTACGACAATCGGTGACAGTTGTCATGGTCACCATTACTGAGGCTAGTTTTCAATCCCAGGTTTTAATAATTGAATTCACATTCCAGCAGCTGCCATGTTGGGATTTGAACCCATGCGCCCAGAGCATTCGCCTGGACTCTCTCTACTTTGTCCAATTAAACACTCACAAGGCAGAGACGTCACAGTCCATCTTCTCAATGAAATTAGGGATGGGCAATAAATGCTGGCCCAGAGGGCCACGCCCACATCGCATAAATGAATAACAAAAATTTCACAAATACCGCAGACTGAACCGTTGACACAAACCATGGGAAGATTCCTAGAGACTAGGGCCGATCTGACACAGACACATTATCGAGCAGTAATCCTGCAAATTATTACCACAGTTTGGGGCTTATTAGGAACACCAGGGAGCAAAAATAGTGGAAATTCCCAGGCTGCCAGGCACAACAAACAACTGAATTCACGGAACATCACCCCAGGGATCCTCTCTCCCTGCTCTATTCCCTCTCATACCTTTCTTCTGAACTCACTGAACATCACCCCAAGGATACTCTCTCCCTTCTCCATTCACCCTGATACCATCCTCCTGAACTCACTGAAGATCATCCCAGGGATCCTCTCTCCCTACTCCATTCCCTCTGATACCATCCTCCTGAACTGACTGAACATCACTCCAGAGATCCTCTCTCTCTCTGCTCCATTTCCAGGCCTGCTGTTATCCAGTAACCTCCCACACAAATAATTTTCGAATATTTATTTTTGTAAATGGGATAACTTAGATCAAACATGTGCATAACACCCAGCCCATTAGAAATATTGGGTTCAAAACAACAAATAAAAATTGTTTCTATGATTGCACATATAGAACTGGAACACACCATTGCACCGAGTGAATCCACTGTCAGTTTACATGTTGCTCAGTGAAAATTTCAATCATCCTTGACTTTTTGGCACTTGGGCACTGAGCCGGGAAGCAGTCTGGACTCAAAGAACATGTGAATATGTGAACTCGGAGCAGGAGTAGGCCACTCGGCCCTTCAAGCCTTCTCCGCCATTCAATAAGATCACGGCTGATCTGATTGAAACCTGCTGCTTACCCCGATCATCTTTCACCCCCTTGTTGATCAAGAATCAACCTAGCTCTGCCTTAAAAATATTCAAAGACTCTGCTTCCACTGCCTTTTGAAGGAGAGAGTTACAAGTACTCACGACCCTCTGAGAAAAGAACTTCTCTCATCTCTGTCTTAAATGAGCGACCCCTTATTTTGAAACAGTGACCCCTAGTTCTAAATTCTCCCACAAGACGAAAGATCCTCTCCACATCCACCCTGTCAAGACCCCTCAGGATCTGAAAGATTTCGATCAAGTCACCTCTTAGCCTTCTAAACTCCAGCGGATGCAGGCCTAGCCTGCCACCTTTCCTCATAAGACAAGCCGCCCATTCTTGGTATTAGTTCAATAAGCCTTCTCTGAACTGCTTCTAACGCATTTACATTTTCCTTAAACAAGGAGGCTAATACTCTACACTGTACTCCTGATATCACTGTCCTGTACAACTGAAGTATAACCTTCTTACTTCAATTCCCCCTCACAGCAAATGATAACGTTCTATTAGCTTTCCTAATTACTTGTTGTGCCTAAATAGTTCAGCATTTTTCAATTTCTGTCAGACCTTCTTAATAGCTTTGCACATCTGGAAAATATTCTCCCATGTTCTATCCTTGTTACCCTGACGTGTCTAAATCTCTTCACAGCCGAGATACTCCTCCCCACAGTTTACATTTCCACCGCTTCCATCAGCTAAACTTTATCCACAGGCACCAGCAGGGATCGAACTCACAGCACCTGGTTTGATAAGTCCACTATTTTAACCACGAGTTACGCCAACAGCGCCAGAAAGGTTAAGATCCTCTTCCAACTTTTAAACCTACTGTTATTCTCTGTGCGATTTACCATGACGATGCACAACGAAAGTGAGTAAAGTTTATGATAGTAAAAATGCATTCATCCCCCTCAGGGAACTGAATCACATTGACACACGCAGAGTAACACCCACAGACATAGACACCGATAGAGACAGCGGCCTAAGGGGAGACACACATCCAGAAAGCAAGGATGTCACCAAATTGGCTCCGTTTTTGTTCCATTTCCAACTGCAAATTTGGTGAATGCCAACGGATGAACGTAAATGAAAAATACCGGGAAGCGTTTGAAAGATTTTTTAGTCCATTTAATAGATAAGCAATTCTGTAACTCATTCTTAAAACAGGAACAGTGAGAAATGTAAACTACCAAATGTAGATTGCAGGTTCAAAATGTCGGATTTTCACCTGTATCAGGAAACTCTAAAGGGTTTCAAACCCGTTACATAAGCAAGTCAGTTCCTTACATCGTCGCCATGTACCTTTTAATGTTCTGTACATAAAACGACAGAGGGGTTACAGAAGGGAATGAAGAAATGCAGCCCCATCTATTCCTGGCTGTCCTGCAATTTCTGCTGCCTCTCCTCGATCTTTCCGCCAGAATGGAGCACTGCACACCGAGCGCACACAGGGGGGACATGATTGAGATGCATAAAATTATGAGGGGCATAATAGGGCACACAGGAACGAACCTTTCCCCTTGGTGGACGGATTTTAAGGTAAAGGGTAGGAAGTTTAGAGGGGATGCGAGGAAGAATTTTCTCACCCAAGGGGTGGTGGGAATCTGGAACTCACTGTCTGAAAGGGTGGTAGAGGTAGAAACCCTCATAACATTTAAGAAGTATTTGGATGTGCACTTGTGATGCCATGGTATACAAGGCTATGGGCCTAGTGCTGGAAAATGGGATTAGAATAGTTAGGTATTTGTTTGACCGGCGCAGAATCGATGGGCCGAAGGGCCTTTCTCTGTGCTGCAGCCCTTTTCAACTCAATGACTGAAGGGTATGGCAAAATTAATTGAAAATACGGACAGTCTGAAACTCTGGCAGCGATGGGGTTTCTAGCCACGCCTCCATAGTCTGAAACTTAAGTCCAGCGCCTTAGACCGCTCGGCCACTGCGACATCTAAAATTGTCATTGCCTTGACTGGAAATTTCAATCGCCGTCCACTTTGTAACGCTCAGTAACTGAACGGCCTCCAATGTAAAAACATACAGAAAGAAACAATCTCCTCTTGCATCTCCCCAATCTGCTTTTTCTCCCTGAACCTTTTTAATATGAAGCTACACAACTAATGTGAGTGAAGTTTGCGATGGTAAAAATGCGTCCACCACCTCGTGGAACTGAACCGAATTGACATATTCCAGATCCGAACCACTCGCTGTGCAACATAGAAGCCCCTTTAAAATTGTAACCTTAATTTTCTGTTTCCTCTCCTCTCCGACGAAAATGAATCACTTCACACTTCCGTACATTAAATTTCAGCTGCCACTTGTCCGTCCAAATGGATTTGTTGAAGGGCCCGAAAGGAGAACCGACTCAAACTGGGAATGAAAGATTGAGAATGAAAGAAGAAGAGACGTGACGGGTTTTGTCGATCCCGGGGGAAAGAGACTCCGGGATCAGTTCATTGTGACAGTTCACACAGCAACAAGAAAACAACATTCCCTGATGAGGGCCAACCCCGGGCGGCAGGAGCGGGAGCTCCGAATAACAGCGTTTAGTTAAAACACAGAAGACTTGTTCAGCCAATAACAGCATCGAGTGTGTTCGACATGAACATGAAGTGAACAGTGAGAGGAAATAGTGCTACAAGCTGCGGATGGACAACTTTCAATTTCCAAACCCACCAACAGAATCAATGCGGCTCCTCTGAAACTTTCAAGGCAAATACTGATCCTTTATAAGGTGCCGTTCCCAGAACTATCCACAGTCCTCCAGGTGTGACCTAACCAGGGCTTTGTGTAGCTGCAGCAAACCTTTCCCTTTTTTCTATAACAGTCTCTGTAACAGTTTGTACAGCAAGGGGAATTAGATTGTATAGAGCGACTGAGAAAAACGAGGACATGCTGGATCTGAATCAATCTCTTTGGAAAGTTCGGTATGAAATCAGCTGCATAAATACATTTTTGGTTCAAAAATTATATCGGAATCTAAAGTCCAACTCTTAATGTCTTTGGGTCAGGGAAACTTTGTTAATGATCACACAGTGCGCAGGGGCACTGCAGAAACTCCTGTACCTCTTTCAATATTGTTTCTCTTCACTCAGAGTTTTCAAAAGGGAACTGAAAAGGGAGAAAAATCAGGGTTATGGAAAAAGAGAAGGAAATTAGGGCGAATTGGAAAGCTCTTTGTAAAAAACTGACATTGACACGATGGGCCGAATTGTCTCCTAATGCGCTGTGTCATTTTAAGATGACGTTGCTAAATCAGTCTGATTCCAGAATTACTGATTGTAGCAGCTGAATTCCATTTCTTCCAAACAAAGACCCAAAGTGCTGCTGCATGACCGCGCAGGTTAACATTGTGGACAGGTCCATTGGGTTTCGGCAGCGGAGTGATTCTGTCGTGTGGTGCTTATCACGTTCGCCAAACACACAAAAGGACCCCGGTTTGAAATTGGGCAGAAACATTATCAAAAACTGCACATTTAAATGTGAAGAGAAGTTCGATAATTCACTTGTGTTGTTAAATATTAAATACAGTATCTTACAGCCACGTGGCAATTGCTCTTCCAGATGCGCTGAAAAACATCCCACAAACGAAAAAGAAGCACATTTCATGATACACGAAACAGTAAAGGTTATGAATCATTTTCAACTGTCACTCGGTAGACCTATTAGCAGTTTGTTTACAGATGCAGATTAACATAATTACTCTCCGTCTCAAAGATGGCTAATAGCAATGAGTGCTCCTAAAGACTAGCAAGACAAGCGATACTGTAATTGAAACCGAGGAAATGGCAGATATGCCACAGAATCACTTTGTATCGGTCTTCAGAATAGAGGAAGAGGAAAAACTACCAAGGAACCGAGGAAGCCACGACTCGGTGCAGGTCTGGTGACATCCCTCCTTTCATATTCAGTACGGAAAAAAGAGACATGAACGGGATGTAGGCGCCAGAATGTAAAAGATGCCATGAGCCTATTTGAAAGAAGAGCAGGGGAGTTCTCCCCGCTTCCTGGTCAATGTTTATCCCTCAATCAACGTCACAAAGACACATTCTCCGCTCATTATGACGTTAATGTTTGTGGGAGTTTGCTGAGCGGTGATTGGCAGCCGTGTTTCCGACATTGCCACAATGACGACACTTCACAATGTCCTTCATTGACTGGAAAGCGATTTGAGACGTCCGCTGGTCGGGAAAGGTGCTATATAAATGCAAGCCTGTCTTTATTTAATTATCAGAAACCCTAGTCCTCTGGTGACTGACCCTCGAGAGTGGAAACAGTTTCTCCCTAACTGCTCTATCAAACCGCCCACCGCCGATCCCTTCCTCAGCCCAATAATTTTAAACAACACCATGAAAACTCGGTTTAACCTGCTTTGCTCTAAAGAAAACGATCCCAGCCGTTATAGTCTCTCCACAAAACTGAATGTGTTCACCCCTGAAATGGTGCAAGGCGGAACATTGTGACGAGATTTTGGAAAATGTTGTTAGTTGACAGGTGGAAAAATAGAGGAGGAACCAAAACAGGAAACCAGTTCTATGAATAATTACAAACTCTTTAGGAAACGGAATCAGGGGAGAATGAAGGGTGAGCTGTCCGACTGACCAGGGCCCATCCGGAATGTTAAGCCATGCTGTCATGCAGCAGCACTCTGGGTCTCTGTTTCGGTGAAATGGAATTCAGTTGGTATTATCAGGGATGCTGCAGAAAGATTCATATAACAATGTAATCATAAAACGGCAAAGCACCACGTATCTATTCAATGGCATACGGGGCCCTTCCATAATCCTCTCTCGATCAGCTTTTTTAAGAGCAAACGAATTAATCTCAGTTTCCTTCCCTCTTTTAGTAAACCTGCTATTATTCTGAATATCAATTAATTGCTCAATTCCCTTTTGAAAAAGGAGATTCTGCAGATTCCATGCCTAGTTTACCTCAATTAACACTGTTTCCCTCACCCAATGCCATGAAGATTTAGACTAGTGTTTCTTACATAGCTATGCATATGAACATTATTTACTTTTTCTATTGATTTCATATCGAATTGACAAAAGTGCTTATTTTTCTGATCAAACATCTCATTATTTTTGAGTTGATTTATACAATCTAATTACATTTGCTCCACAAACGGCTAATCGAGGGTGTTATATCACAGTAGGAAATCATTGTTACAGTTCAACAGAGCCCTGCCAAGATCAAAGGCTGGCATAGTTTGTTTCGTACATTTGGTTTAAAATGCATTTGTTCTGGGAAGGTAATCTTACAGAATACATATTTGTTTAGGAAAAAGTGCTGATCTACCAGAATGTTTGGAGGATTCCAATGGTTAGACTGAGAGGTCATGTCATTTGTTACAGGAAGACAACTCTGGTGCCTCAGTTTGTTTGAATTTCAAAATGCAGAAGGCTCGGTTCAGCAAATGTCTTAGGCAGCAATGCTTTCTGCTCAATCATTATGAACACACTTCTCCTCCTCAGCAGAAGAAATTCAACAAACTTTTCTCAGCAATTTTTTTACCTTATTCACCATTCAGTATTAATGTATTTGATATTGATGCCCTTGGTTGACTTGAGGCTCTCTGAAATAGACAACATCGAATTGCAAACTTGACTGGCAAACAGAAGAATGTAAGTCACCAGGTAATGCATTTGATATGGGTCTGATTTGAGATGTAGCACAAGTCAGCATTTCAACAAAATAAAAGAATTTTACAGGGAACAGGCTTGAGAATGATGCGTTAATTAGATCTGATCCCTCTTTGTCTGTCTTTATGAGCACACATCACACTGAGACACCTTTGACATGGTGAGTAACTTTCTTAAGCTGCATCGAAAGATCCATTGATTTATCTTGTTGACTAAACGAGCTGCTAATATGTGAGCGCAGTGAAATACGAACATCTATGCACTCAAGTGTGTCATGGAATCTCAGCACGTGCTGATTTTGCTGCATTCATTTTGTGACGTCGGTGAGAGCAAATGCATTATGCCTGCAACATTGGAGATTCAGGTAAGCTTTAACGATGCAAATTAACCTCACTATTTAATGAGTAAGTCTTCATAATGTTTCTGCCCGGTTTCGAACCGGGGACCTTTCGCGTGTGAGGCGAATGTGATAACCACTACACTACAGAAACTGCTACGGTTTAAATAATCCTGTCCGGAATGCTAAACTGCGCTGTAACTCAGCAGCAATCTGGATCTGTATTGCGTAGAAATGGAATACAGCTGCTGTTCTCAGGAACGCTGCAGCGAAACTGATGTAACAATGTAATCATAACATGGCCTAGCACCGTGTATCCAAACAATGGCAAAGGAGGCCCTCCCAACATCCGATCTCAGGTCCCTTTTTAAACGAGAAAACCATTTCATCACAATTTGCTTCTCTCTCTAAATTATCTATTTCTTCTCCCTTTCATTAAATTACTTAATTCTCTTTTGAAAAAGTCGTTTCCGCAGAATCCATGCCTGGTTTGCCTTAATTCACGAGGTTCACATGACGATTTGGACTTGGGTTACTAATATACTTTACCAGATGAACATGATCATGATTGATCTCATATCGAATTTGCGAAAGTGTTATTTTTAACCTTACTATTTTTACAATCTTATTACTTTTGCTCCATACCCCTTCAACCGAGGGTGCGATATTACAGAGGAAAATGTTTGTTCCGGAGTTTAACAGGGCCCTGCCAAGATCGCGTGCTTCAATTGTTCGTTTACTTCATTTGGTTTGAAATAATTTTGTTCCTGGACCGGAATCTAACAGAGGATAAATATTTGTGGAACAAACAGGGCAGTGCTGAGCTACCAGGCTGTTTGGAGGTTTCCAATGGTTGGACTGAGGGTCTATGTCACTTGTTGCAGGGAAGCAACTGTTGATTTCACCCTGGTGCCTCAGCTTCTTTTGAATTTCAAAATGTAGACGTGTCCGTCCAGCAAATGTCTCCGGGTACAATGCTTTCTGCTCAATCATTAGGAACATCCTTCTCATCCTTGGAAGACGAAATTAAAGAAACTCAGTATTTGTTCCATTATTCTATATTTAATATTCATATTTTATCTGTTATTGATGCCTTCGTCTGAATTGAGACTCTCTGAAATATACACCAGCCCCGAATTGCAAACATGACTGATAGACGAAACAATGTCAGTCAACAGGGAATGCAAATCATATGGTGCTCATTTGAAATAGACCACAATTAGCTTTTAAACAAAATCCAAGAATTTTATTGGGAACAGGCTTGAGAATGATGCGTTAATTAGATCTGATCACTCTTTGTCTGTCTTTGTGAGCACACGTTACAATGAGACACCTTTGACATGGTGAGTAATTGTTAAGCTGCATCAAAAGACGTACCGATTTTGCTGCAGATAAAAGCAAAAAAACTGCGGGTGCTGGAAATCCAAAACAAAACTAAAAATACCTGGAAAAACTCAGCAGGCCTGGCAGCATCTGCGGAGAGGAACACAGTTAACGTTTCGAGTCCGTATGACTCTTCAACAGAACTAAGTAAAAATAGAAAAGAGGTGAAATATAAAATCGCATATATCTTTTATATTTCACTTTTTTTTATTTATTAACTGTGTTCCTCTCCGCAGATGCTGCCCGGCCTGCTGAGTTTTTGCAGGTTTTCTGATTTTGCTGCACGTGTTTTATGACCTCGGTGAGAGCAAATGCATTATGCCTGCAACATTGGAGATTCAAGTAAGCGTTAACGATGCAAATTATCCTCACAATTTAATGAGTATGTTTTCATAATGTTTCTGCCCGGTTTCGAACCGGGGACCTTTCGCGTGTTAGGCGAACGTGATAACCACTACACTACAGAAATTGCCGTGGTGTTATTGAGCCTGGCTGGCATGCTCAACTGCGCTGTAACGCTGCAGCAATCTGAGTCGCTGTTGCGGAGAAATGAAATACAGCTGCTATTCTCAGGAACGCTGCAGCGAGACTGATGTAACAATGTCATCATAAAATGGCCTAGCACCATGTATCCATGCAAAGGCATAAGAGTCCCTTTCAACATCCGATCCGAGGCCCCTTTTTAAACGAGCACACTAATTAATCTCAATTTGCTTCTCTCTCTTAATGAACCAGTTTTTCCCTCCCGTTCATTAAATTGCTGAATTCCCTTTTGAAAAAGTCGTTTCTGCAGAATCCATGCCTGGTTTGCCTTAATTCACAAGGTTCACACGATGATTTGGACTTGGGTTCCTGGTATACTTCGCCAGATGAACATGATGTAATTATACAATTGATCTCATCGAATTTGCGAAAGTGTTACCTTTTCAACCTTAGTATTTTTACAATCTTATTACTTTTGCTCCACAGCCCTTCAATCGACGGTGCGATATTACAGAGGAAAATGTTTGTTCCGGAGTTTAACAGGGCCCTGCCAAGATCACGTGCTTCAATTGTTCGTTTAATTCATTTGGTTTGAAATAATTTTGTTCCTGGACCGGAATCTTACAGAGGATAAATATTTGTGTCGCAAACAGGGCAGTGCTGAGCTGCCAGAATGTTTGGAGGTTTCTAATAGTTGGACTGACCAGGGAAGCTGACAAGCAAGCCTTCAAAATCACTGATGATCATTTCTTTACCCGTTACTGCCCTTCAGTTCACTGACACTGCTGACAGGTTTCTCACACAAAATGGTTTGTTCGGTTAACCTTTGGTCACCGGCCATCGAGCCCAGGCCGTGATGGAGAAAGCATTGACTCCGAACCACCCGGGTCCACCATCACCAGCTCCGTGTTGCCCTGTCCATCATTCTTGTGTCAGTTAATCCATCCTGCCTCGCTCTCTATCACAGATCTTCCCTTTTGTTCTTTTTACAGAGTGATTCCTGCCTTTTCAATCAGGAAAAGCTGGAAATAGCAGGCAGAGAGAGAAACAGAGTTAATGGTTTTTTTCTTATTCGTTCATGGGATGTGGGCATCACTGGCTAAGCCAGCATTTATTGCCCATCCTTAAATTGCCCATTTTTTCAGGGGGCAGTTAAGAATCAGCCACAAGTAGGCTAGTCCGGGTAAGGACAGCGGATTTCCTTCCCTAAAGGACATTAGTGAACCAAATGGGGTTTTGTAGACTTTTAATTCCAGATTTTTGTTGAATTAAAATTTCACCATCTGCTATGGTTGGACCACTAGAGCATTACCCTAGGTCTCTGGAATACCAGTTCAGTGAAAATACTACTATGCTACATCAAAACTGGTAAACGCTAGAGATGTAACAGGTTTGAAACAGATACAGAGGAGAGGAGGAAAGAACAAAAGGGAAGGTCTGTGATAGGTTGGGAGGGGCAGGGGAGATGGAGGGGGCAGCGGACTGGTATTGTCACTGGACTAGTACTCCAAAGGCCCAGGGTAGTGTTTGAATCCCACCATGGCAGGTGGTGAAATTTGAATTAAAAGTCTAAATGATTAAACCATCAATTGTCATTAAAAATCCATCTGATTCACGAATGTCCTTTAGGAAATCTGTTGTCCTGACCTGGTCAAGCCTACATGTGAATCTAGATGCACAATAATGTGGTTGACTCTGAAATGGCTGAGTAAACCACTCGGTTCTCAAGAGCAATTAGGAATAGCCAATATAATGTTGGCCCAGCCAGTACTGCCTACATCCCATGAATGAATGAAAAAAGCACAAAAGGGATTGTGATGCCATTCTGTATCAATCCGTTCTCTCTGCTCTCAGTTCTGTCCCACACTGAAAACTCTCAATCCTTCCCCTCCGTTACCCGGGACAAACATTTCATTGAACAAGCCACACAAGTAACACAGGAAAATAAATCTTCACTGTGACTTGGATAATTTCAGGTGCAGTTCCTTAATTTCCCTCCTGTAATCTTATGAATTAGACCATTCTCAACTGGATCTCATCGGATGTGGACCCAATGCTATCAGTCCTCCAGGAAGTGACTATTCTAATTCTGTGACTCTGAGCAGTTCTGTTGGTACAGGGGCTTGAGTGGAACTTGCCACTTTTAAACTGTCATAAGAGCAAAAGAAATAGGAACAGGAGTAGACCATTCGGCCCCTCGAGCCTGCTCCGCCACTCAATAAGGTCATGGCAGATCTTGTGTTTCGATTTCCACATTCCCATCTAACCCCGATAGCCTTTGATTCCCTTGCCTAACAAGAATCTATCCACCTCTGCCTTAAAAATATTCAATCATCATTCATTGCATATCAGACCCGCGCCTACAAACTGCTCTCCCACTCTTCCAGTGAAGAAAAGAGCAGTTTTCACTCCTAACCTGACAACTGTGATGTTAACAAAGCGGGATGGAGACAGACTCCGTTTAAATGCGGTGACACTACTGGAGGAATGGAGAGCTGGGGTTCACTCCGGAAAACAGCATCAATGTTTAAAGTTAATCATCTGAATCTGTGCTTGGTGTATTATGAGGTTTGGCTTGTATTGGAGTATCTTGCATCCCAGGAATGGGCAGTAACCCGCTGATTGAAGTTGCTGTCACTGCTTTCTGTTCGCAGTGGGTGATTGGAGAGGGTGGGGCAAAATCCTACTGCTTTTCCCTGTCTCACTCACGATGGAGCAGGGAAAACAGAATCGTTGATGGGTTTGTTGCCCTGTCTGAAATGTAGCTTTGACCGACTGTTCGTGATGGAGATCATGCTGCAGGAGCCTTTAATAACCTTACACAAATCAGCTGGCAAATGCAGGTTTGAGGGAAGCTTTCTGAAGCATCAGGACTGGAAATGGGAAGAAGTGGAAGATTCTGTCTAGTTTCAGTGTGTACAGACTGTTGAGGGGAAGAGCTAATGTCACATGGCTGTAAGGTATTACATACAGTTAATATTTAACAATACAGATGAATTATTGCTCACACTTAAAATATGTTTTGATAATGTTTCTGCCTGGTTTCAAACCAGGGACCCAGAAACTATAATTCCTATTTCTTATGATTGATAATCAATGTATATTGATAAACCTGTAGCAAACCGATATACTCTGCATTTTAATTGGATTTATCAGATGTGTGCACCACTATGAGCTGGGCTGTGGACTGTAATGTCTTCACTCTTCTCTGGTGATCTTCTCCAGAAAGGCTGGTGTAGATAGAATCACTTGGTCTGCAAGATACAGTCACTGTGAGGATGATAATGGAACAATTTTCTGTCAAATGTTCAGTGACACCTGATCACTTACCAAGTGATTATGTAAAAATCTAATTCAAATAATCACAGCCACTGCCGATGAGGGAGGGAAGGAAGCAGCAGAGGCAGCTGATCCGATTGTCTCAATCTTAGTGACAAAGAAGCTCCATGAGCTCCTCACACTTGTTGTTGGAAGTGAGGATGGAGGGGACAGGGGTGAGAGAGAGCACTTCAGAAGGAACTAACCTGGGTTAGAAATATTGAAAAGACTCAAGACACTGTGTGTTTAACACAAAGCTAATCTAATTGACTTTTATCTACAATATCAGCCCGAATAACTGGGCTGGAGTTTATTAATATCATCAGAAACAGACCCCAATACACATAATTCAGTCCTGAATGTGATTAACAGCAAAATCCAACCATTGTCGTTACTTGTGAACTTGCTGGTGTCTCTGCAGTGTAGATAAATAAGCAAACCCCTTCCCACATTCAGAGCATGTAAGTGGTCTGTCCCCAGTGTGAACTCGCTGGTGTGTCAGCAGGTTGGATGACTGGATAAAACCCTTCCCACATTCAGAGCAGGTGAACGGCCTCTCCCCAGTATGAACTCGCTGGTGTCTCAGAAGGTTGGATGGGTGGGTGAATCCCTTCCCACATTCAAGGCAGATGAATGGTTGCCCCCCAGTGTGAACCCAGTGGTGTGTTAGCAGGATAGATAACTGAGTGAATCCCTTCCCACACTCGGGGCAGGTGAACAGCCACTCCCCAATGTGAATTCGCTGGTGTACAATGAGTTGAGATGAACCCAGTCCCGCAGTGAGAGCACCTGAACGGCCTCTCCCCAGTGTGAACACTTTGATGAGACATCAGGTCCTGGGAGCTTTTAAAACATTTCCCACACTCTGGGCATTTAAAAGGTCTCTCATCTGTGTGAACTCGCTGGTGTGTCAGCAGATGGGATTGCTGAGTGAATCCCTTCCCACACATGGAGCAGGTGAATGGCCTCTCATCACTGTGCCCATGCTGATGTCTCAGCAGTTTGGATGACTGAGTGATTCCCTTCCCACACACAGAGCAGGTGAATGGCCTCTCCCCAGTGTGACTCTGCTTGTGCGCAGTGAGTTGAGACAACCACCTGAACCCAGCACCTGAATGGTCTCTCGTCAGTGTGAACACGTTGATGGCGCATCAGTTCCATGGAACCTTTATAGCACTTTCCGCAGTCCGGACATTTAAAAGGTCTCTCCTCAGTGTGAACTCGCTGGTGTGTCCGCAGGTTGGATGACTGAAGGAATCCCTTCCCACACTTAGAGCAGGTGAATGGCCTCTCCCCAGTGTGAACTCGCTGGTGTATCAGCAGATAGGATGAACGAGTGAATCCCTTCCCACACTCGGAGCACGTGAATGGTTTCTCCCCAGTGTGAGTGCGCCAATGACTTTCCAGGTCAGACGGGGATTTGAATCCCTTCCCACATTCCCCACATTTCCATGGTTTCATCCCGTTGTGACGGCATTTATGTTCTGATAGGTCAGATGATCGGCTGAAGCCTCGTCCACACACAGAACACGTGTACGGTTTCTCCTCACTGTGAACGGTGCTTTTTCCTTCCATGTTCAAAATCCAATGATATTTAGGTTATGATAAATTGGGCGACTCTGTCAGATTCTGATGTGATGTTTGGTTTGAGTTTCCCGACTGCAAATCCACTCCTTCTAATACCCTGTGAAATTGATTTAAAACAGAAAAAGTGAGTTAGAGAGAACCCACAAAAACAGGTTGTGAAATTGAGCTGAATGAATCTGGTAATTTGTGGGGCCGGCACCAGGAAAAAGTGACCATGAAAACTGCTGGATTGTCCTAAAAACCCAACTGATTCACTAATATCCTTCAGAAACATAGAAATTAGGAGCAGGAGTAGGCCATTCAGCCCTTTGAGCCTGCTCCACCATTCAATATGATCATGGCTGTTCCTCTATCTCAACGCCATATTCTTGCTTTCTCTCTATAACCCCTGATGCCCCTAATATCCAAAAAATGATCAATTTCTTCCTTGGCTATACTCAGTGACCCGGCCTCCACAGGCTTCTGTGGTAGAGAACTCCACAGGTTGACCACCCTCCGAGTGAAGAAATTTTTCCTCATCTCAGGGAAGGGAACCTGCTGCGTGGTCTATGCCCACTCAAGACTCTGTCCACAAATTTCAAAATTGTGCCTGAACACTGAGGTCTGGGTTATTTATATGTATCAGGTACAGCGCGGGTGCGAACACTGACTCCTGGGGAACTCAGCTCTTAACCTTCCTCCAGTCTGAATAACATCCATTAACCACTACTCCCTGTTTCCTGTCACTCAGCCAATTTCGTATCCATGTTGCTGCTGTCCCTTTTATCCCATGAGCTATAATCTTTGCTCAGAAGTTTGTTGTATGGTACCTTATCTAATGCCATTTGGAAGTCCATGTAACACAACATTAACAGCATTACCCTGAACAACACTTTCTGTTACCTCATCAAGAACGTAAAGCAACGTGATTTTCCCTTAACAAATCCATGCTGGCTTTCCTTAATTAACCCACATTTTCTCAAGTGACTATTAAATATGTCCTGAATGACCATTTCTGGAAGCTTCCCCAGCACCGAGATTAAACTGACTGGTCTGTAGTTGCTGGGCTTCTCTTTACACCTTTTTTGAACAAAGGTGTAACATTTGCAATTCTCCAGTCCCTGTGTCAGCAACTCTGAATCTCAGGAAGACTGGAAAATTATGGCCAGCGCTTCCACAATTTCCACTCTCATTTCCCCTCAGTATCCTTGGATGCATCTCATCCAGTCCTAGGGTTTTGTCAACTTTGTCAGACAGACTATCCAATATCTCCTCCTTATCAATTTTAAACCCCACAAGGGTCTGAACTATCTCCTCTTTCAGAATCACCTGTGCAGCATATTTTTCCTTGGTAAAGGCAGATACAAAATATTCATTTAATACCTCAACCATGACCCCTATCTCCATGCCTAAATCATCTCTTTGGTCTCTAATTGCCTCCACTCCTCCTTTTACCATCCTTTTACTATTGACATGCCCATGGAAGACTTCTTGATGTATTTCCATGTTTGCTTTCAGTCTCTTTTCATGCTCTCTTTGCTTTTCTTATTTGGTTTTCCAAATCCCTCTGAACCTTCTCTATTCATCCTGGTTCTTGGTTTTATTATCCAGCTGACATGTGTCATAAGCACACTTTTTCTCCTTTATCTCAATCTCTATTTCTTTTCTCATCGGGGGAGCTGTGGATTTGTTTACCCTACCTTTCCCCTTCATGGGAATATATCTTTACTGTATCAGAACTCTCTCTTCCTAAAAGGCAGACCATTGCTCAGTTACTGTTTCACCTGCCAACCTTTGATTCATAAGACCATAAGATGTAGGAGCAGAAGTACGCCATTCAATAAGGTCATGGCTGATCTGATAATCCTCAACTCCACTTTCCTGCATAACCCTTGATTCCCTTACAGGTTAAAAATCTGTCTATCTCAGCCTTGAATATACTTAACGACCAAACCTCTACAGCCCTCTGCAGTAAAAGTTTCCACAGATTCACTACCCTCTGAGAGAAGAAATTCTTCTTCATCCCTGTCTTAAATGGGTGACCCTTTACTCTGAGATTATGCCCCCTGTTCCTAGACTCTCCCACTCAGCATCTACCCTGTCAAGACCCCTAAGAATCTTATATGTTTCAATAAGGTCACCTCTCACACTTCTAAACTCCAATGAGTACAGGCCCAGCCTACTCAACCTCTCCTCATAAGAAAATCCCTCCATACCCGGGATCAACCTCAAGAACCTTCTCTGGACTGCCTCCAATGCCAGCATATCTTTGCTGAGAGAAGGGGACCAAAACTCTTCACAGTATTCTAGGTGTGGTCCAACTAGTGCCTTGTATAGTTTTAGCAAGGCTTCCCTATTTTTAAACTCCATTCCCTTTGAAATTCCAACTTACCTCGGTCAGATCCATTCTTACCCCATTGAAGTTGGCTTTCCCCTAGTTAATTATTCTGACCCTTACTTGAAATCTTTGCACACAGGTAGAACAGATAAGTTGTTTACCTTCCACATTAAAAGTTTGATGATATTCAGGTCCTGACGAATCAAATGACTCTGTCAGATCTTGATGTGATGTTTGGTTTGAGTTTCCCGTCCGTCAATCCTCTGCCTCTAATACCCTGGAAAAGAAATTTCCAAAATCCATGACTGTCAGTCCAGGATAGACATTCAGAGGAAAAATACATTTCTCTTGGTTTGAGTTTATTCTGTGTAAATCCTCCCCTTTTAACCCCCTGTAAAAAGAGTTTCCAAAATCCATCCCTGTCAGTCCAGGATGGACACTCACAATATTCTAAACAAAAACAGAATTACCTGGAAAAACTCAGCAAGTCTGGCAGCATCGGCGGAGAAGAAATCAGTTAACGTTTTAACAATATTCTCTCCTCCTGCTGACAGGGAAAGGGATGAACGCACATGTGGGGGGCATTTTAGTGACAGAGACCACAACATGGTACAATTTAAGCTTGTTTTGGACAAAGAAATAGACAAGTTGCAAAAAAAATGTTTTGGATTGGGGGAAGAGCAGATTTTCGTAAAATAAGGCAGGATCTGGCCAAGGTAGACTACGAACAACTATTTGTGGGGAAATCTACAGAAGAGCAGTAGGGGGCATTCAAAAAGGAAATGGGAAGGGTTAAGGCTTAACATGTTCACTCTAGGGTAATAGGAAGGAGTAACAAGACGAGAGAACCACGGATGACCAGAGATATTCAGGATATGATGAGAAGGAAAAGAGAGGCTTTTAGCAGGTACAAGGGGAGCAAATCAGTGGAAGCATTAGTGGAATAGATAAAGTGCAGGGTGGAGCTTAATCACAGAATCACAGAGTGCAGAAGAGGCCCTTCAGTCCATCGAGTCTGCACTAACATGTGAGAAACACCTGATCTACCTACCTAATCCCATTTACCAGGACTTGGCCCATAGCCTTGAATGTTATGATGTGCCAAGTGCTCATCCAGGTACTTATTAAAGAATATAAAGCAACACGCCTCCACCACCCTCCCAGGCAGTGCATTCCAGTCACTCCGGCTCCACCCATAGATTTCCCCCTTGGTCCCTAATGGGTCCTACTCATTTCCTGGTTATTCTCTTCCTATTGATATACTTCTGGAATATCTTGGGATTTTCCCTGCTTTTCTAGCCAGAGCTTTCTCATACCCCCTGTTTGCTCTCTTAATTGCTTTGGGAGTGTCTTGGGCTACAGGAAGATATAGACAGGATGATCAAATGGGCAGATAAGTGGCAGATGTAATTTAACCCTGAAAAATGTGAGGTGATACACTTTGGAAGGAGTAATTTGATAAGGAAGTATTCAATGAACGGCATGACACTAGGAAGTTCTGAGGAACAAAGGGACCTTGGCTTGTGTGTCCATAGATCTCTGAAGGCGGAGAGGCATGTCAGTGGGGTGGTAAAAAAGGCAGATGGGGCATTTGCCTTTATCAATTGATGCATAGAATACAAAAGTAGGGAGGTCATGTTGGAGTTGTATAGAACCTTGGTCAGGCCACAGCTGGAGTACTGTGTGCAGTTCTGGTCGCCACATTATAGGAAGGATGTGATTGCACCGGAGGGGATGCAGAGGAGATTCACC